>NW_024039043.1:712500-1354477 GCF_016077235.1 Cyprinodon tularosa | reverse complement strand
ATGGGACTGTAGCCCCAAAATATGTGGCCGTGAGGCAAGAACAAAATGTTTTATCTTAAAAAAACGGACAGCCTGCTTCACTGCAGCAGGCTGCTGCAGAAGCTAACTGTCAGCTAGCTTCCAGGTGCTTACCCTCCAAACAAACGACTGCTGAGCAAAAACCATAAAAGGTATCTGAAAAATTCTTTCAGTGAAAGCAACATCTATCCTTTGTCTCAGACTGGGGTAACTTTCATGTCTGTAGGTCTTTCACAACCCAAAACGAAGCACAAACAAAATGGCTGATCCCACCTGCTCCTCCCTTTGTTTTAACTGCAGGACCTCACTCTCACTCACCTTTAAGCTGCTAAAGCACCCCTCCGAACAAACGACTGCTGAGTAAAAACCATAAATGATATCTGAAAAATTCTTTTTATCTAAGCGACAGCTATATCTTGTCTTCAATTGGAGTAACTTTCATGGCTGTAGGTCATCTACAACCTGAATGGGAAGAGAAAGAATAAGAAAAACGGGTCCTCAGTCCTTAGCTTCTAACTGAGCTAGCTGCAGCAACACACTTTCACTCACCTTTAAGCTGCTAAAGCACCCCTCCGAACAAACGACTGCTGAGTAAAAACCGTAAAAGGTATCTGAAAAATTATTTTTATCTAAGCGACAGCTATATCTTGTCTTCAATTGGAGTAACTTTCATGGCTGTAGGTCATCTACAACCTGAATGGGAAGAGAAAGAATAAGAAAAAACGTTTCATCACACCAGAGCTTCTAATTGAGCTAGCTGCAGCAGGTTAGTCACCTAGCTTTCTGGTGCTTAAAATGTCCTCCGAACAAACGACTGCTGAGCAAAAACCGTATGAGTTATTCAAAAACTTTTTTCACCGTGAGCGTCAGCCATTCTTCGACTCCAACTATGCCAACTTTGGTGTATGTGTGTCTTTCAGAACAATATTTATGACGATTTGAAAACACATAGTGTTGTTCGTTTTTCTCCCCTCTTCTGCTCCAAAACCAATGAAAAATGGCTGTGATTTTGATCGACTTTAGGTCGGTCTGGAGGGTTTTTAAGGAAAAGTATTAATCCTACCGTAATTCCGAAGACATTGTGTGAGTCCAGAGGTTTCAGCCTACAAACTGACCAAAAATGGTGACTGTAGCTCCAAATATGTGGGCGTGAGGCAAGAACAAAATGTTTTATCTTAAAAAAACGACAGCCTGCTTCACTCTGCCTGCCGCAGAAGCTAACTGTCAGCTAGCTTCCAGGTGCTTAGCCTCCGAACAAACGACTGCTGAGCAAAAACCGTAAAAGGTATTTGAAAAATTCTTTCAGTGAAAGCAACATCTATCCTTTGTCTCAGACTGGGGTAACTTTCATGTTTGTAGGTCTTTCACAACCCAAAACGAAGCACAAACAAAATGGCTGACCCCACCTGCTCCTCCCTTTGTTTTAACTGCAGGACCTCACTCTCACTCACCTTTAAGCTGCTAAAGCACCCCTCCGAACAAACGACTGCTGAGTAAAAACCGTAAAAGGTATCTGAAAAATTATTTTTATCTAAGCGACAGCTATATCTTGTCTTCAATTGGAGTAACTTTCATGGCTGTAGGTCATCTACAACCTGAATGGGAAGAGAAAGAATAAGAAAAAACGGGTCCTCAGTCCTTAGATTCTAACTGCTAGCTGCAGCAGCTCACTGTCCCCTAGCTTTAAGGTGCTTAGAACACCCTCCGAACAAACGACTGCTGAGCAAAAACCGTATGAGTTATTCAAAAAAATTTTTCACCGTGAGCGTCAGCCATCCTTCGACTCCAACTGTGCCAACTTTGGTGTGTGTGTGTCTTTCAGAACAATATTTATGACGATTTGAAAACACATAGTGTTGTTCGTTTTTCTCCCCTCTTCTGCTCCAAAACCAATGAAAAACGGCTCTGATTTTCATCGACTTTAGGTCGGTCTGGAGGGTTTTTAAGGAAAAGTATTAATCCTACCGTAATTCCGAAGACATTGTGTGGGTCCAGAGGTTTCAGTCTACAAACTGACCAAAAATGGTGACTCTAGCTATAAAAATGTGGCCGTGAGGGCGAGTTTAAAATGTTTTTGGGTCTTAAAAAAACGGCTGCCTCACACTCTAAATTTTCAGTTGCTCCACTCTAGGAGGCTGGATTTTGCTAAAACTTTGTGGCGCTTGAGGTCTGATTATACAAAAACCGTAGCAGTTATCAACATACCGTCTTCAGTTTTAAATAGACGAAGGATTTATCTACAAACTGAGCTTTAAACTGTTTTTCTACATGAATGTATGCCGACACAGTGAAGTGCTGTTTTTTATGCTTTTTTTTCCTCTCCCCATTCATTTCCTATGGGATTTTTTTTGCGACGTTTTCGCTAATAATTCGCGAACCTTCGGACTAATGAGAAAGTTTTATACAAGCACGCATCGCACCATTGGTCCCGACGCGTGTGCCAACTTTGGACCCGATCCGACGAATGGTGCGTGACTAGTTACGCGCCGAAGTTTTTGGTGGCGAGGAGAACTATAAGCTATAATAAAAATAATACGCGGAATAAATATGTGAGATAGTAGTAGGTGGGCCATGCCTTCGGCATGTGGCCCCCCTAATAATACGCGGAATAAATATGTGCAATAGTAATAGGTGGGCCATGCCTTCGGCATGTGGCCCCCCTAATAAATTGGGTTCTTGCAACCTTCTCAGAAGGAACAGCTCACAGCACAAGCGCGCTGCTCTAATCCACAATGCCAACACTCCCCGACAAACAAGCAATCTTGTCCTTCATTAAGTGAGGATATTCGCAGTGGGTAAAGTTCTCAAAAATTCTACTAAAAAGTAGGAATGCAACATGTTGATATTATTCCAATAAAAGCAAAAAGTATGTTGATATTACACTTCTACTAAAAGTTTTCTTTTTTTTCAAAAAGTTGTTTAAATAAATGAAATTGATTAAATGTAACTAGTGACAACCTCTGGTAATTGTTTGTATTATCAATTAATCTAGATCAGTCATCCCAGTTAGTTTGTTCTATTAGTCATTGTTAGGAATTTACTCCATCTTTAGGAATTTACTCCAAGTCTTTACTCATTGGACGTCTGGATAAATAATAGGGTACATGAGTAAAAACTGTAGGGGAAAAAAATATTTAAGAAAGTTTTTTGTTTTTTTTGGCATGTGATCCCTTGAATAATATCTGATTTTCATCTAAAAAATGTATAATTTGTTTACAAAATGTTAAGTTCCTGTTAAAAACTCCAGAGTAAAAGCTCACTGAGCACAAGTGTTTCTGTATGTATTCATATAAATTCATACAATAATAACATTTCCTGCTTCTATAGTGGGTCTACTTTTTAAAAGAAAAGGTAAAAATAAAGGATAATTATTTCATAAATACATGAAATATCATATTTTCATATTTTTCATATTTCATATAATATATATAGCTTTAAAAAAGATTGCTTTAAAAAAGCCAGGGGGGAAAAAAAACTTAAAGAATTATACATTACAAAGATGTGTGATGCTAGGGTGTTGGTATACAATCAGGCTAACAATAAAGACAGGCAAAACACACTGCTGGCCAGGCAATAGAACTGTATTTTTTATATTTTTATAAAAGCCCCAGACAAAGCCGAATATTAAACATGAACTCTACCCCTGGTTTCAGGACAGATTTATGGCAGTTTCCGGGCTTTGATCTTGTTATCCTTAGGCAGCCTTTTTATTTATTTTTTTTTTCAATGAAACAATCCCCAAACACTAGAGAGGTTTGATCTCCTCCATCTCATTTTTGTAAGTAGTGATGCTGGTTTAAAATTAGATGTGACATAAGATTGCTCAGTGAGTTTTGACCAAATAAAAGATACTGTTATTTTCTTTAAATCACATGTAATCTGCTGTATCTAGAAAAAGTTTGGCAACACATATTTATTTTAATAAAAAAAAAAAAAATGTTTTCATCTCACTGAACTGCTGTAGGCGAAATGTTTGACTGGCTTGATCCCAGCCTGTGCATCACCAGCTGAATGATATAGAGCAGCGGTCCCAGACCACCGGGCCGCGGACCGGTACCGGTCCGTGGGTCATTTGGTACCGGGCCGAAGCAGGATTTTCTGCAGTTACAGCGACCAAAACAAAGCTACAGAGCAGACTGGACATTAGGAGCACTCTTCGTGTGTCATTGTCTCCGATTACACCACGATGGGACCGGCTTATTGTTGTATTTTTATGTTGTTTGTATTTGATTTTATGCCAATCGTATCATTTGACTTTATCGTATCTACCCCCCCGCCTGGCCGGTAAGTGCGGGGGGGTAAATAAAATAGCAGGTGATTTTTGCTAGGCAAAATGTTTACATGGGGAATTTTGGCTGGCTAATTCAAATAAAAAAGTAACTTACATAATTGCACAGTATATATATTTAATCTAATAATTTCTATTTGTAAAATATGTATAATTGTAGAAAGAATATATTGCTTCCCTACATACTGTATATGCTTCATAAAATCTGAAATATCAGTAAGTTGCTTTAGATTACAGGTGCTGGTCATAAAATTAGAATATCATGAAAAAGTAGATTGATTTCAGTAATTCCATTTAAAAAGTGAAACTTGTATATTATATTCATACATTACATACAAACTCATATATTTCAGATGTTTATTTTGTTTAATTTTGATGATTACAAATGACAACAAATGAAAATCTCAAATTCATCATATCAGAAAATTAGAATATTACTGAAGACCAATAAAAACAAAGGATTTATAGAAATGTTGGCCAACTGAAAAGTATGAACATGAAAAGTATGAGCATGTACAGCACTCAGTATTTAGTTGGGCCTCCTTTGGCCTGTATTACTGCAGCAATGCGGCGTGGCATGGAGTCGATCAGTCTGTGGCACTGCTCAGGTGTTATGATAGCCCAGGTTGCTCTAATAGTGGCTTTTAGCTCTTCTGAATTGTTGGGTCTGGTGTATTGCATCTTCTTCTTCACAATACCCCATAGATTTTCTATGGGGTTAAGGTCAGGAGAGTTTGCTGGCCAATTAAGAACAGGGATACCATGGTCCTTCAACCAGGTACTGGTAGCTTTGGCACTGTGTGCAGGTGCCAAGTCCTGTTGGAAAATGAAATCTGCATCTCCAAAAAGTTGGTCAGCTGCAGGAAGCATGAAGTGCTCTAAAACTTCCTGGTATGTGGCTGCGTTGACCCTGGACCTCAGAAAACACAATGGACCAACACCAGCAGATGACATGGCACCCCAAACCATCACTGACTGTGGAAACTTTACACTGGACTTCAAGCAACGTGGATGAAGTCCCTCTCTTCTTTTCCTCCAGACTCTGGGACCTTGATTTCCAAAGGAAATGCAAAATTTACTTTCATCAGAGAACATGACTTTGGACCACTCACCAGCAGTCCAGTCCTGTTTCTCTTTAGACGCTTCTGACGCTGTCTGTGGTTCAAGAGTGGCTTGACACAAGGAATGCGACAGCAGAAACCCATGTCTTTCATACGTCTGTGTGTGGTGGTTCTTGAAGCACTCACTCCAGCTGCAGTCCACTCTTTGTGAATCTCCCCCACATTTTTGAATGGGTTTTGTTTCACAATCCTCTCCAGGGTGCGGTTATCTCTCTTGCTTGTACACTTTTTTCGACCACATCTTTTCCTTCCCTTCGCCTCTCTATTAATGTACTTGGACACTGAGCTCTGTGAACAGCCAGCCTCTTTAGCGATGACCTTTTGTGTCTTGCCCTCCTTGTGCAAGGTGTCGATGGTCGTCTTTTGGACAACTGTCAAGTCAGCAGTCTTCCCCATGATTGTGTAGCCTATAGAACTAGACTGAAAGACCATTTAAAGGCTTTTGCAGGTGGTTTGAGTTAATTAGCTGATTAGAGTGTGGCACCAGGGGCCATCAATTTTGAACCTTTTCACAATATTCTAATTTTCTGATATGATGAATTTGAGATTTTCATTTGTTGTCATTTGTAATCATCAAAATTAAACAAAATAAACATCTGAAATATATGAGTTTGTATGTAATGTATGAATATAATATACAAGTTTCACTTTTTAAATGGAATTACTGAAATCAATCTACTTTTTCATGATATTCTAATTTTATGACCAGCACCTGTATGTTATCTTTACCCACTGCTTGGAAGGGTGGCTTAATATACCAGTTTGTAGATTGCAAAAGAATTGTGAGTAAATTTACCTGTATACAACCAGTAAATGCATTTCCTATAAAATTAAATGATAAAGTTTAAAGAACAGATACAGATACTAAAACTTCCCCAACTAACATATAATTCTTAGATTTCAATAGAGAGCATTTCTGACCTTAACTGACATATTCTGTTCAAATAGCTTCAATTTAGAAAAATATGTGTTAAAAATTGCTTTTTTGATGAAGGAGTCAGTTAACTGAATGGTCCAACTAATCAAATGAAGGAATGTTAAACATTAAACAGGTTTAGACATGTTGAAAAGCATAGGAATGTGGAGAAGAAAATGTTAGGATAGTCAAAATAAAAGGGAATCTGAGCTTCTGTTAATTTATTACTAGTCTTTATTTTCATAACTTTAACTTTATTTAAAAAAATCATAATAACATTTCTGATTTGTAAAAAGAGTAGCCTTAAGTTGATGATTACGTGTTTACTGTTTTGAGGACTGTGTTAAATATAATTCTTCATTTTACCCAATAAATGCCTTTTTATTTATTTCTTTGTTGCTACAGGGTCGAATAAGTGGACTGACAGGATTGATGGACTTCCGTGCAGAAGGCTCTAATTCCCACGTACAGTTTGAAATCCTTGGGACTAGCTACAGTGATGCTTTTGTGAAGGATGTAAAACGGGTCAGTCTGTATTTTGTTTAAATATAAAGTTGTTTTAAACAGCTTTTCCTTTTTTGCAGGCTCCCAACACCAGAAAAAAGTAGTGCATTTTAATATGAAAAAAAGTTACACATTTTAAGTTCAATGTAGAACAGTGCCCATTCCATGTCCAAGTTATGTGGTCATTGGAATATGCTGAATGAGGGCCAATTAAAGCTTCCTTCTAAAAGTCCATTCAGGGCACTTTTAGTGGGTAGATTTAATTCTGGCTGACTTGCATGGCTGAGACAGGTGCTGAGAGAACCCTAATGAAAAAAGCCCCTATGCCTCAATATGAAACTCCACTGTATGCTGTATGGTAGAAATGAAATAAGTGAAGCCATTTCTCATTAAACCCTTTTTCTTTGCAATTAAATTATGTTTTCTTACCTTTAGGACCAGCTACCTCTAGGGTTTCTCTTTTTAAACATATGCTTTATCAATTTTGTTATGAGCAAAAACTTTTAAAATGCTGAAAATGATTCATAGCATTTACTGCTCGGACATTTGATCTGGATCATTTGTATTCTGATCTCTTAATCTGGTGCTCAAGTGTCAGGTGTGCGAGTGCCCTATACTGGACCTCTTGAGCTTTTCAAAGCTGCTACAATCTAGGATTTACCACACAACTACTCGGTTTTCATTGGTCAAAACAAAAACAAAAAAAATAAGACAAAACGAGCACAAAAATAGGCCTGTTTTTTGTTAATCTTGTGTCATTTAATGAGAAGACGTCTATACATGATTTAAATGAAAAAGCTAGCTGAAGACTGTTTTTGACTTGTTACTGTGAGAGATGTTTTATCTTTGAGTGCAGTGCAGCTGAACTGAGAGATTGAGAACATTATTTGTGCACTCCATTCTCAGCTGTAATTTGACACTTTTTGTCCTAAATCAGTCAGAGACTTCTCCCACAATGAAGAAGAATTTGGTTTCTGAGCAATCTATGTAGAGCAGGACTGACCAGAAGCAGTAATGGAGATTTAATCACCACTCAGCCTGACTGAATTCATGAAGCATATTTATCATAGCAATAGAGTTAGCAAGGAGGATACACACATTCTAAAAACATTGAGGAAAAACACACATTAGTCATGAAAAGGGCACACTGCAAACAGTACAGAAAAACTTCTGAACATGTAGCGTTAATACACGTTGGACAGGCAGCCAGGTACACACAGAGCAAACAGCAGGGATCATACCAACATTTGGGTGCATGTCTCTTGAGATCATTAGAGGCAGACAGTGAGCAGGGCCTGATAATGGATTTGCACTTAGTGCTGTTGTTCATTATGGGCTTTGTTTGTGTTCTGTGCAAAAACCATACAAGTAAACAGACAAAAATGTCTGCATTTGCTATACGTGTCAGCAATATAGTTTTCTCCATATAACATGGAAACATTATTCTTAAAGCAAACATAACTGCAGGGTTTTCTCTGCAGGATGAGTCAAAGTTCTTCTTTCTTTGAAATTGTGATTCCACCTTGTGCAGCACCTGCCAAGCCCTCACAGTATTTCTCATTTGGTCCCACACTTATTTTCTAACGTCCAAACCCGCTCTTCCACCTCTCCTCTGTGTTCCTTTCCTCTACTTTCCCTTAACCTTTTACTCTCATTTTTCAGACCCGCTTTTCTCCCTCTCCATCATCATTTATCTGCATTCAGTCCATTTTCTTCCCAGCCTGATGGCTCTTAGATGAGGCGTCTTTCTGGTTAGAAACTGTAATGAAGACTGAAATACTATTTCCAGAATGGCTACTGTGAGATTTCTGCACTATCCACTGCTGATGCAGAGTGATCGATGCCGTTGTTGTTGTTTTGGTTTCCCGGTTTGGTCTTATTGATGTGTCAGCTCGTCTCTAAGCAGATATTCCTAATGACTTCCAGCTTACATTGAGCTCTCTTGGAGAAAAGTCTATTTATTTGAATGTAATTGCTCCTACAAGCCAAGCATATTGCATGCATTATGCTGTAGATTATCTCTAAAATGTTTCTTCAATAGCGATGCATTATTATTCAAAACCCTATTTTTATCACATAAACATTGCATGATATTATTCTTGTGATTGTTTCAGATTAATGGAATGTATGTTATCTTTAAGATACAAATCATCCTTCATTTGGATTTTAGATGGAGTTTTTCTCAAATACTTTTTTGAGTAACAATATGATATCTGGCAAATTGTGCAACTTCAGTCATACACAAATCTTACTAAACATTGGACTCACCATTACTCTAAAAATGCTATTTTATTTCAGTAAATGTATGAAATTCCCTCTCAAAATATAGTCTGATATTACTAACTTGCCCCATTGGCAAGTATTACACAGCAGAGTTCTGCACGGGTTTGATTTTTCAAAACTTGCACCCATAGAGTTCAGAACCAAGACCTGACCCCTTACCCGCAATTAATTTAATTTAATTAATTTTGTAGCTTTTTTTAAGATGGCAGATACATTTCATTCACACATTAATTAAACAAACATTCTGCAGCAGATTTTTTAAAGCTTACCCCTCAAGTTCTCACAATAGCTGCTCTTTAAGGTACAACAAAGTTGAACTTTTAGAGCTCTTCATCGACCACATGCCTTTTAGATCTAGGCTTGTCACTACAGAACGATCTGGTCAATCTGAAGTGAAATGAGGAAACTAACCTTTAATCCACTGTAGACAAGTCAAGCGTCAGGGAACATGTTTACTAGTCACAAGGTTAGAAGAGAGTTTTCTTATTGGACATCATCACCCTTCAAGAAACAATTGCTGATGATAATGGATGCAGGGTTTCCCATGAGCTTTAATGTGCAACACTGCATGCTGCATGTAAATGATGCAGTAGTTTAAAGGCGCCACATTCACTGAACTGCTCAAACTAATTCCTCACTGACTCATCAAGAACAAATGACATTAAATATTCTCTAAAGGGCACTTATCTCTTGCCAACAATACATCTGCAGGGGGCTGATGGAAGTGTTGATCCAACAATTAATTTGCAAAGTGCTATGAAGCCTGGCTTTTATAAATGCTCTCTCTGGCTCCATCATGTTTTTTAAAATGTCCCTTGGCTGATTCGAATCCTTCCCACAGGTGCACAAAAGAAGAAGCAAACAAAAAAAGATGGTGTTGATTCGTTTACTGACTCATTTGCACCCTATTATAGTATTGGTCCAACTCCAATTATTTAGTTTATTTACAATAAACAAACTCTCGCCTGTAAAGTGAGAAACTAATTGCTAATAATTAAAATATATTAAAAATGCCCAACACCTGCTAAGATGAAATTTCTCAGTCAATTAGGACAATAAAACAGATACTACTGTAGGTGCTTCTTAAAGCAAAATCTATTTCACAAGTTTGTTCAGTTACATTGCAAAAGATAAGGTATCAGCAATATTATTTGCAAAAAATGGCAGGTAAGAGATCTTTTATATGTTTTTATTAAATTAAATAGTAAATAAACAAATAATGCAAAGAACATTGGCTTTATTACATATTTCTTGATGATCACTGATCGCTGGGTAAAGTACAGCTCTTTCAGCATCAAAAGTAAACTGATGAAAAACCAAAAACTTCTCCAAATGCTTTTTCTTTTACATGTCCGCCTACTTATAGTTAAAACCACAGGACCAAAGAAACCCCACCAATATAACTATAACTGAGCTTATTTTAAATGTGCATCATCAATCTATCTGCCCCTGGATTTTTTTTTTTTTTTACTTCACTTGGGGAATTTTTGTATGTGTGAGAGTCTGAAAGAAGTAATAATACATAAAATTACACATTATTGCAAGATTAAAAATTCAGTAATAAAACATTGATACATTTGTCAATAAAAATATTTTTGTTTGAATCCAACAAATGAAAAATGAATTAGATATCTGTATAAGCCAATATTTTGAGGTCCAAAACAATCTTACTTTACTGTTGTATAAGCTAATATAAATAATCTACCCAGTCGTCATGATGCAGACCTCAATTCTGTCTATATTTTTAGGTAAATTTATATCAACAATCATTTCATAGTGAATCAGAAATATGGTTTTATGCCTAAATGCTGCTGATTTGCTAAATCTCTTTTACAGACTGAAAAAGTCTACTTTAGACTTAAGTACAACATAATCAATGCCTTATATTTAAATCTTAAAGGGGATTCGAATGATTCCAAGCTTTGTTTATTATATTTCATACAGAATGCAAGTCTATAGATTGTGATGATAAAAAATAAAAGCTTGAAACTCCTTACTGCCTCTCTTTATTTACCATAATATAAAGAAATACATTTGTTTTGTTTTTTGGTAAACAGATAATATAAATATAACATATGAATTGAATTTAATGTTGGTAGTATACAAATATAAAACAATTGGGTAAAATAAGTATCACCTAATGGCAGCAAAGTGTTTTTAATGCAATTCTAGATATATGCTAAATATATGTACACAATCAAGAATATAGAGAAATAAATATTTAAAAACTGCTTTCACAAGTTTAACGCTGCAAAACATGTAGCATCACATCTAGTAAAAATATGTTTCTAACAAGCATGGTTTAGAAAAAAAAACTAGGTGTAAAGATTGTTATCCTTAGCTAGAATGTGTCAGCATGACCTCATAAAAGGGATAAATATGGTGCTATTTAAATCACCAAATTTTCTTTACTATTAGAAAATTATGTCATACAAAATTAGATGCTGTAAATTAATTGAATCTTTATAATCTAGCCATGTCACTCAGTCTCTGTTTGGGTTCTGAATGTTGCCTCCTTAAACCTTATGTTATAATTAAACAAGCTCCTGCTTGTTATTATGTGATTTTTGGTGGCTTTTTTCTCACCTTCCTCCCACTGAGATCTGATATGTTCATTGCCTGTTGGCCTTGAAGTTGACATGTCTGGTCTAAGTAAACAACCATTTGTTGTTTGAGGTTTCCCTTTTTTTACCATTCACATTCCTATAACAGCTGATTAGTCATTAGAGCATATGTAAATGTGTTGTGAAGATTAGGAGTATTGTTTAATAATCTAACCTTGGTTAAATCTCAATAACTATATTGTTTGTACACAAATATTTTCTAATTAAACTCCTTCACAGAACAGCGGAATTTAATAACATGGAACATACTATGCTCATTAGGTGTCTTTTAAAGGCAGTTAATCTAAACAGGGGTATTGGATTCAGGGCAGCAGCCTACATGCACATTTTACACTTTTTAGATTTTTATTTCAGCAAAAATATAAAACTATGTTTTAACATTCTAAGAGTTTGCTATTAGTGGTTAGTGATACATTTCCTGAGTAACTGCAGGTGAAGTGAATTTGAGATATTACTTCCTGTTTTTTGTGCTATCACCTTTCCAATGGCACACTGGTGGGCAAAGCTCTGTGAAGTAGAAGTGTTCCTCTTTAGTGTTCTTCAGTTTACAGACCAAGGATTGTTCAGTGTTTTTCATAGAGGACAAAACTGCTCATGGAGAAAATAGCCCCCTGTGAGGCAGCCAGTGCACACTGACATTTTGCCTCAGTGCACACTCTGAGACACAAGCACACAGCACAGTCATGTAGACAGATGGGCAGAATTATTATGAGCACTTTTAGACAAGAAAAAAAAAAAAAGACCTGAGAATCACAAACAAGGCAACGCTCCAGACCACCAAGAAAAATATGTTATTAAAGAAAAATGTAAACAGGACAAATCTTGAACTGTTGACACCTTCCTGATGGAGGCAGAGGCAGTAATAAAATGTGTAAAAAGACTTCAGTTTGCACATCCTAGGTTTTACTGCCAGATAGGACACCATCAGATGTCTTGTTTGTGGGTCTTTGCTTAAGAAGTGTGCAGTTTGACACCTTTCAAATAACCAACAGCTTCTTAAGCAGCGGGTGTCAGATCTGTATTGGCACATCAGTTAACATCAACACAGAAGAATAAGCTGACATTACACCTGTGCACACTAGCAGATGTGTGCTTACAACTCACATGTGGCTCATGATCTCCTTTCATATCAACAATTCTTTCATACCTTGTAGGAAAACTTAAGCTTCTTGTGCTACATCAAAACTCATCTTCACACGACTGACATTTCAACTCTGCTCAGATACACAGAAGACACATTTACTGAGTAACTCTTGATAGGGGGATATATAGTTCACACAAACTAGTGTGCTGTTAAGCAAGAGTCACTTCATTAATGGGTTTGCAGCAAAGCAATACATAGCAATGAACTGCACTAAGACTCAGAGGAGAGGATGTGACAAACAAACTGATAAAGACACCCTGCTCAGTTTTTCGCCAAGCTCCGATTGCCTCGCATGATTTCTTTTCCAAAGTTAAACACCTTTGTTGCTGCTTTGTTTATCAATTATTTCTCCAAATGCATAGTTTGTAATTTTAAGACTTTGTTGGATAGTTCTTACAGTAAGGCACAGATTAACTTCTGCCAAGTGGTGCAGTGATAAAACAGAGACTTAAATGCTAGCTAAAAGAACAAATCCAAAAGTTGTACAGGTTGCATTTGAGCAAAGTAAGGATTTTTCGGAATAAAATCTATGTGCAATATTTCAGATGCCTTCCAAAAGTTTTTTGTATCCTCAAGGTTTAACTCAGTTTATGAGAAATTCATGTGCTAGAGAAATCCAAAGTTGCAAAGTTTTGAAAAGGAAGGTAAGGTTTTTTTTTCATGTGTGTGTGTGTGTGGGTGTGTGTGTGGGTGGGTGTGTGTGTGTGTGTGTGTAAAAAAATGGATTAGAAACACCAAGTTGATTTCCATCAACTCATCCATCTAGTGCAGCTGGAGCTGTCTTGAAAAGGTGAATGTACCAACATTTTCATCTGTAAAAAAATCTAAAATTTTATAGTTTATATATAGATTTTATATTAATTATGGTCTACTTGGTTTTAGTCTGTTATATATAATCCCAACCAAATAAATTTTGGGATTTCATTGTTCTATATCAGTACCAAAATCCATCAGGACCTAAGTTAGGTTCAGGTGAAAGATTTTGTTTTCTCTTACCTGTTGACCTTAATGATACATACGTTTAGCAAATTTGAAAGATGGATTAAAACTCGTTTACTTTGGTGTTTTATAAATTTAGTAAAACTGTACTTCAAAAAATATGTTTTAAACATAGACATTTTCCAGGTTACTTTTGTGTGGTGTGTTTCTGTGGGAAAAAATATTGTCATGTTTCCTGAAGCCAGAATGGCTTGTGGTTTGACCTTGGGCCACGAAACTTGTTCTGTCAGCTCAAATCAAAGGCCACACTAAATGAAGTGTCGGTTCCTTGAGAATCCTTGTCCAGCCAGCAGCACAGATTAAGAATTTAACAAACATTAGCCTCACAGACCGGAGACATGGCTCTAGAGGCTGACCATGTGGAATGAGAAGTTCAAAAACTAAAGGACCGTGTGGACTCAAGACAAAAGTCAAAGAAGTCTCTAAGCTAACACTTGGAGCATAAAGTAAACTTGGAATCCTCTCCAGTTATTTTAATAGTCTTGTATATATGACTAGTGAGATGACAGGAATGGTGCAGACTGCTTTTACAAAAGCCCGTTCTTACAAAAGCAGTCTTGCATACTCCATTACTGGGAGATGGTTATTAAAGACAGTTTATCAAAGTAAGATAATTACGGAAATTAGAACAGTTTTTATTTTATTCTGCTAACTGATTATTGACTTACACATGTCATAGTTTTTTGTATATAAGCTTTACACAACACATTCTGCCATCCTTTTTCATTACAAGATATTTGCATTTATATTGTCATTTAGTTTTGTTTTTTTTGGCTTAAAAATCTGATTTTTCTTACTCTTGTCCTTAGCTGGCATCATGGGACTCCACTCGGGGCTTGAATGGAAGCCTGAAGGAGAATCGGATAGAGAGTGGTATGCAGGGAGTGACACTCAAGATTGTAACCTTACTGGTAAGTTATGGGAAGACGCTGACTCTAACAACACTTCAGCCAAAGTCATAAAATATCATAGAAAAAGTACAGTTTAATTTTTTTTACCACAGCATCTTGAACACACTAAATACACTGAATTGCCAGTTTATTTCAGAAATTACTGTTAAAAATTACATTTTCTGCTCCAGCGACTCTGTTTTGTGACTTTTATACTTAAGGTGTTAACGAGCTTTTGATGATATGCAACTCAGTAATTGTTTCGGAATATAAACAGGTTTTTTTTTTTTTTTACGCTGATGGGGGAAATAATCAAGTTGATAACATAAATGTTGCAAAAACAGTCAAAAATAAAGACATTAAATAACCTGAGGATATTTTTAAGGATGTTTAGATGCATCTCTGAATGCACTTCTAAATGCAATTAAGTTTAATGAATATTCTTACCTTGGTTATCAAATAAAATATAGTGGTTATATAGATTTATGACACACAGATGTATAAAATGATATTCACTTATTCAATTATTATTGCTTGCAGTTAATGGAAAGCCCAAATTTATCAATTTATTGCAACATATTCTTCTTAGCAGAGATTGTGTTCTGAGTTCATCTGGTCCAGAACTGACAAGTAGCCATTTTTCTGCCTAGAAAAACTTTCAAGCTCCCCATTAATAAGGGAGCCTCTTACCCTTTCTTTGTTGTAGTCCTACTACCTTAAAGAGTTAGCTCATTTGTGCCGAATATGTCCAGAATGTTATTGTGTACGACTGTTCTTCCCTGGGTGGGTCTTGCATTCAGATGATTTTGAGTTTGATTCCTGCTTTCTTCTGTAACATCATGTCAATGCTGCTCTGGGCAAGGAGCTTAACCCCAAGTTGCATACCGATCTGTATGTCGATGAACAAATGTGAGCAGGTTAGTAAATGCGATAAGCAGAAATTGAGTATAAAGCACCTTCAGTTTAATTGATTGATTAATTGATTTTATTGATCTCACAGTGGAGAAAAGGAGCCGTTACATTGGCTGAAATAGTCAAAAAGAAGCAGAATGTGCCAAAGGAAGAAAATGGTGCATGGGTATATATATATATATATATATATATATATATATATATATATATATATATATATATATATATATATATAGCTGAAGTCTTTTTTTTTCTTTTAAAGCAGGATTATTATACATTTATTGCACACTATATTTATATAGATGGGTATTTATCTATATAACAATTGCACTGGGTATCAAATATAAAGAAACAAGTTATTGCACAGGGTATATATTTACAGTATGTCTGAAGAGGCTCTATATGGATTTAGTCCATTTACCATTCTCTGGGCATGAACCATATCCTACAGTACAATTATAGATGATGGTCATTTCATAAACTGGTCAATTTTGCCATAATATCGGCACTGCTGCTGACAGCTCATTTATTGAGGCATATGGACTACTGTCTTTAGCTCACCTGCTTTGTTAGGGTTAGATTTCAGCCTCTTTGATTGTTGCAAACTCATCACCTACTTTTTGGAACCTTTACAGGCCCATGAAATTCATAATTTATCTCAATCTGAAAAATTAGTTTTTGAATAATTTAGCAACAGTTTAGGTATATCTTTTCTTAGCCCAGATAGTATCATTCTAAAGTATCTATTTATAGAGTTCCTGCAGTTGCAGCTCATATCCTATGTCAGTGTGTGACGTAGAAAATGTATTGCCTTTGTGTTGCTACACCTTGCAGATGGTGTCACTGACTGTCTACTGGACAACTCTCAACTCAGCAGTCTGTCAGTGGTCAACTGACGTAACATAGCTGTACTAAAATATAGTTTTTTTTTTTTTTTTTTTTATCTATTATAGTATTTAAAAATTTTTCCATAAGCTGTAAGCCATAGACAGCTAAATTAGCAGAAATAGAATTGCAATTGTATTACTGTGTGTGAAATTAAAATATATCAATTAAATAAGAAAAATTACCTTTTGATGATATTTGAATTTAAGGAAATGGCAATGGAAAAAATATCCATCTCCATTTCAAGACCAAGCACAGTATATAAACGCTCTTCAGTTCTCTTTATGGACAGCAGCTAAACAATAAAACTCACAGCAGCTCACACGTTAAACACTCAGTTAGGAAGTCATCAGCACTTTAGAGGGAGGTACAATGAAATGTTTTGATGCTTTTCCATTTCAAAGATTAAAATCACTGTGAGAGAACACCAAACATCAACTCCACAAACATGTTTTTTTTCCCCCCAGCAAACAGAAATCTTCGCTTTGTCCTGAAAGTATAATGGATCTGAAAACCATTAAAGCACAGCAGTGTCTCTAAAAGTAAAACCCTATTTTCCACGACAAAGTCTCTGCCCTCGTCCTTTACCTCAATCACTTCTCCTCCTCTCCATTTTTCTCTGTTCACAGATGATTTACCTGCACCATATTTATTCACATAAGTTCTGCTCAGTGTTCTCATGGCAGTCTCACTTCATCAAGTCATTTGCTCCTGCCCACTTTAACACCTCTCCTCTTTCCAAGTTCCCCTCCCCCGCCCCGTCCTGCTCAACTCTTTTCATTTCACCTATTTAATACTGCTATGACACTTCTACTCAAAAAGGGAACTATCAGGGGAGACGATACATTTTAAATGGTAATTTCAACTTACCTACTATAGCAGCTGTTATGACATGGTTATTGAGTAAAAGTTTATGTGGAAACTAGGTTAATTATAAGATGGTTTGGACATTATACAGGAGCTTTTCATTATGTTTTTTGTTTTTATGCCCCAAGCTTAGCAGTCAATATGACCAATAACAGCTTTTTGTGCATCTCAATAAATAAAAATGTTTTGGTTGAATGGAAATACACTTTCATTTCAAAGTCGGAGTTTCTTGCTATTATATATTTCTTTGTGTAAGACCATGTTCTATTATGATCTGAAATAGTTTCTATGATTTTTTTTTTTTTTTATATACCCAAACAGGAGGAACCATTTGTTATGGTGGCTGAAAACATCCTGGGTCAACCCAAACGATATAAAGGTTTTTCTATCGATGTCCTGGATGCCCTCGCCAAGATCCTGGGTTTCAAGTATAACATTTATCAAGTCGGTGATGGGAAGTATGGCTCAGCGCTCCCTAATGGATCCTGGAATGGCGTAATTGGAGAGCTCATTGGAAAGGTTCGTATTTTTTCCACGTGTCAAAGGAGCAATATCTATGCTCATCTTAAAAATGATATTTCTCACAGTCAAGCCATATTGTAGACTAGGTATAAGGGCCTCAGCACCAATCTATCACTGAACAAACATAGCCTCAAGAAAAAAAAAAAGTGTGTATTGTTCCATTCAATATGAAAAGGTCAAAATGTTTTAGACCACTTTAAAGAGCAAAGAAAACATTTACATTTATACACTGACTTATATAATCTAAATATCTACAGTACAAGGATTTTGATTTATGCATTTTCAACACTATAGCTTAAAATGTAAGGAAATAAACAAGCAGATGAAGTCTGACCCTCAGTTGTTGCAGAAACACAAGCACACTTAATATGTTAAATGTAGAGAAACTGTGAAAATAGGTTAGATGTGTGAGGTTTTCTTTAAAAAAAAACAAAAAACATTTTGGTTTATTTTCAGCGAGCTGATTTGGCTGTGTCAGCCATCACCATCACTCCAGAGCGGGAGAGTGTAGTGGACTTCAGCAAACGCTATCTGGACTACTCTGTGGGAATCCTGACGCGCAAGTCAGAGGACAAGATCAACATTTTCTCACTGCTAGCGCCATTTGACCTCGCCGTATGGGCATGCATTGCTGCAGCTATCCCTGTGGTGGGCATTATGATCTTTCTGCTCCGGCGTATCCAGGCAGTCAGATGTCACAGCAACACAGGCCATCCACCACCGTCCACCTCTACCTCGCTTCAGAGTGCCATCTGGATTGTCTATGGTGCTTTTGTGCAGCAAGGTCAGTCACACTTGTGTCAAAAACCGAAAGGAATGATAGTTTCTAGCAGCAAATATTTGTTTGCGATCCTGTGAACTTCATATTCTCTACAAAAAGTAACACTAAGCATATTAAATGTTTTAAAAGTAATTTAATGAATAATTTTAATCACTTTTGATACCATAACAAATAAAGTCATTGAAATTAATTAAACTCCATTAGAAAGGCTGAGGGAAATACATGTAGGCCTGAGACATCATCACTTTTAAAACTTGTGCTACCAATCTCGAACTTGTTGCTGCAACTCCTGATCAGCAGGATAGAATAAAGACCCTCCGCTCGTTTTGTGTCTGTGTGCAGGTATTATTATCAATATTTTACAACTGGCAATCTAAGAGCATAATGTTTGAATACAATCTCTACCAGATAACCTAACTAATTAACCAGTGGACATCAGCCTGTTATATTCCCAGGGGTGCTGTATATGGAGCAGAATGGAAAATAATAATAATAATAAATCTGTATGACATTAGGTTTTTCTTGTTGAGCATTTCTTTCCGTAAGTCTATAAAAAGTCTAAATAAAATCTAAATTTATAAATGACATAATTGTTATAGGTTATATGTTACAACACAATGAGAACATCAGCTTTATTTGAAATTGTCTTGCAGTGATACCATGTGAGTTGAATTAAGGGTAGACTCTCATACCGGCTCATAGGGGTTCAACGGGCATAACTAGATTCTTTGTTTCAAAAGCTAATAATTGTCTTCCATTAATGCCAATCCACCCCAGCAAAGGATATTTTCACTTAAAATGTTGGCCAAGAAGCTATGTTAAAATTAGCTTGCTTACTCTATGTTTCATATATGTTTTGATAAGTGAAAATGTATCTCCTTCTTCAGAATCCCAGTAAGAAATGAAAATTTGATAGTGGGAACGCCCAGTTAAAATTGGAGAAGGACAACCCAACCAAAGAATGGCTCTTTGTGGAGAAAAAAAACAGTCATTGAATTTAAGTTATAAAAAACATTTTTTTCTTCTGATTTGTCCTTGCAGTAGTGGCCTAGATTCAGATGCTTCCCAGTCCACCTTAACCTACAGCCCTCTCTCAGCAGTGTCCTTCCCTCTAAAGGAATTAAAATTATGTCTGTTTCTGACACGTTATGCATCCTTGCTAGAGTAAGTTTTAATTAAAGCAGCTATGATTGATAACATATTGGCAGCATATTAAGAATTATCATATCAGATAATCATTAATAGCTGTGCTGTTTTCATAACTTGTTTTCAACTGTCAATCCTGATACTTGGCATAGGCTCATGGATGAACAAAGATAAACCCTCTAGTGAATGAAAGCAAAATACAGCAAAAGAATTTCAGTTGCTAAAGGAAGGTCATGTCCATGGCGTTTTGAGCTTCTGCATGTTACACATTAAGAAGCTTATGAATGAGGATAATTTTACCTGCAGCTTGTAAGAAAGCCAAATTAGACGACAAATCCCACAGCAAATGCGAAAATGGCTGTTTATACATTTATTTATTTTTTTTAAACTTGAGATGAATGCATCAAATAAAGAAATCTACTAGATAAATTTCAAAACTTAAAGAATTCTTGAAATTGTTATAATTATTCAATGAATAGTTTTCTTCCATGTTTTAAAGACACCATTAATCTATTTTATGTCTCCCCCTTACAAAAGTAAAATTATCCCTGCTTAAAGAAACTCAATTAATTCAATATATTCCAATAAGTTATTTATTTGAAATAAATAACTTATTGTTATAATTGTTCCTATTTGAAATATTTTCCAACTTTATTCAAATTATTGTATTGTTTAGCAATGTATTAACTTTATAAAAAATGTTGATTACTTTCCTTTTTGGATCAATGAAGTATTTTTTATTGAATTTAATTTAATCGAATCAAAATAACTGGGTGGTTCTCTCCTTAGCAATTTACTGTTCTACATAGCATGTAAAATTGGAACCCTAAATGAAGTAGATCAAAACCTGATAGCAAAAAAAAAAAAAAAGATAACCTCCCTTTTCAACTGTAAAGATCTAAACTGGTTGGCAAATATTTTAGGACTCTGAATGATTTAATAAATGTAGGTTTCTGTTTGTCAATATGTTGACACAGAAAGGATGACCTTTGAAGTTGCAAAAGCAGAATGTCCCTGGCTGCTGCTGTCATAACAACTTAGGTATAATAACTTACAATAAAATGGAAGACATATGTGGATGTCACCATACAATAAATGCTGATTCAGTAAATGATACATTTCAGGCACTATGGCCACCTTGGCATTTTTAAAGGTGCCTTTCTTAGGGAGGACACCCCATCCAGGTACGTCCCTTTATAACAAATGACTGATTTTAAAGCCCAAACTGCAAGTCTGGCATACTGCCTGTGAACCTTTTTTAACCCAGCACCCACTATATTTCAAGAGAAGCCAAATGCATGCCTTTTATCTGCCTTCTTTTTTTCCTGTCCTCATTTCTGGCTCATGTTTCAGCGCTGCCACTTCTTGTATGATTCAAGTGATTTTTTCTTTTAAGGGGCCATCGAGTTGATGTTAGACCCTTTGATATGGATCTGACTGCTGATGCTCATAGTTTGCCATTGTTAGTAGTTGAATCTTGGCATCCAAATACCCAAATTATTCCATAATGATATGCCAGAACTGTGGGTTGTGTGTTCTCTGCTAAATAGATTGTTCACCCCCAGACACTGACTGCCACTTTTCATACAGCTAGTGCTCTTTTTTACATAAAGGGGGGTAGGATATAATCTGAACCATCCCAAAGACAAAATGGATAAAAACTTTTGTCATAACTACATTGTTTAATCAATGTGGTTCTTAGATGAAACATTGTACCACTGATAATAATGATCAGAGCTGATTAAATGTAAGCATGGGCTGTTCAAATCAAATGAACCTGAAATGGAGGGAAAATACTAACTCATGTGTAAAAAATGATTGATTCTTTCGTTCTATACATTTGACAAGAACTTTACTTTTTTTTCCTTTTCCTGCAAGGTTTCCTGAGGGTGCAGCTGTTCCGATTGTGACACTTCCAGACAAATATGTTTTCATCACTTTTTCATGCTCCTTAAACTTTCATATGACATTTCTATGGCTTTCCTTTTCTGGATCAGAATTGACGCTGACATTTTTTTCTCACTCATCTCTTAAGCCATTGTATATGAATTTGCAGAGAACAGGCCAGTGCAAGAAAGCAAATCTGATACTGTGGTAACAAACATGTGATACACCAGTCTTCTTTTTTTCTGACATAATATTGGCGAAAATGGATATGAATTCAAAGAAATCATCAAATGTTATAAATGATATATTTGTGTTTAATGATACAAAAAAAAAAAAACTGTAAGCATCCCTGAGTGCAAAACACACAAAAAGCATCCACAGGTGGATAGGGTTCAAACTAAAGGTCTGGGTAATGTACTTCAATGTACTCGACCCTCAGAGGGCAAAAAAAGCATACCATGTCCAAAAATATTTAATAATCAAATAGATTTTTTTAGGTCTTAAAACTGTTAAATAAATGGGAGAAAAGTTATAATACCAGATAGGTGTGTGGTTTGTAAATTAAAAAATAAATTTTAATTTTTTTTCATACAGCTGCAACCAACCCTTTTAAAGACTTGATAATGCTGACATTTTCCCGCTAAAAAAGAAAAAGAAAAAAGAGAGTTTGATATTTTTTGGTCTAGATGAATAATTTATTTCTTTTCTATTTCCTAATTTGCATCAGATCAAAACAAAATATTTTTCAGAAGATTCATAAATTTGATAAACAATTGATTATCTCTCCTGTGTAATTTCTTCACCCAATCCTCACCAGAAAACCCAAGTACAACCCCCACAAAATATTTTAAGATTGAAACACCCTTTTTAAAAGAAGATGGTTGTTTTGATGGCTGAATCTAAGGTTATTAATGAAAAGTTGAGTAGAAAGAAAAAGCATGACAGAAGAGGGAGCTCAAACGTCCAGAAGACCTACAGTACAGACCTGAGGATTGTGAGGTTTAGCTCTTTTAGAGGGCATGGGTGCCAACAACAGAAAAACTTTGACAGACAGATATCCAGCTATATTTAAAAAACCCTAAAATGAATGCAGCTGTTCACCAGAAAATTATGCAGCACCTCATGATTTCCCTTGTTGACAACCTTAATAGAGACAATGAATTCATTTTCCAGTAGGTCTTACTATCTGCTCACACTGCCCAAAATAACAAGACCTGCTTCAATGACCATCTTATCAGTGAGTTTGATTGGATAGCAAATTAATGCAAAATGATCCCTGTCCAAGTACTGACTGTCTATACTCTGAAATATGCCAGCATATCTATAAAAAAAGAAAAAAGAAAAAACATTTTAATGGTCTTATTTTATATTCAGTTATGTTAAAAAAAGACTATTCTGAGTTTCCATCCGTATAAGCCATACAAGTCAACATAAATAAACATTTTAGTTTACCAGTCTTATTGTAAAAAATATAGCTTTTCCATGATACTTAAGTATATTTTAAACACAGGCACTTCTACACATATGACCACCGAGATGAAAACCTATTGAAAAATCAATCTAAGCCCAGCAGAGCCCAGCAATAAAAATGGAGAAACTGCAATAATAATGCAGAAAACTATCCACCCCAATTTATAATTGTAAGGCTTATATTTCTCTGCCTTTATCAAAACATAAGATAAAAGAAATTAAATAAATCTGTCTTCTAGCCTGAGATAACTATTAAGATAAATATGCAGTTTGGCAGTAGTTACGGTTTTGTTATCCTGCGGTTGTTCTCTTGGTTTAGTTTTAGCGTTTACAGCAAATTATAAAATGAAGCACTTTCTTTTGTAGAAAGTTAGCAGTTAATAGGAAAGTAATTCTTGATTTGGGTAAAGACAGTTGTTTGGGATTACTGTAATGTATTACTTGTTTCATGTTTACAATAATAGAAACTTGATAGTTATATTTATAACATGTAATGAGTTTATGCAGTTTACACATTAAAAAGTTTATATTAATCCCTAATCAGAGATCAGGCTTTACAATTTACAAGTGCAAAACCAATTGAAGGTGATGTCTTTTGAATACCTAGCATCTGTTCACGTGGATATGCGTCTCTGCTTGTGCTTTTGAACTATTCTTGTCTTGACACTGTGCAGGCAGTGACTCCATCCTGGGTTCAGTGGCTCTGCGTATTGTCATGGGCAGCTGGTGGCTTTTCACCCTCATCGTGTGTTCGTCCTACACAGCAAACCTGGCTGCCTACCTCACCGTGTCACGCATGGACAACGCAATTAGGTAAAATACTTTCTTCTGTCACACTATATAAAAACAATGCATGCATTTCCAATTAAACTGGACTATGTTATACAAAATTGGTGAGCATAAACACTTGTATCTCTGTACATATCTTAAGATGCAGCCAGTTCAGTTATGTATTGACATAGCTCATGTGTATTGTTTTTTTTTATTGTGGAATTATTTATTTATTCATATTTTCAATCCCTGAACTGCTAAGACATACAGTATATAAGAGGTTTGGTTAAAGTTTCATCTGCAAGGATCTTTGTCTAGCTTTTTTTTTATTTCTTTTTACTTGCTGAATAACAACCAAACATTCTTGGACTGAATGTTATCTGCCAGTGAATCCAATTTGGCCTGATCTCTCTCTCTCCCTCTAAAGAAAGGGCAGAAAGACATTTGATTATATTGGTTTTGTCTAGTGTTGAGCAAACAGCCACATGGGGACATGACAGCAGACTGAGTGAATGTTAAGCAGCACATAGCTCACAGGCACAATGGATGAGAGAAGTGTTGGTGAAAGTACCAATCGGGGCCATACTATCTTCTTGGTATGGGTGGAACATTTAAAAGAACAACTCAAAGGTGATTAAGTACTCCATGCAATCTGAACCTCTTAGAAATAAGGACTGTAACCATAGTAAGCATAACACAGTGAGCACCTTGGGGTTTTTATCTGTCAGTTAATCAAAAGGGACGGTGTTAAAAAGTTATATTTTAAATAGACTAGCCACATAAAAACATAAGAGCTGTTGGAATTATTGCTGTTAGGAAGGAAGGAAGGAAGGAAGGAAGGAAGGAAGGAAGGAAGGAAGGAAGGAAGGAAGGAAGGAAGGAAGGAAGGAAGGAAGGAAGGAAGGAAGGAAGGAAGGAAGGAAGGAAGGAAGGAAGCTCCATTTTATCCTTATTGAACGAGTTCCATTCAGAAGTATGGTTGCTACTAATATTCATGGTTAAACGCAACTCATCTTTTTCATTTAACTCAGCGGGTTAAAGCTACCAACTCACATCTTGCACCGTACCACCATGTGATGGCAGTTTCCTTAAGGGAAACATTTGCAGTACATTAAAGATAATTATAGATATCAGTTGCTCAGGGGGAAAAAAAGGATAAAGATTGAGCACAACAACTAAGAAATTATAGCAAACCAAGTTAGTGAAAAATACACTCCCTGACTATGTTATTACACACAAAAAATAGGAAGGCCTTTACCTAACTTAATTCTTATTTTTATAACAAATGCTCTCCAAAATGTTTTACACACTGGCATGATGGCATTACACAATTGCACGTTTTGATCTAGGTACTTTACTCAAATGAGATCTTGGGAATGTAGGAACACCATGTTATATTGTATATATTCAGTGTCATTTTTGGTGAACTAATTTGAGATGATTTGACCTTTGTAACATGGTGCATTAACTTGCCGGAAGTAGCAATCAGGAGATGGGTATATTGTGGTCAAAGAGGTTGACACATTAAGCAAAAATATTAGGTTGGCTGTGATTATGCTCATCTAGAACTGAAGGGCTCAAGGACTGGCAAGAAAAAAAATCCCCCGAACCATTATACAGTACCATCACCATCAGCCCGAGTGGTGAACTCAGGCAGTTTGCATCAATCATATGTTGCTCTGGCTACATTCTGACCCAATATGAAAATTCTAAATGTTCCAATGGTTTCAGTTGCTTGTATTTGATTGGCTAGTGGTTTATTTGCTTATTTCTGCAAATATAGTAAAAAAAAACAGTGTCAGATGATTCAATCATCTTTTTCAGTTTTTTTTAATAAAACTATTTTTTTTAGACTTAGATTTAGACTCAACTTTATTTATCCCATGGGATTACTCCTTCAGAGAAATTCTGGATCCAGTGGCTTATATAGAGTACAAAGTGATGTCAAGATGTCATTGAAAATAAGAATACAACAGACAATATAAAAAGAGGGTATGGTGTTCAAAAAAGCTTAAAAAAAGAAATGTTTTATTCTCCTGGAATATGTTTCTCTTAGATATCCAAATATCTGCATAATAGAGAGCAAAGGGAAAATTACATAGTAGTTGACTTGGGTTATTGCACTTGTACTACAGAATTGTACTGAACTTATAAATAAGTAAAAAAAAATAAACAGGCTACACAGTAGTCGGCATGTGTTATTGCACAGTGAGAGAGAATATTGCACAAGTGACAATAGGTAATGTTTTGCAAAACATGTCCAAGGAGGGGGATGCTGACCCCTGTCCCTCTTCCTCTTCCTTTTATATGGTGTTCCGACCTGAGTAGATCTCCCTTAGTCAGTATTTGTTTTAACATAATATAATTCAATAGGAATTAGCAACTTATAATGAAAAAGATTAAAATCATTGTGATGTGGAAAGCATAGTAAGGAAAAACAGAAACAAAAAATATTTTATTAAAGTTATATTTTTAATCCAGAACATATGTTGGAAAAGGGGTACGACGAAGCCACATTTTTTTAAGCCCGCCATCTCTACTTTTATGTAGTCATTATCACCAACACCTTCCACATTCCTTCTTATATCATGAGTCCATACTAGAAATAGAATGTCGAACATAAAACTAACCACCGTGGTAGAGTACAAGCGTCAAGCTACCTCGTCCAAACTTTGCAACACTGTTGGGTCAAGATCTGCTATGTTGATTGTTTCTAACATTTTTATCATTCTCTCAGTTAAGCAGTTGAGACGATATAGGACATGATCGTTAGAAATTGTGCTCTTCTGACAAATCAGCAACTTGTCCGAGTTCATTTGCTAGGGCTTTCCACAAGTTACCTATCGCTACACCTTTGCCTGAAGGCAAAATCCAAGCATGCGCGCCCGTGCTCCTTAACCATTTCTGGTGAGCTAGCCTTGGCCAATAGTTGTGAAGCTATTGGAAGCTATTGATCAACTGATGAAGAAATGTCTTATTTTTATTATTTTGTCACATTTAATGACACACAAATTGATATTTTTAGCTACTTTTTCAAGCTATTTTATATTAAGTCATTCATTTATTTCTGTATGTATTTTTAATTATGGCACGATTGGTCCTCCATACCCACATGCATTAATTTATGCAGATATAAAATTATTAATACACAATTTCATGTGCCTGCAAATATATCAATTTATACTATTATTACAATATAATTTATACAATAATTACTATTAGCTCACATGGCCACATTATTGAAAAAAAACAGGTAAACTATGCTTCAACGCCTTCCTTCCATCATCTTTTAAGAAAGCCAGTCTGAGCCTATTGTTAACCTGGTCCTATGCTTTGACATTGCTTTAATTCAACAGTGTTTACTCCATACTACACCATGTACTGAAATGCAGATTTTTTTTTATCTTTGTTGAAACAGGTAAGATTTTCAAATCCAGATTATCTCTGTTTTTTACCATCCCGTTCTCTTATTAAAGTGTTTGTTGCTAAAGGTTGTTCTTGTAAAAAAAAAAAAGTAGTAGAAATGTGTAAAAAATATATATTTTTTACACATTTCTCCATAACTGTCTTGAATTTTAAATGGTATAAATTGTTTTGGTTCTATTTTAGCTTTGTGTCCTAAAAGATATCTAAAGGATATTTTTTTTCTCACAACTTCCATTTGAAACATTTCAAAGACATAAATAAAGGTCAAGCAGAATGCGATCTTCCTTTGAAGGTGGCAGCTGTTTTTTCTGCACCATCATTATCAACAAAAGGACAAACGGTAGAGAAATTCTGCACACACTATTGAGCCTTTCTCATTCTTTTGGAAAACATATTTCACAGTTGCTTTCATAGTGAGACATTTCCAATGACGATGCAGTGAGCAGTATGTTTTCAAAAAAATTAAGAAGACAATCCAAGAGGAAACAGTGAGGCAGATACAATTATCCGATTTCAGACATACGGGACAAGAATTATCTTCTTTTACTGATGTTGTTATTTGTAGTAATATTAATATTATTGATATTACAATCGTTATTATCCTTCTTACCTACATCTCTATGGCTCCAAACCTCACCTTTGTTTTACAGCCAATCTCAAGCTGCCTGTAGAACATGCAATCTGCTCATTTTAATGGGCAGTACCAGATCAATTAGATGCATTATTTGCCCATCAATCTATGTAGATCTCTGTTTATTTTTATTTAAAACTTGAAAGCAGTTGTGTGAGTTTTTTCTAGTGACAGATTAACACCACACCTTAAGCAGTACATTTGTGTTTTTCTCCTTCACTGCACAGCCAGAACCTTTACTTGATATGGAGAGCTGTGATGTTTTAAACTCGGTCACTGGATCACATGATAACAGACATCAATTGTGGGTGTTGGAATTGTTGCCTTTGCATGCATCTGGTCTGGCTGTACCCATTCTCCTTCCATTCCATGTAAGACCTCCTCTTCTTCTTTCCAGAGTGGATCAGGGCACCTGCAATTTTCACCCTGAATTCCTTAAGCTTCTTGTGACTTCACACACCAATGCTTATTGCATCTTGATGATACAGCAGCCATCCATTTTTGATTGCTATATCGGCTAGTTTAAAGGTCCTGCCACTCTGGAGGGACCAATGCCTGTGGAAAGTAAAGGCCTGCAAAAGTGAAATTACCCTGGTAAATGTGTATAGAAACACTTACCTGGCTTGAAAATCTTTTGAGAGGCAATCAAAATGGAGGCTAGCATGACAGATGTAATTATGGTCACATGTCTGCCACTGGGTTTATAGTTCAGTTAATCTTTTTTTTAAGGAATTTTTTGAACTGCAGACTTTAGTAGTAGGTGCAACCACATAGATTCTTATTTGTTTTGGTGTTAGTTACGTTTAAAGTTGCATAAGGGAACTTGGAGTTGCACACTTTAGTTCTGCATACATCTTCTGAATCTTCATAGATGTAAGATAAAGCTATTAAAGATAAAGCTAAAGATATTTTTGGTACACACATTTGGCCAACTGAAAGGGCTTTAATAAAAATGTTAGGTATTAACCACAAAAAAAAATTGCAATTAACTCCTATCTTGTTCAGAGGATGATTAAATTGAGAACATCTTGGTGATGTTTTAAGCTTGGTTTGCATTATGACATTTTATTTTGATCTCAGTATCAAACTACAGTGCAATGTTTGATACTGTTGATCACTCGATTGTATTAGAGCATCTAGAAACCTGGGTTGGCCTTTCTGGTACAGCACTGGACTGGTTTATATCCTACCTGATGGACAGGGACTTTTATGTGTTAGTAGGAATCTTTAAATCAGAGACCAGGAAAAAAAAAAAATCACATCCAAGGTTCCTCAAGGCCCCATTCTTTGGCCCCTCCTAATCATCATCTACTTGCTCCCCATAGCTCAGATTAAAGCACACCACCAGATCAGTTACCAGAACTTTGCAGATGACACACAGCTTTATATCACAATGTCATCACGTGATTATGAACCCATCAGAAGATTGGCTAAATGCTTAGAACAGAACAATATGTGGATGCACCATAAATTTCTCCAACTGAATTAAAACAAAGTAATTTTCAGACCAAAGGAGGAGACATCCTCGTTTTCAGCTACTTCAGCTAGAAACCACTGATTATGGCCGGAATCTTAGTGTTATGATGGACTCAGACCTGAACCTTCAGAGGCACATAAAGGTAGTTACTATGACAGCTTTTTACTAGCGGAAGAGCATTTCCAGGATTAAAGGACTAATATCCAAGCTGGATCTAGTAAAACTTTATCTTTTGTAGAATTGATTACTGCAACAGTGTCTTCATAGGTTTGCCTAAAAAGTCCATCAAAGAGCTGCAACTGATCCAAAACTGTGCTGCTCATGTTCTCAACAGAACTAAGAAAGTAGAGCACATCAGCCCGGTTCAGTGTTCCTTACAGAGACTCCCTTTAGCTCAGGAGAATAGATTTTAAAATCCTTTTGTTGGTCTATAAATCACTGAATGGATCAGCAGCTGAATACATAACAAATCTGTTGTCAGTGTATCAACCACCCAGACCCCCCTGGTCTTCCAGTTCAAGTCTACAGTGTACACTCAGAACTACAACCAAACATGGGGAAGCAGCATTTAGTCCCTTTGCTCAACTTATCTAGAACAAATTCCCAGAATTTAAATGTGCTGAAAGCCTAAGTTCTTTTAAGTCAAAGTTTAAAAGCCATTTGTTTAGAGCTTCCTCTGACTATGGAAGTTTAACTGCTAACTGAGGTATTATTAGTTTAAAGTTGTAGTCCAACAGTTTTAGGGGAGTGTTGGCCCAGTGGTTAGAGCAGTGCACCTGTGCTCTGAGAAGGTTGAAAGTACCAGGTTCGATCCCCACAGCCTTCACTCTCGATCCCTAAGCAAGACCTTTAACCCACACTGCTCCCTAGGCGCCACACAATGGTTGCCTCCTGCACCCCAAGGGGATGGGTTAAATGCAGAGAGTGTATTTCCCCATTGTAGGACAAGAAAGAGATTTTATTTTTTTTATTTTTATTTGCCTTTATTCTGCTGTTATTTTCCTCCTACTTTATTATCTTATTCATGTAAAGCACTTTAAATAGTCCATGTACTGAATTGTAAAATAAACTTGCCTTTATATTACCTGTTAATAATTCAGCTCCCCGACACAGTAAGCCAGCTACACTTGATCAGAACAGAACTTACTCAAAAGGCTCTTAGTTAGGTGTTAGCTGCTTAGTCTTTGAAAGTTGTTCAATTTAATAGACAATATTTAAAACACAGCATTGTCTGCTAGATCAGCCTCTCTATAGATGAGTTTAGAACAACCTTTTAACTTCAGGAGCAGAGGTTAAAATATTTTCTTAATAACATCAACTTATCTTAAATATAATGCACAGAATAGAACCAAGTACATCAAGAACAATAGAAATGATACAATGTAAAAAAAAATCCTAAAGACTTTGAGAGTTATTAGAAGGAAAGGTTGTCAGGAATAAGAACTATTGCAGCAGTGCAGAGGGGAAAATTCTTTCCAATTAGTACATTTTATGAGTAAAGAACTCCATAAAACCTTTAGTGTTAAGCCCAGAAGGAATACAGTGTTCAACTGAGTTATTGCTTTGAGTCAATTTGGCCAAAGCACTTAACTGAAACCTGGAATTGTTCTCATTATCGTCTATTAGCTAAAGGTCTGTGAGCCTAATTTATAACTCCAAAACTACAAGAAACCCTAGTTCTATATTTTTTTCTTTTTTTTTTTTACAACTTTGCTCAATTGTATTATTTTTATAATAAACTGGGTTCGAGTTACCTGTGGCTAACAGTGTATTTCCTACACAACCCAAACATTTTATTAAATATTAGCAACATTCACAGAATATTCTAGATGTTTAAGGAACCTCTCAGTTTTGTGTAAAAATATAAACTGAAATGAAAAGCTTGTTGTGTTTTTTTGTTTTTTTTTTAGCCATTCCATCTAATAAGTAATAGATTAACAAATTATATCACAATGACAATAAAATTCCGTAAAAATTCAAAAAATATCCACTGGACTTGGTTTTCAAGATTTGAAGACGTTTCGCCACCTCTCCAGGAAGCTTTCTCAATTCAAATGTCTGGATCCGCAGTGAGTTTGAGTCTCATATGGACAAGGCCTCGTATTGCTTGGAAACATGCAATGGTAACCGATGAATGGGTCGTTAGTTCCATCGTTAGCCTGTAATATCTGAACCTGTCTATGATTCTGAGGGTCGGTCGTTAAAGGGGGGATTGCCATTAAGGGGGGGATTGTCTCCTGTAATACCTGAGACCTGTCTATGATTGTTAAGGGTTGGTCGTTAAGGAGGTATTGTTCACCGGCTGGGGCGGGTAGGTCCCTCGTTCCTCTGTGATGGGGTGGGGGGTTTGGTGATATCTGGAAGGGATCATGTCTATGATTGAATTGTATGTTTTTGGAAGCTGGAATCTGAGTCCACCACCTCTGTTTAAAGTTGTTTTTTCTCTCTTAACATAGATGGCTTCCTTCACACCCCTCTCAAACCACCTATTTTCTTTATCCAGAATATGGACATTCTGGTCCTCAAAAGAATGTCCTTTGTCCACAAGGTGTAGGTGTACTGCGGAGTCTTGTCCAGAGGCCGCTGCTCTTCTGTGTTGGGCCATGCGTCTGTGGAGAGGTTGTTTTGTTTCGCCAATATAAAGATCAGAGCATTCCTCGCTGCACTGAACAGCATATACCGCTCCGCTCATATTCGGTCTGGGGGTTTTATCTTTAGGATGCACTAGCCTCTGTTTAAGGGTTTGGTTTGGCTTGAAATGTACTGGGATCTTGTGTTTGGAGAAAATCCTCTTGAGCTTTTCAGACACTCCAGCAACATAAGGGATTGTGATGTTTTTGCGTGTAATTTTCCCATCGCTGTCTTCTGTTGCGTGTCTTTTGGATTTCCTTGCTGATTTGATAAATGAGAATAAAAGAAAAAAAAATTATTATATATACTGCATATATATATATATATATATATATATATATATATATATATATATATATATATATATATATATATATATATATATATATATATATATATATATATATATATATACATGAAATTATTTGTAAACATTTATACCAGCACATGGTGGATACAGTTCTTTCAACTTAAAGGTGTAATACTTGCAATACTAACGGTAGCCTTGTGCATGCCAGCAAATCATCAAACTTTTTACTTTTATTATTTTGTTTTGATTGTTTTTTATTATATTGCTTTTTTATCGTTTTAATTACTGATGTTAGAAAAGGGGTATTTATCTTTCTCATTCCACCTTGATCAAATGCCTTTAAATAGTGTTTCTTTGTTTTGTTTTTTAATTAAAGAATAATTCAAAATCAGTCAAAACATATCCTAACCACTCCAAACACACAATATCTCAGACCAATAGAATTCATGCACACAAAAAGAAAAGGCTGAGTTGAACAGATCTAGAGATTTTATAATGCTTATCATCAGAGCTTGTTGCAAAATTGCAAGGTTGCTTACTTTCTGAGAAGAATGCGTTCTCTAAAAATGAGTCAGGTCATATTAAGGTGATGATCAGCAGTGAAAATATAGCTATATGAGAGAAGGCACTACAGACTTAAGTAAACAGCAAGACAAGCCTAACGTTTGCAGTCAGTTGTATGATTAATCTATTCATACACAATATTCATCAGTTTATCTTTTAAGAGAGATGGAGAAAGCAAGGAAAAGAGCTGCATCCAATTATGTATCTTGTTTTAGGCATACAGCTAAAGTATTTGTAAGTATTCATAAAAAGAGTCAGCTGACATTGAACTGTTCAAAACCACATCAAATAATTAATAAGCAGACACTGATAATTTAAGTCAATATTTTAGAGTCCTATACTGAAAGCTCTTTGTCATGTTTTAATTTGCCTAACTCATCATTGCTGGAAATACTTAAGACAATCTAGCTTAGAAGCAACAAGTAGTCTACCTAGACTGGATCTAATTTAGGTAAGTAAATACCGTGAGATTGATGACTGCATATCGAAGGAGGAAGTTTATGGTAAAATATATGTCTAGGTACAGACTTCACTTAATCCAATCTGTAAGTGAAATAATATCTCACATTTCTAAATTGACATGTAATTTTTTTAAATGGTTTCATGAAAAGGCAGTTTTGCACTTAAAAAAATTTTCAGATTTTTAAATAAGGATACTTTATCAATTTGCATTCTGTAGGAAAAATCTCAGATAGACTGAAGTCAAAAATGAACCATACCCCATATATATAAATAAATGTATTTTTATATTTCAACTGATTTATTTTCTGAATTAAGATCAAATTTGTACCTCCAAAAATGTACGTTTTAATCTTTTTGTTTTGATTTTCTTTATAGCATCATACCCTGTTTACTTTTCCTTTTTTTAAGATTATTTTTAGCCCCTAGTGGCCTTTATTCTTGGTATTTCTGAAAGTAAGCAGACAGGAAATGGGAGGTGAGATAGGGGCAAAGGCAAATGTCACAAAGCCGTGAGTCGAACGTATGACAGCTGCATTGAGGGCCTCTGTAAACCAGTCATGTGCTTAACCCTGCACAACAAACACCATCGCCACGATAACAGTTTTTTTTTTTTTTTTAAAGTGGAAAAAAGTCACTATTTCAAGTCAAGTTTTTTTTCCGTGTTTGGACTGGTATTTTGAAAATTCTTCTTTGGTAATGACCTTCAACTGTTGGAGGTGGAAGCCTGTTTGAAATCAACCTAATCTTTTAGAATCAAGTATGGGCTCTGGCTAGTTAACTCCAAGAACTCATTATTCTAGTCCAAAGAAAAATTTTAGTAAAATGAAAAGGTAGAATAAATCTGGCAGGGCTAGGGTGTATAAAAAAGTAAAGAGAAAACCTAAAAATAGTGCAGATTAAAAATACCTCATATGTATTTTAAATTGTTAACAAATAGTTAAAAGTAGGGCTAGAGGTGTATAGGTAAATGGCTTTATGGTCTGCTTTGAATCAGTTCAATCCAAAAAAGTAAAAACAATCCACTGGACTTTGTTTCCAAGTTTGAAGATGTTTCGCTTCTCATCCAGGAAGCTTTTTCAATTCAACTGACTCCGTTTGAAAATGAGACTGCTCTGACCCAGCCTCTGAAAAACAGTTATGTTGATGTGGAGGAGTCACTTTGTTAGTCCCTCATTTAGGGCGGGCGTACACTGTACTATATTTTCAATCTTTGTACTCAGCTACAGCTCAAATTGTAAGACGAAACCACAAGGTTTAAAAGTTCACAGCTCACGATGTATGTTCTTACATTTTGAGGCCTGATGCGATCTAACTGCTCACACTCTACATCCAAAAACTACCTCAGCGTCTAGAGATGGCACTAGTCGGAGTCATCAATCTGGAACCCAAACATAGACAGTAGAAGAAGAAGAATTCCCACGTTTACACATGCGCAGCGCACAAGGTTCAGGTGTATCGGCTCATAGACACCACTGGAGAATCAGCCAGAAAAGGGCAAAAACTCAAACAGTGTATGCCCTCCTTTAAGTCATTGTTGTTAGACTCCATAACTTTTTTTTTTTTTAAGAAATAAATTGATTCATTTATTAAATGAGGTCTAAGCTTTTTACCCCAAAATAATTAACAATTTGAATAATAATTTTTTTTTTTTTTTTTTTTTTAGCATTGAAATAAGGTGGATGTTTTTAACTTACACTAAAAGTGTGAGTGGGTCAATAACTTTTCTTTGTTCTCCCAAAAAAGGTCATTCCAGGATCTTTCCAAGCAAGTGGACCTTGCCTATGGGACAGTTCGGGACTCAGCTGTGTATGAATATTTCCGTGCCAAAGGCACCAACCCTTTGGAGCAGGACAGCACATTTGCTGAGCTCTGGAAGGTCGTCAACAAGAACAATGGCTTTGATAACTCAGTTTCAAGTCCATCAGAGGGCATCAAAAAGGTGTGTAAATACTGGTTAAGTTTTTATTGTTCAAATCGTGATGAGCCAAGTTATAGTCTGCTATTAAAGGGATAGTTCAGTATTTTTGACATGAATCTGTATGGCATCCCCATCACCAGCGGCATGCAATCACACTGACTTACCCCTGGCAGCGTCCTGTGAGCAGATTTATCGTCCAGTTTTGGTCAAGCCGAAAGTAGTCCTGCAGGTTTTTAGGAACAGCGAAATAAAACTTTTCTCTTCCCAAAAACATTCTCTTCCCAAAACATTATGTGTTCAAAAGAGTGATATTTTAACAGCCATGTCTCCTTCCGCGGAAGGAGACATGGCTGTTGTTGGGCTCGCTGTCTGAATGACGGCGCGCACTGATACGAACAGAGAGAAAATAGGACCAATTGATAACGACGTGTGACTTTTTCCACTACAATGTTTTTGGGATGCGAAAATATCACTCTTTTGAACACATAATGTTTTGGGAAGAGAAAAGTTTTATTTCGCTGTTCCTAAAAACCTGCAGGACTACTTTCGGCTTGACCAAAACTGGACGATAACTCTGCTCACAGGACGCTGCCAGGGGTAAGTCAGTGTGATTGCATGCCGCTGGTGATGGGGATGCCATACAGATTCATGTCAAAAATACCGAACTATCCCTTTAACACTACATTTAAAATTGTTTTTAACATGGAAAAAAAGGCAATTAAAGAATGCATATGTCCTTAATCATTTGAAAACGTCTGAGACCATGTTAACAAATGAAAGTAGTGTTTTCTCTGAAATGTAACTAAAGTAGACTGCAGATTTTTAAACAGTTGTACTCACCTTAAATGCCTTCTGGTTAAGCTGACAACACAATAATTATTCCTGCATTTTTGCATTTTGACTTTAAATTGACAGGAATACAGCATAATTTTAGCATATCGGATGGGAATTAAGAGGATTAACTGTTGGAAAATCCAGTTGTGTGCTTTACAATATACTTGAGCAAAATATTGTTTACTGAATTTTCTTTGTAGTTGATAAATAAAGACAATTTTTTGTGTCTTGATGAAACTAGTAGTCAGATTTTTTCCATTTTTTTTCTGGGACAAGACAATTGTGTGGTTTGCCCCAATATCAGAAAACATTGATTTTAATGAAAAAAAAAAATACTGTATTTTCTTTAAAAATAGAAAATGTCAATAAAGGGTTAGTGATTAAACAACCTTGTTGATGCCCAAATTTCTTAGAATCTGGAAGAAAAAAAAAATGTTACCTTCAATTTTTAAAATGACTGAAATCTGCCCCTAATTTATTTTGGAAAGTTAAATTATGCTGTCTATTTAGTGAAACAAAGCCATAAGCATTGCTTGTTGAAGCAATATGTCTGTACTGCTTTCCTGTAAACATCTTATGTAATTACCATTTTTCCTGTTTTTGTGTGGGTGTTGTGGAAACTGTTTCCAATGTACAGGCGAAGCGAGAGTCATACGCATTTCTGTGGGACATGGCAGTGGTGGAGTATGCTGCTCTGACAGATGACGACTGCACACTGACTATAGCAGGAAACAGTATTAGCACCAGAGGCTACGGCATGGCCCTGCAACACGGCAGTCCTTACAGAGACCTCTTTTCTCAGAAGTATGTATGGTAAACATTTTGTATAATTAAGTTTAAATCCAGTTACAAAAATTATAGACCAAAGGGAATTAACGTGTACATAGTTTTACAGAGGTTATTTTAATCAAAAGGAGATTTATATGTTTTTTGAAATTATGACTACTTTACTATTTCCTGAAATATAAATATTACCCTTATTTTGCAATAAAACAATCATTAGTCAAGAATGCTTAGTTTAAAAATCTGTAGTTTTAACAAAATTTCCTTTGACTGGAGTGGACACTAGATCCACAGAGATTAAATGATTGTATGCCAGAACAAAATGCATTGGATATGAATGCTTGTCTGTCCATAAATGTGGACATTGATTTTATTTGAATATACAGCTCATAAAAATAAAGGTGTTCTTCTTTAATCACTAAAGCAAAACATCTGGTGAGATATTAAATCTTAGGATCCTTGGACTGATATTGTAAGTAACAATTACCAAGATTAAAATGTAACAAAAAAAGCTTTAGACAAGAAACTGTTTCACAAAGTGGTTTGATTTAAAAGGGTATATCTTACAGTCTTTAATATCTATTCATTATCAAACGAATATTAGAAAATGAAAAATGCCTGGCGAGATTTGTGTATTGTCTGAAAGAGTACTGAATATGCTAACAAAATAGGTTAGAGCTCATGTGTTAAAGACATGAGATTTGAATAAAATTAAAGAGACAGCTGCAACATTTTCTTAGAAAAGCAGCTACTCTAATGCCTGAGCCACAGATGGCCCCAATCTTTAGTCATTGAGTGGTGTTGGTAGAATCCTGATATTCATTTAAACATTTGTTTTTTATAGAGACAACATTGATCTTTCACAATATGCTTTTAGGCCGGTCTTCAAAATAAAAAGATATAGGGCACCAGTTTTTACCAATCTTTGATATAAGATCTTAGATACAAAGATTGATCACACTGATTTCTTGAATGGAATAAGAGCTGTGAATGTGCCCGCATTGAGAGACAGATCAATATAATGCTGTGACGTCTCATGGATGAGAGTGCTTGCAATAAAGACAAAAAAACTGCACACAAATTTGTTTCACCACAGATGTACCAAGGCTAGGTGTATGGCCTAAATCATGTAATTTGTGCAAAAGCACAAGCCTGGTTTTATCCAGTTTGTAGCTATGAATAGAAAAAGCCCTTCACAATATGCACACACTGTATAAATATCAATTTTACTGCATCAGCAATGCAGCTTAGAGGTACATATTTTTACTGAATGGGAAATAGAAACATTTAATTAAAGAAATAGTTACAATTATGTTTGATTGCTTTTCTTCTTGAGATCATGATTTTAAAAAAAAGTAAATATAGTGTAAATTAATCGTAGAGTACAGGCTGTTTTCTTAATCAGCACTTGGAAGCATTTATTACTGCACAGGCCAATCATATTGTGGCAGAAGATCAGAAAAACATTCAATTAGTCATTTTGGTATTAAAATCTTGCTTAAAATGCCTTTTAACACTGCAAAAGAAGTGTATCTTATGTATGACTCTTTAAACATCTTTGTGGAATTAAAAAAAGGATATCATAACATCAAGAAAACATCATGGGGAAAAGGAAAATATTTAATTTAAAATCGGAGTTAAAAAATCTTAAAATGAAGTTTTTCAAGCCCAAGTTTTTTTACAACCACCTTTCAACCTGTATTTTTAGGGTATAGTGTGTGAGACATCTTCCTCCTAATACACATAGAGGCAGGGTAGTAGGGTTAATGATAATAACCCCTTATTGTCCTAGAAATATCCAACACAAGTTACTTTTCTGCAGAAGAGGAGAGTGGAACCAGATAGAGAATGACTCCCTGAATGTCTGTGGTCAACTCTGCCGGGACCTCTCTGTCCCCTGCCTTTATTATCTGACCTCAAAGAGACATCGGGGGGTCAGACATTTACTACAAAATCTTATACAAAAACGGAGGTGCACGTTTATTGCCGGTGTTTATCAGTCCTCCGCAACCGCACAGCTGAATAAGGCACATTTCCCTTCCTTTGAGAAACATTTGTTATCCCTGTTTGAAGTTAAAACAACACTACATTCATAGGAGGCCAAATGCCTGCAATTTAGTACAAATAAAATGATATCATTTACATTTTTCTAACACAGGGGTTCCGGTCCTAGAGGTTAAGTGTCCTGTACCTTTTACGTAGTTGTGTGTTTTTTCAACACACCTGAGTCAAATAATCAGGTCATGAGCAGGATTTTGCAAAACCCTTCTGCAAATGAGGAGGTAATTCAGCCATTTGATTCAGGTTAGGAAGCAGAGACACATCTAAAATGTGTACGACATCGGAGCTGAGGAACCCGGCCTTAGAGTGAACTTTTTTTTGACAGTCTACATGTGACAAGATCTACTCTAAAACTAAATCGTTATCTCAATACTGTAAATTTCATCAGTAGAGGAAAATTGGGGGGGGTTACAGATTTTAAACTTCCCAAACAGGTTGCTCAGTTTGAAATTGATAAAAGTTCGAGGATCAACAAAAAGTGATATGGCTCAACAAACGATCACTTACCATAGAATGCTACCACCTTCTGCTTTTGCAGCCTCTCTATTGATTTAAAACAAAACAAACAAGAGGACTTTGGTCCAATCAGCTTTCTTCTTACCTCAAGTACGGTGCTTCAGACATTAAAAAAACAACTTTGTCAGCAATTAACCTTTTTAGCATTTCATTCTTATTTAGGATGTCATTAACTGTCTGATAGAGAAATGTTAAATATACTGTAAAACCTTAGATTGTTAAGATCATAATATCAAATTTTAATAATGATTTTTTTTATTTTATTTTAAGTGGACTTAAGTGTAAAGTTCCATGATGTACATAGATTTAGTACTATTTAGAAGAAAGACAGCAATGTGTTAAGGTTTGTGCACTTAAATCGGATCTCTTTCCTAATGACATGAGGGTGCCTTAAGGGTCAGTATTAGGTCCTTAGCTAGTTTTTATGTAAACAAATGACCTACTGGGCTGCTGTCAGAGTTTTAACTTTCAGCTATATGCTGGCGACACAGTTATTTATGTGTCAGAAAAAAAACCTGCCTTACAGTGCAAAGCTTAGCAAGTGCCTTAGTCTATATCTCCAAGTGACTTGAATCATTGCATTTGACTAAAAAATGTTGTCAATCATTATTTATTTTTTTTAACATCTCAAGGCATACCAGTTCAGGTAGCACCTTTCTGTATTTTTTTGACAATGAAATGGTTATACCAATAAACAAAGCAAATTATCTGGCTACTGTTTTTTAAAACCTAAAATTCCAAGGTCAAATAACAAGCATATTACTGTATGCAAAAAGGTAATTCTATTCTGAACTGCGTCTGTTTTATTAGAAGGGAGTTGCCGTATCATGCAGCGTTGTTGTACATCCATGCTATGATCTTTTCCCATCTGTCATTCCAAATTGCAGCATGGTCTTGAGCTTCTACCTCTACAATAAAGCACATGATTTGTCTTTATAATCAGTTCAGTGAGGTCTTAGACAAGAAATCTATAAGGTGGTATCATTGTGACATCAAAAAGAAGCTTTAGCTTTTTAGTTTAACTGTAAAACCTTATTTGTGTCACGACTTTTCTCTTATTGTCAGACATCAGAACCTCTGTCAATGTGGACTGTGTTGCATTTATGTTGAGGGCAATTTTTGGTTTGTCTAGTTTGTCCACCAATGATGCAATTTTAGTTCGTTTATCCAGGTTTTTAAGCTTAATGTTGTGTCTTATATACCCCACTTCTAGCAAAGTGTTTCAAACTTAAAAGGGCGCCCTTTCTGTGTTTGCATTATTTATCATAGTGTATAAAACTGTGACTCTGGCTGTTGGTAATTATATCCAACTGCAGTTTTGAAAAATCTATAGGAGAACTAATAATTTATTACATTTATAATGCACTTCACATTTTTAAGATCTTTAAGTGCTAGAGCAAGGAAAAATTGCACAGAAGTAGGAAAGTATTACACCTTTTATAAAGGCTGCCAAGTTACAGCGACTAAAGCACTCCAGGGGTACAGCACAGCTTTAGTTTCACTCCTTCATGATCATACTACATTTGTTTCTTCTTTTCTCTCTGTGCTCCTGCATTTTAACCACCCCATTTGATCTTCTTTTAGTAGCATTTAAGTGTTAAATTTGTATTTTTTTTTCTGGCAGCAGTTTTTTTTCTCTCCCTGTAACGATTTCTAAACACTGGTCTTTTCAGTTTTGTTAAAAATCAATCATGTCTTGCACTCTATTGCTGTAAACTAAAACCTGCACTGTTTAATAGCATTTTACCCTCTATGGGTTTTTAATGATCCTACAGTCAATGTGAATGGATAACATTAGCAGTGCAGCATTTTTCCTTATTAGATTTATTCAATGAGCTGTTGTTTTTAATTATGGTTATGTTATAATGGTGTGGTAATTGTTCTGATCCTTCTTTCATTGTTTTTTTTTTTAATATAGATTAATTATCCATCATTTTCTATGATACGTCCATCTAAATTTCCTTACTGGGGGACAATAATGAACAAAACTTTTTTTTATTTTGTAATTTTTTGAGCTTGCATTTGATTCTGTACAGTGTATTGATTGCCTACTGTCCTGCAGTGCTTCACATGAAATTACTCACATAAGCAAAAAATTGTTTTTCCCCCACTGCAGGATTTTGGAACTTCAGGAGAAAGGTGATCTAGACATCCTGAAGCAAAAATGGTGGCCAAAGAAAGGCCGCTGTGATCTACAGAGCCACACAGACGCACAGCCTGAAGGACGGGCGCTGCGTCTGCACAGCTTTGCTGGTGTGTTTTGCATCTTAGCCGCCGGGCTTCTACTTGCCCTCCTGGTAGCCGCCCTGGAAACCTGGTGGAACAGCAACCACTGCCGGAGAGAGCAGCCCAAAGAGGTGACAACCGACAACTCATCTGGCCAAGCCCTGCTAAACCAGAACCGGGCCATGGTGATCACCACCCCCGGCCCACCAAGGCCCCGGTCGAGACCCAGACCGCCTGGCCCCCCGGTCCTGCCCAGGGATGCCACTGCCACACTCTACTTTATGGATCCAGCAGGCGCTGATGCAAGCCCCGATTTAGTAGAGCTTCAGTACACCCAGTTATAATAGGTGTGCCTTTGGTGATAGTTCAGACATCAGTTTTCATATTTCTTCTCATGTCGGGAAAGAGGCGGGGTGCTCTGTCCAGACTTCTAAGGCTTCTCTAATGCTGATACAGAAATTATTGGTTTTTACGAAATTGATTACTGGTCCTCATATGGGAGAAGCTGCAAAGACAAAAGTATACATTGTATTGCTAATTCCACAACTGAAATTGTACTCTGATAAGCGCTTCAGTTGTGCAATAGCTCTCTTTAGCTAATCCATTCAAGTCTTAATGCTTTAGAGCTCTGCCTTCATTCTGCTGCTGTGAACTGGGCAGCCCCTCTGCAGGAGGTGTCCAGACAACTAAGGCTTGACATGGATCCCTAAACTAAAGTGTGAGCCTTCACCAGCCTGTTTGGTGTGACAGTTCAACAATACTAGATGAAAACACCCATTTAAGGCCAAAACACATTTTAAAAAAACAGACAAACACAAACTCCACAGCCGTGTAACTTTGGTCCCAAAAAAGTTTGTTAAAGCCGATAACACCTATCCTAATGTCGCCCTGTGCACCTACTTTAAAACAGCGTAATATGTTTACGGTTCAAAGGCTGTAAAAAATCAGGACACAATTTATAATCAAGTAGTAGTATGTTGTAAGCATGTTGGGATATTTCCACCCTACATATTTCTTTGGTCGCCATCATTTCTCTGTGGGCTTGAACCTTAGAACTAAAATGTCTATTTATTGGCTAGAGAAGAGCAAGCAGCAAAAAACTGTGGAATAATTCACAGTAGAAAAAGATCAGTTTGTTCTAGATGATTTCCAAAGATGTTCTCATAAAAGTTTTACATATTAAGTGCTTAGGTCGACATCACAGCCTGTGGTGTTTTGTTTGTTTTGTTTTTTGTGTTAATCATTATATTAGTACTGGTATTATCTAGCTCTCGTGTTAAATTGGTCAATGCAAAGTATCTAGGTAAAAATCCCAGTTCAAACTATTACAAAAGAAAGCAATATTTATTTATTTTTTTACAAAAAAAAATTATTTTCCCAAATAGTCAATATTATATCAAACAGGAAACTAACAGAATTCAATGACATTTGCAATTCTTATGTAGTACAAGTCTGTGAAGCACTTTTTATTAAATTTGAAGCTGATATATTCAATTTTAAGTTCTTATATCATTTAAGTTTGTCTGATTTGAATTCATCTTATTTGGGGTCTTTCCTTTCTTAAGAGCCAGGGTTTCTAATAATTTAGATCATCCCCTGGTTTCTACACACCTGATTAAAAATTAAGTTTTACAACAGGGCCTCTGCAGAACTTTCTGCCTAAAACTGTAGACACTGCACAATGTTTTGCCAGATTTTACCCGATAGTCATAAAAAGACTGCATCATTCTGCAGTGGGGGTAGTCGAATCTGGAGTCTGCAGTCTGCTCCTAAACTGCAAACATGTTGTCTACAACCAATGCAAAATAATGGCTGGGAAAAGATATGAGCTGAGCGTTGACTTTGTCATAGAAACTTTATATTTGTAACAAAACATTAAGAATTGAGATATGGGAATAATACAAACTATTGTGGCAATTACCAAGTGATAAAAAATAACACAAAAACAGACACACTTAAGATAAGTGATGTTTTAATTATTGAACATTCAGTAGTCACAGATTGTCCAAAATGATTATCATGTTCAGAGATAAGGGGTTCCAGAATGACTTTGTAGATGTGTCTTCTGAACTCTGATTTGTGTCTTGGACACCCAAATAGAGAGGTGTGCTGAGCTGATGATAAATCCAACCGGTTGGATCTATTGTCAGAAGACAACACTAAATAGAGTCTTCTGACTCCTTTGTTGGAGCCTTCCGGACATTTTCACCCATAACTAGCTGTAACCCTAAGGTTTGCTATACCTGATGCTTTGGATATTCTTCAACGTCATGTCAAACACGAAAGGTCAGTGATGCTGTGACCCAGGCAGTTGCTGTGGCAAAAACTGAGTGGAGTGGAGGACTATTGGATGATATTAGATGATTCTGGTGAACCATAAAAATACTTTCCCTTGTCGAAGGAGAGCCTGGGGACTCTCAGTTCAACTTCCCTATCACCCAAGCTGAAGTCACTGATGTGGTTGGAAAGTTCTACGGTGTTAGGCATCAGTGGGAGATGAGGTTTGTCTAGGGATGTTGTGGGGTGATCATGATGACACATCTCTTCTTCCACCAAGTCTTGCAAAGCAAGGCTTCAAAACAATTAGACTTACCATAGTATGTGTTCCAGCTACGTACAGAGGATCACACATCCAACCTTTTCCAGATGGGGCTATGCTTGTGCTGTAGAGGAGAGTCTGGCCGATACATAGTTCCCATGTGATATAACCTATTTGTGTTATCTGTGTAGATAACTGCCTTGTTGGTTTCCAGAATGGTTTAAGTAATGGCTAACCAGGTTTGGGTATCAAAGTGTATTAATATGTTTTTTACTTTTTTATTTATTTGTATGTTGCATTGGAACAGGTCAGAATGTAATCAAATGTCATGGTTATGAGTGTTGATATTTTAGCCTGTATCTTCAAGCTATGAGGTTTATGTTTATGTAATTTCTCATTCTGAAATTCACTTGAACCTTGTTATTCCCAGAAAGAATTCTGATGTCATTTACAGAGTCTTTAAAACATTGATTGTATGTGTCCATGGATTTCAGGTTTATATGTTACTTCTCTCTGTAGGTAGTCTTCTCTTAGTAATTAACTGTGTCATACGATAGCTGGGGAAGCAATACTTTTCCCTTCTCTTCCCTAAATAGGTTGATCCCAACAGCAACAATTTTATATTTAGCTTTTGCAAACTGGAGTTTTAATAGAATGGCAATATATTTCATTTTTGTTTGTGTGGAATAATGTGGCGATAATTATTGTGGTTGCCAAGTGATGCTCTTGTCTATCAATATGGCATGATGCAGACTGACATTTTATATGTGTGGGGGACTATGCGTAGTCTAACAGATTCAGGTTGAGAATTGTGGTATTTGTCGCAGCTACCGAACACTGGACCAGTCCAGCTTGGTTCACATATGTTGACATAGAGAAGTTATTGAGCCTTGTGCCTTATGTTGCCTGGAGGAGATGCTCCTGGAGTATCGCCCATCAGATCACTGTACAAGTAAAGCAGTAGTATTATTTGCAATGCTGGCATTAAGTCTAACTTTGGGCGACAGTGGCATAGAATGCAGGAGTTTGATTTGCAACTGGAGGATTGCCAGGTCTAAACCCAGCGCCATCCATCTCAGTCATTTTGTTTTTGGGCAAGCCACTTCTCCCTTATGGTAATAAGAGGGCATGGTGGCTTTTGTCAGTTTTGCACCAGGGCAGCTGTCTACAATGTACTTGCCACCATCAGTGTGTGAATTTAAGTGTGAAAGGCTGAATGACTGAATGTAGTGTAAAGCACTTTGGAGTCCCCTGACTTGAAAAGGCACAATATAAGTGCAGGCCATAAACCAACTTGTTCCCGGTACATGCTGTGCTTTGGCAGGGCTGCCCTCTGTCACAGTTCTATTCATATTTTTCATGGTAGGGATGTCTAAGCACAGTCAAGGAGCAGAGGGGTTTTGTTGTGATACTAATGGATATCAACTATCTGTTTTGCAGATGACATGGTTATGTTGGTATCCCCTGGCCAGGACTTACAACATACACTTGTGCCTTTTGCAGCCAAGCAAGATGCTTTTTTTCTATTGTTTATTGTGACATATTACCTGTTGTTTCCAGAAGTAAATCAGCTCAAACTAAAAGTTTAACATTAAAATGGTCCAAACTAAACTGGCAAAAACAAAAGACCAAAAGTTCACTCTTTTGCTTCCAGTCCATGGCTATTTCACAAAGCAATAATAGACTAAAACTGACTCTTTTTTAAAACATTACTGTTTAGTTTAACATTTTAGTTTCTCTGTTGGAATTTTTATTCCAATCCCTCCTATCCAATCCTACCCCTCAAATGCTTTAATTTATTTGTGAGATGAGAACAGGTTTTGAATACTTAGTGGTTTAAACATATTTTATACCATAAACCATTATCGTGCCCTTTAGTTGTTTTCTTTTTACTTTTTTTTGTGTGTTTAGAGTTACAAAACAAAATTATTTTAGTTAACTGATGTATGCTACATTGGTGTTAAACAGAAAAATGTAAAAAAAAAAAAAAAAAGTCTGATAGTGTTCTTTTAACATACGTTTCAAGCCTGCAGAGAATGAGCATATTGTTTTCAAAGAATTTGGTGTGTAAATTTAATTTTTTTATTGTGTGTAGGCACAATGAAAGCTGTTTAAAATGGATATCCATAAAAATGAAAAAGAACATTCCAAATGGTTTAACATTATGGAAAATGCTTTTAAGAATGTTACTGATCAGTTGAAAAGGATCAAAAGCATCAAAAATAGCATTGGAATGGCTGTTAGAGATTCTTGATTTAGGATTAGAAAAACGCAGGCATTGCTCAAATTTTTCAAGGGTTTGATCTGCTCTAAGTTGGCTAGTTATTCTGTTTATCTATATGCTAGTTATAGAATTTTATTTTATAATCTTTACCCCTGACTGTCTTTGTCACATAACTAATTCAATCAATTATCCAAACTAAATACAACTAAAATACACTTTGATTATGAGGATTCCCAGTCAAGTCAGAATTATGACCGTTTTATATTTAGGTTTTCTCAACATAGTAAAAAGTCATTACAAACAAAGATAAGGTATTGAATTTAAACCAATGGTTTTTACTAAATGATCTTGGGGTCAAGTGGAGATGGAGATAAAGAGTTTTAGGTTTTGGCATCTGTCATGACAGGAAGAGAGCAAGCAGACACATTTGATTCATTTTTCTTCCTTGTCTTTTTACCTGTTCTTTCTGTGGCTTAAGAAAACAAGTAAAAAACAGATAAGGAAGATCCCTTCTAAGCCTCTATAGGCTCTCCGTAACTTAAACTAAAAGGCAACATTGTCAGCATTGCTTGTTACCCGGCAGTAGGGCAGGGCAGGAGGGCACATCATCCATTATTTCACCTCATTGTCTATCCTATATCTGGCTGTCATGTTTTGTCTGACTTAAATGGGTGCATCAAACAGGGAAAAAGCCAAAATGAAGAATGAGAATACCTATTGGGAAATCTGTCTAAAACATCTATCTTTGGCTTATTTTCCAATGAATGAGAATCTTAGTATTGATAAACTCTTGTCTAGTTCTCATTAGTCAAGTATTATGTCCCATCTTGTAAGCTGGATAATCACACTCCTACAAAGAGGCAAACTTCAATTTGTCCTTATTTAAATTCAATCATCTTTGCATCTTTGTGTGTTGCATTGAAATCAGTGTTGTGACCAGATGATTCAGTCTGTGTCTCGTCTCTGTCATCCAATTATACAAAAAATATCTCTTTTGCACAAAGCAACACATGTAAGCCTACTCTAGATGGAATATATTTTGTGGAAGTCATTGAAATTTGCCATTGAACACTTAAGACATTGGCTTTAAAACTAAAAGAAATATAAACCTATATGAAAGAAGCTGGAATAAACCATTTCAGCATCTTTCAACAAAGTTGCTTGGGCAGTACCTGTTCTCATGATAGTAGAATAGATTGCATGGAGTTTGTATTCATGAGTAAAGATGAACTGAGAACTATTATAACAAATCTCTTCCTTCATTCTGCATTTTCATTTCATCGTTAACCTTTATTTTTGTCCCAACTTGGCTTTTTTTTTATCAACCTTCTCCTCAATAACATCCATGCTCTCTCCATTCCAATATATCCTCTATCCACAATTCTCTTCTGGCTTTTATTCTTTATCCACACTTTGGCACTGTCCTCCCTTTCATCCATCTTTAGGACAAAGAGGTGAACCTGGAACAGGTCCACCAGCGTTTGAACAGCCTCCTGGATGAGGACCTAGCACACAAGCAGCTGCCAGGTCAGTCAATCGAGATCTCCGCCCTCGACATTGGCAATATGCAGCCCAGTCAGTCTCTGGAGGCCTTGTCTGTTCGAGACTACCCATCACACCGTGGGCCCTCGCCCCTGTCTGTGACCACCTTCCTTCAGGAGAGCCGTGGGGCAGGGAGGACACTAGGAGCAGCCGCTGGCAGAACCTTGCCCCTGCCACTCAGCAGTGCCACAATGCCCTCTATCCGGTGCAAGCACAGGGCGCCCAATGGGGGTCTTTTCCGACAGAGCCCAGTCAAGACACCCATGCCATTGTCCTACCAACCAGTGCCAGGAGGACCAATCCCAGAGGCCAGAGAGCCCAGCCACGGGACATCTATTTGAGCATGGCAAACGTTCACAAATACTCAAGCTCAAACAGAAGAGTCCAGAACTAATTGGAGTGCCTACAGAGTGAGGAGATATAAATAAACACTACAAAGGATTTTTATTGTAAGTGAGACGACACATGACAGACACTAAGACTTTATTGTAGATATTTGTAAGTACAAATAAAAAGCAACATTAAAAAGTGTATTTTGAATATTCTTCACAGTTGAGTTTAAAAAAAAATCCTAAAAGACTTTAAAAAATGACTGTTTGAATGGATTTGTAAATTTTGTTCCAAACAATTAAAGGTGATAATTCTTTGTGGTTGTTTTCTAAGTGCCAAGTTTAAAAATGTTTTCTTTCAGATCAACATTAACTGATTGTACTGTGAGAATACATGAAAAAAAGACATTTCACACCTCAAAATACATGGGAAGAGTTGATTTTGTTTAATAAAAAATAAAAGCTAACAAACACCAAATGACCCAGTAGTGTGTTTGAATAAAAGATGCTGCCAGACTATAACTGGGGATAAGGGTATCATTTTATCATTCTGCCTCGCATCTCTGAGTCAGGGGGGGAAACGATGGTGGTTCCTTTAATCTGCAAGTTTCCTTGACAACAAGGAAGTGTTGAGGATGAGGCAGGAGGAACTTCAGTCATCATTAATGGCTCAGTGATTTACGGAGGCAAGTGATATCAGCTGTTTATTCCCAACTCTGGGCACAATCATATATAACATATATTGAGGGTCTCCATGTTGTAGATAGTCCTATTATGGTTGTATACCACCTGCTTTATGTTTGAATTCAAGTACATGAAATTCCTTCACATTTTATGGCCTCAGCAGCCAAAACTATTGTAGGTATGAAAGGAAACCCAGACTAATGTTCCAATTCTAGGAAGCCTCTAGCCTTCTGTACATCATTATGCAAAATTCAAGGAGGATGTGGTCAAATCAGCCTTCAAAAAAAGAACTACAAAAATGCAAGTTACACAATCGTAGAGAACAACTGAAGCTCTCCATTTAAAAACCCCAAACATATAAAGGTGTGTTCATTTGCATGTGTCACACAGAGGACACATGAAGAAATAATTTTTTATTTTGCTTATTTATTTAAGGTGGTCTGTGCTTATACATCATGTCATGCAAGACTGGTGGGATTCCTTACAGCTCCTTAACACCAGTTAGGAACCTCACAAAGTCCCTTTGCTACAGACACTATGATAGGAAATATACAGGCTCCTTTTTCTACCCCTTTGTTTACTGACTGCACTGTCCTAACAGCACTTATTATGGCAACGGCTGACACATCTGCTTTGGCTAGAGTCCTTGTGAATTTGATGTATTCTGATTCAGCCTGTGCCTGCTTGTGTGGCTCTTATAAGTTATTTTTGCTTTGGTACCATGAGGGACTATATGTGTGTGACCTTATGTGCTCACTATAAACTGTCCAGGCAATAATGTCATTCCAAGTTCTGCTCTCTGCGCTTACTTAAAATTAAGCTATATATTAACATTAAGTTAATCAAGCCATAACATTGATTTAGAATCATCCATGACAACATCTTAATATACTCAAAAATAACTATAAAGTCCACACCTTAACTGCCTGAATTTGTTGTTGTTGATAAAGTTATATAACTGAAATTTGCCAAAAAGAGTGTAAATGGAGCAACCACATTTGAATAATTATTTTGTAAAAAATATGATTTTCAGTTCCTTTAAAGGGAAGCAGGTCGGAACAGCAGTTACTTTGTGTTGCCTCCCAGTCTTCAAATATATTTTCTCAAACTATTCAGTGGCTTTGTCTATTATTTTATAATAGGTTGTTATGCTTCTAGTATACCATTCCTACTTTCAAATCCTGAAGAGGAGCATGATACTGCATGTTATCGGAGGGAAAGGAGTTTACTACAGCTTTCTGAAACACAGGCGCAGTATAGCTCTGCCATACGTTTTGCTGCACATTGCCAATCAGCTAGCTATAAATAAACCACTACAGAACGTGCTTATAACACATCTGTCACAATTTTCTTTTGAGAGATGCATTAAATGGCTAATCAGTCATCAATAACACTAAAACCGAGCAAAAATACCAATTGAATTAAATCTATATTCATTTAAAGTTATCATTTTTGAAAATATCACAAAGAATTGTATTTCTTTTCTTTTAAAACCCCCTAAGATTTAGAAAAACCTTAAAGCTCCATTAGAATGATATAGTTTAGCATTGTACAAATACCTCCACATGGATTACTGATCACTTGAAGAACTATTTAATTTGTTATACCTACTACTGTATCAGGGAAAACAAAAATCTGTGCTTGTGTATTGATCATTTGTACCAAAAAGATATATTACTTTAGAATAAATAGGATACACTTTTTTTTCTCTGAGTAAAAGCAGTTAAATCTATGAAAAAGTTGCTGTTTTTATATTGCAAAAAAGAAATCCTGTTTCTGCCGACTCCAAATGATGGAAAACTAAACAAACAGCCAGATAAAGATAATTAAAATGATAAATTATTTATTTACACCAAAAGGAAGTTCTTATTTCCTGTATCTGCGCACAATTTTTACCAGTTAGAGCCAAGTACTGTACTTATCAGTATAGCACCAGAGACCAATATTAATAGCCCTACTGCCAATGTTTAATGCAATTAATATCAACTGGTAATCTCACTTTATGCCTTGATTTCCCTCTTTATGCAGTCGAGCTTGGCAAAACATTAAGGAGAGAAAAAAAAAAGGTAAAGAAGAAAACAAAATCTGTCAAGTCTGAGGACAAGTGTTCACACTCCTACTACTCCGTAAGCACACATGGGGTAATATGAACAAAACACAGCTTGGTGCAAGATTTAGAGGGAAGGGTGTACATGGAGATGTTGGGAAAGCAAAGAGTAGCTGAAGAAATTTTTATTCTAAGTGGGTGTTAAAAATGGAACATGAAACAAACTTTGATGCAAAAGCCGTAAAGTAAACTTTGCAAAACAATTGGAGACATATACAATTTGTTTTTTGGCAAAGATCTGAAGACCATTACTCCAACTTCCACTGATCTGAATATATGTAATTAAAAAACACAATATGGCAGTTCTAAAGTAATTATTCACTGAAATTACTGGATTTCAAGTGAGTAAAATATTTAAAACACCTCGTTTTTTATTTTCAAAAGTTCAGTTTCCTGAGCCCCGAGACCAAGTAAAGGATTTGTGAGGTCACCCACAACAGAGACATTTCAATGTTCTATCCAGCCATCACGTGCAGGACAAACATGGGGTGATGTTCTTTGATAAAAATCATACTCTCAACTCTCCCACTGACTTCTTTGACCTGCTTACCTGCACTCATATTGAGCTCAGTGCAGCTGTCTGTTTTTAAACTGCAAGATCTTAGCTCTAATCGCCTTGACTGCCACAGCAGGTAAGGAAACAAAACAACTCTGCGAAGTCTTTCACTTCACACTCAAGCCACACGTTAAATCCTATCTAGAAAATACGATTTAAACATCAAAGTATATGTATCATGGTTTTAGGAGGGCTTAGATGGTTGCTTGAGGAGTTGCAATCACAGCTGAACCTATCCAACATACCACACCAACAATTGGTAATGCATATCTGAATCTTAAAAACTGCCTTATCAGTAGTTGCCAGTCAAGCTTTACCATTAGAGCAACCATCAGGTATAATTTTCTGCTCTGACTATAGAAAAGACAACTTTCCAATAGCTCTAGAAACTGATTTTTTATTATAAATTAAATTGAAGTCATGCCATTAATGTCAGCATACTTTACTAGTCAAAATGTACAACTTGAAATTAAGCCTCTTCTTTCAGAAATTAATGGGAAATACCTGTTTTTCTTCCACTGAAGGTTTATTATTTATATGTTTATTTTTTTTATGCTGAGGGACACCAAAGTCAAATGTCTTGTTTCAAGCTGATTTTCATCATTTTATTAAAGCTACAGTGTGTAATAATTACAGGGATATAAAGTAAGAAATTTAATATATTATACATAACTATGGTATTTATCATCACCTATGAGCTCAGCCTTTTAACCATAATATTTGCGTTGCCTTAGAATTCGTTGTTTATAATTACATAGGAGCGGGTCTCGCAGCCATGGAGGCTGACATCTTTGCGCTACGGCAAGCGCAGAGGCAACAAACTAGCGATTGCGAGATCTCCCATTACGCTCGAAAATAACTACGGCAAGTTGAGAGAGATTAACTGAGACGGTACTGAACAGTAGATGGCAGTATTATGCCTGAGAAGCGTTTAGTCTGCCTGAAACCGAAGAAGAAGAAGAAGCAGGTATACTGCGCCTCAGTAACAAGAAAGGTGAACAAGGCGGCAGGCGTGAGTGACTTTGCAAACTGTTTGGCACTGTGTGGCCAAACATCAGACGAATGGAGGATCATGCCTACTCTGTATCACAACGAAAAGTGGCGGACACCGAACCCCCGTCATCTAAGAAGCGGAAACACGACGAGAATAAATGCAAGCGTGACAAGAAACAACAAAAAACACGGATCAACATTGGCATGGCATTTACACGATGGAAGTCACTGATGGAGGAAAAAGGTTTTCAAAGTGACGCTCAAGTTGCCAGTTTTCTCTTGGACAGGTAATTAATCCTACACACACAATTGTCTAATATCACTGCAGTTTTTGGAGTACAGGATGCTCAGACCTGTCTAAAACAATAACATGCTGCGTGATGATGCTGTTACTCTCCAGTATACTTATTCAGCAACGTCCCTGACATTTCACAGGTAATGATTCAGTAATTTTCTGTAAAATAAATTTCTGGATACCTCGGTTACTTCTCTCCGGCTCCTTTGGAGATCTTCAAGCCTTTCCTCCTCTGCTCTAGTCACCCCGCTGGCACCCCTCCCTCGCCTGGCCCTAGCTGCATGCCCTCGCCCTCTTCCTCTCCCTCTTCCTCGCCTTGTAACCCCCGTGCCACAAACAAGACTTGGACTCTGTAAACGGGGAATATATATTTTTCCAACAAACACAATCTCGCTGTTAAACTAATGAGTACAATTACTTCGTCTGTTTATATCACCATGCAAAGCAGCTCACCAAAACGTCACAACGACGTAGAAAAAATAACGGGTATATTTATTATCTAAAGTCTACATGAAATCTATACCCTACACAGACTAATGAAATACTATATGTAAAATTATCTATGTAAACAAACCTCATCACTTGAGAAGGTAGGTGATGCGGACGTCGTGGAACACATTTTGTCCCGTAACGCTCGCCGTACTGTTGGGGGGGAGAAGCGGTGGGGGGGAGACGTTCATGTTGCTGCAGTCTGCAGTCTGGACGTTAGATGTCGCTGAAAATTACACACTGTAGCTTTAAGTATTCCTCAAAGAAGTTCCCCCAGAGTGCCTACCCAAACTAAAATGAATTTGTGAATGTTGCTAAACTGTGTTTGGGGTTCCCTATGTCAACAGATTTAGAGCTAATCACCCAAGAATAATTCTCAAAACACCAGTGGAAACATAAAAACAGACACAAGCTCTGGGAAGACTGATTGAAATGCTAATCTGAATATTTACATTTAGAATTCGTGATGTTATATTTTAATCAGATGTATATGATTGGTGCACCATTTACATTCATTTTTTATATATTGTCTGTTTTATCTCCTACTGAAAAAAAACAACTTCTGAGTCAAAGAAAATAATTCCAACTTATGTAGATCTACTAGTTTTTGCTTCAACCATAATATATTCCATGTAAGCAAAAAAAAACAAACAAACAAAACTGTCAAGGATCAGAACTAAGGATCCAGAATTCGAAGCAGATAAGTGTGATTCACCAAAGTGTTTGACGTACTGTACATCGGATCTGCAACCCAGCAACAAGGGCGTCAAATACCAGAATCTCTAGAGGGAAAACTCGGGTTAGTGACCACGTAAATCTGATGCAGGATGTTTACAAGCATGTGAGTCTCTAACCCAGTTTTAGAGTTCAGTCTGTACACAGAAGAAGAAGTGGAATCCAGTCAGATGGCTACCAGCATGCAGCGAACGCTGCCAAAAGAGTTACAGGAGCCGGAGCCTGAAGACTGCTGAACTGACTGACGCCGAGCAGATCCAAGCAGATGAAGGAAGGCAGGAGTTTCCAGAAGATGAAGCCCACGTCAGTTTTGGAGAGTTTAACAGGAGTCCAGACCAGAGGATCAGAGATCCGAAGAGGTACAGAGGGTAAATCAAGTCAAAGTCAGGAGGCAGATCCAGCTCAGTCCGCAGGCAGAAACAAGCATGAGTCCGAAGACCGATCAGACAAACAAATCCGAAAAAGGGAGGCTCAAAGGTCCATTGGCACAACTGGTGAGGATCAGTTAATCAGAAAAACAAGAGGTACGCTAGAGAACTCTCACCAAAGCCTTGAATTAAATGGCACACATGACTGGGAGCAAGCAGCTTAAACAGAGGCAGGAGCAGGTGAATAAGATAAGCGGTGATTATAAACTTGGTGGAGGAAGGCAAGTGGATTGAATACAGTAAGCCATTAAGCATGATCAAAAATCATCAAAAACACAAAGAAGTTGTAAACCTCCACCAATGTGAAAAGTGTCAAAGAAAACCATCAGTGACATTGATCCCTACTGTCTAAAATTAATATCTTGCTAACTAACACAACCGTAATGTTATACTATACACATTGCATTTGTCAACCTCATTGGTTTCAAAAGTTGCTCTCATTTTGGTCTGCAACACAGCTAGTCATTGAACTGTTGGGGCCTGCAACCTTTTGTCTAGCTGATGGCTCAGTTCATGCTGCTATGCCAGCTGATTTATGTGGGTTACTGAACAATGGTGGAAACACACAACAATAGGCCCGTAAGTTATCTGGGTGGGCCCCATATGAAGTACATATGAATTACATCATATGAAAAAGCTTCAGGATATGGCAACAGTTCCATAAATCGGCCAAGAAGATACAATTATGCAATTCTCAGTAGTATATGATCACACATCACACACCGAAAATAGTGACTGCGCACCTTGATTGGAACCATTGTTGACAGTGCACCACCACATGTTACAGACATCCCAAGTTCCAAAAACTAATTTCAGGGAGATTATTATCTACAGCAGTGTGACTACAGACCAAAGTGGAGAGATTTAACCCAAGGGTGATAGTGCCTACCATAGATTGTTGTGATCAAGCTTCAGTTCTGATTTGGTTGTTTGTTCAGCTCTGTAATATGACGCGTAAAGAGATCTACAGTGGTTGTAATGGGTTTCAAAAATAAGAAAAAAGAAAGAAAGGGGGAAGTAAATGAAGTATAGAGATGACACATCATATGTTCTTAGGAAGGCTGCCTGCGTATGTTCAGGGTTTGCCTCAGTAGAAGGTAGAAAGTAGAGAATTGGCAAATATAGACACTGTGTGCAGGTTTTCCCTATATAACAGACAGTTTGATAGCCATATGTAGAAATAGTTATTAAGTCTTGCCGGTCATAATTTGAGATTGACATAATGCTTTCTCACCCCCTGCATGCATCTATCAGAATAGACTTTTAAATGCAGACACAGATAAAAGCACTGATATACACTCAACGGCCACTTTATTAGGTACCCCATGCAAGTAACGGGTTGGACCCCCTTTTGCCTTCAGAACTGCCTCAGTTCTTCGTGGCATAGATTCAACAAGGTGCTGGAAGCATTCCTCAGAGAGTTTGGTCCATATTGACATGATGGCATCACACAGTTGCCGCAGATTTGTCGGCTGCACATCCATGATGCGAATCTCCCGTTCCACCACATCCCAAAGATGCTCTATTGGATTGAGATCTGGTGACTGTGGAGGCCATTTGAGTACAGTGAACTCGTTGTAATGTTTAAGAAACCAGTATGAGATGACTCCAGCTTTATGACATGGTGCATTATCCTGCTGAAAGTAGCCATCAGAAGTTGGGTACATTGTGGTCATAAAGGGATGGACATGGTCAGCAACAATGCTCAGGTAGGCTGTGGTGTTGCAACGATGCTCAATTGGTACCAAGGGGCCCAAAGAGTGCAAAGAAAATATTCCCCACACCATGACACCACCACCACCAGCCTGAACCGTTGATACAAGGCAGGATGGATCCATGCTTTCATGTTGTAGGCGCCAAATTCTGACCCTACCATCCGAATGTCGCAGCAGAAATTGACTCATCAGACCAGGCAACGTTTTTCCAATCTTCTATTGTCCAATTTCGATGAGCTTGTGCAAATTGTAGCCTCAGTTTCCTGTTCTCAGCTGAAAGGAATGGCACCCGGTGTGGTCTTCTGCTGCTGTAGCCCATCTGCCTCAAAGTTCGACGTACTGTGCATTCAGAGATGCTCTTCTGCCCACCTTGGTTGTAACGGGTGGTTATTTGAGTCACTGTTGCCCTTCTATCAGCTCAAACCAGTCTGGCCATTCTCCTCTGACCTCTGGCATCAACAAGGCATTTCCGCCCACAGAACTGCCACTCACTGGATGTTTTTTCTTTTCCGGACCATTCTCTGTAAACCCTAGAGATGATTGTGCGTGAAAATCCCAGTAGATCAGTAGTTTCTGAAATACTCAGACCAGCCCTTCTGGCACCAACAATCATGCCACGTTCAAAGTCACTCAAATCACCTTTCTTCCCCATACTGATGCTCGGTTTGAACTGCAGGGGATTGTCTTGACCATGTCTACATGCCTAAATGCACTGAGTTGCCGCCATGTTAAAAGGGATTTTTCCTCCCCTCTGTTGCTACAAGCATGCTATCTGCTGGTTTTCCTTAAAAAACATTTAACCAATGTTTCTTTATAATATAGTTGAATGGTCTCTGTGGAGTGCCTTGAGATGAAATGTTGTGGATTGGTACTATATAAATAAACTGAATTGAATCAAATTTGACTTCAGTGCAGCTTTTCTCCATGTGAGTCTCCCCAGTTTGAAATAACATCTAACCCATAAGCCTTGAGTACAAAAACAAGAAAGGGTGTCTCTCATCTGTGCATGTTAGTTTAAAACAAACTTTTTTCATTAAGTTAAATTACTCACAATGGATGGAGTAGCCAGAAATTTTACTCAAGTGAGAGTAGTGATATTTTATCATAACTTCACTCAAGTAAAAGTAAAAAGTACAATGCTGTAAAACTCCTCCTAAAAATACATATATATATTTTTATATCAAAAAAATCTTCACTTTATGTTGTTTGACCGTGTTGTTGTTGCAGGCTGTAACAGCAAAGGAAACGACAGCAAAACAAGATCACATGCTGACAGGTTCAACAACATGGTCAAACACCATAAAGTGAAGAATAATGCAATGCATGTTATCCCTCATGTAGACACAATACATATGCTCACAGCATATAGACACAAAATATGCATCTGACATATAGACTCTAAACCACTACATATACAGCTTCCATTACATAAGCACAATACATGCACACCTTACATAGACACATGGACATACCAGAAGACACATAAACATAACAGAAGACACATAAACATAACCGAAGACACATAAACATATTTTGGCACTAACCCCATAGTCTTTATCCATGCTGGGTCAGATCTTGATGTTTGAAAAAGGAAGCAGGCAGTCAAGGCAGCAGAATAAAGCATTAGCCTCGCTCCAATGCAGTTAGCCAAGCCTTGTAGCTAAACCAGGTCCTGAGAAATCAAAGAGTGTACCATCTCCATCTGTCTTTTGGACTGCTGATTTATTTAGATGTTTGGCTGATCAGGTCCAAATGCTTTTACCTCCAGCTTCTCTTGGTAAGTTTGCCTCGCTCCCATGACTTGGCCTGTCAATCACCCTCACAACAACTGTGATTACAGTTGCTGTCACCTCAGAGCGTAGCTTTGGTGTGCCAAGAGCTCTTCTATACTTATGTATTTCATAGGAGCCACTGTTCATGTACAACTTTTAGAGTCTATGGGCAAACATATTTATGTGCCCTAAGGCAGAAATACGTAACCAATCCGACAAAAAATGAAATTACAGTTTAGTCGTCATTAATGATTAAATATGTATCTTGCACATCTAAAAAATATCAAAATATTTTGAAATATTTTTATTTTATGATTTCATTTTAATTAGATTTTTTTATGTCTTAATCAAGGTCATTGGGCTGATTGGGCGGCGCACTAGTGCCCTCTATTGGCCAGCCACCACTGCTACCCACCACTGTTTTTGCGGCATATACCCTGCTCTGGAAAAGTTCTGATATTCTAAAGTTATTATTAGTTTATGCCTTTGAAAACAAAATTTCTTTGGAGGTTTTACTGAAATTTCCAAAAGCTAAACTGACAGTAACAAGTGGACTGGGATCTGTACCTAAATTTTACCATAACACAGTTAAAGTAGATTTGGTTATGAGACCTCAACAAATAATAGGTTGCCTATCAGAGCACGGCAGACAATGGCAGACCTTTCAAGTTGTGTCTCATTACTATTAAATAACTTATTCTATTAACCTATATGCTAAAATATCTAATAGCTGTTGCCCTAAACAACATCTTTTTTTCCATAGAATACTGTAGACTCAGAATCTGCTTTATATCTACAAATTTATCCAAGATAGAAAAAAACTTTAGTTCTAAACATGCAATGATAAGTGACTTAACACAATTGCAATCAGCCTTGTTAGTTTATCATATCTTATTTCATAAGCTAAGATAGCACCACTTCACTTAACTGTCCCACAAAGAGACACAAATGTTACAAACTTTTTCCAACAAATTCCCAGAGATTATATTTCATTTAAGATACTTCAACTCAGAGAGGTTTATTTTCTTCTGTATTGACCCAAAGAACCCTTCATACGTGGGAGTTGAGAAACCCAGTTACACACACCCTGCTCAGCAAGAGTGTAAAATCTTAACAGCTGGTCTAAAAGAAACCATTGATCTTTTTTGGGGGAGCAACCTGAGCATTGTCGAGTAGGGGATTCCTGTGTTTTGCCTTACATAAACAGTCTGTTGTCATCCCTGTGTCAAGACTCAAATTTGTAGCCTTTTTCACCTCTAGTTCAGATAAATAATGCACAATTCCTTGTCTCACTTCAAAGAAATAAATCCCCAGAGGTACACTGATAACTTTCATCTAATTTTACTGAAGAGATCAGCTCCGAGACAAATCCGTTTCACAGATAATAGGGCAGAGCTACAGCGAACAGTGCACTCAGTACATTGAAGAAACATCTCATAATAAGAGACAAATTACATAAAAAACTAAGATCTACATAATTTTGTCATGAAGCACATTAAAACATGAACAGAGATTGTGCGATTACAAAAATTTGTCATACATGACTTGCATGAATAGGCCGTATAATTAGCTCATGTGGGCAGTGTGAGGCAATCTGCTGTAAAATAACTTCTATTCTCCCTGTGGGGGGATCACTGACCGTCTGTCCAGTCTGCTGCTGTAGCCTTATTATCCATTCATTGAGCCATTGTACCTTAGAGGCTGATAAAGGGCTTTCACCAAGTTCCTCATTCTTTTTTGTAACCACATTAAGAGTAACTTTCAACCAGCCCAGTTTATCAGTTTATGTTTAATAACATAAACTGACATAAACCTTTCTCATTAAAAACTTTTGATTATTTGCATGCTTTTTAAAAAAAATTAAAAATCATGAATTACACCTAGCAATCTGTTATATTACTTCCTATGATGTGTCAGGGAGAGAAACCTCTCTTCTCCGACCATATGTTACCTTAAGAGCCATCTGTACAGTAGATGATGTAATATCCTCTGAAGGACAGGGCAACCTTTACTGTAACGTAAATTTGTTCTGAATGCACATTTAAATGTTTTCTACAAACTGCCACAAGTCACTTTTGTAAAGTTTGGGAAATCTGCTTGGGTAGGTCAGAGCGTGTTTTTTTAAAAATAAGTTCTTATTTGTTTATTATCAATTTAACAACAAGGCTTTTACCAGACAAAATGGCAAAACAAACTATGTCACTGCCAAGGGCTCCCAAAGAATTAAGGTTTGCATCCTGATTTAAATGTAAAAAAAAAAAAAAAAAAAAAAACACAGAGCAAAAACACAGAGAGTAATACTCTGTGTCACTTCTAACCTTTTCTGGAACCATCAAGATGGTTTGTAGCCAAAACAGTAGGTCTTCTTAAATTGTAGAAGTCAAGATTCTGTCCTGTAGGTGTTAAAACAAAGTAAAGATTTGAGTAAGAGAAGAACATCAACTTCATAGTTTTTAACAAATGTAGCTAAATATATAATACATATATATATATATATATATATATATATATATATATATATATATATATATATATATATATATATATATATATATATATATATATATATATATATATATATATATGAAATGGTCAGAAATTATATATATGTTTTTTCATTACAGAAATGTAAACTTGTTTTGAAATAGGAAATATTTTATATAACATTTAGATTCAGTGAAAAATGTATGTATAAATGTAAATCCCAAATGATAAGATAGCTGTTAGTTTATCATTAACTGTAATTACTGTGAAGCACAGCTTAGTATGATACTGCACGGTGTATGTGGTCTGATCAGAACCTTTTGGCTGTCTGTCTCCTCTCTCTGTCACACACAAACTCTCTCTCCTCACTTTTCTGCCTCTCTGTATTTCTGCTTCCTATAATTCTGCCTTTAAACCAATATCTAGACAACCACAGGCTTTAAGCATGATTTTACTGGGTCATATACGCTTTTATGGTGATACACATTGCTTAGCATTATCCACTCATGCTTTAATATGGGTAAACTAAGGTCTATCACTGCAAATATGCATGGAGCTGGCAGCAGAGAAAAGAGGTTAAAATATTTTAACCAACTTTCAAGATTACAGGAAGATGTTGTCTTATTACAAGAGACTCATAAATCAGCTGCAACTGTAAATGATCTTAAATCACATGAGTTCCTTCATGTGTTCTTTGATTGCTATAAGACCAAGCAAAGAGAAGTAGCTATCTTAATAAAAAAAAAAAACACAGTATTAGACACACGCACAGACCTAGGGGGTATATTTATAATATTAAAGTTATCTATAGATAACCAAAGCTTTTGTATTTGATGACCCCTCATTCTTTAACTCTTTCTTCACAGCTCTGTTGGAACATTCAGAAAGAAATAGACAAGCTTAACACAACAGATTGAAACGCAGTTGGCAGTCAATGCATATAGTATAAGCAGTACATGAGGGATTTTGGACTTTGTGGTACATGGCGCTCTCTCTTTATCCTAAGAGCAAAGAATATACTTTTTTCTCTCAGGTTCATAATAAAGGCTGGAGGTGCTTGTGGGCAGGTGCTTCTTCGGGGCTGTCTCTCCTCCTCCCTTGGTGGGGGTCTGATTTCCGGGGCTGGCCCCTCCTTGGTGCCTTCGCTCTTGGGGTCCCTTTGGGCGCCTGGGGCTTTGGGTCTCCCGGCGCCGGAATCAGTGCTCTGGGGAGTGTGCCTCTTCAGCTCTCCAAAACCACTATTGAGCTTTTTTTTTTTTTTTTCTATAGATAAACTTTACATGCACAAGTGCACCCTCACAAACAATTACAGGTGCTTGGCTTCAGGTACTCAGAGATTCACTTCCATACAGAAACCCCACATTCATATCTTCAGGTAACACAGAGTATAATATTACTATAGCGATAGTTTCAAGGTGTTGCTTTATTGAATGTCTCGTACCATGTCTTTCGGATGTGCTGTTCTTTTTTCATCTCGTTACAGGTGATGAAGCAGACTGAAAATGTTTTTTCATTATCTCCTCTCTATCTCTTCTTTCTTTCATCCTTTCTCTTTTTTTCTTTTTTTTTTTTTCCTTTTTCTTCTTCTATTTTGTTTTCTTATTTCGAGTGAATAATATCCAATTATCTAATTGTGAAAGATACTCATTCCATTGGGCAATCATTTTTTTTACCTACTTGAATCAAGGGTAAATAAACTTGATTTAAGGATTTTTTTACTTATTTCTAAATCCTTTTTGCAGTGTAAGACACCAGCCTCTACATCCAGCATGTTCAACTTCAAGATAGTGCTGAAACAATCTGTTTACATAATCAAAGAATTTCTCACTAACTGTTTGAAACGTCTCATGGAAGCTCATCTGCATGCTCGTTGTGCTGGTGGGTGCTGCCATCCCTATGTCTTCCCTTCTTGTGTACAGTACTAGTGATCTGGGGTGCCTCTGGATAAAGGGACTCACATTGCCTCCTTTTCTATACTGGGTCCTGTGGGGTTGGTCTGGAGCCAACCACACCTGCTATTAAGCGTACTGCCCTCGTGAAGAAGCTTTAAGAGCATGCTCATGCATTTGTTTTCGGGTAAACACGGTAACATACTAATACTAAATATGAACCAGCAGCTACAGATACATATACCACTCTGATTAACATTGTGTAATCAACGTAGGTTCTGACTCCGATAGACATGGAAACGATACCCGCTGCTCTTGAAGCATTTTATTTTTAAGTTAACTTTTGTTGTCTGTTGCCTTATTTACGTATGCTGTTATGTTCGCTGCTTTCTGTTCCTCTCATCTCATATAGGTATGGAAACAGACTTCTTGGAGTTACTCTATATATTCTGTGTAGTCTATTTTTGCTTTTTGATTTGTTTTCTCTCTTTTTTCCTGTTTCTGTCTCTACTTTATCTCCATCCCTCTATAGCCTTTATTCTTATCCCCCTTTTCTTTCTCACCTCCCTTACCGTGTCCGTTGTGTACAATCTTACTCTCCAAATAATGTTCAATAAAGTTTAATGGTCTTCTTGTGAAAGCAAAGCTGTTGAACTATCAGCTAGCTGTAGGACATCAATTCTCAGAGCTATATTAGCTCAACAAAACAAACTGGAAAAAATTTTAAATTAATAGATTTCCAGTCTTTTTTGGGTAATGTTAGGATTTATAGCTTAAAGATAAAAATTCAAAACATAAAATATCTGCCTCAAAAACACTTTCTTTTAGGAGATAATTTTAAAGGTACATTTTAAAGAGCAGAAGTATGTTTATTTCTCCGCACTTAATACTTGCCTCAACCCACTTTTTAATAATTCATAGCAAAAGAAAGCATGGTATGGAGACAATCAGCCTATGGCATTAATAATGACTAATGAAAGGCCAGGCTGATTTGCCTTTAGTTCATCTGCATTGTTTGTGTAGTGTTCCTTATCTACCTCTCAACAATACCAAAGAAGTTGGCCAAAACATATTTCCATGTAGAAGGTGGCATGAACTGTGAACTTGATTCCAACTGTGAAACCAAGTCAATCAGCACAAGCATATCATAAGGCACCCAAACTCTTCACTGATTGTGAAAACTCCATACTGAACTTCCATAGATATTTGTTCAGTGTTTCTCGGGTGCCCCTTCAAACTCTGGGACCTTAATTGCCAAATGCATATTTTGATTATTTTTGATGATTTGAACTACAGAATAATAGTTAATATCTTTATATATATATATATATATATATATATATATATATATATATATATATATATATATATATATATATATATATATATATATATATATATATATATATATATATATATATATATATATATATATCAAATCAGACAGACTCGCAATAGCTTTGCAGACAATTTTTAGGTGGTGTCCTATGAAAATAAATAAATCATTGAATCAACTTGCTCTTGTTAAAGGTTAACTGGGACAATATTGACAGTTATGAAAATCCTCATTGGTCATTGTACATTGCCTGAAACCAAAGACTGAAATTAATTATTACAGCTGATAAGCAGATGAAAGTAATAAAGACAAATCCCCAAAACACTGCAACACAAATGAATACCTTTAAAATTTATCTTTGCAAGCCTCCAAATATTCAGAATTCTTTCACATGGAACTGAATAGAGAGCCTATTGACTGACAGTTTGTGAGAGTCTCAATGGAGCCAGAGGGTGGTGAACCAACAAACTGCACAGTTGCATTCATGAATAGAATAAATTAGTCAATGGTTTCCTGAATTGTAGAAAAACAAAACACAAGAGAAGCAGCAAACTGAGCTTTTTTCACAACAAGGTAACAAGATACAACTTTCATAATGCACACTGCTAGTAGTGAGAAAAACTCAAACTACTTTTAACAAAAGTAAAGAAAACTAAAGTTCATAATTTCTGTATGATAAGAAACACTGTAGCTTAAAAGCAATGGATTTTTCATGAAGTTAAAGGGCCTCTGCAGTAAGAACATAGGTGTTACAGAATACATTTTCACAATGGTAAAGCTGCTTAAGTGCTTTACTTTTAAATTATGCATTATTTACGCCTTATTAAACACTTTGTTGGTCTCCTCACAGTAAATACTTCTGCATTCAATGACCCGCGTTTAAACTTTTAAAACTATTCGTTTTTTAGGCATCTGGATAAGAGCCCAGCAGGTTTCTAAGTAACAATATTTACGCTCATAAAACTGCAATCACTTTGCAATTGTTTAAAGAGAACTTTTTGGAAAAGTAAAATACAAATAAAGTAAAGACATAAATTTTTATATACATGTGGATCAAAAGTGATGTTCAGGAGACAAGATAAAAACATAACGGTTTTGTGAGGTTTAAGACAAACTGTTTTTTGTTGATTCCATATCCAAAAAAGGAAATGACAAAGTAAAAAGGTGAGAAATGCAATAAAGGTTTTAGCCTATCTTAGAGTGGATTTTTACCTTAGCAGGGACTTTCAAAAGGCAGTCAACATACCCAAATCTGGCTTGCGTAGTAGAAGTTTAGTTTGGTAGCTAATTTAGTAGAAGAGGAAAAAGAAGAAAAAAAAAACAACAAAACAAAAAGAAAAACTTTGGCCTTATGGCACATGGAAGTTCAATTTAAATTTTTTTTTCTTCCACATATTGATTTTAGATAGCCAGAATGTTGTTTTTTTCATTATTAACAGCATCTACACCACAGTGTATTTTCAGTGCAAAGGAATGCTTAAATGTCCTGTAGCTACATAGAGCTTTATCAAATTAAATATATTTCAAAATATATATATATATTTTTTCCCCACCATCGAGTCGTTGTAAGTGTTTATAGCTGTAGGCAGGAAGGATCTTCTGTATCAGTCTGTCTTGCAACAGATCTGGAGAAAGCCTTTGCCAGAAGACATTTTGTTGTTTAAAAATCTTCTTATCATGTCTTGGTCTTCACCAAGAACCCTAAAGAACTCTAAACTACATTGACTCACGTATAAAAAATGTTAAGTTATCTTATAGCTACAGATGCCTAACATTTGTGCCACTGATCCCTCTGACCACCAATAACAGACGAGGCAGGGGAAGTGTGTTGGGGGTGAATTATTCTTGCTATAACATCTGATTTTTATTGCTTAAACAACTAAAAAAAACAGTAAACACCCATATTTCTTAATTCCATACTGAGAACATCTTATAATTTTTTTATATCTGAGCTGAAAATGTCCCCAGATTTTGTCTGGTTAAATTACTAATATGTGAAACACAAAGCTAGCACTGAAGCCTAAAGAAATGCTCTTTCCACAATTTATTTTTTATTAGTTTTTCTGTTTGGCAAAACTGAAGCTGGAAATATTTCTAAAACATTCTGTGTAGCATATAATTTGCAGAATATTATTCTGTGAACATAAGGCGAGCTCCCTAGCTGGGCTGAGAAGCTCCCATCTTATTCTATGCATTAGTCAGACCAATATGGACCATCCATTTTATTTCCTTCTTGCTGCAGAAAACAGATTAATATTAATTATAAGGGCCAAATATGTGAAGTTCCCTTGCTCCTACCTGTGCAGAGGAGTATTAGCTGTCTGATAAACAACTTCTCGCTATCTGATAAATAATCCAAGAGAAACGCAGCATCCCGACAGAGCTATGAAACTTTTATGCTCGGTTCTGCAAAGGCTCATCCTCTTGCTGAATAGCAGACACAGATGGTAGTATCCCAATATTTCTCCTTTTCTTCTAACCCCCCAACCATTTCTGGTTCTTCAAATATACCCAAATAGTATCTTCTACTCTGGATAGTTTAAAGTGCAGAATTTGTATGCCTTGTATTCCTCCCCTGCACACCAGACTGTTTCTGTTCACCCACACAATACAACCAGCCAGTTAATGAAGATGCCATTTCTAAAATTGTCATTTGAGCAGGGGAAGCAGAGCTAATGGCTGCCCAAAGAAAAACAAAATCTATTGATAGCAAAAGCCAGTGATACTTGTAAGAACGTTTCAGTGGCAGCTTGCGTGACCATCTGGTTGAAATAAATCATGTCAGGGATCAATCTTAATGCTGACTAACTTTCCATGAACATAATGTAACAGTATTTGTATCTCCACTGCAGTAGTCATCAGTAGCCAGCGTCATTATGTGACTAAAGCCTCCCCATTATTGAACAACACATTAGGTTTGCCCAGAATAACTTTTATTATACAGTTAACATTTTGTGAAGATACAGTGCATTATAGATTTTTAGCCTCTGCCTGGAATAGCTTATGTTTTTCTATTCATGCTGATGAAATCTGTAATTGCATTTCAGTGTAATACAATGTGTAAGTGTTAATGGTTGGGGGTTATTAAAACAAAATATTCTAAAAAAAAAAAAAATATTAACTTTTAAAATAATATACATACATTAAAAGGTGGTATTTTTTTTATTTAAAATTTATTCAAGTTTTTTTTACAGCAATATGTAAATCAAAGCCGTTGCAAACCAAAAGCATTGATTTAATGCAATATATTGATGACTTATCATCTTTGACTCCACTGAATATTTTTAACCAGTATGAATATCTTTGAAAACATGTCCAAGCTGTCAAATTACAAAATGCTACCTGACATACTAATGTGTGATTACATTAAAGAGAGTATAAGTATACATTGTTGTGGTTTCTCATGGCCTCTTCTGCTGTTTCATTTGTTTTTCCTTTATTGGGTAAAACCAAATTTTGGTTGGCGGGAAATCTGTGTTGTTTTGTCCAATCAGGGTTCTGCTCAGCATCTTTCTTTGCTCCAAATAATTTCGATCATAATATTTCTCAAAATGATAATATGTAGAACTAAATTTGAGAGCTACACATTATCAAATGTTTTTAGATGTCTCTCTTGTTTTTTTTTTTATTTGAACACCTCCACCTCGCAGGGTCTGATACAGAGGAAAATGCATAATGGTCAACAATACCTACCAGTTCATACCAGACTGATGATCATGGGGGTGCCTTGAGGCAGCGGCCAGCAACAGCTCTCGACAGTTCCACAAAATGTGCCGTTCAGAACGCTACAAAACAGGCGTCAACCTTGCATCTATGACCGCCTATGCCTGATGGAGCTACGGCAACAAAATGCTTTAAATACAGCCACTCTTGACTGTTTAAAAAGCTGCGGAGTGTTGGAAAAACTGTAAATCATATAACAGTCTTAGGTTTATATTTTATCACCATGTCTACATGTAATCACCGCAGCACTGTAAGAAATGGAAATGTAATGAGAGCTGTCAAAACGAAATTTCCTTTTGTATACATTGTGTGTAGAAAGTGTCAATAAAGTATATAAGTTATATCAGAGAACAGTATAATTCTTGTTTTAAGAAAACATTCCTGTTTGCATGTAAAATTCACACTATTGTTTATTAGTTTGTGTTTAAAATTTTATATTAAGCCTGATATATGTAATGTGATGAATGTGTATTGTTTTATGGTGCCTTCCTTATAACAGCAGATGCAATTTAGCTTTTTTGCTAATTCTGGAATATTTATGTTGAAATTTGTCTGATTTGTTGATTATTATGTATTGCCATAATGCAATAAACACATATGAATATGAATACAATTTGGCTTATTAGGTTAAAAATATTATATTTCATTTAATTTCAAAGCAGCAGCTGACCAACCTAGGGAGGTGTGCACAGGAACAGGTGGAAGTGGGGCAGCTAAATACTGTATAAACTGAAATTAGCTGTAAAAACTGCTGCCTTAGAATGGGCAAGTTGTAAAAAAAACAGCTGATTAGTTGGTGACATGGCAGGAGTTGAGGTGGAGGTTTACTTTAATAAAAATCATGAGGGTCATGAGGGACAGAGAGCAGAAGAACTCTAATTTTTGTCACAGTTAAAGTTCAGGTCAAAGTATATTTAACCTGCCACAACAGAATACCAGAAGGAATCATTTTGAGTTTTTAAGATTTAAAAGACAGTATGAAATGATCTAGTCCTTATATTCTGTCCAAAATAAAAGGGCTTAAACCAAAAGTATTATAAGGTTCTTCAGATCACTGCTTTGTATCTCATTGCTACAGCCAGTTTTTTTTTTTCAAATCTTTCTCTAAAGTTTAATAGTGAAGACTACACTAATATGTCACAATCTCAGAGGGAAACAAAACAATGTGTTGTAAAATGCATTATCATTTTTAACAGTTAGGATGGAAATAGTTCCTTCATACAATGAATAAAGGGCTGAAAAAGCCTTTGCTTCTATTTTTTTTTTTATCATAGTTTGGACTGCTGTCTTATGAAAAGTTAACTATTTTGGGCTGGGCTAAAGTGTTTAAAGACCCTAAAACAACCCTCAATGATCCTGGAGAGCAGTTAAAATATGTAAAAAAAAAAAATAACCTGCACACCACGTAAACAATTATTACTTGATATAAACTGGTCCACGAAATAACAAAAGATTACATTTACACATACAATCCAGCAGGTAAACTAGTAAACAAGATCAGACCATCAGAAGCATGACAACATACTATATACACTTTCAATGTGATTTGTGGTACCATTTTAACCTAGGTGTGGGCATTTATAAAGTAGTGTTAAAGCCCAGTCTTTAATGGCTATCATCTTATATTTTTTTAGATATGTCTTTGCTTCCAATCCTCTGGATCAAATAATAAAATCATAAGCAGCAGCTTTTATAACATCTCTGAATAATAAGAAAGCGATTCAGCCATTTTTTTTAGATGTTTTGGACCAGGGCATATCTATAATTGGCAGGACAGTTTTCTCACCCCTGTTTAATTAGCATGAGCTTGTGTAGTTTTCTAAGCTGAAAAGCACAAACAGCAACCCAACAAATAATCAAAGTTGAAAATAAGTTACATTATAAAATTAGAGACATTTTTTTGTTAACATTAAGTATAGGTACGGATTGTACTTTGACCACTGAACGCATGGATCCAGAGAATGAAAGCAGCTTGATGTGGCATGGGTTTGTAAAACATGCTAGCATCATCTACACCACTTACATGTTATCAGAACACAATTTATGAAATCTTTCTCGTTACTAAAAAAAGAAGATTGTTTTATATCAGATTATATTATATTATATCAGATGCCCGACATCCCAGAATCTCCTAAAATGCTGGCATATGCTGAAATTTCTATGTATGTTTTTCAAGTTTGGGTACATACCTGTCGTATTTAGAACAGATCCAGAACTTATGTCATACGACAGCCTAACTTATGCATAACGCACAGCAGCGTAGTGCCCATGAAATGATGCACAAGCCATTGACCTGAGTAGCAATGAGCCCGGAGGCCCCCATCCTGCATAAAAAGATGTCTTTGATCGCGGTATTCACCTGTCTGCTGTTCACCACCCATCCCAGAAAAAAGAAAGAAAGAAGGTTTGCAGTCGCAGCAGATTCAGCGTCATGTCTGCTAGGAAGTTGGTTGGCCTTGGGCGTGAATGCAGGGGGGATCCATCACACTCTCCTTCACGCTCACCCTATGATGGGGATAAAGTCTGGAGGAGAATTGACAGTTCCCTCCTGTGAACCCCCTTACATACCAGAAACACTTATCCAAAACTCATAGGTTTTGGATATCCTTGCATCACAATTTGTGAGTCTGAAATGCAGGCTATTCTCATCATATCTGTTTCTATATGTTTATTTTCTCTGTGTCTTTATGCAATGACTAAATTGTTTTTTTTTCTATTTTTTTATTTGTTTTTTTTCCAAATAATTTTGTAATTACAAAACACTAATGACTGATATATTCTTGTTTCAGTAATGTCAGTTTAAACTAAAAAAAAATTATTCATCCATCTATTGACTATCATCTCTAGATATTTTAACAGTATTGCTTTTTTTTTTTGTTAGCTGGGAATGACATTAATTTCATATTCTTTTTTTTGTTTTTTGTTTTTGAGTTTACAGTACAAAATACCAGGGGGAAAAAACCCAAAACAAACAAACAAAAAAAACTAATAAATAAAGATAAAACCAGAACTTTGTTATGATACATAACCAAAATGAGCCAATTGTCTTGCCAGTATCACAAAGTGGTCATACTTTCACTGCGATTCATCTCCAAAGAGAATCCACAGAGCTGGAATAATAATAGCAGAGGATAAGTCACAAAGAAAGTACACTCAGCTATGAGAAACAGATGCTTTAAACAGTATATGAGGTTTTTGAACTCTTATAAACAAGCAACACATTTTCACAGTGGAACCAAACGTCAAATGATAATGTAACTGTGCTGCTGTACAACATGATGTCAATCAATAGCTGTCCCCCTGCTTAACTTATAAAGTATTTTCAAATGGGAGCCGGCTGCTGAAGCATACCCAGAAACACCTCTGATTACATAACAAACAGCGGTTATCTTCAGGGACCCTCTGGATCCATGAAAATAACAGTCAGCCTGCTTTTGCAAAATTGTGGTTTCGATCCAAGCTTTCTCCCCAGCTACATGTCAATGTGCCCCTGGGCAAAGCATTTAAACTGAAGTTTCCTGTGATTTGTGTATCAGTAAGTAAATGTGTGACTTAAATGCAGCTGGTTGAATCTGAGTCTACTTTAATGGACTTTAAATGTTCAGCATTACTATAAATAATAATAATGCTTAATTTCTGTAAATAGGTCTTAAGTGTGACAATCATTAGTTTGGTTAAACATATAACTACCAAAAAGAATGTGAAAAATGGTGTGTCTGATGAGTGAGTGAGTGAGTGAGTGAGTGAGTGAGTGAGTGAGTGAGTGAGTGAGTGAGTGAGTGAGTGAGCGAGTGAGTGAGTGAGCGAGTGAGTGAGTGAGAGAGATATGGTGTGAAGTTCTTATGCGATTGTTAAGGTCTGTTTTTGCAACCTATTTTTTGACATAATTGATCATTTCCTAGTTTGTTAGACTTACTATTTATTCTCCACCTGTGCAAATATAGAACAAATACTGCCCATCCCTTGTGATTGGCTCGGTAGATCTCGGCATGCCATCAACTTCAAAAGTAGATCTTGGTTTAAAAAAGGTTGGGCACCCCTGATTTACAGTGTTCTTTTTGCCTGATCCTGACCCTTTCCTGTCTTCATGCCTTTGCGCCTGCCTGCCTCAGTTCTGATCTGTTTGCCTGACCTGATTTTAGATGCTGTTGGATTCTACTGGGGACTGAACCGCGATCTGCCTCTTGACTGGATTATCCTCCCTTCCTCTGTCATCTGCTCGGATCCGATCTCCTGGCAGTTCTGTGTCCTTCAAGGCTTCGGCGTCTGGAACTCTCTGTACGGCAAGCGCTGCTTCTTGTCAGCTGACCGACTGGTATCAACCTCGTTCTCTGGGCACAGCCTGAACTCTAAACCAGGTTAGTAACTCACGCGTCCAGATCTTTCTTCATCAAGTTTTCCTGGTCACTAACCTGTGTTTCCTCTCACCAGCCTTACCTGCCTCAGACAGCCTCGCCGCTGCTGCTGCAGATCCACAAACTGTTTGTCGCTGCTTCAATAAATGGTTTTTAGGTTATCCCACTGTCTGTCTTTCCTGAACACTGGGTCCTTCTGTTCTGAGTCTTTACTTGTATATCCAATTCTTTATAAAAACAGCAATCCAGTACATCATTTCAAAATTGGATCTGAGTTTCTAATTTTTATAAAACAACTAATGACCTTTATCATCACCTGCTCTCTTGGTTCTTGATGCCATGTCCATTGTTGTTAACTCACCCGCTTTAAATAAACTGAACTGAATTAAAACTCTGTTTTTAATTAGGTTTTGTAAGCACCTAAACTGGAGAAATGTGAAGAAGTTTTAAGCAGAGCAGTAGGAGGAAAAGTAATCCATTCTAAAGTTGGAACACTTTGAAAAAATGCCAATGATTTGGATCAACCTTGCTTCAAGGAAGCAATAAAAACATGATGCTGCTTGTGTTTGATTTTCCTAGATTGAATTCCCTTCAACATCTTCAAAGGCTCCCCTATTCTGATGTCAGATAAGAATATACTTTTTGTTGATAGGTGCCAGTAAAGAGCATGACCTGTAATCTGCAAGCACCAAACATCTCTGTGAAATTAGGTTTTAAGATGTAAAGGATACATTTTGCTTTATACAGCAGGAGTCTCAGATATACAGTATAGGCATTTCACCAGTTCAAACTAACAGAGACTTGAGTGATGGAAATGTTTGAAAGTTTGTTGGTTGGAACAACACTCGGGTCTGGACTCAAAAATTTCATCAGCAGTTAAATAAATGTACAAATCTGAACAAACATCTATGAAGCAGATACACTGTTGTGTCTGACTTGGAATTTAAATTTAGGGAAAATAGAGAAAGGAATCACGCTTGTGTTTCGGAATAATGCTCAATGTGTTTTTAAGCTCCTGAAATAAGGACCATTGTCACCATTGTAATAAAATGCAAACATTTGTGTAAATAATATTAAAAGAATTCAGCATGGCCTATGTATACTGCTATCAACCAATGAAAAATATTCCTTTCCCAACAACAGATCAAAAGGGAAATTCCTCAGGAAGGGGAAGTGTAGTGGGGGAGAAATGTTCTCCTAGTGTTGAAGTAATTGTGATCTTGAATCGGTTGACTAAACCTAAAAAAAGTTATCACGATAGACAAACAATTAAATTGCAGTTATTCCATTGTGCAACATTGTAAATTTGTAGGACCAACTAAACAAAATGTTCAGTAGAGCATTGCTAGTATATTTAGACTCGCCCTGTCCTTGTTCCTGTGTGTGTGTGTAATGTGTGTGTGTGTGGGTGTGTGTGTGTGTGTGTGTGTGTGTGGCCATGTCTTTAATACCTGGTGGGGACAATTCCCTAGGAATATGCTACATTTTGGGGACTCATAGGTACATAAGGAAAGTTTCTCTTCTTGGGGTGGGGGTTAGGTTTAGGACTAAGGTGTGAATTGAGTTTAGGTTAGGTTTAGGGATAGGTATGTGTCGGTAATGGTTAGGGTTAGGGCAAGGGTCATGGTTAGGCCACATAAATTAGTGGGAAATGAATGGAAGTCAATGGAAGGTCCCCACAAGGATATTGTGACACAACATATGTATGTGTGTGTGTGTGTGTTGGTGTGTGTGTGTGCGAGTTATGCATCTCTCTTCCAGAGAAGACCTTTTTGGAGAACCTGGATATTCTACACATGTGAAGCTCATCAGTCTTATCAGAGTACTGGGGTTTAAAGAGCAGCAGAGCCTTCACTCAGTGCTGTTTTTTTTTTTGTTTTTTTTTTTTTTTTTGCTTCCTTGTGTCTTGCCTGACAGTTTTGGATTTTGTTTGGTTTTAAGTATTATTGTATGGATTTTTTTCTCAGTTACTTGTTAGTCTTTATTAAATCAGCAAAACTCACCTCTGCCTCCTCTTCTCTGCGTTTGGGTCCTCAAAGCCTCCACCGAACCGGAAACAAACCACCTTAAATTCTCACACCTTTAGTATACTGTAATAGTCAAGATATTTAAAAATGTGCCGAGATAAGAATAGTTTGTTATTTAAAAAATACTGTTTGAAAAAAGAACCTCAGGTAGCAGCTGCACATACTTTTCTTTAAGATCACAATAGCTCCTTTCCCATTGCCATTCAAAAGCCTGGATAGCATTTCCATACATATTTACATGGGTAATTTCACTCCTGGGTCAATCAGGACAAAGACGACAATTGAAGATTCACAGAGCTGGCGGGAGGGGCATTATGAAAGGTGACAAATGCCACAATATAATAAATAATTTATTAAATGACTGATGATTTATATATGTTATTAATTCATTAAAACTAGAAATACATATTGAATTTATTTGATAAATATATAATTGATAACCTGGTCCACAGTTCAATATATTTTATTATTTTAAGAAGTGAACATAATACATTCATGATTTCATGTTCATGTGCTGAAGTACACCATGAATTCATTTAAACTGTATCACATCCATCAAAGGAGGCAGGACTAGAGCCACTTCCATAGAAACCATTACTGTGATTGGTTGCTTCTCACTTGGCAAGATAAGGCAACATCTTCGTGGTTTTCTTTCAATAATTTTCTAAATGCAGGTTTTTATTATATAGCCCTACAGAACACAGAATGAGCAAAATCCAGCCTCCACACAGTTTGGTAGAAAGTACACTGAAGTTAGCCATTGTGCAAGTTAGGTTCTGTGGAAGCTCTCATCATGCTAGACCAAAGCAATCTCTATTGTAAGGTTATTTCATATATTTCAGACTAAACTATAGTTTAACAGCAGACAGGAGACGTTGGTATAGTGGGTTAGAGCAGTATACTTGTGCTCTAGGAAGGTTGCAATTACCCGGTTAGATCCCCAAAGCCTCCATTCTGGGTCCCTGAGCAAAACCCTTAACCCCACACTGCTCCCCGGGCACCACACAATGGCAGCCCACTGCACCCCAAGGGGATGGGTGAAACTTCAGAAAACAAATGTCCACATTGTGGGACAATAAAGGGATTTAAAATATTTTAAAGCATAGTAACATCTTCTGCAATAGTCCTCCATATAATTTGACTACGCAGCCCTTGTGGGTGTGGTGGAACCATTTTATTTTATTTCTTGAAATTGAAAACTTGAAAGCTTACATTAAAATACAAAACAGCCAATACAATACATCAATATAAAAAAGGATGTGTTTTTTTCCCTTTTAGGTATTACATACTATTCAGAGACTTAGTCCTCACATTCTGAGGCATCCCACGATGAGCTGTCATCAGGGAAAATCTCTGGACAGGAGAGTAAAAACTAAGGCAAAAAAGGTGTAGTGCCAGTGCCAGTAAGTTTGAGATTGAGAAAATAATCACTGCTATAAGGTTTATTTTGCCCTGCGATAGACTGTCGACCTGTCCAGGGTGTACCCCGCCTCTCACCCATTGACAGGTGGAGATAGGCAAAAGCACCCCTCACAACCCGAGTAGGGATAATCGTATCAGAACGTTGATGGATACAGTAGGTGGATAAGGTTTATTTTGTAAAAAAAAGGAGCCCAAAGATCAAAACAAGAGACAAGGGTAAATAATAATGATATAGGTTTATACGCATAATAATTGTTAGCCCTGTGATTAATATTCAACAGATCTCACCTTATCAATATCAGTTAAAATCTGTAAGATTTGTTAAACAATGCAAGTAAAAATCTGCTTGACTTAGTAATTTTCTGATAACCCTTGTTAAAGAGAAAGAAGCTTTAGAAATCATTGGTATGCTTTGGGCAGCCTCTCAAGACTTGCAGAGCTAACAGCTGTACAAAGATGGCAGATAAGTAATGGTGTTAGGCAGGCCATCATGTAGCGTGAATATTAATATCAAATGTGGTCACTCCACTCAGTGGATAGAATGTAAAATGTAAAACAGAGGCTTTAAAGGCAGAATGTTATAATTCAAGTTGATGATATTCAAGTTACATGGTGGCAGTTTGGAGAATCATTATGTGCTCTACAAGCTGTCAGTCGAAGTGCTTTGTGTTTGTATCTCTGAGTTGGCAAGTGGTTACATTTCCATACCAGCATGCAAGTTTGTCAGCAGGGCAGAACTAGATGGCTGTGAGCTTCAGATGTTGCTCTGCAAACTGAATTGTAGATGGAATTAAAGATGATCAAGTGTTAAAACAGGGATTATTGCCACAAAATTAGCTTGCCTAATGTATCCTGGTGGTTACTCTTTTTAGGATTCTCTAACAAGATATAGCCCTCCGTCCAAAGCAGGGACTATGTGTCTGATTTATTCTGAGTTTTAGTCAAATTTTTCCTCTAATGTGAAGCCTGTGTTTACTTTCAGATTCCCGAGCCAATTATTTTAGAGTTGCCAGAAGAGAGCATGGTATTTGTTAGCTTTTTTGTAAAAAGTCATCAGCCTGCAAATGTGAAACCCAGCAAGACACATAGACTAGAAATAGACTTAACAATACCTAAGAAGTATTTGCATCCTTCGAAAGTATTTGGAAAACAGCTAAGCCAACTGTGGCTGAAATTTGTTCACTCTTCATCTTGAAAGCAGCCATGTTCTTGCCTCTTTTGACTTGGCAACCTGCACAACACTCTCCGTTTTGCGGGGGACTACCTATTTTTGTAATGTTGGTTTGATTTCAAAGATACTTGGTGTCACTTTTACTTATTACTCCTTTAAAACAGCTAAACCAAAACTAAGTGAATTTTCAGCCTTAATAAAATATTTTCATAACTTTTGTGATTATATGTTGACTTACAACTAGTTAAATGACAAATCTGCCATGGCCTGAGATCACTAAGCAACTTTGAGGAGGGTGGCAGAAACCATCCATCCTTTTTCTGTAACGTTTATCCCAATTGGGGTTGCGATGGGTGGTGGTGCCTATCTTTAGCTGTCTATGGGCAAGAGATGGGGTACACCCTGGACAGCTCGCCAGTCCATTGGCAGGCAACACAGAGACACACAGGACAAAAAAAAACATTGACACACTCACACCTAAGGAGAATTTAGAGAAACCAATTAATTTGGACTTTGGGAGGAAGCCAGAGTACCCGGAGGGAACCCAAGCATGCTCAGGGATAATATGCAAACTCCATAAAAAAAGAGCCGGGGTGGGAATAGAACTCGGCAGTGCTAACCTTTGCGACACAGAGCAGCCGGTAGCAGAAACCCTGTCACACAAAACAACTATGAATGTGCAAACTGCATTATGGAATACGTCACTTCCCCCTTTCCCCATTTGTTCTAAAGACAGAAGTCGATGCGACTATATTTCCCTGAGACACTGAATATATTGTTTAAAGAGGGACGGGTTGATATTCAGGGAATAAAGCACCTTCCTTTTGGGCTCTATATAGGCTCTAAATATAGCGACAAAGTCGCTGAGTTGGCATCACTGCTTTCAGCTGACGCTCTTATAAGTGGCGTAGTAGCACAGGCACACTCAGTAGGGTTAAACAAGCGCACCCTTTCCCAGGCTGTCGTTCTATTGGCTGGAAAGGTTGCTAGGCAACGATCCAACTGCAATCCGCGAGAGAGCAAAAAAAATCCGCAAGCAGAGCCTACGGGTTTGCGAGCGTATCTGAGATTCGTGCAGAGCGCAGTTTGTGCGCGAAGACAAGGAGGCAAGTGATAGGAGAAAATATCTGTGCAAGAAGCATTAAATCTGAGAGAAGAAACAAAGATTTGAGAGAGAAGAGAAAATATTTGAGAGAGAGCGCATGTTTTGAGTGTGAGCATTATAAGTTTTGAGTGCAAGAAGATGAAATTCTTTTCTCAAATTATGTGCTCTTGCATTATGGCAGGATAATTCTCCCATATGGCTCTAGTCTGAGTTCTCCCCGGATGAGTGAGCTCCTCACCCTATCACTAAGGGAGAGCCCAGACACACTATGGCAAAAGACAAAAACAACGTTAGAAACAAAGACTCAGTTAGACTCAGCTAAACTCAGCTCGACTAGAGTACCCAAAACTGGCAAACATATATATATATATATATATATATATATATATATGTATGTATAGAAAGATCAACTAAAAAAAGTTTAAAAGATAAAAGTAGCAGCACATTGCTATAATCTACTAAGCCTCCCAGTTATTTTCTGAGGTTTTACTTCCAAAGGAGTGTCAGCTGTTTAATTGGCTGCCTGAACTAATAACAGCATCACCTCAGTAGACAATAACTCAGAGGTAAAAGAAAATATAAAGTAAAATATAAAAAGTTTTATTTTTATCTAATCTGAGCAGAGCACCTTCCACATGTTTGTTGTCTCCCTTATTGTTTGTAGTAAACAGCAAATCAGATTTCTAAGGACTGTTTCAAGAATGCCTTTCTTGTTCTCACTGTTTTATACAGGCCAGGTGTTGGCTATAGAGAACCAATAGTTGTCCTTTTGGACAGATTATTTGTGGATATCTGCAGCTTCTCCAGGCTTACTCTGAGTTGCTTACCAGACAATGGCCTGTTTTCGAAACATGTGACATTAGGTGGATGGCCAGGTTTTCTTACAATTGTGGTGATGATATGAGCTTTCATTTAACAGATCATAGACAGATCATAGACTGATGATCGTGTCATATGTTCAGTAATGTACAATAAAGCAGAGTTTGGAAAAGGATGAGGCATTTAGGGGTGGACACTGAAACTTGTTTAACACCACGTGTCTACAGGGTCTACAGGGTTTACACAGATCATAAACTAGAAACTAGAAAGTCTTTGAGGTTTGTGTAGCTCCGCATTGCATCTATACAGACGAATTTTCCGCACCATGCCCCTAAGAAAATATGTAACTACTCAGACAGCTCTGCACGGACCTACATGGTGGACAAGCCACAGCTCTTAATGGTGAGCGAGCAGCATCTTGGGATATCACCCATAAATATCACCATCAATAGATTGTAAAAAAAAATAAATTACTGTCACTCTTGGATGACACAAAAGAATAATTGAAAAATCTGGAAACAGCTGTGTTCTACTTCCTCATGTAATGTGGGTGTTTTAAGCTTGTGGTTTGTGTTGTTCTTGCCCCCTGGAGTAAGCCAAAATATTAGGTAGAGGGGGAAAAGCCGCACTGACTGTAAAAGCTGCAGACTTTTCGGTACATCTAATTTCCGAGCAAAACTTACATGTGTCAAGCATAACTGAGCTCAAAGAGGCAAAGCAGCTGGGATACATAGTATCTCCCTATCCACCCTTAAGCATTGGCTAATTAGCTGTCTTTGGGGTTCACAGACATTTTTAACACCCGTCTGCAGACATACCACGGGAGTTTGGTTCCAGGTGTTCATGGACACACACTAATACAGTTTATACCACCCTGAATAATACTGTGTAATCACCATAGGTTTTGCCTTCGACACAAATTGATATCTAAGGGATACCTTCTGCTCTTGAAGCTTTTTTGATGTATTCTTTGTTTGCCTGTTGTCTTCTTGTTGCTGTTGTTATGCTCTCTGTTTTGTGTTCCTCTCATCTCAGATAGGTGTGGAATCAGGCTTCTGGGGGTTACTGTATATCTTCTGTGCTGTCTATTTTTGCTGTTTGGTTTTATTCCCTCCATTTTCATGCATTCTTTCCCCTCTATCTCAGTTTAATTCAATTGAGTTTATTTATATAATGCCAATTCACAACACATAACAAAGCACTTTACAATTCAACCAGATCATACAGTTTTAAAGTTTCCTTTCTAAGAAAAACCAGTTGATTGCATCGACTCATTGACTTGAAGGCATCCCTCACACTAAGCGTGCATGTAGTGACAGCTGAGCTCAGTGTGAGTGGCCATCTGCCGAAGGAGACTGGGGTCCAAGGAGACAGAGGCAGACATAAAAATAGAAGCAGAGATGCAAAAGGCAACTGTAAACCTGCTCCACAGGTGGCCCCATTCAGGAAACACACAGCCAGGCAGTCGAGCTCCAAGCCAGCTCCCAAGTAAGAGGGATGAAGAGAGCATGTCCAGCTAGTCACAGTCAGAGAAACAGGACTACACTGAAAAACAGGCTGATCTTGAACATCTATCAACAAAGGTGTGATGGCATCAGCACAGCTTATATTTCTCTTCTGGATGATGCCACAGCCAAACAGGAACAAAACAGATTACGCTACTATGAGAAAAAGCACAGAGAGCATAATGTGAGAGATTGAACAAATTCTGCTGAGTGGGAGAATAGAATGAAGCTGAATGATGAAAAAGGGGCCCCTATGTCCTCCAGAAGTCTTAGCCTAGAGCAGCATAACCATATATACCTCAGGATAACCTGAGCCTCTCTAACTATAAGATTAATCAAAAGGAAAGTTTTAAGCCTACCCTCAAAAGTGTTGGGATCCAGAGGTTTGCCCTCCAGAGGGCGACATGGATCCCTTTCTGTGGGCTTCTGTTGTCTGTTGGGATCCAGTGGTCTGCCCTCCAGAGGGCGATGTGGATCCCTTTCTGAGGGGTTCTGCTGTCGGTTGGGATCCAGAGGCTTGCCCACCAGAGGGCGCCGTGGATCTTCTCCTGAGAGCTGGTGCTCATTAGAAGCAGCTGATCCCCATCTTCTGATTAAAGAGCTCTCCCTATATAAGCTGAGTGAGAGCTTCCCTCTGAGCCGGATTGTTGTCCTTTCCATGGTAGCAAGCCTGAGCCACTCTGCCTGTCTAGAACCTGTTAACCTGTAAGTCTGAAACCTGTAAACCTGTACATCTGAACCTAACCGGCTTCCCCTATGATTCTGATTCGGAGCCACAGTGGGTGGCCCTGTCTGAGCCTGTTGCTGAGCTGCAGAAGCGGAGGCGGCGTCCTCCTCGGAGCTTCCTGCATCAGCAGAGACGCCGTCCTCCTCGGAGCTTCCTGCAGAAGCAGAGACGGCGTCCTCCTCGGAGCTTCCTGCAGATGCTTGGATGGCGTCCTCCTCCGGGGTCCCTGCAGCTTCTGAGACTCCGGCCCCCGGAGTGTCTGCCTCTGCTCCGGTCCTGCGGCCGGCCTCCGGAGCGTCTGCCTCTGCCCCGGTTCCATGGCCGGTCACCTGATACTCTGCCCTGTGGCCGGTCCCACGGTCGGCCACCTGAGACTCTGTCTTGCCTCCGGCCCCATGGCCGGCCTCCTGAGACTTTCCTTGTCCTCACCCACCCTGGGTGGGTTGTTTTGAGTTTCGGACCCTGTTCTGTTTCTGTGCCTGACCCTCCTTGCCTGATTCCCCCTCCGCCCGCCCTGGGTGGGTTGTTTTTGTTTTTGGGTTTTTTTGTTTTTGGGCGTCTGGTATCCGCCCTTAAGGGGGGGGGTACTGTTGGGATCCAGAGGTTTGCCCTTCAGAGGGCGACGTGGATCCCTTTCTGTGGGCTTCTGTTGTCTGTTGGGATCCAGAGGTCTGCCCTCCAGAGGGCGATGTGGATCCCTTTCTGAGGGGTTCTGCTGTCGGTTGGGATCCAGAGGCTTGCCCACCAGAGGGAGCCGTGGATCTTCTCCTGAGAGCTGGTGCTCATTAGAAGCAGCTGATCCCCATCTTCTGATTAAAGAGCTCTCCCTATATAAGCCGAGTGAGAGCTTCCCTCTGAGCCGGATTGTTGTCCTTTCCATGGTAGCAAGCCTGAGCCACTCTGCCTGTCTAGAACCTGTTAACCTGTAAGTCTGAAACATGTAAACCTGTACATCTGAACCTAACCTGCTCTGTCCTCTCTGCCTTCCAGGGCAGAACCCTGTGTGTTTCCAATAAATATTGGACTTTTAACCTGCCTCTGTGTCCGTGAGTTCTGCATCTGGGCTAGAAATCCTGCTAGATCATGACAAAAAGTAGACAGGCATCATGGACTAAATTCTAGGAACCACTAGTAAACCTGCAGATTGAGAGTGAAGTGCTCTGTTTGGAACATAAGAAACAATGATATTTTTGGTGTAAGATGGAGCTTGGCCATTTAAGGCTTTATTATTGAGAAGGAGGATTTTAAATTCTATTCTGGATTTAACAGGCGGCCAATGAAGAGACGCTAGTATAATAGAGATATGATCTAGCTTTTTAATTTTTATCAGCCAGAGGGCTGCAGCATTTTGGATCAGCTGAAGGCTAAAAAGAGTTTGTGGACTTGCTGATAGTAAAGAATTACAATAGTCCAGCCTTGAAGTGACAAATGCAGGGACTAGTTTCACAGCATCACCCCTGGAGAGGATATTTCTAATTTTTTGCAATATTCTGCGGATGAAAGAAGGAAATTCTAGAAACCTCTTTGTATGAGATTTAAGTGACAGGTGATTTAAGAGATTTAAGTGATTTTTTACTTAATTATCTGAGATCAATTTAATCCCATCCAAATGAAGTGACTGGCTAGCTGGCTAGCTTCTTTTGCAAAGACCCTGGTCCAAAGACTATAACTTCTGTTTTGTCTGCATTCAGGAGCAGAAAGTTAAGAGTTACCCAGGTTTTTATGTCTTCCAAGACATGCCTGTAATCTATGTCATGGGTTAAGTTCACCTGGATTTATGGACAGATACAGCTGAATATCATCAGCATAACAGTGGAAATTAATCCCATGCTATATATATATATATATATATATATATATATATATATATATATATATATATATATATATATATATATATATATATATATATATATATATATATATATATATATATATATCAGTAAGTCAGACTGAAAGATTGTTCCTACTCCTCCTCCTCGCCCAGAATTTCTGGGTATCTGACAATTTAAATAACTAGAAGGAGTTGCCTCATTTATGCTCACATAATCCTGTTGCTGCAGCCAAGTTTCTGTAAGGCAACATAAATCAATGTGATGATCACAAATCAAGTCATTACCTAGCGGGCTTTTGAAGAAAGAGATTTTATGTTAAATAAACCACACTTAATCATTTTAACCTTTTCTGTGATTGGAGTTAGTTTTATTTTTATTAGATTATCATGATTTAGTCCTTTGGGAATCTTTTCTAATACATTTGATTTTGGTCGTGGGCAAGACACTGTCTGGATGGAGCAAAGAATGGGTAACAGTAGAGAAGCTGCAAAGAGGTGTGTTAAACTACGACTCTGCTTCCTGGTCTGCACCCTGGGCTGACAGTGACTAATAAATTCAGCCATATCTCTTCCTCCCTCCACTTAGTCCTTTTCCACTTATTCTTTATCAGTTCCCTTTCTGTCTTTGTGTCCGTTGTGTAAGATCTTACTCCCTAAATAATTTTCAATAAAGTTTCATCTACAAGTATCAAGTATTATGGCTGTGATAATGGTCTGCCTGTGAAAGCAAAGCTGTTGGGGTATCATCTACCTCTGGGACATCTATTCCTATAGCCACAAAAACACAAAAAAGACAAAAAAGCATAACTGAGCCTTAAGAGGTAAAGCCGCCGGGAGACACCTCTCCACAGACACATTTGAGAGCATGTTTCAAAGCTTCAAGAAGCATCCCTGTCCCCATATGAAACACAGATGACAGAACTTATTGACTTCAGACCTGTCATCCTGGCTCTGTGGACACTGAGACATTTCAGAAACTTGTGCTGACCCACCTTAAATCTATCATTGACCTACTTCTATATTGGTATATCAGTTTGCCTGCAGTGCTAAAAGATCATGCAGTAAACATGACATTTAACTATATACTGCAGCACTGGACTCCCTAGGAACCTACCCCAGGATCCTGCTGATAGAGGACTAACGCGCAACTTTTGAGTTGTCACGATGTGAGTCAACCCAGGTCAATTAAGCTGAATAGTCAACAAGTCAGATTTTTTGGTAATGGCCGCAGTTGAGGGCAAGCTGATCATGTCTGTTATCTCCTGCAAGTTGATCACAGACTACCTGACAGACAAGAAACAGCACATGAAGCTTGGAAAACAGGTATCTGATTTCAAGACAATTAGCTTTGGTTTCCCTCAAGACTGTTCTTACCCCTCTGCTCTTCTCCCTGTATACAAATGACTCCAGCTCAAGTCACCAGCCAATCAAGTTCCATCTTTTGGGGGTGGTGGATCAGGGGAGAGTCTACCTACAGGTAGGGAATTGTTCATACGGTAAAGTCAGAACATTCTAGAGCTTAATTCTCTGCCCTTGTAACTCACCACCAGGAACAGGGGCAAGCTTCAGAGTATCACTTGGAGAGAGATTGGTAAGCTTTAATCTTTCTTCTGCATTCTAGAACCCAGAAGTTAAATTGAAGTTGACACTCCCACAACAGATATTATCAAAAGAATAATAAACCAAACACAAGCAGACTATCTACTAATTAGGTGACCTCTAAAGGCGATAATTTGCAACTAATCTTTTTAGAGGTAAACATTTATTTAAAAACCTAAGAACAAATTTATCATTTTGCTTTCACATCCCAATTATACGGTTCTTTGTGTTGGTATTTTCTAAAAAAAAAAAAAAAAAAACTAACAAGCATTGATATTTGTGATTATATTGTTATCAAATGAGAACATTTTCAAGAGTTATGAATACTTATCTTTATATGCTGGTGTCAGTTATTACTTTCAAACAGTATACTGAGGTCAAAGCTGACAATCCAACAACCTCAGCTTATCTAGTCTGTGAGTTGCCATCTTGACTTCACTAAACGCTGTCTTAACAAAATACAGATGTATTTGTTGTAAGAAGTTTTTGAAGGCTAAATATATTTGACACAATTCTTTATTTCAAACATTGCATATATCAACATGACATTTAAAATAAACAATTTTAATTGTCATATTACTTTGTTTATATAAATTTTAAACACCCAAAATAGAGATTTACATGATGATAATAAAAAATATATATATATTTTCTAAAGTCATGGTTGTGGAGCCATGTACATTCTCATACATATGGCTTACTTTTTCTTTCTTTCACTCATTTCTAAAACTATGTTAGGATATTTTTTTGCAAGTTTAAATTACAAAAGAGCAAATCAGACTGTTGACTTCTAGCAGTTGGGCCCTGATTCTTTCTACTGTATTTTTCATCTTAGTCCAGGAAAGGTGATTTGGCAGAGCACTGTGTTTCACTCTGTAACTAATTAAGTAATTGCACGGAGCTCATAAAAAGGCCTGCAGACACACACAAACACACAAACACACAGCTTTGCTTTCATGATATATGGGGATTTTTCACTGACTTACATTCATTTTATATGCCCTAACCCAGACCCTTGCCCTAACCATAACCATTACCAACATACCGGTATATCTAACTCTAACCCCAACCTAAGCAGAATTCTCACCTTAGCACTTGCAAACCTAACCACAACTTAAAGAAGAAAACCTTACCGTATGGGGACCAGTTGAATGCCCCAATATGTACTTGTAAGTCTCCACAATCTAGGATATTTTACAAAAGACTATGCCCACATTGTAAGTAAAACAAGATCACACACACACACCCAAACAATCATGTTTCTTTAGCCTTGTTCGTACTTCCCCATGACTTGCATTCATATCTAACCCGTTTCTACGGCGTAACCCTGACCCTTACCCTAAACCTAACCATTACAGATTAATGCATAGTCCTAAACTCAATTCACACCTTAGTCCTAAACCAAACAAGCCTAAAACAGCAGTTGCACGCAGGCATCGGTCCCACTAGGAGCAGTCAGTCCCCACAACATGCTCTTTTTCCAGAAAATTGGCCCCACAATGTATCAAATAGACACATACACACACACACACACACACACACACACACACACGCACACACACACACACACACACACACACACACACACACACACACACACACACACACACACACAAATAAGCCAGCTGCCAAATGCCTGTGCCTTGGCCTCTGGTGTCTAAATAATTGTTAATGCCACAGCAGCATCTTAAGGTTATATGTCTTCACAGCCATGATAGAGAAACAAAGGATATCAGGTGCAGGTCAGGGTCCTTATATTCTCTCTCTCACTTATGCACACAAACACACTTCTAAACAGTTTGTTCACAGAGTGTGTCACGTTGCCTAGAGGAGAGCAGCTGCCCCTTCATATGGACAAAGCCAGGGAGAGGAAATGATATAGATCTTATTAGAAAATTACAAACATCAGTTCATCAGTGTCAAAATCATATTGCAACTTAAGGATAATCCTACTACATACAAACAGCTTTTATCCTCATATTTTTTTTCTTCTAAATAGCCTCTAGAAGATAACAAATCTTTAAGAAACATATATTTCTGCTAGCATGATGAAAGTTAAAATTAAATGTATGTGGTGTTATTCAGGATATTTTTAACTCTGAGTTCCTCTCAAGCAGACTCTACAGTATATACTTGAAAACCTCCCTAACATTTATTTATTGTGTTTTAGTGCTTAGCATTGTTATAAATGAAACTATTGCACCATATATGCAGAAAAAAAAAGTTTATGTGTATTTTAACTGGAAGATTTGTTTAAGAATTCCAGCATTAGACTGTGATAGGATGCCACATGTGCAACAAGGGAAATTGCCCATATCTGAGCAGCTGTATCCAATAATATATCCCATGTTTTAAGGTTATGCTTTGATATCTGCAAAACTTTGTTTTCCTGTGGGACTTTGTGAAATAAAGATATATCAGGCAAAATCCAGGAGAGCTTTCTAAAACCTCATGTCAAGTTTTTTTTTGCTTTAAATATAAATAGGTTCAAGGTGTTATGTTCATCCGTTGCAACAATTATATACTAATGCGTTTTCGAACACCAAAAAAATGTCCACACAACATACTAATCAGGAAGAGAAAAGGTTCTTTTTGCAAATCTATTTGTGTACATCAGCCTCAGAACAACAAAACGATGGACTTGCAGCCCTAAAGTAATGAGAGTGTCATCTACAGTGAACCCATTCATGTCCCATTTGAACGAAAGTTCTATTCAGTTAGTAGTCATTTCTTAAAAAAACAAAACAAAAAAAAGTTAGATTCCAGTCTACTAATGAACCCAAGGAAAAATATCTTATTTTTTGTAAATATGTCCTGTGGTCTCCAGAAACAAAATATTTGCAAATGATGTGGATAAAAAAAACAGTAAATACCTAAAATAAATGCATTATAAGTGCATCAACCCTGCTTCCCATTGCTCTGCTAGCTAGACCTTTTTTTCTGCCAATAGATGTTTTTATTTCCAGCTGAAGATTTTTGATTTTCCAGCAACCTGTAGAATGTTTCATAAAAAGTCAATACCAAAATCACACATGATGAACACATGCATATGAAGATAATGACTATTTGAAGATTTTTCCCCACTTTTGAAATAATATAATTACGGTACATAGAAATATTTGAGGCAATCAGCAGATAGAAATTGTAAAAATGTAGGCTTAAATAGAAAATAATTACTGCAGAGGGCAAAAAGTTATTTTCTTAGAAGAGTCATTTCTTTGTTTTTGCTAATTCTGCTAATAATTTCAACTCCAAATCGATAAGAGAGACCCTCAAGAGCCATGGAAGTTGTTTCCATAGAAACAGCTCGAAATGTCATTTGTCAGTGTCACAAGGTCATCAACAATCAGTGAATGCTGAGCTGCCAAAGGGAAAACAGGACATTACAATGAGCGAGGGTAATAATATGTGGGCCCTTAAGACCATTTCTTCAAGAATTTATTATATTTAACTGCAATTCTACTGGTGACACACTCCCCCCTTATTTGCAATTCAAGTTGAATATTTGTGAGTGAAGAAAACACAATGTCATTCTCTCCCCACAGATTCCTAAATTACTCTGATCCATATGAGATGTTTATCTGCAGTGTCCAATCAGACCGGAACATCGATCCTTCGTGCACATCAATGTAGCTGTGGCAGTGCAAATTGCCTTTATCCTTCACAAGTGTGTCATGAAAACCAAACCTGCCTTTTGCTGTCAAAGAATGTCACAGAAAAACCAGCCTTGTGTGTGACTGAAACATGAACGTGTGGCAGTCTTCATTACACAGTGCAACCGAGAGAGATTTCTTCTTTTTCTCAGAGAGGATAAAGGAGATTGATCATCTATCACTGCATTTGTATGGTTGACACAAGAAGAAAGTTATACAGCAGACTTAAAAAGATGCATTTTTTTGACTTGACAATTGTGCTCTACCATCTAAATTGCCTTTACTTGCACTGCAATAACTAATAGGGCTGGGTATCAATTAAAATAAAAAAAAAATTAGAGTACATAAGATTATGAATTTTAAGATTTAGTATTGATACTTTTCAGTCTATTCCAGTCTTAAAGGAAAAATCTGGTCAGCAAGGAACAATCAATGTACCATTATCTATACCTAAAACTAATACGTTCACAGTGATTTAATGAATTTAGTCAGTAAAATTAAACAAATCCATCCATCCATCCATCCATCCATCCATCCATCCATCCATCCATCCATCCATCCATCCATCCATCCATCCATCCATCCATCCATCCATCCATCCATCCATCCATCTTCCTCCGCTTATCCAGGGTCGGGTCGCGGGGGAACAGCTTAAGAAGGGAGGCCCAGACTTCCCTCTCCCCAGCCACTTCTTCTAGCCCCTCACGAGGAACCCCAAGGCATTCCCAGGCCAGCCGAGAAACATAGTCATAGTCAAAATTAAACAAAATTAAATTAAATTGAAATTATAATTTTTGTCATGATCATGAGTTTAGAAGTGGCCATTTATGCCCAAATATATTAACACCCCATTCCTGACATCTTCTGAGAGTGACGTCACGGTGCGCTGAGCGGAAGGCCATTCTCCCTGCTTTACAAGCAAAATCAATGGGAACTATTATAAATACCTGCAATTAACAACAATTATTTTACATTTTGAGAGGACAACACCATTGATATTCGCGAGAGCTATTATCAAAGTGACAATGCCTACATGTATGGCCGTTGGATGATGCAATACATCAGGTAAAGGTCATGATCTTGGCTCTGATGGTTTGTTTTTTTTCCTTTGCTCCTTGCTCCCCTGTCTAATTGGTTCTGCGGCTGATTATCGCCGATCATTTCCACCCGGTTCCTCTACTATTAAGGTTATGTGTTTGCCTCCCATCAGCGCCAGGTTATTCGTGTGTTTTGGTGAGACGTTTCCGAGCAATCTTAAGTCTGTCTGTTTTCCTGATTATGACCAGTTTTCTGCCCTGTGGATCTTGAGTTTTGCCTTGCCCCTGTCTGCTCTGTTTGTTGCATCTGGTCCTGGATTCTACCGGCTTCTGAACCTGGAACTGTCTCCTGACATCGGCCTTGGATTTCCCTTCTGGACTCTGTTGCTGCTCGCTCTCTAGGAACTCTGGGGGCGTCGGCCGCCGCAACTGCGGTCAAACCTGCGCGAACGGACTGAACTTTGAATAAGGTCAGTGACTTTGCTCCAAGTCGTGTTAAGCTCCACATCCAGTCACTGACCTGTATTCTCCCATTTCTGCAGAGATCCGCCCTGCAGCAGACGAGCAGCCCCACGCACCTGTTTGTACTAAATAAACGCTTTGAACTTTCCCACTGCCTGTCTCGCTTGAATTCTGGGTCCTACTTCCTGAGATCACTACAGTAAAAGTGAAAAAAAAATTTGTTATTTCACCTTTCCGATTCATGATCCATGAGTTCGTCGTTGGATTGCCAATTTGAAGAGGGAGGATTTGCCATGGAACTTCTGGCCAGAAACAAAACATGTCGTATGCAGCCAACATTTCAAAGAAGAATGTTTTAGAGATGACTTGGATAATAGTGAGTTGTGACAAACCCTAGCTAGAGCACTGGGACTTGCTCAAAAGCCGATATCGCACCGTGACATCACAAACCGGTAGGTGGTAGCAGTGTTTTTTGACGAACATGGATCCCTCATGTAAAGCACATTCAAATGAAAATTAATCTTAGTTAAAAACACTTATTTGATGAACAGTATGTAATAATTTTATATTTAAAGTACTTTCAGAAGTTTGAATTCTGAAAATGACAGTACTTTTCCTTTAAATTAGATTACTGGTATTTGACACATTTCAGTTACCTGAATTACATGGCTGAATTACATACCAACATATTGATACTAGTAGTGTAATTACATTCAACAGCAAATTATTAAAATACATTTTTTTCATTAAAGCTGTAGGACAGAGCAATATCTAAATATATATATATATATATATATATATATATATATATATATATATATATATATATATATATATATATATATATATATATATATATATATATATATATATATATATATGTATGTATATATCGTGTGTAATTCAGCCATGTAATTCATGTACCTGAAATGTGGCATATACCAAGGAGATGCACTGTCCCCACTGCTTTTCTGCATAGGTCTGAACCCACTCAGCCAAATAATCAACAAGACTGGCCTCGGGTACCGACTCAGGAACAGGGCCACCATCAGTCACCTCCTCTACATGGATGACATCAAGCTGTAGGCAAGAATGAGCAAGACATTGACTCACTGATCCATACCACCCCGATCTTTAGTATAGACATCGGGATGTCATTAGGACTAGAGAAGTGTGGTCAAATGGTAACTAAGAGAGGGAAGGTAGTCCACACAGAGGGGGTCTTACTCCCAGAAGGAACATTAGCAGATATTGAAGACAGCTACAAGTACCTTGGAATCCTACAAGCAAATTGCAACCTCGAAGAGGTAACAAGGAAAGCGTCCTGAGGAGCCAGCAAAATGCCAAGAATAATTCTCGGGCAATAAATAGCTACGCTCTACCAGTAGTCAGATACCCTGCAGGACTAATAAGCCAAAGGAGGAGGTACAGGCCATAGATGTTAAGACATGAAAGCTCCTAATCATGCATTGTGGATACCACCCCAAATCCAGTACCCCCAAGGTCAAAGTGGTAAACACCTCCAAAGGTGGTAGAGAATGATCAAGCCAAGATCCTGTGGGACTTCCAGATACTAACGGACCGAATGGTAATGGCAAACCAACTGGAAATTTTAGTGGTGGACAAAAAGCAGAGGAAAGCTGTTGTGGTTGACATTGCAATACAAAGGGACTGCAACATCAGAAAAAAAGAACGAAAAGAAACGAGAGACATAACCGGGGTACAGAGAAGAGCTGGAGAAAACCTGGAAGGTCAAGGCATCAGTGGTAACCGTGGTCATTGGGGCCCTCGGGGCAGTGACCCCCAAACTGGAGTAGTGGTTACAGCAGATCCTTGGAAATACATCAGACAACTTGGTCCAGAAGACTGCAGTTCTAGGAACAGCAAAATTACTGCGCAGAACCCTCAAGCTCCCAGGCCTCTGGTAGAGGAAAAAGGGGGGAAGACCACCCGCGTTGGGTGAGTTTTTTTGGGGGGTTTTTTATTTTATTTTTTTATATATATATATAAATAATTTTTCTTGCCTGAGACCACCCTGCTTGTTCATTCTTTACTACTCCAAGTACTTAGATTTGCTTGTGCTCTAAGAGAACAACATTTCATGGTCTAACATCCGAAAGTTCTACAGCAACTCATTGACAATATTTTCCAAAATGCAGATTAAGGAAATCCAGATATTACAAATTTCGAGACAGCGAAAAATAACAACTGTTGAACCGCCGTGGTGCTGTTTTCTGTTTTCTATGACAGTGAGCTGGTACAGAAGAAGAACCCTACCGAGGTGAGCTGCGTTCTGAAGGTGCGCCTACCAGCTCTGTGAGTGACATTAAAGTTAAGATTTCACAAAATCTGTTGTGCTGTGTAATAGACTGAATGAATTTCCGAGTAGCTGAAGCAAACGAAAAATCCATTTGCCAAATTGATTAAGAGCTTCGCTGGTACTACTGGTTCAAGAGCCGGACCCGTTCGCAATTTTTTTAAATATACGAATTTCGATTAAACTGAAGAAAAAAAAAACATCAAAGCTAAAAATTTTAGCTTTAGCTTGTTTTTGAAATTGCTGTGTTTCTATTTGGATCGTTTTGTTTTTTCATAACAACAAATTGCTCAAGTTGATGGTCAATGGAACACACCTAGGATATCGCAACACATCTTTCATGTGATCTGTATGTATTTCAGTAGCTTTTAGTGTTTACATAGCTTATCAAACATAATAATAATGTTATAGGGATTATTAAGTTTAGTAAAAGTGCAAAAGATTAACTGTGTTCATCTGTGGTTATTTTAATAACAGTGACCAATTGTCTGTAAGAGCTGTATCAACTTCCTTTGAGTTACCAACTTGGATAAACAGAAACAACATTTTTGGTTAATATTAATAACAAATTATAATCCAAGTTAGTAAAAATTAACTATTAGTGAAGACACACTGGATGTTCAAACCAAGTCTAGACGTCCAGTCACACAGGTGAGTTAAAGACACCTGGTAAATGAGCACATTGTCCGATATAATCATTTCACCAACATTCATGTTATTGCTAACTTTTTATTGGAATTATAAATCCTTTAGCTATTACCTTTGGTCTAACTATAACGTCTGGTTATAGACAATTCAATAATTCATAATCAAAATACAATGCAGCAAGATTATTTGCTGTTGACAAAATTAAAACAGATTTTTTTTTTAAGTGATACAGTATGGCGCTAAAAAATTCCAAAGACAACTAAGTGAAAAGAAACACAACTAATTGATTATGATGTGCATTTTAGTACTGCTAAAAAAGTTAAAACAGTATAGTTCATATATCCATATATCAGCTTATTTACAAAGTTATACATCTAAAGCTTTTATATTAATTTTTTAAATAACTATAGCTTACAACTAATGCAATCCTAAGTAGTTTTACCAAAGATTAATTGATTAAAAATTTATTTTTAATGCAGTAATGTGGGTATGTGGGGCTACTGAAAAGTATGACTATATGTATATAGTTATATATTGATATTGATTGGAGCTTAAAGCTATAGTGGAGGATTTTCTTTTTCATCAAAATAAGTGGCCCTCCTAATTGTCAATCATTCTGGTATTACTTTTACTTAAGGTTGTACTACGTGCTCGTCCCCATTTTCACTTACCGGTGGTGAGTCTGACATAGTGGAAGAAATGCCAATCTTCTTTTGGAAAGTAGCTTGTATGAGCAATGCAAACAGTAAATACTCCAATCTGACAACCCAGCATTTAGGATGCACCATTATGCCTAAGTCAAGCATTTTGCTTTCATTTAATCTTTTAAATAAAACCTTTATGAACAACAAAAAATATCTGTCAGTTGTGCCAACTATTTTAGGTGTGCTTTGACAGCAAGCAGTGTACATTAACTAATGAGCAAGACTCAAGATGTTGCATTTGCATATAATGCTATTAATTTCCAAAACTTTTTGCTGATATTAGCTTGGCAGTTGAATACTTTTCCAAAACCATATACATTGCCACTCAGAGAATAAATAAAATCTGGCTAATTAATGCTTCAGATGTGGTACTTTGATGTACATGCACAAAAGGCCTGTATAGATGAAGAGGAATCAGTGACTATTTTCAAACCACCATAAATGTAAAAGAGAATAATTTTGCAAATGAGTGAGATAACATTAAAAACAGATTTCAATAACAGACTTTAAAAACAAGCTTACAAAAAACTGGCTCATCTAACAGCAAGCTCAAAATAGCACACTTCAGGTCTTTTTTTTAACATGACACAAGTCTGTACTTTTTGTTCAAAAAAGATCATCACTGCAACAGCTTCAAACCATGATCAGACCCTAAAATCCTACCAAGCTTCCAGCGAACACTGCTTTAGTGTTTACATGCATCATGTCTTATGAAACTTTTTGCAACAGAACCCCTGCAGTGCAAAGACAAAAGGTTGTTATGTCAAATAAGAAGAGACCATCATAGTTTTCTACAACACACAGAGGACAGGAGCTGAAAAAACATGATTTTTAGTTGTAAAAGCTATAGATTTCTTACGGGATGTCATTCACATATTTTAACTGTTGGATACGCTGCCAGTGATTAATTTGTATCTACAAATATCATATATACATATGGTTTCATAAGATAAAATAAAGAACCAAGTGGCAAGACACAATTTGCTGCTCAAGTGATTAAATTATAGAGATTAATAAACATTAATGATCAGCACCTAAACATTTGTTAAAGTAGCAAAAACTGAGAAATCCAAAGTAAAATTATTTAAAATCAGGGTGGTGATGGTGGATAGAAGTAACATTTCAATTGGTCCTCTCCATCATGAATATCTTACTCAAATTTTGCTTCTTTTAAACTTAGAGGAACTCTGCAGAACTACTTTGGTGCAGTGTGTTGCCTTTGTTTACTTCCTACGATATTATATTTTATGTTTTCAAAAGAACAGCAGCCTGCAGACATGGAAACTAGCAAGAAGAAAGGCCAGAAATAGACTCAACAATCCCTAAGAAGCATGGGCGTCCTTTAAAAGTATTTGCATAGTGTCAATGAAATGTGTTCACAAATTACTTCAGGTGGGCTAAATTCTAGAAGATGAGTGAATACCAGGTGATAAATGAGAATCAACTTTTCTGGATGGACTGGGAACAGGTCGGACTTAATGTAGACCGGAGGTCTTCAACAGGGGGTCCGCAATACCTAGGCGGTCCACGGAGGTTTCATTTTTTTTATTTTTTATATTCCCCCATGCAATTTTTTTCACTTATTGAAATGTCTTTAAATACAAATTAACATGAATTCAACACACTAAAGTAAACAGATAAATTGAGGCAGAAGATGTCTTTCAGTCATCAATCAATCTTGCAAACAGTTTGGGGGTCCTTCGCCTGGAAAACATTGAAGACCACTGATGTAGACTTTACTCCTCCCCTGCTTTTACAGAGACCTAATTGTTTTAGGGCCGCTGACTCCATAGCCCATGTAGAGCTGATCCCCTTTTCCATTTTCAGGAGGAAAACCAAAGTGCTCCTCCTAAAGCTGAGGTTCAACAATCAGCCATACTCTGTGCTCCCGCACCCTGGCATCAATGGTGTAATGAATTAACATCTATATTCATTAACTGGTCGCAATCTTTACTCAGTGTAGCAGCAACGTCCACCTCTCCCTCTTCGGTTCTTTAAAAGAACCTGATTATTTTGGGAAGTTTTTTTCATTCTTCCAGCAGCTCATCTTTCCTTTTTCTTTCTGGAATCCACTCCAGTACCTCTTTTTGGTATCCATCGTTGCCAACACATTGTATTTAACGGTTATGGTTTTAATCTATGCTCTGGGTTACCCGTAATTCCAAGTCGTAGTGTAAAAAATAAAATACTCAAATACATTGTTTTTTTTAAGAACTTTATTAAAAATACACTTTTATGTGAGTGTATTTTTTGCCAACTGTCTAATGAACTATAAATAGTTATTAACATAGTAATTAAAAGTACCACTGTCTGCTTTGCTATTGGTGTCGTGTTTAAATGGCTCACCATCATGTTGAAATCTGGCATGTGTTGCGGTTTAAATAGGATTCCGTTAGTCACTTCAGTATCAGGTGGGTTTAAGACCAATTTCTTCACCATTATATCTACAAAGAGACGCCCTAGTTTACAGTTGTGTAGGGGGCCCATCAGGTGTCAATGATGGGCCCCCTAAGAGGATGTGGGCCCGTAAGCAACTGCTGTCTCTGCTTACCGATATTTACACCAGTGCCTGGCATAGTTCTTGCCAGGGAGGCTGAGAAGTGTGTTGCTGCCATCAACACCTTTGTTTATACATGTTGGAGCTTGTCCTGTTTTTTCAGTGTAGTCCTGTTTCTCTTACTGTAACTAACTAAATGTGCTCTCTCCTCTCTGACATGGGAACTGGCTTGGATCTTGTGTATCTGGCTGTGCGTTTCTTGGACGGGGCTGCCTTTGGAATCCGTTAACAGTTACTTTTTCCATCTTTGCTTCTTTCTGTATGTCTGTGTCATGATTGGTTACAGAGTAAACCCAATATGCAGAACACACACGGAGGCTGATGAAAAGTTTAACAAGGTTTATTGATAACACAAGCACAAGAATATTGCACTGGAACTGGTACGGGTCTGGGGGCAGGTTCACTGGAGTCTGCAGGGATGACAGTTCAGTTAGCACATGGACTGATGAGTTATGAGTCTTTGAGTTTGCTGAGGAATACCTTGAAGGAGTCCGGGTTTCTCTTTGAGAGAGGAAACTGTTGGGTCCAGAGACTGTTTGTTCAGCAGAGTCCAATAACTGCTTCAGCGTCTTACTTCTGACTTTGAGGGCAGACCTTGGTTTGGGTTTCCAGCTCTTAGCCAAGAGCTGCAGGGGAATCCAGAGAAGAGTCTTAAGGTTTGGCTCACGAGGGCAGGCTTGGCAGGTTAAGCTCATCCAGAGCTTCAAGGAGAGACAGGATTCCTGTGAGGCAAAAACAAGGAAGAGTTAGAATCTTATCTCAACTGGAGATAGCAAAGATTCTCAGGTTTTCTAGGCTCAAGTTGCTAACCAAACTAGATCAACACTGCGGCGTTGAAGCAAGGTCTGAAGGCAGGTTATATAGTGGTGGGTCTTCTGATGATGAGATGCGCCACAGGTGTGTTGGAGGCTCAGCTCAGGAGGACCCACGGCGCACTCTGCTGGAGGAAGGTGGTACAGCTCCAGATCCCAACAGTCTGCTTCTGTCTCCTTAAACCCCAGTCGGCCTCAGCAGATGGCCGCTCACACTGAGCCTTGTTCTGTTGGAAGTTTCTTCCAGTTAAAAGGGATTTTTCCTTTCCACTTCCGCTACAAGCATGCTTGGTGTGAGGAATTGCCTTCAAGTCAATGAGTAGATGAAATCAACTGCTTTTCCTTAACTAGAATTTGAACCAATATGACTGTATGATCTGGTTGAACTGTCTCTGTAAGGTGGCTTGAGATGACATGTGTTGTGAATTGGCACTATATAAATAAACAGAATTGAATAGAATAGTGAGACCTTAAATTAGAGTAACTTTCGATTATATATATAAACCAATATATATATATATATAGCTTTTCATATATATATATATATATATATATATATAAATACATATATATATGCAAAGATGAAAACAAACATATATATATATATATATATATATATATATATATATATATATATATATATATATATATATATATATATATATATATATATATATATATATATATATATATATATATATATATATATATATATATATATATATTTATGTAGTGTACATATTTTCTTCTACCCTATGTATTTCTGCCTGTCATTTTTCCCATTTCTGTGTTTTTTTTCTATCTCATCATGCATTTGAAGAGGGCATGTTTTAAGGGGACAGGTTCTGATTTTTGGTCAGTTAGAGTGCTTAGAATTAATATGCTACCAGGCCAGCCACATCGGAAACCTCATTGTTGAGTAAGTAGGTTACTAGAAAAGATGAAGGTAATGTCCTTGGTGGTATCATAAATACAAACTCGATACATATAAATATTAATATCAAGTTGTCACCAAGTTAACAGCTCTGTGGTCATTTCCAGGTATCTAATGAAAATAGTACATTATCTGCTTTGATTGTTCCACATTTCTAGAATATCTATGCTGCAGCATTGTACTAAAACATGAAACAATTTATACCATCATCACCTGTTGAATAGTCCATCCTGGTGTCACTCTCTATCTATTTTGCTGGTATTGGACAATTAGCTTCCAAATAGGCTTTTTGTTTGGCTGGTGCAGCTGAGCCACATGTTGGTGCAAGACAGTGAAGATACAGGATGGGGAGCAGCGAAGTGCTATGAAGTGCAGAGAAGAATTTTGAAAATTTAAAATGACAAACATTAAAACCCTGCGAATTTAAACCTACTTTGACCCCTGAAAACCAGTAACAAAGGTACATTCTCAGAAATAAAGCTGTCAGTCTAGTAAAGAATCAACTTGTCATTTGAAATTGTAAAGGTTAATTTTTTCTTTTTTGCACCATGAAACTGACTAAAACTAAACTAAAACCTTTTTAAGTTTTAGTTGACTAAACCGACTAAAACTATCACAGATCTTAATAACTAAAATGCGACTAAGACTAAAAACAGGATTCGTCCCGAAGACTAAGACTAAATCTAAGATGGCTGTCAAAGCAACACTGCCCTTTATGCTACTTCAAGACATCACCAATCCTTAAAAGCTTGACTGATGTATCACGGAGCTATTAGGATCTGGTAATGCTTGTCTCACCTGACTTCAACCTATTATTCCTGTAGTGTCGACATTACCATCATGAGAGGAGTAAAATTTATATATTTTACCTTACCCGTCAGCATTTATAAATCAGTTATTTATATAATATTTTTATTTTCAGTATAATTAATACCTTTATTGTGCACCATTCCAGACATTCTGAGGAGAGTTTTTTTTTCTTTTTATATTATTTTTTTTTGATGAAAAGGTTGAAGCTATGACCTTTAGATGTAAAGAAAACAGAGCCTCAGTCATTGTCACGCTGCCAACTTGGCTGTGCCAACTGTCAATCAAAACACAAAGCTTTGCCTCACGTCATGACCAATACGCCCATGATGCCCTTAAATATACAAAACGTAATGGAAACTGCATATAAAGAAAATAAAATGCACCCACAGCAAAGACTGTAAAACATCAGTGTATGATTGGGTAAGGCCAGTAGAAGGTGATTCTTAGAAAGCTATTTTGTGAAGTTTGCCAAAGTTATTTTTCAATTTCAAAGGGAACGGAACAGTGTAAACGAAAACTTTAAAATAATATTTTAAAACATCACTGTGCTTAAATGTGCATCCCTATCCCTCAAGATGTACATGCATTATTAGTCCTCAGTAGTGGGCTTAGCTCTCATAGGCTTTGCTACACTGAGGGAAAAAAGTATTTGAATACCCTGCTATTTTGCAAGTTCTCTCACTTAATCAAATAATGGAAGGGTGTGAAATTGTCATCAAAGGTGCATGTCCCGGTCATCCTCTCCTTAATACAGTGCAGTCATCCTGTCCCATGTGCAGAAAAACACCCCAAAGCATGATGCGCTGAGGTCGAGGAAGGTAAGAATGGTAAGTAGCCCAGAGACAGCTACACGGAGCAGATTTTAACCCGTACTCGTTCAATATTGTGTTTTACGCAGAATCCATATGGGAAGGGTTAATAGAGGTTGTTTGCGTCGAGGTGGGATTGTAGTTAAGCAGCAACCCCCCTTTCTAATGTTTAGGAGATTAAAGGGATGTTGGAGATGGACAGGTTTGATGGCAGCCGATTTGACAGTGTGGGGTACAGTGCCAAGGGATAGGAGTAGTTAATTATGTTGGGGATGATGCAGGAAATGGATGGCAAAAAGTATTTGACAAGGGAGGTTGGGAGAGGATCAAGTGGACAAGTGGTGGTTTTTGATTTATGATTGGATTCTGAGATGGTGTGTTGTGATACTGGGGTGAAGTCAGAAAATTAGCTGATGTGAGGTTGGTCAATGATTATCATCCAGGGTAGATAATTTGAGGAGGTGCAGACTGAGGCCAGTTGTTGATGGATAGTGTTGATTTTAGAGCTGAAAATCTCCAGGAAGTCAGTCCACTGATCGGTGGAGACGTCTAAAGGGAGGATTTCAAGAGGCTGAAGTAAATGGCTGACAGCTTAGAAGAGAACTCTGTTCTTTCCTGCCGCGTACTGGTGTTAATGAGGTTGGAATGGCAGTGGTGAGAGCGTTCTTGTAGTGATGGAGGTGGTCACTACTACAGACAGCAGAGCTCAGGAGGATTACTCAAATATCCATAAATTAAGGATAATACCACTTTGTGCATGATTTTGATGAAGAAATTATAAAATTACTAAAAGCACAAAAAGGCAAATTTTGCATAATAGGTCTTTTAAGTGCTGGTTAAAAAAAAGGGCCATGTCTTGGCTTACCAAACATTTTCTCTGCATTTACATGTTAATTAAAGACACACACTATCAATACAGTCAAATCCTCTGTTAATATATCTATGCTTTTTAGTTCAAAATCCTTTGATGCTTGAGATTTATTTGGGGGCATTTTAATTGTATGTTCCTTGGCAAACAAACTGGAAACTTTCACCTAGCTCTCTTGTTGTTTCCTTGGCCCAGCAGTAGTGGCTACTAATACTGCTGCTGAAGCCCAGGAATGGCAATGGTAGCTGCTGATGGTAACTGCTGCTGAAGGTAGTAAGAATGGCTAAGGTTATCCTGAGCTATATCTAAAGTTATGCGGCTTTCATTGTTGTTGCTTTATCTGGTCTGGTGCTCTGTTTGGCTGTCACACCATCCTGGAAGGATCCATCCAAACCTTCTGATCATCTTCCCTGTCCATGTTGAAGAGAAGTCCCCCTAGAACTTGATCCAACCACAGCTGTATTTGTCAGTGGGGATAGTGTGCTGAGAGTAATGTGCACTGTGTTTGCCAAGTAACTATACTTGTCAAGCACACTGTTTTGGCCCAGTGGTTAAATATTTAAATATTTTTGTTAGCATATTTATTCAATTACTCCCACCCTGTTTAGATTTGATCACTGCTGCAATTTAAGGAATGGAATTGTTCATTTACTGTCTGTAAACCTGTACTAAACGAAATTTCAACAATAGTTGTCTAACTCTAAGTTTAAATTTAGGTCTGGAATGGCATAGCAGTATAAGGCAATTATGTAGCTTCTCTGTATTTTTTTTATATATCAAAACACTGTGAATTTTAATCTACTTTAACCCCTGAGCAGCAATAACCAATGGGCAAAATAAAGAAATAAAGCCATAATTGTCAAAGTATTAAGAAGAATGTTTTTGGTTGTTTGCTTTGTTGGAGTAATGACAATTTTATTGATTTGTGTGTAATATATAATTCATAGTAGAACATGAAGTATTTGCTTTGGGATGAAACCTTATATGTCATGACCTGGCCTGTTTGCTCCTCCTTAACTAGTAATACCTATCACCTGTCGTTTTCCCTCCCTGCCTCTATTATAATTTATTCCTCTCACCTGTTTCCTCTTGGTTATATTCAGTTCAGCCTGAGCATTCAGTGTCAGATCATTACTTGCCTTTCTGTTAGTCTGTCCATTCAGTTTTTGCCTTGGTTCATATCCTGGATCCTGGCAGCCAGTGGAGAGAGGGTTTTTGTGTTTGTCTCGTCTCCTGATTGTCCACTGTTCCTCCCCCACGGAGTCCTCTGGGATTTTGGCTCTATATGTGGGGAGGTTCAGTTTTTATCTCAGTAAACCTGGCTCCAGGGAGGAGACCAGTTTAAAGTCCTGAATCAAGTTCTGGTTCCACGTCCTGCCTCGGCTACCCTCTTCCACTGAGCCTGCTCAGCTGCACCTGATCCTGTCTGCTCCTGTGCGTGACCACCTGGTCATGCTTTCGGACCCTGTCAGACTCTGAACCCTCCTGGGAGCTTGTGGATGCCTGGAATTTTGGATCCTGCCACCTGTTCTGTTCCTACCTGATCTGGATCCTGTTCCGTTCTGTTCCTGTCTGTTCTGGATCCCTGACCAGGATCGGCTTCCAGCATGTCCTCTGGGACTGCAGCACTTGGGGACATTCTTGGACTGGACTATTAAACCAGGTAAGTGGCTAACTCAGGTAATCATCTTCTGTCAGATGTTCGTGGTCACTTACTTGTGTTTCTCCTGCCCCGCTCCCCATCCTGCAGTGTCTGTGAGCCAGCTCCACTTTAGTTTTTGTGTTATTTAATAAACTTTTTGAACTTTCCTACTGACTGTCTCTCCTTGAATACTGGTTCCATCTGTCCTCGGTTCATGACATATGTCTAAAACCATTTCTTCCTTGTACATTTTGTTAGCTTGTCTGTTTGCTATGTTAGGATGTGTTGAAATAGATCTGTTATTTTCACAACATTGACTATGACACACTTTTGTTTAAAGCAGGGCATTAATTAATAAAAAAGTTTATTTTAATTCAAGCAATCAAAATTTTCTGCCCAACAGCAATGATGAACTGCATGGCAGCATTGTATATCCAGCAATGGTATTATCTAGGCAAGAGCTGTAAGTCTGGTAAAGAATCTAGTTGTTATTCAAATTTGCAAAGTTTTGCTGTTTTTTTGCAAGATAAAACTGACTAAAACTAGACTAAAACATATCGTAATGAATGAAATGCGACTTAAACTAATAATAGTTTTCATCCTAAAAACTAAAACTAAGACTAATTCTAAGATGTCTGTCAAAAACAACACTGTTGGTAGGTTTATGGTTGTGCCATACTATTTCCATCTTCAGATGACTGATTTAAAAGTCATCTGTGTGATGTTCAGCGCTCGGGAAATCTTTTTACTGCCTTGGCCTGCTTTAAATTTTTCCATAAGTTAATCCCTGACATGTCTGGTTTCTTTTATTTTGCTTTTTGGTAGTAATTTGACAAAATGTGGAAAAGATTATGGGATATGGATACTTTTGCAAGATACTGTATATTGGTGCAAAGACATTTGTCAATATGAACTTAAAGAATTACTTCAAGGATTTTCTGAGATACGAGGGAACAGTGTAGTACTTAAGAACTGGGGTGATATGCACTAGTCACAATTTTCTATTCGACTTTTAAGGCTGACCTGTTAGGACAAAGCTGCATTAAGTATATGGATGAGATTTTCTAAGATTAAACTCGGACATTAGTATTTCAAAGGGGACTTTATGTACCCCTGTTCTTTAAAGTGAATTAATCTGTTTATATACACAATACACGGCAGTCAAGGGATTTCCATCCTTTCAAATATGTTACTTGTTGAGGCCAGTTCTTTATCTGATTCAGTGGTGTACCACTTGAAATAGTTCTTCTCCTTAGCAACACAATGCTTGATGATATAACATTTTAAATGTCTTTTAAATTTATTTAATGAATGGTTGGACATGTCGGCACCACATCCTGACATGTATACTGCAAATGTATTTATATGTATGGGTGTACAAAGTATGTGTGAATTATATTCCTTTTTGTCTATCAGTTTATTACCATTTTATTAAGCATTATTAATGTGAAATCACATGTTTTCAATGTTTTTGGCAGAGGCTCCAGATAAGTCAGACTGGCTTTTTACCGCTTCCTGCACTGTATTTAGATTTTTTGTTATTTTCACTGTGTATTCAATGTATTCCTTTGGGCAAAATAAACTTAAACTCTCAATTCTCAGGTCTAAGTTCACCCAGATTTCAAATCTGATTTGGTTACTAGCTATAATAACTAAATTCTGTACTGTCTCTTGATCATTTCTCCTTTGGTCAAAAATTGTTATTTTCTATCACTGCCTATTATGGCAGTGAGTTGTTTAAGCCATTTCTTCATTGTACAAGTCCAGAGTAATAAGGGCTTTGTCTGACCAAAATTAAATTCTGCATCATTTATCACAATAAATTCATGACTTAACAAGTGAAGCGATTTTTTTTTTTTTTTACACATAAGGAGTGGTTTGTTTGCACAGCTTTCTTTTAAAATGTAAACCATGCTTTGTATTTATTCATATCATATTTCACATTTTTTGATCATTTAAAAAATGCCACTGATTAGTGTCAATTGATTCTCTTTTTTAGATCACAAAAACATTCTATTTACATGAAATATAAAACAATTGAATTGTCATGAGAGAAGCAGGTACCTGGTGAAAAAAATCTATTTATATTGTGAATGTTAGTTGGTATCCAAAGTGTTTAATCACCATCAGACCACCAGACTTCAACAAAACTGGTGCCAGAACTGATTTATACCCATTTGGAAATACGGAATATTTTTTTTCTATTCCTCCACAAGAAAGATACTGACTTCCTACTTAATAAACTTAGACTAATACGACATATGTTGCAGTAATAATTAGAATGAAAAATCCAATGACACAGAGCAGACAACTAATGGCCAAAAAGGACAGGGAGCCCTAACATTCTGTTCAGGGACTCATCAAGTCAATCAGTTTTCAAAAGGATTGCCATAAAAAAGAACATACAGGACTATTGACTGCTAACCATTACCATGGCAACATTAAATGTTCTCCCTCATTTTCTCTTGTTTATCTCTATTGCTTTGAATCTTGAGAAGGTGAAAGAGGAGAAGATAGGAAATGCAGGAAGGAAAAAAGACCAATTCCAATTCAAAATATCCCAAAATATGGGATACGACTTTTCCATCAATAGACAGTTATAAAACATTGTACATGGGAGCAAGTAAGAATAATTCCACCAAAAAAAAAATAAAATTTGAGAAACATGGACTAAATTAATGTGTCATTGATTCATGTCACTGATCCACTGCATTTATACTAATGATTTAAATGCATGCATTGCTGCATAGTGGCGTGGAAAACACTCATATAACCTGATACACCATAACCAGAGGTTTGACATTTTGTCTCCTTCAACGTTCTCTAAAAAGGAAAGATATGCAACACATTCCAAAATGCATATTGTTTGTTTATGAATCTAATTTAGCATTATAAGGGGAGTCGTTCCCATGACTTTGAAAATGTATGTCCAACTGTAACTCTGTTTAGTATTCGCTGCGTGCCGGCAGAGCCACCTGTTTGAGGTCCTTGGTGTCTAACCCATTTTCTTGGGAGAAATGCATATTCAGTTATCTTTGTTTAAAAGTGGGCAGTAAAACTAGAATGAGCTCTTAATGTTACAACTGCTTTCTGTATTTTGCTTTTATATGTAGCCGGGTGGTAAAGTTTGGTTGAATGACTGTATTGTTTTAAAGTGTTAGTTTTCTTTTATGTTACAGTAACAATGCTATTGAATTATTTTGGTTCAGTTATGTAATTTTATTTATTCTTTATATATAAATATGTGCTGGTAGTTGGTCTCAGGTCCTGGACATTTTGACCACCAGAGGGCAGTGTTTCAAGGTGATTGCTGTTTCCCCAGACGGGAGAAGAAGTGCATCTTGTTGTCTTCCTGTGTTGCTATGCTGCGTGTTGAACGTGGATGTGACTAGTACGTGTTTTATCCGCGGGAGAAAGATTTGGCAAGAAAAAAAACGGGAACCTGTATGTGCGGTGCGGGCGGCCATTTCCTGCACGTGATAATAAGATGTCTGATCGTCGATGTGCTCCGGTATTAAGAGTGAACTGAGACGTTACTGTGGAATCCAGAGGCCACTGCCGTATTTCTTTGTTCACCTTTTATGCATTGTATTTTCTTTTTGTGCTTTTCCTCTGTTATTTGAGAGATTGCCACGTTTCAGCAATAGTTACCTAATGTTTGGTACACATATGTTCTGATTTCTGAACAAAAGTAAGAAAATAAGACAGCTTTGTTAATCTGTTTAAATTGGAAATAAAATATATTGCACATTAAGAACCCCAGTTATTGTGTCCTGTGAGGCTAATTATTCCCGGGCTACACATTTTGGTACCAGGAGTGGGGTGTGCAAAATAAATAAATAATACAATAATAATCTTAATGTAACCTACTACTAAACGGTGGCATTTTATGTACGATTAACTAAGAAATACGGCAGTGGTGAAGACTACGGGGATCGATCATCAAATAGAGAGGACGTGTGGCGGTGCGGATTTCACAGCGTGACTGTTGCTGCCTTGGAACGGAACTCATCTGGATCTCCTCGCTGAAGTACAGCCAGCAGGATTTAAAGGTGTTCCGTATCACAGACTTTCTCCCGTAGTATCCTTGTTATTGGAAAACTTCACTGAATCTTCTGTTGGACTAAATTCTGAACTGAATCAAACATATCGATCACAACATGTCAACCGTTCCAGGTGCTGAGGACAATCTCAGCAGCAGTGATTCATCCAATCAGAGTCAATTAGAAGCGGCAGGGCCAAGCAGGGTTCCTGATGATGAGATACAAAGTCAGCTTCAAGAACTTGCTAAGTTGCGAGATGATCTTGTCAGGCTAAATGATGAAACCCGGGCTCAAAGAGACAACTCTAGTCGTGCCCTCACTCGGTCATATATTTATGTCCCACGTGAACGCCAGGTCCAATTTTTTTGTGGAGAGTGGGAAAAGGATGGGAGATCTGTTGAAGAATTTATTGAAGAGGTTGAGAGGGTCATAAGGACCAGAGAACAGACAACTGAGGAAAAGTGTGATTTCATACTTTCATTGTTACGAGGGCCAGCACTGGAGGAAGTCAGGTTGTGTATGGGGAATAGATCAGTAGGGTCTAGTGATTTATTCTCTTTCCTGAGAAATGCTTTTGGAGAAAGACGCAGTGTTGCACAACTTTTGCAGTCGTTTTACAATCGTAAACAGGCAGATGGAGAAGACCTCCGTGACTACTCTCATGCACTGTCCCAGATACTGAGTTCTGTAGTAAAACAGTCCACAAATGCTGTACCTGATGAGAAAACAGTTCTTAGAGATCAGTTTATTGAAGGTTTAAGGCATGTTCCTCTGAGACGTGAATTAAGGAAAATGGTCAGAGAGAGGCCAGACTCTAGTTTGCTAGATGTGAGAAATGAAGCGCTCCTCTGGGAAATGGAGGATAACCGATCCCACTCTGCGAAAGGAGTAAGGAACAATATGGTTCAGTCAGAAGCATTCGAAACCCAGTGCTCCCTGACTAAAACAACTCCACGCAATGACCCCCCTTCAGCTTTAGATGAGGTGCAACGGGCTGTTGTCCACCAGGGGGAGCAGTTAGCTGAATTAGGGAAAGCATTGACTGCCCTATCAACTGCTGTGGGTGAATTGTGTAAACGTGCTAATCTGACTTCACCAGAACCCAAACAAAGAGTTAGACCACAGCCTGCATTTACACATGATGGTCAGCCGATCTGTTTTAAATGTCAAGGGGTTGGACATATTGCCAGAAGGTGTCCACAAAGCAAAGTTGTTCATACGGATGCTGCTTCTGCTTCTCCAGGGGGGCAGGGAAACTAGACCCCTCGGTTGTCATGAGCCAAACAATTCGGGGGGAAACAACTGGCTCACCAACAGAAGCATTGGAGAGGGATATAGTTTTGGAGAGGGCAGTTGGAGAATGTAAGACAGTGGAAATAAAACTACAGGGTGTGAAAGTTTCATGTCTTCTTGACACTGGCAGTCAAGTAAGTACCATTTCAGAGGGTTTTTTCAACAAACACTGGTCAGAAAAAGACAGCATCATTCATCCTACTTTTGAATGGCTTAAAATCACAGCTGCTAATGGACTAGAAATACCTTACATAGGTTATGTCGAGCTTGAAGTTGAGGCTATGGGTCTGACCATTCCGGAAAGAGGATTTCTTGTAGTTAAAGATTCAGCTCAGTCATCCTCTGTGCCTTGTCTGCTTGGAATGAATGTGATAAAAAAGTGCCAGGAACTAGTACATGGCAAATTTGAAGCCACTATGCATGGTAAACTTGACTGTAGCTGGAGGGAGGCTTTTCATCGAGTCCACACAGTTAGTTTAGCAGACAGGCCCTCATTTGTCAGGATGCTGGGAAAGAGGCCGTTCATGTGCCAGCCTCTTCTGCAGCTACTGTTATAGCAAAGGGACTTAGAACTGTCAGTGAGAGAGGTCCTTTAATGCTATTGGAGCCTGGCCATTCCTCTTTACCTGGAGGGTTGGTGGTGGTGCCAACCTTGGTGACATCTGAGAGACATGTTTTTCCTGTCCAGGTCATGAACCTATCTGATGAAGATATCTGGTTGCAACCCAGGACTAGGCTTGGACTTTTGACTGAAGTTGACTCTGTAAACAGTGACCAGTTGTGTAAAGTTCAGTTTCAGAGAATTGCAGCAGATACAGATGAAGTTAGCATTAGCAGACAGCCTGAATCACCAACAGATGTCCAGTATATTCTCGATAAATTAAAGGTTGGTGGAACTCCAGAGCAAGAAGCACAGCTAGCTCTGCTGTTGGGGAAATACTCATTTGTGTTTGCAACAGAAGATGAGGACTTGGGTTATACAGACAAAGTACAACATGAAATACACCTCACAGATGACACACCTGTGACGCAGCCTTACCGACGGATTCCCCCCACACAATACAATGAAGTGAGAGAACACATTGGCAAGTTGTTGAGGAAAGGAGTTATCAAGGAGAGCTCAAGTCCATACGCTTCTCCTATTGTGTTAGTGAGAAAAGTTGATGGTAGCCTGAGATTATGTGTTGACTACAGAAAACTCAACTCCAAAACCAGGCGTGATGCTTTTCCGCTCCCGAGAATAGATGAAACCTTTGATGCACTTAGAGGGGCCAAATTCTTCTCCACAATAGATTTAGCAAGTGGGTATCACCAGGTGGCCATGCATGAGCGTGATAGACCTAAAACAGCATTCACCACCCCGTTTGGTCTATATGAGTATGTCAGGATGCCATTTGGTGTGTGCAATGGGCCAGCAACATTTCAGCGACTCATGCAGGCTACAATGAGCGATCTCACCTTTCAGATACTACTGGTGTATCTTGATGATATTTTAGTTTTTTCTGAGACATTTGATGAACATCTTGAGAGGCTTGAAGCTGTATTGAGACGGTTAGCTGAGACCGGCCTTAAGGTAAAACTTGAAAAGTGTGCTTTCCTTCAGGACACCGTGAAGTTCCTGGGGCATCAAGTGTCAGCTAAAGGAGTTGGGACGGACCCATCCAAGGTGTCTGCGGTTAAAGACTGGAAGGTCCCATCCACAGTTAAAGAGCTCCAGTCATTCCTAGGGTTCTGTAGTTATTACCGGAGGTTTATCCAAGGTTTCTCACAGACTGCAGGGCCGCTACATGATTTGGTGAACAGATGTTTAAATGCAAAGAAAGCTGGGTGGGCAGGCCGCCATTACGAAGCGATGTGGACTCAGGAGTGTAGCTCAGCCTTTGAGAGGCTAAAGGAAAAGCTTACTTCTGCTCCTATTCTGGGTTTCGCTGATTTCACACAGCCTTTCATACTAGAAACAGATGCCAGCCAGCATGGTCTAGGGGCTGTTTTATATCAGCAACAGGATGATGCTAAGCGGGTCATAGCCTATGCCAGTCGCAGGCTACGCCAGGCTGAAAGGAATGACCGCAATTACAGCAGCATGAAGCTAGAACTGCTAGCTTTAAAGTGGGCTGTTGCTGAGAAATTCAGGGGCTATTTACTTGGTTCGAAGTTTGTTGTGCTGACTGACAACAATCCGCTTTGCCATCTTAAGACTGCAAAGTTGGGTGCAATAGAGCAGAGATGGGTTGCACAGTTGTCGGTCTTCGACTTTGAAGTAAAATATCGACCTGGGAGCAGTAATGCAGCTGCAGATGCCCTCTCACGGCAGGAGTTTGCAGGGGAGCCTGAAACTGATCCAGATTCAGATTTGGATGGCTGTATTGCTGTTTGTAACCTAATAAGACGAGGAACTGCTCTGGAGCCAGATCTGGTGGTTAAAGGTCTTGAATGTCACGAAGTGAGACAGATACGGGCAGTAGGGTCAGGATCAGAAGTGGTGGCTGGGCAAGGTAACACTCCTACACTCCCAGCCTACACCAGGGAGGAGTTATTAGCTTTTCAGAAAAGTGACCCCACTATCACAGGTTTCAGAGCATTTTGGGATCGTGGGAGAAAACCTAGCCCTAAGGAAAGGGCAACTCTATCCAGCCTAGTGAAACGTCTTTTAAAACAGTGGAGTTTTATTCAGGAGAAGGAAGGTTTACTGTACAGGGTTGTTCCAGAAGCACCCTGTGGGTCTATCTGGCAGTTACTTTTACCTGTGTGTCTCAAAGACCAGGTGCTGGAAAGTGTTCACAACAGAATGGGACATCAGGGGATTGAGCGTACCGTGAACCTGCTCAGAGGGAGGTGTTTTTGGGTAGGTTTCTATGAAGATGTAGAGAACTGGGTTAAAAACTGTGAAAGATGTGTCTTGTCTAAGATGCCACAACCCAAGATTAATGCTCCAGTACAAGCTTTTCTAGCATCTAGACCGTTAGAGGTCATTGCTGTGGACTTTACAGTCCTTGAGAAAGCATCAGATGGGCGAGAAAATGTGTTGATTGTGACCGACGTGTTCACAAAATTCACACAAGCATTTCCTACTAAGGACCAGAAAGCTGACACCACAGCTAAGGTTTTACTCAGAGAATGGTTCATGAAGTATGGAGTGCCGGAAAGACTCCATTCAGACCAGGGGAGAAATTTCGAAAGTGAGGTCATAGCGGAACTTTGCAAGTTGTATGGTGTAAAAAAAAGCAGGACGACTCCATACCGACCGCAAGGAAATGCTCAGTGTGAAAGATATAATAGGACACTTCATGATTTACTGAGGACTCTTCCCCCTGAAAAGAAGAGAAGGTGGCCGGAATATCTCCCTGAGTTTGTCTACGCTTATAATGTCACCCCTCATTCAACAACAGGGTATTCTCCCTATTATCTTTTGTTTGGTGTTGAACCCCGCCTTCCAGTTGATGCACTGTTAGGCCGAGAGTGTGTTTCAGATAACAGTCAAAACTGGCTCTCTGTTCATCAAGACAGACTTAAAGAGGCCCACAAACGAGCACGGGAGTATTCTGAGCAAAAAGCAGCGGAACGGATTTCTTTTCAAAACAAAAAGGTTTATTGTCCCCCAGTCAGCATTGGGCAACTGGTGTTTCTTCGCCATAGATCTTTGGGGAGGCGTAAAATCCAGGATGCTTGGGGTCCCACTATTTACAAGATAGTGGAGATTAAAGACACCACACACACTGTTGAACCGTTGGAGGGAGGTCCTGCAAAGAAGGTTCATAGGTCAGAATTACGACCCTGTTCAGCCCCAGTTCCGCCACTCAGGGCTAAACCAGTTTTTCAAGTCAATGATCGGCCAGTGGAAAGGAAAGAGTCGGTGGCACCTGAACCAGATTTTGTTGTTGTAGAGGAACTGAATATGTCTGAGAGAGACAACCTTCCAGTGTCAACTGCACATACAGATGGTGTCGGGCCTGATAGGCCTGATGCAAGTTTTCCTGACATGACTATCAGAGACACAGACTTGGAGACTATGTCTGAATCTGGATTTCCAAACTCCCCTGATGCCGACTGCATCAGGTCAGAGACCAAGTTAAGTAATGATGTAGAGGGTAGCAAAGGTCCAAAGCCCATTCCTGCGATGAGGAAAAGCAAGCGAAGTACTGCAGGGTCACACTCAAACCCATTTCACTTGCCCAAATCAGCCTGCAACGCTGTAACAGTTAGTGCAGATATGATATCTCAGGTTTTAACAAGTCTGGGTACAGCACTGTTTGAAAAAGTGTTAGAGGAAGCTTTTCAGTCAGTTGAGGTTTAGTAGTCACCGGGGTCGTTGACTAGTTGCAGGGGAGGATGTAGCCGGGTGGTAAAGTTTGGTTGAATGACTGTATTGTTTTAAAGTGTTAGTTTTCTTTTATGTTACAGTAACAATGCTATTGAATTATTTTGGTTCAGTTATGTAATTTTATTTATTCTTTATATATAAATATGTGCTGGTAGTTGGTCTCAGGTCCTGGACATTTTGACCACCAGAGGGCAGTGTTTCAAGGTGATTGCTGTTTCCCCAGACGGGAGAAGAAGTGCATCTTGTCGTCTTCCTGTGTTGCTATGCTGCGTGTTGAACGTGGATGGGACTAGTACGTGTTTTATCCGCGGGAGAAAGATTTGGCAAGAAAAAAAACGGGAACCTGTATGTGCGGTGCGGGCGGCCATTTCCTGCACGTGATAATAAGATGTCTGATCGTCGATGTGCTCCGGTATTAAGAGTGAACTGAGACGTTACTGTGGAATCCAGAGGCCACTGCCGTATTTCTTTGTTCACCTTTTATGCATTGTATTTTCTTTTTGTGCTTTTCCTCTGTTATTTGAGAGATTGCCACGTTTCAGCAATAGTTACCTAATGTTTGGTACACATATGTTCTGATTTCTGAACAGAAGTAAGAAAATAAGACAGCTTTGTTAATCTGTTTAAATTGGAAATAAAATATATTGCACATTAAGAACCCCAGTTATTGTGTCCTGTGAGGCTAATTATTCCCGGGCTACATATAGATGCGTGAATATTAATATATTTTAGAATCGTAGTGCTTCATTGCATTAAGTGCAAGTGGGCAGTTATGTTTTTATAGCTTTCTAGAATCAGGCTAATGAAGGAACTTCTGTTTTACAGACAGACAGTATATTAAATTCAAAATATTCAGTTCTCAAGAACTGTTTGGAAATATTAAAATTATACAAAATCACAAAAAGAGATTTTCTACACATCACGACTATATGTAGCTTACTTTAGACCAATAAGATAAATCCTCTCTTTCAAAAGAGACCTTAAAAGGCACCATAGTGTTACCCCTCCCCTTTTACAAATACTACAGAAAAACTCAAAGCTATAAACCGAGCTGCAGCTGTAAACTACTTACTAATAATGTAATAAGGACTTGAGAAAAAGCACCCTATTATGACATATACTTAAATGAGATTACATGATTCTAAATCCTTGCTGATATTACTTAATAAGCAGTTTCACAATATTTAGAACCCTTGGTATCTGAGCCTCAAAAACAAACTAGGTCACATATTCAGTTAAAACAAATATTGAATCATATTATGTTTTCAAGACTTTGTATTGTGAGGGGTGATTGGAGACAATCAGGTTTTTGTAGATTTTCCACTTACACTTTAGCTTACTATTCAATAATAATCAACTTATCGTTTACTAAAATGGGTAACAACTTGATTAAACAGGAATGTATTAAATTGGCTTAAATTGCATCATATTTGCATTTAAACCTGACAACGATTTAAATAGAATATCACTGAATTGATTTAGATGAATTTACTTATCAGTAAACTTAAGCAAGATAAAAATAAAACTCAGTCAATTCGGTAATTTGTATATTTTTCCCAAGTATGAAAAAAACTACAAGCAAGTTTTGTTCATATAAAGTCTGGAAATGGTTCACTGATTCTCTCAGGCTAAGACAAAACAGCTTTTTGAGAGTAGACTTTTGCAGAGAAATGTCAAGACAACTCACAAAGGCAGAAAGAAGACAGCAATGCTGGCTGGTATCTTGGTATAATGTATTCCTTTGGCTTGTTATCACTTAATAGGCAAGCCTAGAGTCTATTCGGGGACTGTGTTTCATTCATCTCTATAATGAACTGGAATCAGCGGTGCAGAATTAGCACATACATTCTATTGATTAGTGTTGCACAAACCTCAATAGCACTACACCAAATGCTCTGAACAGCACCTATTAAAGCATCTAGAAAAAGGAAATTGTTTGTTTTTAATACTTTCATGTGACATTCTCCAATATAAAAGGATTTATGCCACACATCAATTTCACATACACCCATCAACACAAACAGTAGAAATAATCAAGAAAATCCCAGAACTAACAAAGGTCACCAACCACATCAGAAGAACATTAAAGGTGGAGCCTGACAATCAGCAGTTGTTAGTGTTTCTTTTGCCTTTAACTTCAAAGCCTGAAAAGGTAAATGTAATTTTCGACACTAATAATGGAAATATGTGCTTTTGATCTATTAAAGAACAAGTTTACTTTAGGTAAGGTCCAATTGATTTGCTGTGTAATTAGAAACACTAGCTAGTTTTTATGAAGTAAAACAAAAAGAGGAGTGGGAAGTTCACTTTTTATTGTCAAACTTGGAACTGGAATACTGAGCTAAATACATCTGGAAAGAGAAATATATTTCAGCAGGACAGTCATTTCTAACTTCATCTCATCAGTTGTAGCTTGCATGCTGTTGCACCATGAATGTATTTGAATTTTCACAGCATGTAGTTGTCTCAAGAGGTAATGTTAAGGTTATCCACGTACCATAACAAAGGTTTCTTAAATACAGTTTTTGGTCATAGTGTATTGTAGAGAAATATAAATAAGCCATCTTTTTTCCTGTGGATGGTGAAACAGAGCAGAGCTTGAAAACGAGAAAAAAAAATCAATGTAACAATAAAAGTAAAGCATGATATTTTTAGTTATGGCACTAATTTTGCGCTATCTTAAATATTTTCTATTATTGAAAGCATAATTTCCAATGCCTTGGGTAGACAAAGAGACATAATATTAAATTTGAATCCTGAAGTATGGCACTAATGAAACCAATTACCAAATTCACCCTCACTTTATTTTGCTTTTATACCACTGCAAATAACTTTTTCTCTTTCTTTCATGTACAAAAACTTATCATGCTGCTGAAATGTAAAGTGCAGTTGCTCCTGAAAGTTTACAAACTCTTCCATTAAAGACAGGAAACAATCAGCTGCCAGTAAAATAAATTGAAATTGACAAAGGTAATGAAGAATCCGTCCATCCATCCATTTTCTAACACGCTTAATCCCAAGTGGGGTTGCGACGGGTGCTGGTGCCTATCTCCAGCTGTCAATGGGCGAGACGCAGGGTACACCCTGGACAGGTCGCCAGTCCATCGCAGAGTAATGAAGAATAAAAATTATATTTACATATATATGAATCAATAAAACAATTCTGATTAAGCTTTTTTTTTTTTCATTTTAAGGTTTTACTTGAAAAAAAAAAGTCAAACATATTACATCCGCTGAGAAAAATTTATTAACAGTTCATCCAACATGTTGTACATTGTGGAGCCCCCGATGGAGGTGCAAAATACGTTAATCTGCTGGACAACAACCAATGACAAGATTAAAGTCAACGAGTCATCACTTTAAGGCAAGACTTCATGCGGTCCAAGACACAAGTATTTTATAAAAAGATTAAAAGGAAAAAGTAAGAAGTCAAAATAATGGGAGGTGCTGTTGACTTCTTTCTTTCCAAAAGGTGAAAGGTGAATCAAGTTTTTTTTTTTTTTTTTTTTTTTCATGCAAATTCTGATTTTAAAAAAAATGTGGGCCTTTGCAGACAGCTGTTGCTGATGATTGCATGTTAAAATAAAGTCTTTAGCTTAGATAGCTCAGACTGCTTGAAAGAATACAAATGTGGACCAGCTAAGGGATGTCATTAATATTATCCAGTTTCAGAAACAAAGAGTGGCAGTGGTGCACCAGTCACTCAACTCCCTGCCAGTGGGCAACTTTTTGTGAGTTTATGAAGCTGTTCCAATAAGTTGCATGCTACAGGTAGAGAGAGGAACATTTTGAGTCTTTGAATGACTCTCACCTCAGGAACTAACAGGTACAGCTCATGGATTTAACCAATTTCTGTCACTCTGCTCTGATATGCTAAACACTGGGAAGAATTTCTCCCAGAATTTTTTTGTGTATCTTTGTTAAATGAAACTGTAATTACTGTAGGAAAGGTCCAATAGGTGTTATTTAAAGGTATAATAAAGGATTTTCACGAATTTTTGAAAAGACCCGCCCTCTCCGCTTAAAAAAAAAAAAAAATAGACATGCACCTTTTACCCACTCCCGTGTGGGAACCCCTATTGAATGCGTGCGAGTGCATCCACGAGCCCATTTCTCCTTGTGCACGCTCTGTTTAAAATTAGCTGTTTGCATCTCTTATACAACCTTACTTTCAAAGAGAAGATTTGGAATTTTTTTCCACTATGTCAGACTCACCACTAGTAAGTGAAAATGGGGACGAGCACGTAGGATGGCCTTACATGAACATATCACCAGCATGACAATTAGACTAACACTTATTTTTCACCTGGAAAAAGAACATCTTACACTATATGTTTAAAGGCTGTGCTCTTTCTATTTTGCTATGGACTAAAGGGACTAACAGGTGAATCCGTCCGACGTAACAAGCTAAAGGTGAGCAAATAAAAAATAAGAGCTGGCTGACCATTCTTTTTTAACTCAAATTTGTTTTAATGTCTTGCACAAATACAAGCCTAAAAAAAGGGGGGTGCAGCATGTTTGGAAAGCCATGTGTGCCACAGATTAAATTTTTAACTTGAAATATTTCCATTTGGGGGAAAAAAAGGTGTATTATTTTGAGATAAGATAGTTTTTAATCTTTTTTTCTAATGTAATTTAATCTTTTTCATTCATATTATTGGTAATTTTTAATTACATATTTTTAATTTAAGACCATATGCTGAAAACATCATGGTTTTTTATGTCTCTCTGCAAATCATAGTTATTGAATTTCACTGAAAATGGTTTAGGTTAGGTTAGGTTTGATACCATTTGATCAAATAAGGGATTAAAAAGTGAAGATTTTACTGATAATCCCCGCTTGCTACAGAAGCAGTCATTCAAAATGGCTCTTCACAGTCAAACAGCAGCCGAATTGCAGCCCACTGCCCTTCAACTTCTAGCCACTGGAGTGACGGCGTCTTGTGTATTGCTTTACTCTGACTCCACCATTAACTGAATTACAGGGTCTGACCAGGAGATGACGCTTCTCTTTAGATCTTAATGTTCACAAATCAAGACAGAAAGAATATTTTAGTACAAATATTGATATTTAAAAAGGAATTGAAGGGGATAAGCCAAGGGCCCATCAAGGAAAGTGGGACATTTTGAATGGCTACTACTGTATGTGAAAATGATCTTTTTTCAGCTCTGAGTTTAATATCTTTTAGTTCTTTAGGGGAATGTGGATCATTTATATTACTTTGAGAACTTTTGATAATATATCAGTTGTTACATGAAGTGTGTCTTGATGGTCTTGGTCTTGACTTGGTTGCCCTTAACCTCAATCTTAAATAAAAACAGAACCACTTATCAATCTTATCTGACTGTGCCTTAAAACCCCATTTATTTATTTATTTTTTTTGCACTTGCGCTTTGTGCAGTGGCATGGATAGAGGCCTGTGTGTAGTATAAGATCAGCTAATCAGACATGCCATATACTTAGGTAATAAAGATTTTTTTTTTATTTCTCCTTTGACAAATCATGTTTTTTAGGAACTGCAATAGTGATTAAAAGAACCCCCCACCACCATGCACAAACACACACCCACACTGTCACAGTTTGCAGGCGTGTAATAATTTCTCCACTGTTTGGAAGAAATCTAGCTATACTACGCCTCTCTCCTCACCCTGGAGCTAGAAGATTACAAAGAACCTATTTTTTTTCTGACAAGGTCGACAACTTACATTCTCTACCTCATAGATGCTTCCTATTACCCAATTACCTGAAAATATATGCAGTCTCCTGGGTGCTAAAGTTATGTTTTATATTCGCTACATGAACTCTCTTGCAGCAGTTCGCATTTAGAGTGGTGTCAAGCAGAGTGTCCAGAGGGAAAGATATTTTCAGCAGACTCAATAAGATCAGCACAAATACTATTCTCTTTAGAGTAATGGTTTAGAATCTGCCTTGTGTTGTCAGCAAGAAAATGATTGTTTTTGTCCATCATAAGAACATTAGAACCAAAACACTTACAGACAAAGATAGTTCTTCTCTTTTTAGAAATAAGAAAAGACTCACTTCACGATTGTGAAAATATTGACATTGCATTTCAACATAGAAAAAGTTGAATACACCTGTAGGAATAGTCATACAGCATCTACTGTGTGGCACAGTAAATGTTAAAAGTTGGATTTCTTCAGTACCACAGGGCATTAATTGATGTATGAATTCTGCATCATTTAAGTATTTCTAGTATAAAAAATAGTTTTTGTGGACATTTCTTTCAAAAGAGTCATTACCGAGATATTTGACTTCCTCATGCAAGTATTGGGCCTCAGTTCACACCTCCCAGGGTGTGAAAGTTGCTTTTTTTTTCTGGTTTGTTTTTTTAAACCAGAAAAGCGCACAAGGGCATGCTATGCACAGACTGCGATGTTGGTCCTCTCAGATAAACCTTGGCAAACTGCTAATGTTGCTAATACCATTTCCTCATTAATGTGTATACACACACATCCAATTCTAATTCATACCTCAAAAAAAGGGGGGAGGGGCATTAGTACTTGCAAGAGATGTCGTTCTGAAGACTGGGCTCTCAGACATAAGGACTGAGAAATGCTGCACACAGGTAAGACCTTTTCTATGGAGATCGGAGATGAACTGAGTTCCACTGGTTGTCTGGAACAATAACAGAGTCCACATTGAGACAAAATAACAAGAACACAAATTTCAACAACACTGGAATAAAATCAGGGGTAATCAACTGTGATGTAGTTTCCGGGAGCTTTGAAATATTCCCTTGATGCTCGACAATGGAGTCCTCTCCAGAAATAGGCTTTTATTAATAGGTGATGAGATTAGCAACATCCAAGCACTATTCTGAAAGAAAGGACAATTTATATGCTAGCATGTGTTATGAAATATACTTCCTGGGTACCAAAGTGATTTAATGCAGCATCCTGAAGCACTTACTAAAAGCCTTTTCAATTTCATCAAAGTACTTTCTGTTTTGTGTGTAACTGAGTCCTGATAAACCAAACATCACTGGGATTTAGTAATTTATTGGTAGACTATGAAGCCAGTTTAGCAAGACTTACAAGATTCTCAAAGACTCCTCTAAAGTACAGTTTGTATATTAAGGGAGGAAGATCTCCTGATATATAATACAAGATGAGCCAATATAATAATAATAATAATAATAATAATAATAATAATCATCATCATAATAAATAATAATAATATTTAATAACAATAATAAATATTCTTCTTCTTCTTCTTATTATTATTATTAATAATAATATAGAAATAATATTTAAAAGGAAAGTTAAACCTGCTCACAAAAGAAGATCTGGAATCATTAGATTGAGATATCAAGGCAATGATTTAAATCAAGCAGTATTTCAGATACAGATAAGTCATTATAAAGTAAGGTTTATTAAATGATAGTAACCGAAAAGGTTAATCATGTATTTTAGACATTCTTTGATTAATCTATATTATTTTCATTCAAAGCTTTTGAAAGAGGATGCTTAATTGATTTTATTTAACATATCTATATTAATTACATCCCTGATAGATTTATTGTATTTTCAATTTAAATAATACAAAAACAAACATTTAAATAACCCATTGATTCTTTGAGACGATGTTGCTAAATTTCAATACAGCTAAGCACAATTTTAAAACTTCAACTGCACTTCTACATTAGGAAAAAAAAAGTTTTTACAATAGCTATCTAAACCTGCATAAGTTTTCTGAATTTAGTTTTTTAATGAAAATAGACATCGTGCAAAACTTAGAGCATTTAATGAAATGTAGTACTGAAATAACTGATTCCTTTAGATGAAATTAAACGCCTCAAGGCCTTACAAATTCAATCAAAATGAAAAAAAAAAAGAAAATTACATAAACATGTGCCTTTATGTCGGATTTTTTTAAAGGAACTGTTAAAATTAAAGTTTCCTTATAAACCATGTGATCTTCATTTGACTATGCTTTTGGAGAAAATACAAAAATAGGAGTATTCTATTCAAAACCATACTGAGAATATTTTTTGCTTAAATTATCAAAACTTTTAAAGCTTAGACTGTATAGAGTAATGTATTGAAAGTGCTTTTTAGTTAGCTACTAAAAGAAGAAAAAACTTCTCTCTATTGTCATTATTGCACCCCCCCCCCTAAATTAAATAACTAAATCCAGAAACAAGCAAATGCAATACAAAAATGTTTTTATCTTTGTTTTTGGGAAAATGAAGAATTTATGTGATTCAGAATGTAAAATTTTAAAACAAAAACAATAATGCTTTTCAGATATAAATTTAACTTGTAATGTCTGAAGCACATTACATTCAGAAATGATGGACGGGGATGGGGCTGGGCCCTTGGGGCTGGTCATGGCCTGGCTGGGGTGTTTGGCTGTCCTTAGACTCTCCGGCCTTTGACTCGCATCATACTGTATGGCTTTGATATCTTCTCCCCCTGCTGGGATGGGGGATGCTGGTTCCTTCCATTGGGTTTGGGACATTGGATGGTTTGGCTACGTCCTTGCAGGGGGTCCAGCTGACTGTTCTCACTGTATGGCAGGTTGGATACAATCATCGTCCCAGGATCCATCTAGGAGCGTGGTGTGGGGTTGGGTCGGGGCTGATGTTTGGGGCTGGTCCTGGGCTGCACTGTTGCCTGGTTATGGCCAGTCCTGTTTTTTGCCTCTCATCTTCCCACACAAGCAGGGGTGGGGTAGATTGGCCATTAGAACAGGGAGGATAGTGTATGTATGAAGACTGCAAGAATATTTTTAGTGTCTGCCTCTGTGTGTGTATCTTTTGAGTGCTTGTATGTGTCTTTATGGGTATAAGGGTGGGGTTATGTGACTGCATGAACGTGAAGTTGTTTCTGTCAACTTGTAGGGTTGTCATTTTGCCTCCCCCGCCCCACCTACTGCATATCCTAGGCCCCAAGTGTGAACAGGGCCTGCTTCCTCACCCTTCTTATGCTCCCTGCCAGTGACAGGTTCCTGTGTCTGCTGGCATGCTGACGGTTCTTTAGGTGCGAGTTTGGTACTTCATTGCCGTCTCGTTCCTGGTGGCTGCCAGTTGGAACGCCACTGGGTCTCCTAGCCATGTGGCGGCATCAGCTCTTTTTCTGTCTGGCCCCTTTCTGGGGCCGTGCACACCTGCTTTTAAGCAAACATTCTCTCTGAAGAAGCTTTTTAAATCCTTTATACACAAGCATGCCCATACATGCATACCAAGGAAAATTGGTGTCCGATGTTCACGGATATACACTAATACTAAATACTAAGCTGCAGCTACAGATATATAGTATTCTGAATAACATTCTGTACTGTAATCACCAGGTTTTGACTCAAATGGATATCTAAAGGATACGTGCTGCTCTTGAAGCTTATTTTATTATATACTTTGGATGTCTGCTGTTTTTTGTTCCTCTCATCTTATACAGGTGTGGAATCAGACTTCTAGGAGTTACTGTATATCTTCTGTGTTGGCTAGTTTTCATTTTTTCCCCCATTTTTATTTTCTCTGTTTTCATATACTCTTTCCTCTCTATTTCCTTCTCGCCCCCCTCTCCATCTCTGTATCCATTGTATATGATTTTACTCCCTGAATAATTTTCAATAAAGTTTAATATACAAATATGTATCAAGAGGAACCTTATGGCAATAGTTATAATGGTCTGTTGAGCTATCAGCTAGCTCTGAGACATCTAATCCCAGAGCTATATTGGCAATACAGGAAGAAAACAAAAAAAGAAGGAAAATAGGAAATGTAAAAATTGCAAAACAGAGCCTGTTGGAAACCTGAGGATTTGTTATATTAACACTGAGGCTACAAGTGACCAAACTCTAAAATAGTATTTTCCAATATTGTGAAACACAGATACACTGTGCATCACAGGGATCATGAGAGCTTAGAAAATAAGATATTGACTCGGTCTGAATTGACTGGCTGCTAAGTCCAATTCAGAGTCAAAACTTTGAGAATCGTCACACTCAAAAAAAAAGAGTTTTTATCAAGCCTCTTCATATTAGAAGTTGTGGTAAGCCTTTCAATAAAAATACAAAAGCAGTTCTTTGTTGCCACTACAGCAACAATTTTAGGTCCAGAACCAGTGTGTTGGTAATCAAGACAAGAACTGCTGGTTCTAAGTGAGCTTCTCATTCACTTTTACTTAACAAATCCAAAGATAGAGGCAAATCATTTAAATACAACATAAAATTATGTCAACAGTTCCTAATAAAAATGTAACTTTCTAAAAAGTAATTTTTCATCCTTTTAGGAGTAAAGTGTTTTAGCCTTGCAGATCCATAAAACAATGAGCAATACATTCATTATTCCTCTCTCAGGATTGCAGAGTTATCTCAAATGAACTGCTGCCAGACACACAGTCAGTGTGCACAATGACAATCCTCAGATTTGGGTGAAAAGGGTGCCAGGCTCTCATTTGATAACACTAACCAATAAAAACAAGTATGAACAAACAGCATACAAAAGTTCCATTCGAAGCTTCAGAATTAATAACACTACATGTCTAGGTATAGTGTGCATTTAAATATTTATAGTTTTGCTCTTTGTGTCTCCTTAAAAAAAAAATAAAATAAATTCTTACGTTTTTGTATATTAAAGGGGTCATAGAATGCAAAACCCAGTTTACATTGTCATAGATGAATAACGATAGTTCAATGGGTAAAATGGACGTACAGAGAAGATCAAACCCCATCGACACCTCCTTTCTTTGCAAATCTCACATTTCTAAACCCGATTTGATGTGATCTCTGGGATGTTGTCTTATTTGTTTCTGGCCTGTACTTTTGTCACGCCCTGAAACTGACATACAGACCAGCTCACTGATTCACTGGCCCAAGGGAGGGAGGGTATGAAGTGTCGACTGCTGGGCCGCTAACTGGACCAGACCTCAGCAGAGAGCCATCAGCCACCCGTCTTCAGCCAGGGAGGGGGGCTGGGGGCCGGTAAGGCAGGCGGCAGGAAGCACGGGCCTGCCTCTGTCCAGGCTACTGTCACCGGGTCGGGTTTGGTCGCTCCGTCCCCCACTGGCTCCCTGCCCCCCTTTGCCGGGGTTCCCAGACCAGGCCCGGAGCTGACGGGTCGGTTCGAGTGCCTGGTGTGTTTCGACTACGTGCTACACTGTAGTTGACCACAATCCCCCTGGACATTTTTTAAAGTTTAAAAAGTAGGACACGTCTGGTCACCCTACCATATCAACAATTTGATGTCTCAGTGAGTGAGTGCTTGTTGCTATGATGCGTCTTTGCTCAGCAGCTTTGCTTATTGTAAACCAATCAATATTCATGAACTTACCATAAAAGGAAGAAAACCTGTCGTTTCATTCTAGGGCTTTTAACCAGGTTTGCATTAGGGCTCATAGAACAGCAAATATGCCATTTTCAGCCCAACCAATGTTACACACCCTATTCAGAGACCTTAAAGGGGAACGCCGTTTTTTTTAAATCGGACCCTTGATTTTACGTTATTACATCATGTTCTACTCACCCATATGAGTTTAGTGTCATTTGGAGCTGTTCTGAAGATATTCCGTTAGGTTATATCCAAGTACCGTCTTCCTATGGTTAAACGTCTTGGAGGCACAAACTAAACTGTTCATTATTTATTAGTTAGGGTACGCCAGCATTCATAACATGTAGGCGAATCACTGTCCCCCAGACATCCACGGTTATATTTTTTATATTTATATCTTTTAAAAACGAAGCGTGTAAGACGTCATCTGCGTGTGCTGGCTACCGTTAATTTTTTCTGTCCGCTGAACTGCTGCTAGTTTTACTCACATGCCTGGAAGATGTCTGGTGCTACTACCACAGATGATCTCGCTCTCGAAATGGAATTGAACGATTCAGATTAGCTAGCTGAATGAATAGAAGGGGTAGAGCGTAGCCGCCTGTGGCCCGGGCTGCCTGTAACAACTCCAGTCCGGCGCGCATGATGTAATAATGTAAAATCAATCTCATCCTATGACCCCTTTAATATTCCAAATACATGTTTGGGATGATGTTGACTCATTTACACAATGATTTAGAATTCTGAAGTCAACAATATAGATGGATAACAGAGGTAAGATAAGATAGATTAAATGATAGATGACAATGAAAAGGGAAGATAACGGATAGATTTAACAGTGATCACACCATAAATATCTGCACCATGGCACACTGACAACACTCTCCAATAGATACAGTAGGTTTTTACTAAGAAAACAGGGTGTTAAATGTGATGTCAATAATTTTTAAAGGAATCAAAAGGAAAGGAAAACAAAGGTGTTGATGGCAACAGCACAGCTGATATTCCTCTCCAGGATGGTGTCACATCCAAACAGGAACAGACATATAAAGCTACTATGTGAAAAGGCAGAGAGAAGAAAACGTTAGAGATTGAACTAATACATTCTGAAGAGTGGGAGAATAGAGATAGAATGAAGCACAATTATGAAAAAAAAGGGTCACTATGTCCTCCAGCAGTCTAACCCTATAGCAGCATACTTACAGAGATAGCATTGGATAACCTGAGGCACTCTAACTATACTGTAAGCTTTATCAACAAGGAAGATTTTAAGCCTACCCTAAAAGCATGCTTAAAACTTACCTTTTTGAATGCTTTTATTTCTAAATTAAGAACACATCTGTGAGATAGGAGTGGGTAAGCTTTACAAAACTTATATTTGGTCATATTTGGTGATTCGTTTTGAGGCCTTTGTTCTATAAACTCATGACCACATAGTTTTTCTAGTGTTCTAAAACTTATCACCCAAAGAGGCTCATTACACTTGGGTACCAACATGTTGTACTTTTTCAGGACTTTTTTATGCAGTGTTACATTTAAAAAAGACTAACCTAATAGCGGGCTCACACTGAATAGTGTGGGTGTGAGGCAGACGCAGCACAGAACCAATCATTAAAATAATTGTGTACACTCACATTAGTCACAGTGCGGCCTAAGTACTTTTATTTTATTTTTTGCTTGATGCCTCAGCATTCCCTTGTCATGTGCCACCAAACACACAAGCCAAACAGGAAAAGTCAGTAACCAGACTGGAATGTTCTGGTAAATTTCACAGTAAAAAATCAACCCACAAACTAATGATGTACACAAAAAAAAATAAAAGAAAGGAAAGACAGGGGCTATTGGAGGATAAAAAAGGACACTGATGCTCACATTTTTTTCCCCAAAACTCACGGAATGTCATGTTCGGATTTATGTGTCTAACCCACATGCAGAACACTCGGAGGCAGATGAAAAAATTCAAAGATTTATTAATAATAAATGTACAAAGTATGGTCAGATCCAAGAGGGGGCTCGACTGGTCACGAGTGGGTTCACTGCTGAGGAGGACAGAGAGATTAGTGGAGGTCCAGGTCTTTTGCAGGTTGTGAGTGTTCAGGTCTGTACCTGTTCGGAAATGGAGCAGAGCTGCAGAGGGGGGGAACCTAGAGGGTCCAGAGGTTGTCGGCAGGCTGAGGGCAGAGGCGGAGGCAGAGCTTACTGAGTGCAGGCAGATCACAGATTGAGTTTTCCTTCCAGTAATCTTCGGAGAGCGGGCAGGCAGATACTTGACTGAGGCTGCTCTCCAGAGTCCTACTGAGAACGAGCAGACAGATCACCGGCAGAGAAACTCTCCAGAGTTTAAGGTATTCAGGCAGGATAAACCTGAGAGGCAGAGAGGAGAAAAACGGGATCAGGTTTGGTTTACAGAAAGTCAGAGTTCACAGACAGGCAGTTTGGCTCAGGCTTGCTAACCGTTACTGGCAAACACTCCAGCACTGGAGTGAAGCCCTCCACCTCCTTATGTACGGATCTCCTGATGAGCAGATGAGAGACAGGTGGTGCGGTCGGCTCATGCTCCAGGAGATCTTGTGCGCCCTCTGGTGGAGAAAGTGGACAAACCTCCAGATCCCAACACGGAAAAAGTGTGAAGCAACCCAAACTTATTCTTTAAGTGCTTCCTCACCGTAGTCAGTGTGCCCCTAGGACAGGCATGTCCAAAGTTGGTCCTTGAGGGCCGCTGTCTTGCAGGTTTTTTAGGTATCTGAGCTTTAGCACAGCTGGTTCTGATGATTGCAGTTCAGCAAATGCTTGTTAACCAGCTATCAATGGAAATCAGCTGTGCTGAAGCAGGGAAATCTCAACCCTGCAGGACAACATCCCTCGAGGTCTAACTTTGGGCATGCCTATCAAAGTGGGCATTAACTATCTATTACTATGTCTTATCTGTAAATGTCAATTTTATCAAACATCTTTTTAATGATGATGGATTCCTAGCTTTTAACGACCAACAAGCAGAGAAAAACTTACAAGGGTTGACATGTTTTCTTTTAATCGTAATTGAGATCAGCCTTGGAGGCTTAAAATGTTCCACTGGGTGTACCCACTGCAGTGAGTCTCACAGCGTTTGAGAGGAGGTTGGCACTGAGATGGAACCCATCACATACTTTGTCATGGCAGCATTAGGCCAACTCTCTCCTAGATATTATATTGGAGACATTAGTAGCAAGGATGGGTTAACCTGACAACAGCCAGATGCATGTCTCACTCCGCCTAGCTCCGCTCACATACATCTGGGAACCCGCCATAGGAATTGCCTTTACTGAAGGCTGGGCCTTATCAAAACTCCTTGCATATGATTGGATAAGCCACTTGTCTGTCATCTTTATTGACGTGCTATTTCAACCACTCACACCGAAGCTAACCCTTGACGCTGTGAGAGGAGGAGCCGTTTGGTAGATCAAGCTCTTGCCAAATCCGGTCGGGAGAAGGGCGAAAACATCGTTTCCACCAACAAAAGCCTTCAAAGTCGTTCTCTGATGTTCTTTTAATGAAACAATATAAGATAGATTGGACAACACAGAAGAAATAGCAGCATCAATGCTAACGCTTGCTTCCTCAATGCGAGCCGCCATTGTTGTTGGAATCTCAGAGTCGCTTCTCCACTCCAGGACACACCCACCCTGCGTCCTGATTGGACAGACCATAAATTCGGTTGGGGAAATCACTTTCAATGAGCGGGTTCCCAGATGTATGTGAGTGGAGCTGGGCGGAGCGAGACATGCATCTGGCTGTTGTCAGGTTAAGGATGGGTATGGCCAGCCAGAAGATAATTAGAGCTTGGAATGCATCTTATCTATGATTAAGCAAAAAGGACATCACAATTTTCTATAAAATTTCTATTTTCTATTTCTGTTTACTTTGTAACTGTATGTGCCCGTTTCACCAGTTTAAGTTCATCTGAATTGTAATTTATTTCTGTTTTAAGTTCTAGGGAGGGTGAGCAGTGTTTGGTAAGTTACTGAAAAAGAGTAATCAATTACAGCTAGTTACTTCTTCAACAAAAGTAATTAAGTTAATAACTCAGTTACAGCTCAGTGAATTTAAATTATTACCAGCCAAAGTAACTAAGCAGTTACCTTGTATGTTTGTTGAAGAATTTGGAAAACTTTCTTCTTATTGGAATTTAAATAAAGCTAGACATTGAATTATGGAATATAAGATGTTTGTTATTAATACATGAATTAGGTAATTAATTTAAAGGTCTACATATCTGAAAACAAAGAAAACTAATCTGCACTATTTGAATGTGCATGGTATGACATGTGAGTTGAAATGTTATTTTGTAGAAGTGATTATATTTGTTGTTTATAATTAATATATATAATAATACAAATAAAATATATATTTTCCAATAGAATTACACAGGGGTTACACTATTTCAGTAAAAACCTAGCAGGGCTCTATGATTCCAGCATTTTTGCATGAGAAAAAGTAAACCATGCAAGTAAAATCATTATAGCCCTGATAAAGTAAAAAAAGTCACTTGATTAAAGGCAGCCACTGTTAGTTACTTAGGCAGATTAAAACCTTACAATAAATTGATCTATAAAAAGTAAATCTGAGCTATTTTCCCCTCAAATATTCAATGGACATACTACAGTAGAACATAATAGAAATCTGTCACAAATGACTTTTGGAATTGGTCAATCAGGTCAAAGCTGAGCTACAATTTTAAGAGTGAGTAAGAAAAACATTGCTTGCATATTTTTAAGTAAACATAATTAAAGCCTTTATGGTAGAGAACATTTTGCCACTTATTTTACAGAAGGTTGTCAAAAACATTACATAATCAATCTTCTTCTAGTGACAAGCTGTATAAAGGATCTCCTCATAAATTTACTGTTAAGTGAAGTTGACTCTATCCTCTCCTACAGCCATTTGATAATAACCTCCAAAGTGTTCGACTGAGACGACAAATATGTAAATTTCCCTCCCTTAACTTAACATGCTAAATGTTTAACAAAAAATAAAAGACATAGCATTTGCTATTCAAATTTCATTGCTTCATCACAATTTAAAGAAAATTTTTTGTTTAATTTCCCCAAAAGAGCTGCTAAGGGACTTCATCTAAGCTCAATTTGATGCCAAGCTCCAAATTAAATCTTGTTAGGTTAAGTGACGCTGCAGATGAAGCGGTTGCCTCTACCAATGCGGCAAAAGCAAGGGCTCTCCATCACAATCTCACACTGTTTCACCCTGTCTTGTCCTTTATTTTGTTCCTTTTTCACACATCATTGTGTTTAAATTACTGCTCTGGCTTCCCTGCTTAAAATCATGCTCCTGCTAAAGTCCAGGTGGCCAACAAGAGCCAATTTTGTGGTCCTTATGGGACTGGCAAGCCAGGAGTAAAATGTTTTCCACTTTAATTTTAATACTGCTTCACTAAAGCAATAGGACATTACATCTGGTAAACTATTGCATTTTAAATAATTGTATTATAAAGACGATTGTTATTTTTAAGAAAAGTACCCCAAGCAGGCTACTGTGATTTTATTAAAGATGAAAAAGAACTATAAGAAAGTCAGCAAAACTGCAGCTTCATGTTGTTTGAAGATTCTACATGAGCAATTAATTGTTGCTGATTAACTAATAGACAGTAATAGCTCACCGTGTGGGAGTGTTTCGCATAATTTGTCAAATAGTTATAAGCCATCCTTTTTCAGTAACAATCCATTTATATATATATATATATATATATAAAAATGTTTTCTCACCCCTCGTGGGGTGGTATGTGTCATCCTCAAGCTCGGGTCCTCTACCAGAGGCCTGGGAGTTTGAGGGTTCTGCGCAGTATCTTAGCTGTTCCTAGGACTGCACTCTTCTGGACAAAGACCTCTGATGTTTTACCTGGAATCTGCTGTAGCCACTCTCCCAGTTTGGGGGTCACAGCCCCCAGTGTTCCAATTACCACTGGCACCACTGCTGCTCTTACTTTCCACATCTTTTCTAGCTCCTCTTTCAGCCCTTGGTATTTCTCAAGCTTCTCGTGTTCTTTCTTCTTGATTTTTCTGTCGCTTGGGATTGCCACATCTATCACTACTGCCTTCTTCTGCTGTTTGTCGATCAACACAATGTCTGTTTGGTTAGCCATCACCTGTTTGTCAGTCTGGATCTTGAAGTCCCATAGGATCTTAGCTCGGTCATTCTCAACTACCTTAGGAGGTGTCTTCCATTTTGACCTTGGGACTTCCAGTCCATACTCATGGCAGATGTTTCTGTACACTATGACAGCTACCTGGTTGTGGCGTTCCATGTATGCACTTCCTGCCTGCATTTTACACCCTGCTGTTATGTGCTGTATTATTTCAGAGGCATCTTCGCACAGTCGGCATCAGGGGTCCTGCCTCATGTGGTAGACCCTGGCCTCTATTGATCTTGTACTGAGTGCCTGTTCTTGTGCTGCCATGATTAGTGCCTCTGTGCTGTCCTTCAGTCCAGCCTTTTCCAGCCACTGGTAGGATTTTTTTATATCAGCCACTTCTTCTATTTGTCTGTGGTATACGCCGTGCAGCGGCTTCTCCCTCCATGATGATTCTCCTTCCTCTTTCTTGTCCTCACTTTCGGTTTTCTCCTGCCTGAGGTATTCACCAAGCCATTTGTCTTTGGGGGCCATCTTTCTGATGTACTCCTGGGTCTTAGTTGTTTCATCCTGGACAGTGGTCTTGACACTCACTAGCCCTCGGCCTCCCTTGCTACGCTTGGTGTACAGTCTCAGAGTGCTGGATTTGGGGTGGAACCCTCCATGCATTGTGAGGAGCTTTCTCGTCTTGATGTCAGTAACCTCTATCTCCTCCTTTGGCCAGTTTATTATACCAGCGGGGTATCTGATGACTGGTATGGCATATGTGTTGATGGCTTGGATCTTGTTTTTACCATTCAGCTGACTTTTCAGGACCTGCCTTACTCTTTGTAGGTATTTAGCTGTGGCAGTCTTTCTTGCCATCTCCTCGTGGTTTCCGTTAGCCTGTGGCACCCCAAGGTATTTGTAGCTGTCCTGAACATCTGTAATGTGGCCTTCTGGTATTTCAACCCCCTCGGTTCTGATCATCTTCCCTCTCTTTGAGACCATGCGACCGCACTTGTCCAGTCCGAATGACATCCCAATGTCGTTGCTGTAGATCCTGGTAGTGTGGATCAGTGAGTCAATGTCTCGCTCACTCCTGGCATACAGCTTGATGTCATCCATGTAGAGGAGGTGACTGATGATTGTTCCACTTTGGAATTGGTATCCATAGCCAGTCTTTGTGATGATCTGGCTGAGGGGGTTCAGGCCTATGCAGAACAGCAGCGGGGATAGTGCATCACCCTGGTATATGCCGCACTTGATGGTGACTTGTGCTATTGGCTTTGCATTGGCTTCCAGACTTGTTTTCCACAGCTTCATTGAGTTCTTGATGAAGGCTATTAGAGTCCTGTTGATCTTGTACATTTCCAAGCATTCCAGTATCCATCTATGTGGCATTGAGTCATAGGCTTTCTTATAGTCAATCCAGGCAGTGCACAGATTTGTCTGCCTGGTCTTACAGTCTCGAGTGACTGCTCTATCCACTAGTAGCTGGTGCTTGGCTCCTCTGGTGTTACTGCCTATTCCCTTCTGGGAAGGGTGCATGTATTGAGCCATGTGCCTATTCATCTTAGCCGCTATGATGCCTGACAGGAGCTTCCATGTTGTACACAGGCAAGTTATTGGCCGGTAGTTGGATGGGGTTGTTCCCTTCTGGGGATCCTTCATGATCAGGATTGTCTGTCCTTGGGTTAACCATTCTGGGTGGGTCCCATCCATCAGCAGTTGGTTCATTTGTGCTGCGAGGCGTGCATGAAGTGCGGTTAGTTTTTTCAGCCAGTAGGTGTGGATCATGTCAGGGCCTGGTGCTGTCCAGCTCTTCATACCTGCCGCTCTTTCTTGGACATCTGCCATTGTAATGGTTACTGGTTCTTGTTCTGGGAGATTGCTGTGATCTGTTCTAAGATCTTCTAGCCACTGAGCATGTGGGATGCCTCCTTCTCCTATATGTTTCTCCAGTACTGTTCAGTCTCAGCCCCGGGTGGATCTGATCTTGAATTACCCTGCCACTGTGAGTACACTTTGGATGGGTTGGTGGAGAACATATATATAAATTAAAGGTGGCATATACCAAGGAAATGCACTGTCCCCACAGCTGTTCTGCAAAGGCCTGAACCTCCTCAGCCATATAATCAACAAGACTGGCTATGGATACCAACTCAGGAATGGTGCCACCATTAGTCACCTCGTCTAGAGGGATGACATCTAGCTGTATGAGGGAGAAAAAAAAAAGAATGAGGGAGACATCAACTCACTGATCCATGCTATCTGGATCTACAGCAAAGATATCGGGATGTCATTCGGACTTGAGAAGTGTGGTCAGATGGTGACTAAGAGAGGAAAGGTAATCCACACAGAGGAAGTCTCACTCCCTGAAGGAACAATAGCAGACATTGAGGATAGTTACAAGTACCTCAGTATCCGACAAGCAAATGGCAGCCTTGAAGAGGTGGCAAGCAAAGCAGGTACAGCCAAATACCTCCAATGAGTAAGGCAGTCCTAATAAGCCAGCTCAATGGCAAAAATAAGTCCCAGGCAATAAACAGCTACCAGTAATAACACACCCTGCAATAATAATAAGCTTGCTAAAGGATGAGATACAGGACACAGACGTTAGGACATAGAACCTCCTAACCATGCACAGAGGGTTCTACACCAAATCCAGCACCCTGAGACTATGCTAGCCTTAAGGAAGGAGGCCAAGGACTAGACAGTATGAGAGCAACTATCCAGGATGAAACATCCAAGATTCATAAGTACATCAAGGACAAGGCTCCAAGAGATGTTGTGCTCTGAGAACATCTCAGACCATTATGAACAGAAGATGAAGGGCTGGAGGCTCTGTCATGGGAGGAAAAGCCCCCACTTGGGATGTACCACCGAAACATAACCAAAGTGGCAGATATCAGGAAAGCCTACCAATGGCTAAACAGAGCTGGACTGAAGGACAGCAAAGAGGCATTCATCATGGCTGGACAGGAACAGGTCCTGAGCACCAGAGCAATAGAATCCCAGATCTACCACACCAAACAAGACCCCAGGTCTAGACTGTGCAAAGAGGCCCCTGAGACATTTCAGCGCATTAAAACTGCAGGGTGTAAGATGCTAGCAGGGAAAGCTTACATGGAGCGCCATAACCAAGTGGCTGGCATAGTTTACAGGAACATCTGTGCTGAGTTTGGGCTGGAAAACCCAAGGTCAAAGTGGGAAACACCTCCGAAGGTGGTAGAATATGGCCGAGCCAACATCCTGTGGGACTTTCAGATACTGACGGACAGAAAGGTTAATGTCGAATCAACTGGATATTGTTGTATTGGACAAAGAGCAGAGAAGAGCCACTGTGGTAGAACTACTGTAGCAATATCAAGTGGCCGCATCATCAGGAAAAAGAAACATGAGAAAATAGAAAAATACCAGGGGCTCAGAGAAGAGCTTGAGAAGACCTGGAAGGTCAAGGCATCTGTTGTGCCTGTGGTTGTTGGGGCACTCAGGGCAGTGACCCCCAAACTGCAGTAGTGGATACGCCAGATCCCTGGAAATACATCAGACATCTCAATCCAGAAAAGCACAGTACTAGGAAAAGCAAAGATACTGCACAGAACCCTCAAACTACCAAGACTCTGATAGAGGACTCGAGCTTGGAGGAAAAAGAGAGACCGCCCACGATGCACTGAGGTAATGCCTGTGAATATCCTGGTTGTAAGGCATTGCATGTTAATGATGATCTGTGGTAATAGAAGCAGAGATCAATAGAATGCAGTGATCCCCATAATCACCAATTGGATGACAGATGCAGCATTCACAAGATTAACTTTCCTATAGGCTCATGAAAACTCAAACCTTTCCATGATGAGGCGACCGAATGAGCGTTATCCCTGTTTGCATTCCTTAAACATTAAACAACAGTAAACATGGTTAATTTTTCTGAATAATCCGTAAGCGACTCCACAAAATTTAAAAATGGCTATGATAAATGTTAAGTGTTCGCTAAGGGATACAGACATTTCTACCTCGATTGCACTGACGGAGAGGATAAGCTGATATGCCTCTGTAAAGTGAAGGCTTCAAAACTTAACTTATCATTTAGAGTGACGAGACACCCACATGGAAGCTCACCTTATCTATGTGAGAAAGTGATGTGAAGACTTGGATTGAATGTTACGTGATAAGCAATAGCCAAAGTGAAAGCCTAAATGGCAATTCTTTTTTTTCCTTTTTTTCATCACGGTTGCAGATGTTTACCCAGCTGACGATTTTTCAATAGATCTTTTGTAGCCTGGTGAAATAAAATTAGTTAATGGATTTATTATTTATATTCATGTGAGTCCAATTAAGGAATTTTGGTTCCAGTAACTTGAGTTTTTTATTTTATTTTAAATTACCAGATAAGGAGGTAAAGTGATTAACCAGTATTTGCTTGATTGACTAGGCAAGGACAGTTTTCATGCAGTTTGACCAAAGCATTATTATTCGATTATATCTAAAATATAAGGCTAGAATTAAATAATTAAAGTCAGTGACAGTAGGAAATAACTTACTTTTGCTTTACAGCTATAATAACTTTGGTTTTTAAATTTCAGACTTACCTTAACATTGGAATGGGTTTGACAAAGCATACATTGTAATTGAAATCAAAACGGACTGAAAAACCTAGGTACTATATAAAATCAACGTTGACTCATCCATCAACAAAACAATTTGCATATTAAACCACCATGAGATAGCTTTAACAGGGAAAAAGGTTTATAAAAACCATTTGGGGACCTTTGGATCTGGAGGTGCAGTTCGAAGCTGATTTGTTGGCGTCAGAGGCAAGTGAGCCTCTGATGAATAGTCATGTAATTTAGTTTCTTGAGTTTAACTTCTGCCTAGGCTTCATATAAATCAATGGTGCTAAAATAGAAGAGGAGCCTCCACACTCATTTCAAGGTAATATAGCTGTTTTATTTGAACATATCAGATATCAGCTGAACACTCGGTTGGCGGCATAGCTGACTTAAATCATTCCACTAAGATCCGGCGACTCTGATAACGTAGATATATTTCATTTCAAACATGATATTTTTTACGTTTTCTCCGGCAACACTGTCATGTTTGGCTTAAGGTGCCTAACCCAAATGCAGAACACACTGAGGCTGGAGAAAAGTTCAAAGGTTTATTGAAGAGTTTGTACAATGAATTAACAGATCAGGGGTTTATCAGATCCAGGACTGGTCACGACTGGGTTCACTGCAGAGGGGGACAGAGGAGTTAGTGGAGATCCAGGTAATTTGCAGGATGAGAGTGTGCAGGACTGTACCTGTTCTGGAGTTTGAGCTGAGCGGCAGGGGGGGGGAACCTTGAGGGTCCAGAGGCTGTTGGCAGGCTGAGGGCTTGGCGGAGGCAGATCTTGGTTTGAGTGTTTGCAGATTACTGATTGAGTTTCCCTTCTAGTTTCTTCAGAGAGCGGGCTGGCAGGTCTTTGACAGGAATAATTCTCCAGGGTTCTTCAGAGAACTGACAGGCAGATTACCGACAGAGAAACTCTTCAGGGGTTCTGGTTTCAGGAAGGTTCAATCTAGGAAGCAGAGAGGAGAAAACAGATCAGGTTCAGGTTTTCAGGGAGTCAGAGATTCAGACAGGCTGGTTGGCTCAGGCTTGCTAACCATATCTGGCAAACACTGGCACTGGAGAGACGTCCTCTGCCTCCTTAAATACTGATCTCCTGATGAGCAGACGAGCGACAGGTGGTGCAATCAGCTCCGGCTCCAGGAGATCTAGTACGCCCTCTGGTGGAGAAAGTGGACAGACCTCCAGATCCCAACAAACACAGTCATCAGCAGAAAGCCTCAATATGAATTTTAGCTCTGAAGGTGAATTGATGACAGTATTCTCATATCTATGGGACTTCTAGTGTTAAATGAGCTGTGAAAAAGTTGACATTTCACTAAGATATTTTTTCTTAAAATCTCTGAACATTAGTCTTTCCTTGGTGGTGTGTCAGTCAATGTCCCACTGACTGCAGGCAGGTGGCAGCTGCAGCTGGGGTGCTCATTACACTACCAATGATTTGAAATTTTTATTAACCGTTTTTTGAGAAGGTAATTTTTTAACTTTCATCAGTCAGGTACGGAGAAAGTCTATCAGCAATGGTCTTGACCAGTCTTATTCAAAAACCCAGAGATGGCCCTGTCTAAGATCAAGACAATACGAGTAAAAATCCTGTCGATACCAAGAAGAAACCAAGAACCTAAAGATATGGTCTCAAGACCAAGACCTATCTTGAGTACTACAACACTATCTATTACCAATCTATATGTTAAATTGTTAATGCTGTAAAATTAAAATACTTACGACATACATGCAGAATTACATAAAGAAATCAGTAAGTTTTAATATTTAAAAAAGGCAACAAGAATCTGAAAGTGAAGAACTGCAGGAAGTCAGTTGATGTTTCTGGTTTGTCTGACGGGAGAAAATAGACTGATCACAAAGGAGTTGGTTGATAACAGCTGATGACTGATTGGTTTGCTTAAATTTAGGGTTGAAGGTGAGGTAGCATGAATGTGTAGGGATTTTAATTCAGTGTGCTTTGCACACCCAGAAGTCCAGGAGAATGTGAGGTTACTAGGCAAACACACAGGTAAGACTTTTTCAATGAAGATCGAGACAAACTGCAGTTCACTGGTCGTCTGGCACAATAAGATCAAATTCACAAGAAGACAAATTTCAAGAAGAAGGATATTCCTGGTTTAGGTATTGTTGGAATACCATGAGGGATAAAACTTAATCAGACCAGAAAAAATGGCAAAACCCCAGAGATCTTAACAAGTACATTTCAGCAGTAAGATAATTAAAAGTTAGGTACATAAAAGTAGAAATATAAAAGGAGAATAACTTTATAGCTGCATAAAGGTAATTAAATAATTAATGAACATGAATAATTAAAGAGATTAAAAATGCATACAAATAATAAGATGATTATTGTCAGGACTCTGCTGCCTCTGCCTTCTCCACAGGTGTTCCAGGTTGACTGATTGGTGCTCGCACACCTGCAGGTTGTTTCTGCAGCACCGGGGCGCTCTATAAGAACTGCGTTCAGACAGCGGGAGGACGCCTGAGTGTTACCGTAGTGGTACCCCCTTGTGTTCTGATCCTTCCTCTCGTGTCCAAGTGATCCCTCTCGTGGTGGATTCCTCTGAGTGGTTCCCCCGGTTCCTTCCGAGTCGGTTCCCCTCACTGGTCCCACCACCCTCACGGACCTCCTTCAGGTTTCCCCCGCTGTTCTGGTTCCCTGGATTTTCCCAGTGCTGCTTGGACCCTCTCTGGCTTCAGCTCTCTGGTCACCTGGACAATCGCCTTCTTCACCTCCAGGCAAGCATAGAGTCCAACCCGCCTTCTCCCCGGTTCGGCTTTCCCCGCTCTTAGGTAAGCATTCGTCCAGCTGTACATTCCTCTCTGCTCCGTCCCTGGTTAACCGCCCTTCTCATTCCCTTAGACGTTCCTTGGTTCCGGCTCCCTGTGCTGAGCTTCGGTCTGCTGATGGCAGAATCCCCTTTCGCTCTGTTTTTCAATAAAACCCTTAAAGATCTGCCTGTTTCCGAGTGTAGTCTGCATGTGGGCCAAACACTTCAAGCCAAACATGACAATTATATATAAAATATGTTATTAATAAAAAAAATGAAATAAAAATTGGGTTAACAGTTAATTTGTTTTGGTTTTTTGTTGGGTTTTTTGTTGAGGATACAGTAAGTGTAGCAGCATTCTGGACTAACTGCAGCTGTCTGGTCAACTTTTTAGGTAGGACTGTGAAGACACCATTGAACTAATGACTTCTAACAAAGATTTTGTTCTTCAATGTCCTGCTGAGACATTAAGCAGGACATTCTTGGCTATGCCGAAAGAGGGCTGCCATTAGACCTGGCTGCGGTTAGCTTTGGAGCTCTGCTGGTTGCTGCGGTCCTCTCAAGTTCGGAACATTTTCTTTTAAATTACGCATTAAATCTGTGTATGGGCCATATGGCGATGCTTAAAATTATAATGTTCTCGCCTCAAATGATCTTAAAGCGTAGTTTTATTGAACAACAGCAACAGACAAGGGAACATTTAACTTAATACTCTGCGCTCTGTGAGTTAAGAAGATGGGCCACCAACCAATGTGCATAAGTTGACTCTCTAGGACACACCCCCTCTTCATTTGCATAATGAGGCAGAAATGTATACAGAAATGTAAAAAGGGCAGGTAGAAATGTTAAAAAAAATAAGGTAAATATTACAAAGGCAAATAAATAAAGAAGCTAATTAAAAGAGTTATATACATTTATGTCTTACTGTATAATTTAATTTCTACTTAGATTTATTTGTTGATTGTATTTTTGTTGGCAATTAATTGTATGCTTATATATTTATTGAGCATTTATTTATTTATTTATTTATTTTTAAATATGGCAGAGTTGGTCCTCCATATTCATGTGGGGTCAAAACAGCAGATATTCATTTACACTGACAAGGGGCAGGATTGCTTTGCTAATTTTTCTTCTCTAATTACTGAGAGATTTCAGCTGGTGTCTTGGCTTTCCTTGACTTTTTTGCACCTCCTTTATTCACGTGTTCAATACTTTTTCCCTGTGCCATTTCACATTATTACACATAACTTAATTTCTGGGCATCTACTGTATTTGATTGATTTCTTTGTGTATGTGGATTGCAGGGATTGTTAACATTTGGTAAAATTGTCATGTAAAATCCACCTCTATCTATATATTTACTGAGAAATATGGTGGGGTCTTCAATACTTATTTCATCTGCTGTATGTTTAGTTTTGAAATTTCCTGAAAAAACACATTTTGATGCCAAGTTTATTATTTTGTTTAACCTTTATTTTACCAGGAAGTCCCTTGAGATAAAATCTCTTTTTCGAGGGAGACCTTTGTCTGTCCTATTGGCAGACATGCTGTTAGAGATGACAGAGAGATGCTGTTATTTACAAATCTTTTCCGGACCTCATTGATCAGCACAAATGTGAGGAGGGGCAGGATTTCTTTGGACAAGGAAATTCAGAAATTTCTGAAGAAGTTGAAGCCCCAATCAGCGGACCAAAAGCTGGATAGTTAGTCTCCATATGGTCCCCAGACATAAACCGGGCTGACAAATGCCATAAGCTTATCTTTGTTTATATACTATGAATCATCTTCCAAAACCCTTCATGCTTCTGTGATGGTGCAGTCCCGTATGTGACTCAGCATATCAGTATCCACTAAACAGAGAAAGGCGCTCAGGGAATCCTGGATCAGCCTCGGTGGGTATATTCTGACTTGGACATCTCCATCTGTTTCTCCATTGTTCACCTTTGTCCAAACTTTGTCATCCTTTGTCCTGTCCTCTTGAAAAGGGGAGGAGGTGACTGTGGGCTGAGTGGAATCACCCTCAGCTTATTTTGGAGCTACTACAACATTTATTAGTTGTACTTTTCTTTGTCACTATAACACTTTTTCATATCATAAAGGTGGTATCCAAATCTTGAACAAAATACACTACATTATTAGGAGATCCATAAAAGTTGTCTATAGTCAAACTTAAAACACTCTTGGGCGATTTTAGTGACCCAATTAAATATTGACATTATATGAGAACAGTAAGCCATCATTAACTAGGTGTGGCCGGTGGGTAATGAATTACCTCTGGCTGCTAGGTTGTTTGTCTTGTCTGCTGAAAAAGAGTATGGCACAAGGATGTGGGTAGTGAGCAAGAGTAATGGAGTACTATCCACCCCACCAAACAGATCCTTCAGGGGCTCTAAACTGGGTAGAGCTCATTAGGTTCAGATATCTCAGAAGCCAGGTTGGTTTGAGCTGTAGCCCATAGTGATGTTAAAGAGAGGTTAGGCTCGATTGTGACAAAGGCAGATGAATGACCGACTGTTACTGTCTTTATGTACCTCTTTAGGTTCAGGTCTGAGTCCCTTACTACTGCCAGGATTCTGATAATTGGTTTCTACACTTAGTCTTAGAGATATACACAGAGTGAATTGACTTGAGCTATGTGCTAACTTTAGAACATTCCTTTTTTGTTCCAGTTATCAAAAACAAGAATTGAAAAGTTTGCAAACCAGTAATAAACAAACAAGTACAACACAGTGAAACGTTTGGAATGACTGGTCATTTTGAACTTCTTGACATTTTTTTTTTTTTTTGTAGATTATATGCAAGTTTCCAGACCAACCAAAAGCAATGAATAGCCAGCAGCAACAAGCTTTAGGCTCTTATTTCACATTTCAAATTCAGTAATTTCATAACTAGCAACATCTATTGTGTAACTTGACCAAAGCGCTTAACACAAAATTCAGTGATTCACCCATTCACACACTGATGGAGGCAAGCTACAGAAGCTATCGGAAGCAAGGCTTCCATACACAGGTGCCACCATGCCCTCAAACCACCAGAGATACATGTAGGCAATAGAGGTATAGTGTCTTGCCCAAGGAGACAAGAATATTAAGGCTTGAACTGACAACCCTTCGGTGACAGGGTAAACTCTTGGATCCAACACTACAGTAGCCCCACTGTCTATTTGTGAAGTTAATTCAAATGAAATTGTGTCTAGGTACAGAAATAGTTTCGAACAGTCAGTTTGGTTGACAACCTTAGGAGAAGCTTGATGCTAGCTTTTTCTTCCATATTTGTTTTGAGCTGTGCCATCCTAAAATACCTACATTTCAGAAATGCTGATTGGAGGTGAAGAATAAAAAAAAAATTACAGGTAGTTCTATTAATCAAAATAAAATATATTTGTTGTAAATGTCTTGTGCTGGCAGTTTGAAACCCCAACCTACTTTTGGTACTAAATACTGTAACTGTGGCAAAGTTGCTTAGGCGATTTCATCTAATCATAAAACTAGATTTTGCATGTTTAAGTAGGCAGTTTTTATTTTAATCAAGCTTGAAGCTGTCAATTTTAACCACATACTTCTTCATTGGCCTATGCTAACATTTAAATGGCTTTACTGTGCCAGTGGTGTACTAGCTGTTATATTTGAAAGAGGGCATTATGTTTGGTGGTACCTGGGTTATTCTTCTATATTATAACCAAAATCCATTCATTTGGAGTGACAGTTGGTTCAGGTGGTTGGAACATGGATAAAAGTTAAAGCTCCTATTTCAAAAAATGTTGCTGAACAAGTTGATTTTAGGAGAAATAAAAGAGTCTACCAGTAAATCCATGTCTTCAGATCAACTGAAAGTATATCAGTTAACCTTCAAAGTTTGGTTTCTATCCAGACACAAATTTAAATTCCATCAGTTCTCCAGTCTGTTCTATCATTTGTCACAAATTGTGCCATGCGGTAATCCTCAATGGACAGATGCAGGATCCATTCATGCATCCAGACAGCCCCACATTTCCCATCTTTGTCTAAATCTCCTCTCTGTTGCTCTTTGTGCTAGACGTTCAGTTATTGTTTTCTGTTCTTAGACGGTAATGCTACATGTAATAGGTGTAGTATTTTTCTAGCTTTAGAGATGAGGGTAACAGAGCTAGAGTCCAGGGTCCGGGTCGTTGAACACCCAGGAGCTAAATCAAACCAAGTAGTCAACAGCTTGGAGCCATCAAGACTGGGTTCATGGCCATATAATGTTCCTTTAGTAGTTTCTAAGCAGCAGGTCCCAGTATAATGCAGAACATGCAGAGAATAGACCTACATCCTTAATTGCTATCCTTGAGTTGCTCTGCTCGATTGGTCCTCACCGTTTACACACTGTCTGCACATGCAACATCATATTTTCAGTTATGGTAAATATATACAAAGCTCTTTGTTTCCTAAAAAGATGAGCAAAAAAAGTGTATGATTGGTTGGTATATGTATGGCATTAGCGTAAGACCTTTGTATGCACCAAAGTGAGCTACTGGTATAGAAATTAATTCAGTCACACTACGCAACAACGCCTCTTTAATTCAAATTGCTTTTTAAAAAAAAACTTGTAGAGAAATTATCCCTTCATATTTCCTTTATAGCTGCATGTTTCTTTTAAGAATAACACCCTGTACTAGAGCCTTCTACCCAATGATTCACAGATGGAGAGACAGAAATGCAAACATGGATTCTGATCACAAATAAAATATTGTTTTGTACAAAGCAGGATGTCATAAAAATTTATGAATAATCTGGTGAAAACCACTGCTCCAGGGCACCTGTAAGGCTGAGACTGGCGGTATCCGACCGTAGAATGGGGACATTCTTTTAAATTATAGGTTATATGTAGATCATAGGAACCTATAGAAATTATTTCTATACATAGACCAACTTCAACTTGTTACAGTGGCAAGTGAGACATAGTCTTTTTTAAAAATCCTTAGTTGCAGAGTAATTCATGTCATTTTATTAGACCATTATTACGTTCACAATAATGGTGGCGCCAACACCAATACTCATTCAAACTTAGATTCCACACAGCACCAGAAGACAAAAAAGTTAATTTTGGGGAGAGTTGACCTTGCTGAGTAAAATAAAAGCTGTTGAAATTTGTATTTCTTTAACCCATTTAGCTTAAAAAATATTCAACAATACAAAATGTTGTTTTACCATATTCCTTGACTATTTTAGACAAACTTTCTGTGAGAGGAATGCCAAAAATAAATTGTTGGCAGATCTGGAGATATCTAATCCACATGAGGTAGCTTGCTGCTCTGCAGGGGCAGTGTGAAAGTTAGAAACTTGTTCCCAGACCTGATAAATCTTTCAGTTGAAGAAGTTTGCCTTATCTCTCTGCATCAGTTCACAGACCACTGTTCCTCAAACCCACATGCACACACACTCTCGTTTTAGCACAGACACAAATAGGCAAACAAGTCGTATTAAAAGGCTGCAGTCGACAGGTAACCTTTTACTCCGGCCCACTGCTGTTACACCAGCTGCTGCTGCTTTTGAGCTAGAGTTTGAGTCTGAGCCTGAGGCGAGACTTGATGAAGGGAAACTCAACAAACAATGGATTAATCAACTGTGTAATAAGAGACAATGTGAAAATGGTCACTCAGGAAAGATGTATAAACATTTTTGAAAGAGAACCACCTACTACATCAAAAAGGAGTACAAGAAGTACAAGTAATTAAGAATCTTTATAAAGCAATATATTTCATAGTACTTAAAGTACTATTTTTTTTATACCCTCAATGACAGAGGTGGATTTTTTTTCCAGTTTTGTTTTGGGGGCCAGAGGGAGGCAAGGCTATCTGAGAAGGTACACAGACTATGAAAAATAATCTGTTGCTAAATCATTTGCGACTACCTTTTTCTAAACCTTAAATATATTTAACTTCATGTAATGCACAATGGAGAGAAGATTTTTGTAATAACAAAGCAATAACAAAAACACATATATACAAATTTAATAGAAAAATATGACAAGAAATATAAAGGTGTAAATTTGTGATGAAATATTTAAACATTCCATAAAATATTGACATATAAAATAGAATAAAATAATAAATAATGCTATTTACCTTTTTTTTCTTAAAACATTAAACTGTTAAGTGTACCACTGAATTATGGAACTCAATTACTGAATGTGCCACTAAATATTTTTATATACCTTTCTAATTATAACAATAAATACTTCAATGCAATTTTTATATTTAATTTATTTACACAGTAACTTATTATCTTACAAAAGCATTTAATTGTGGACTAGGGCAACTTCCGTAGAGACCCTGATGTCTATTTGCCTGCTTCTCACTGTAAAAGACAACACATCTTCTTTCTGGGTTCCTTTAAAGATATTGTAGAGGATTTTGGCATTTTATTTAAAAGACCCGCCCTCTCCACTAAAAGAATTGGCCCTTGCACAACCCCGTACCCGCTTCCGAGAGTAAACGCCTATTAACCCTCAGGCATTCTAAGAGGGGTCTCCCAGACCCCATCTCCACCCCACGCCTGAGAGGGGTGGCCAGACCTTGCCGCGTCCCGAGTGGTCGGAGAGGATTCCAGCTCTCACGCATTCTTCGAGGGATCCACCAGACCACGCTGCGTCCCTAGTGGCTATTTTGTTCAAATAGGGAACAAAACAAATGAAAAAGGAAAAGCAAAGCCCAGTGACAACCCCTCGCACAAGGAAACCTATGTCTTCCACACAGGGGCCTTCGCCACCACCTCTCCTCCTCGTCTGTGTCCACCAGACAAGCTTCCTGGACCTTAATTTCCTCTGCCTGAGCTAAACATGAAAGCCTCAGTATTTCTCAATTAAAGACATTTCATCCCAGCGCTGTGTGTCCCAAGCCCGTAACATCATAAATGACCCCTCACACCCCAACATGGACTTTTCTCCCTGATGCCCCCTTGCAAGAGACTTTAAAGCATCTGATGCAGGTCCAGCAGATTCCAGAATATTTTGTTCCCCACTGCCATTAGAATGCTGAATGTTATGTAAAATGAAAAAAATAATGAATATTACATCTGTAATTATACAGCCATATGTTTACATTACTGTTTTTTCATCAAAATGTTTTTTTTTTTATCACTGCTGCTTACCTTATCAAGGCTGCACTTTAAAAAATGAAATAGTCTATAGTGATGTTCTTAACGAAATCTCTTTTTGTTTACACTTGTGTATACAAAATTACAAAATAAAATCTGTCTAAGTCTATTCCATTCAGAAACTATGGGAGCAATACATGTCTTGATGTTGAATGGGCTTCCATTGGAAGGTCCAATTGGATTATGCTTTGACCGCAGTGGTCCAGGTAAAGGACATGTATGAGCACAAATAAATGAATATGTTGCGAGAGTTTACCAGAAGATTATAAATACAATAAATAACTCGGACTGGAAGTTTCAGTTATTTAATAGGTCATTCAAATCAAGGGTAAAACTATTTAGTTATTAATTAGTGTGTCTGTTCATTCGGATGCTATGAGTGAATCCAGCCTTAGTGATAAATCGTTCACTGTGTATACACTGTGTATACAATAGTACATATTAGCTACAATCACATAGTATTATATCTGATAACTATGCAAACACTAAACACTACTGAAAATAAGTACAAATAAAGAAATAAAAGGGGAAGAGGGGTTTAAAGGTCCGTTCAAAGTCTGAGGGATATTCAAAGTTTAAGGCTTAATGCATTGAAAGTGTCCTTTATAAAGCAGCACGAGATAAAATGTGAATAATCCCTGATGCAGGGATGTTAACTGCAGTCAAAACAGTGAAGTTTCATGGTGAATAATGAATAATGACTCAGGAATGCACTAAACAAAAATGAGGCAAAAAGATCCATTAGCTTAGCTGGTTCTAGGGGTTCTGGTTCTGGTCTGGTCGGGTCCAACAGAAACAAAGAAAGGGTTAGCTCCTGATATGGCTTCTATAAGGTGTTCAGCACGAGGTACAATGAGAGCTACAATGCTAGCCAGTCCACTGTAGCAGTTAGTTTCAGAAACACATGACTCATTCAGTCTATGTAGTAAACATTAGCATTCAGTTAAACTGTTAAAACCATCACCAGTTGAATCAGAAAGTTTAATTTAAATAGAACTCAAACACAACTACCTATTCTACCTAGTTCACCCAAGCAGAGCACTTATTAAGCATCAGATGGAAAAAAGGGGAGGGATGATGTTACTGTTTTGGTTCGGTGGAGGGAAGGCCTTCGTCTCGGTCCGGTTTTCTTCAGGCTCCGTCCTCAATCCAGTCCAGTCCGCTCGTCCAACAGCAGCTCAAAGAGATTTGTATAATTTTAATGCATTAATAAGAGGTGATTTTGCAAAGAGTTTGATTTTATAACTCACGGTAGCATGGGACGTCTCCCTTATAGCTACGGTGGTTAGGTTGTAGCCTCAGCCTCCAACAGCACCTCCTCTGTGCTACTCTGTCTCTGTATCACAGGCAATCATGGGTCTGGCAGCTTCTAATGCTGCGTTCACACCGGACGCAGCAGGCGCGACAGAAGCAGCAAGTTTACATGCAAAGTCAATGCTTGACGCGCGTCAAGGCGCAGCAAAATGTCCCGCAGCGCGTTTTGAGCAGCAGGCGCAGCGCGTCTGAGCAGCTGAAGCAGCGCGTCGGGCGCGTTTAGAATCTGACGCGCGTGATGCGCCGCAAACGCGTTGCTGCTCGAGATGGAAAAATTGAATTTTTGCTGCTCGACGCGCCGCGTCAACCAATCAGAAGAGCTGATCTGGGAGCTGGCAGAGAGACACAGCGCTGATGATACAGAGCTATGATCACTCCTCTGAAACAGTTTATTGACGCATAAATTAACTTAAAATGCAGAAATCTGCTGGCAGAATATGTTCGCTTTTATTATCCTGCTGCCTGCAGTTTGGATTATTTAGATGAAAAAACACATACCAGCTGCCGCGGTGACCTGCAAGGCGGCGACCCGGCCAGAGGCTGCTGATGAAGGGATTCCTACTGTCGGCGCACCGCCGGTATGTGGGGGTCTGAGCGGCTCCGACAGAAAAAATATTGGAAGGCAGGATGATAATCTGAACGAACTGACTGCACTGATTACGTTTTCAGGTGTATTTTCTCACTTAAAAACATATTAAAACTACTTTATTCCCACTGATCACAGCAAATATAGCTGCAAGGCAGAGGAAGGATAGTGAAGCTCCGCCCAACGCGCGTCAGACACACTTTTGCACCGCGCAGCCAGAGCAGCAAAGCTGCTTCAGCCGCGCGTCAGAACTAACTGGTACAAGCAGCAAAACTGAAGCAGCAGACGCGATTTTGCTGCTTTTGCTGCGTCCGGTGTGAACGTAGCATAACAGGCTTCTGGAACACTGTGTTCAACTCAGTTTGAATCACAGGAAGAATAAAACACTGCATTCAGCTCCTTCTGAATTGCAGAAAAAGGCAGTATGACTTGGTCCAGCAAGCGCACACTTCTCCAGAGGGATTTGGTCACTACTTAGCATAGCCTTCAGCTGGAGGCAACCGGTAAATTCTATCTGCACAGTCTAGACACTTATTCCAACACTAAGTGTTGGTGGCAGAGTCTGTATGGAGTGCAGCTTAAGAAAAGCCGTATATTAAATCAATCACCTTTAAGAAATATGTCTGTAACTGATTCTAATGTAGCTTGTTAGATGGCACTACATAGCAGGTGGTTTATCTCCTTTAGAATGGCTGAACAGCTCCTGACTTCTCAGTGATAACAACTCTCCAAGAAGAAAAGCCACAATTGGCTGTTCTAATTCTTTCCATATGACACATTCCACATCATCCCTTAATGTGCATATTTAGTTTTTTTTTTTTTTCAGACCATGGGAGAGAGGGCTACCAACATCAGCTAGACACATCTGATTAAAAACACTCTAAATACATTTACAACTAAAGATGAAGATTTAAAAAAAGAAACAACTGAGGTAAAACAAGAGTCTACATCAGTGCAGCCTACACTGATTGAGGACAATATTTTAGGGGGAGGGGCTTGAAAACAGACATGTAGGCTATGCCCGAACACCAGCCCTAACCCCTAATTCGTCAATCATTATGTAAGGTGGGGACTTTATGATAAAAAAGGTTAACTGACCCCTTCCGACAGATAATCACATTTCGCTCCCCATTGATAACGTGACTTCTTTCTCACCCCTAAAACAAATCCAATGATGTTTTGTGAGTAGAACTCTTGCGGAGCATTCTGGCATATCTGTCTGTGTATTGACCATGGATGTACATTACTTTTTAAGGTCCACTGTAGGTCTTTTCAAGTCAAATACTTTCACCCAATATAAAATATATAAAATGACGTAACCACTAAATGTAAATTGGTTGTCTCATTATTTTCCCTCTCTGCATTTCAGAGGCCATAGACTGTGGCTTTAAAAACAGTTAGCAGAGGCACACGGAAGTACAGTATGTATGACTGAAATGCGGGGGAGGGATTAGTAAAACATTGGAAAGAAACATTAAGTTAAATATCATATTTACATCCAGCTTTTCAATTTGTTGGGACTCAGTGGAAGCCTTGCCCATGAGTGGCTCATTTTTAATGGCTAAGCAGAGGGGAGTCACTCTTTTCTCTCTGGCCTCAGGCACAATTTGCTGTATCTGTCTCCTTAAAGCTCTTACCAGAGCTCTCCCAAAAGGCAAGTTTATTTATATAGCACATTTCAGCATCAAGATGAATGGAAGTGCTGTACATTAGAAAAAGAAAGAAAAAGAAACAAACAATGCAATTGCATGAAGGTAGAAGTACCAGATATTTTGAAAGCCTCCTTGAGTAGATATACAGCCTTACTTTCTTGCCCTGCCTGTCTGATCATGTCTTAGTCTGTTTTCAGATTTCCCCATTTTGCCTGTCCCTTACTGGATTATCTTACCTGATCTCCGATATTCTGGACAATGACCATGTTTCTGATTACCGAATACCCACCTCAAGTCTCTGCTTTTTATATTTGTTTGCCTGAATCTGCCTCAATGGTTTGGAAACCACTGCTGTTCTATGACGACCGATTCAAGCCTCATTCCAAGGTCTTTTTGCCTGTCAGTGTAACTAAATCGTCAAACCTATTTTCTGAATCTGTCCAAGGTTCAGTCACCAAAGGGTTCACATCTCCACCAGAATCCTGAGAAGTTTTCTAAAAATATCTTAACTCATCCCAGCCGCTAATCTGTCTCTCCCTACGCAGTGGTTCCTGTTGCTGATGATGAGCTGTTATCCAGAGGATCAATCTTCAAAACGTCCTTCCCTATTATTCAAAGTTCAAATTACATAAAATTTCAGAATATCAATATAGCAAAAAAAGACTTCCTCCAAACATCTAAGGATCTACTTTTTTAACCACAGTTAAATAACTGTTTAATAAATGTCTTCGCCGAACAGCAAAGAACATCCTATCACATTCACATCATCTTATAAAAAAATGGCTGCTTTGTATTAACAAACAGAAATGCCCTTTGGCAACCAGAAGAAATACCAGAAGACTTTGTAGGAGTGATGGAGGTACGATTACAAGAATACTGTCATGATTGGCTTAAGAGACTTAACCCACATGCAGAACACCACTGGAAGCAGAGTAAAAGTTTAACAGAGTTTATTGAAATGTTCACAGAGAAATCATGAACTGGTTCTGGCACAGGTTCGGGACTGGAATCACTGATGTCTGCAGAGATGGATAGTTTGATTAGCCAGGCAGTCGGATGGTTTATCGAGTGAGTTAATTCTGAATGTACCTTGAAGAGGTTCTGACAGATCCTTTGTGAGGGAGGGAACCGGTTGGGTCCAGAGACTGTAGATTCAGCAGAGAGCTCAGCAGCAGCAGCGTCTAGCTTCTGGCTTGTGAGTTTCAGACCTTGACTTGATTTTCTAGCTCTCCCTTGAGAGCAGTTGGTGAAGTCCAGACTGAAATCTTCAGGTTTGGCTTCCTAGGGCAGGCAGGCAGGTTTACAGGCAAAGCTCATCCAGAGCTTCAGACTTCAGTCGGGTTTTCAAACTTGGTCAACACTGCGGCGTTGAAGGAAGGTCTGACTGTTGCTTATGAAGGAGGTCTCCTGATGGGCTGATGATCCTCAGGTGTGCTGAGGGCTCCAGCCCAGGAGACCCACAGCGCTCTCTGCTGGAGACAGGTGGCAGATCTCCAGATCCCAACAGTACCCCCATCAACGAGGAGGTGGACGGGAGGGACTTCTCATAATTGAGGATAAAAGAGCCAGGAACCCAGGTGCGGTCCTCCGGACCGTAGCCTTCCCAGTTGACGAGGTACTGCCAGCCGCGACCTCGCCGACAGGAGTCCACGATCCGGTGAACTGTGAAGGCCGGATGGCCATCAATGTCCAGGGCGGATGGAGGGGAGTCGGAAGGTGGGCACAAAGAGCTGGTAATGACCGGTTTGAACTGTGAGACGTGGAAAGTTGGGTGGATGCGTAGGGACGTTGGCAGGTGCAGGCGGACAGCAGAGGGATTAATGATCTGGGCTATCTTGTACAGACCGATGAATCGTGGCGAGAGTTTTTTTGACATGGCCTTGAGTGGAATGTCACGTGTCGACAACCATACCTCTTGCCCAGGGGTATAGTCAGGAGCGGGGCGTTGTTTGGAGTCGGCGAATCTCTTAGAAGAGGCAGAGGTACGGTTGAGGGTGGTGATGGTGTCGTTCCAAATGCGATGACAGCGGCGGATGTGGTGGTGGACTGACCTAACCATTATCTCTCTCTCGTCTGCGGGGAAAAGTGGAGGTTGATAACCTATGGAGACTTGAAATGGAGATAAACCGGTTGCAGCAGATCTTTGTGAATTGTGTGCGTATTCGATCCATGTCAGAAACTGACTCCAGTCAGTCGGATTATTTGAGGTTAGGCAGCGGAGAGTGGACTCAAGCTGTTGATTCATCCTCTCCGTCTGCCCATTATCTGTGGATGGTGACCAGAGGTGAGGGAGAACTTGCAATTGAGAGCAGAACAAAAGGCTTTCCAGACCTGCGAGATGAACTGGGGACCAGGATCTGAGAGAATCTCTTGGGGTATGCCATGAAGACAGAAGACATGTTTCACAAGGAGTTGGGCGGTCTGGAATGCAGTGGGTAGTTTCCTGAGGGGAATCAAATGACAGGCCTTGGAGAAACAATCAACAATGGTTAGGATAGTGGACATACCTCTGGAAATTGGAAGACCGGTAACAAAATCGAAAGCGATGTGGGACCATGGACGGGTTGGAACAGGTAGAGGACGCAGCAGCCCAGAAGGTGGTTGGTGAGTGGTTTTGTTTCTGGCACAGATGGGACAAGCCAGCACATACTCCTTCACGTCCTTGTGAAGGGACGGCCACCAAAAGCGTCTTGTAATGAGTGCGATTGTTCTGCTCACACCAGGATGGGATGAGAACTTGGCTGCGTGCATCCAATGGATGAGGCGGGATCTAACAGAAGATGGAACATAGGTTTTGTTTGGAGGTCCGTTACCTGGGTCAGGTTCAGAGGCCAGGGCTAAGTTGATGAGATCAGTGATCTCCCAGGAAACGGCTCCAACCGTGCATGAGGCAGGGAGAACAGGCCCAGGTGTCTCAGGTTGATCAGAGGAGTACAGACGAGAGAGAGTCAGGGTTGACGTTTTTGGAACCGGGTCTGTAAGAGATGATGAGATTGAAGCGAGAAAAGAACAGAGACCATCTAGAGTGGCGTGGGTTGGATCTTTTTGCTGATTGAAGATAAGCCAGGTTTTTGTGGTCTGTCCAAACCAATACTGGATGCTCTGCGCCCTAGAGCCAATGTCTACATTCTTCCAAGGCGAGTTTAATGGCAAGAAGTTCTCTGTCTCCGACATCATAATTTTGTTCTGCCAGAGAGAGTCTGCGTGAAAAGAATGCACAGGGGTGAGTTTTCTGGTCGGAGTCTGATTGTTGCGATAATACAGCTCCTACACCGGAGTCAGAAGCGTCCACCTCTAAGATGAACTGCTTAGAGGGGTCGGGCTGGATCAGGATGGGTGCGCTGGAAAACAGAGTCTTAAGATTGTTAAAAGCAGTTTCAGCTTCAGGTGTCCATTGAAATGTCTTCTTCACAGAAGTCAGGACTGTGAGGGGTAGAGCTGTCTGACTATAATTTTTGATGAAGCGTCTGTAGAAATTAGCAAACCCCAGGAACCTTTGAAGCTGCTTACGGTTTTCAGGTGTCAGCCAGTCCAGAACTGCCTTTATCTTGTCTTCGGATGGCTTCACCTGCCCGCCCTCGAGCACAAACCCTAGAAATGTGACAGATGGTTGGTGAAATTCACATTTTTCAGCCTTTACAAAGAGTTTGTTTTCCAGCAGTCTCTGAAGGACCTGGACTGGAATCACTGATGTCTGCAGAGATGGATAGTTTGATTAGCCAGGCAGTCAGATGGTTTATCGAGTGAGTTAATTATGAATGTACCTTGAAGAGGTTCTGACACATCCTTTGTGAGGGAGGGAACCGGTTGGGTCCAGAGACTGTAGATTCAGCAGAGAGCTCAGCAGCAGCAGCGTCTAGCTTCTGGCTTGTGAGTTTCAGACCTTGACTTGAGTTTCTAGCTCTCCCTTGAGAGCAGTCGGGTTTTCAAACTTGATCAACACTGCGGCGTTGAAGGAAGGTCTGACTGCTGCTTATGAAGGAGGTCTCCTGATGGGCTGATGATCCTCAGGTGTGCTGAGGGCTCCAGCCCAGGAGACACACAGCGCTCTTTGCTGGAGACAGGTGGCAGATCTCCAGATCCCAACAAATACAAAAATGAACTGACAAGAGAATCCAATGAATAAGCGGAGAGCTCAGAATTAAATCTGGTTATTAGGCAATTTTCAAGTTGGGACTGGAAAGTTGACAACCAGTCAATTTCAACATCAATGCACAATGTATAGATTTAGTCTGCACAATCTGTCAAGCATTTTTTGGGGTGCAAAGCTCTTTCAACGACATCAGTGCATGACATATTTGTAGAAAATATTTCAAACACTTTATATATTCATGTTCAGCTATTGCCATCAGCTGACCACTAACATGCTGGAAGTATCCTCTCTCTCCCATCTTATTTCTTGTGGCATCTTTCTCTTCTTCATTGGCCTTACTTTTATAAATAAAAACAGTTGAGACAGCTCTTTGCAAAAGTTCAAGCTTCTTTGGTGTTCAACCTCTTGACCACAATTTTAAAGGTTTGTAATTCATCAATTTTATTGTCTTTCGCTGCTGCTTCTTATAGTTTATACAGGTTGGCAAGCAACAGGTGTGCATTAGTGCCACCAAAAACAATGTTTAGTCACTTTTGAAACAACTTGTTAAAAGTGATTTTATATTTTAATACACTTAGGCTCATTCTCAGTGTTGTGTTTAGATGATGCCAATACAAAAGAAAATAGACCTAAAGAGCTATTTAAGCAGCCAGACAGTAAGCAATATAGGACAATGATAAAAGGTTGTGTTACATTTAATCCTTTACAATTAAAAATGCACTTATACATTATATGACTTTAGGAAACACAGATATCCAGTAATAATGATGCAGGGCAGCTTGAAGGTGAAGCAGCTGGCCCTTCAGTGCTTCAGGTGATGTCTAAATAAACCAGGTGAAACTAAAATATTTGCACATGAGGAGTTCTGGATGGAGAATATTGACAGACAAAAACATTGTTTTAATCTTATATATTATATATATTGTATTTTTACAGTTTTGGTATAATTACTGATCTAAGTGGGTTGCTCTGTCGGGGAAAGGCACATTTTACATTCATATTATGTTTTAGAGTCTCTATTCTCCAGTTAATGATGAATCACTTACTAAATTAGTTGACAATTATTGAAATAATCGATTAATACGATTCATTTTTTCAGCCCCAGATAAAATACATGAAATGGGCTACACAGAGTAACTAGAGCCCAGATGTTCAACTTTTATAGTGAAATTAATATTTTAATTAATGTATTATTTTTCTGGAAACAGAGAGAGCATAGTAGGTAAAAAATATAAGAGTGGGGTTTAACTCTGCACAATTCTATATCTTCAAAAGAAAATACTGTATTTACCTTCTCACTTAGTTGTTCAATTGAAACCATTTTCAAAGTGGAAAACAGTCCTAATTCCACATTCATCAGAGCCGGCGATACTTCAAACATTGATAATCAGCATCCAATGAGTGTAGTGCTTATAAAATTTTTATTAATGTAGCAAAATGATGCTTTTCTCTTTTAACAATGAATTCCTCCTATCAGTACGGATGCTCACATCGAGCATAAAAAAGGGCATGCATATTGCATAGCACCAATGACACCCGACCAATAGTGTCCCTACCAAAGTTCAAATCAAACCTACTCCCTTGGCTTAAATCACCCCTTTGAGTGGTCCGAGACAACGTCATTAAAACTCTGCAAGTTAAAAAGTTCCTAAAAAATTTATATTTGCTTCATATTCCATTTTTTACAAGCATACATTTTAAAACTTTTCATTATGAAACCCTATTTTTGAATTTGACGTTAAACATACTTGTTATTTTATCTGCATTATTCATATTATTGTCAATGAAAGGCGTCTGTCAAGTTTTTTTTTGTCTGTGTGCTCCTGATGCTGTGTGATAAAAATGGGTGCTGAACAGATCTTTTGAGAATTTAAGCACCTGTCATATGCTTGCTTCACCACCTGTCCAGCTTTCCTCGAGGGAAATTCTCTAGACCAGCAAATGTTTCTTAGGATGCTGTAGGATACTGTGTAAGGGCAGACCAACCTTGTTATCAGGTTTAAACTTCTGAAACCTGATAACAGGCTTACTATTTTAAAAGTTGCACAATGTTTTCCAGTTTTTCTGTAAAATAAAAAAAAGCTATTATCAAATTTTATGCAAAACTTGAATTTTGTTGTTTATATTGGTTGTTAAATTTTCCCAGTTTTGGTATGTAGTCATTTGGGGTCTGCCTAAACCGAATTTTCATTTTTGTTTTTGCTTATTTGCTTTGGTTTTTTGGCATGTTGTATTGTTTCTGGTGCATACTGTTGCGTAGAATTCCAGACGTAAATTATGTTTTGTGTGCATATTTCAGTATTTTTTTATTTATTTATGGAATTTGAGTTTTACCAAAAATAATATCACTAAAACATTATCTGGTTATCTATGTATGGTTGATTTTAAAAACTGTAAAAAAAAATTGCGAATCCTGACATTTTAAAATTATTATTATTATTTTTCTGAGAGTTTACAAAAACCTTTCTATCAGTAGTTCAGTGTAAACACTATGCATTTCCTTGCAATTTTCTAATGCAGAAGAAACAACTGTGATGTAAGAAGGGCAGATAGATCAATGCAAGCCATTCTAAACTGGGCCTTGGCGGTAATGAAACTCTGCATCCCTGGAGAACACCACATAACATAGTGAGGTGAAGGAGGTCCAAATAACTTTCTCTATGCACCAACAAAGAAACTGAAGAGAACACTTTCATGGTTATAAATGCAATTCTAAAAAATCAAATAGTTCATACATCCTCCCAAAAGACAACATTTTTTTCAGGCATGCAAGATTCACAGGTTTTTTTTTTCATAGCAGAAGCATATTGTATCTTGATATTGTCTATTGTTTCTGGTATCACCTTCCAGGAGTAATAGCAATGAGGCTTAAAGGTATTAGTGCCTTTAAAATAAATGGAAAGGGATGGCATGAAAACAAAGAAAAACACAAATGACATTCCTGTAATATCATTTAAGCTGTAGGAGTCAAAGCTAGAGTATTAGTATTTAAATTATCTTTTGTGCCTTATTGTTTAACCTTCTTTTAATGGATAACTGAAAATATGCTGATTTTGTACCAACAAAACATTGTTTTAATTGAAAATTAACAATCATTACTTCAGGAGACAACAGTGTGATGGATGTACATAGACATGTGGATATATCAATCTAAAGGTATAACCTTTGCTAAAAGTACTATAGTAAAATCAGCTTCACTCCTAATATACACATTGTTAAAAAAATGGAACATGGAAGACATAAACAACACAATATAACTTAAATTAGGTCAAACTTCTGTGAATCAAACTGTCCACTTAGGAGGTAACACTGATTGACAATGAATTCCACATCCTTTTCTATAAATGGACAACAAGTGGAATTTATTGGCAATTAGCAAGACACATTCAATAAAAGAGTGGTTCTGCAAGTGGGGACCACAGATCACTTCTGAGTACCTACACTTTCTGGCTGTTGTTTTGGGTACTTTTGGAAGTTGGTGGTGCTGTCACACTCACTGTAGCTTAAGACAGACTCTACAACCCACACAAAGGGCTCAGGTAGTGCAGCTCATCCATGATGACACGTCAATGCAAGCTGTGGCAAGAAGGCTTGCTGTGTCTGTCAGTGAAGTGTCCAAAGGCTGGAGGCACAACCAGGAGACAGGCCAGTACACTAGGAGGAGGCCGTAGGAGGTCAACGACAGCAACAGAAGGATTGCTACCTCTGCCTTTGTGCAAGGAAGAACAAGAGGAACGCTGCCAGAACACTGCATGATTACCTCAAGCAGGCCACAAATGTGCATGTGGATAGTGTAAGGGACCATTATCCACAGATGGGGGTTGTGCTCATGCATTTTCCAGAGAAGACCAAGATTGGTGAATTTAGTACTGGTACCCTGCACCCTTCACAGAAGAAAGCAGGTTCACACTGAGCACATGTGACAGTCTTGACAGAGTGTGGAGACACAGTGGAGAGCGATCTGCTGCCTTCAGCATGACCAGTTTTGGTCAGTAATGTTGTGGGGTGGCATTCGTTTGGGGCATTGGACATCCCTCCTTGTTCTTGCCAGAGGTAGGATGACTGCCTTTAGGTACTGAGATGATATTCTTAGACCCCTTGTGAGTCCAAATGATGGTCTGGTTGGCCCTGGGTACCTTCTAATGAAGGGCAATGCTAGACCTTAAGTGCTGTAGTTTCAGCAGTCCCTACAAGATGAAGACATTAAAGCTGTGGATTTGCCGCTGTGTCAAGACCTAAATCAATTTAGCGAATCTTGGACATCATGTCTCAATTAATCCACCAATGTCACATCGCAGCACAGGTTGTCCATCAGTTGGCAGATGCTTTAGTCCAGGTTTGGGAGGTGATCCCTCATGAGACAATCAACCTCATCAGGAGCATTCCCGGGCATTTTAGAGAGGACATACAGGCATGTGGGGCCACACGCAATACTGAGGCTCATTTTACCTGTTTTAAGGACATCTCATCAAAGTTGGAACAGCCGGTAGTGTGTTTTCGTCTTTAACTTGGTATGTGACTCAAAAGCAATGACTCCATTGGTTAGTGTGTTTCACTAAAGTGTTTCATTGATGATTTTTGTGTGATTTTTGTTTTTGTTTTCAGCACATTCAACTTTGTACAGTAAAAAGTACTCAATGAGAATATTTCAACATTCAGATCTAGGATGTGTTATTTGATTGTTCCCTTTAGTTTTTGAATAGTGTATCACAAAATTGATTAGTTTTCCTTTGAATATATTCCATAAACTTCATTTTCTAAAATATTATCTTAAACCTTGGGTATATCATCTGTAGATATAATCTTTAGCTAATAGAATTGCTAAACTTTTAAATATACGTAATAGTGGTTTTGAAGTTTGTTTGCAGACCAAACCTTTCTGACCTAATGTGGCTTTCACCAATTCACATGTGTTATGAATTGGCGCAATATAAATAAACTGAATTGAAATTAAATTTTCCAAAGGAGTCTGTTGTGAACTAAATTAATTAGATTTGGTGGCATTGAGCATTAATTTATCTGCAATATACTACAGCATAAAAGTGACATTTATTACCTACCTTTCATTTCCAAAGCAGCAATGCTGTCATCTATTATAATATATATATATATATATATATATATATATATATATATATATATATATATATATATATATATATATATATATATATATATATATATGGGATAATCCAAACAGCAACGTTTGTGAAAGAGCTTATTTATTTTCTGTTGACTGGCTGTTTTCTATTTGTTCCAGAGCAGTTTGACAAAAATCCTCTGTATTAGTTGCACAATGATTGTTTAAAGTTCAACAAAAATTATTAATTCATTGTACTACATTGTACTACTAATACATAGTATTGCTAAAATATTTTTAAAGAAATTTCACACCGCTGACATAAAAACGTTTTTGAAAAAATGACTAAAATGTCATCAAAAAACACTGTATGTTAAGCTGCTTTATGACGGACAAATGAACCCTGTTGCATACCTAACTGCTGCTACAATACAATAGCTGATAACACAGAATTTTTTGATGGTTCTTTAGCTAGTTCATGTCAAAAAAGAACATATATCATCAGAAAGCAGACAACAATGTTTGGCTGCAGCTCCGCATATGTAGGATATGGCTCTAAGGTTGACAAACCAGGTAGTTGTTTCAGGTCTTGAAACATCTGACATGTGTTCTGCCTCTCCTCCTTGTTGCTCTGCTTTACCTGTGCTTCTTTACTGCTGTGTGGAGCTGTCAGCTCTACTGAATTTACTTAAGGTCAGAAGTTCCTATACTGTTTGACAGATGTGACACCAAGCACATCCATGTTAAATGGGTCCATCTAGCAAACATTTGAAGCGTTATATTCAAGATGGATATTTTGGACACTCAGAAGCACTGGCATTTGGCTCAACTCGGACACTAATGGCAACTTCAGATATCTGTAAAGATTCTTAGTCATCCAGGTCTCGGTCCTCAGTGCTCCCTCTCGAGTGCTCCTCAGTGCTCCCCAGCACTAGCTAGAACGGAAGATGAGGCGAAACGTCTTCTAGAAACATTAAGTCTAGTTGCCTAGACTGAACTCTTTCGAGCAAATCTTAAAGGAATAGTACACCCAAAACATGATTAGCCTTCATTTTCTACTCACCCCCATGCTGAACAAAACTCTGGAGTACTTTTTTGATATCTCAAATGCATCTGGAGATCTGGGAGGCTTCTTGCTGTCTGCTGACATTCAAATAATGGAGGTCTATGGCGCCCGAGACAGAAAGGTCCACAAAAGTCCACAAAAACTTGTCAATATTCCTCCATACTGCTTGTCCAATGTAATCCAAGTGTCCTGAGTGGGTAGCATCCAGAATTTACTCGAAACGAAGTCATTTAGAACGTTTTAGAGCCTAAACAGTAGTGTATAGGATTTCTTAATAGCGCCCCCATGCGCGCTCGCGATTCTACGGAAGCCCGCAGACCAAACCAGCGCATTCAGCTCGGCAAAGAACTCATGCTCTTCCTCAACACTGAAGTCCTCAGACATTTTTCTTTCGTTGTTTCTTTCTTTGCACAGGTAAACAGCACATTTCTTCTTCTACGCTTGCATTATCGGCAGACCAGACGCTGAATGCGCACTTTCTTCCGGTTTGGTCTGCCGGCTTCCGTAGAATCGTGAGCGCGCATGGGGGCGCTATTAGGAAATCCTATACACTACTGTTTATGCTCTAAAAACATTCTAAATGACTTCGTTTCGAGTAAATTCTGGATGCTACCCACTCAGGACACTTGGATTACATTGGACGAGCAGTATGGAGGAATATTGACACGTTTTTGTGGACTTTTATGGACCTTTCTGTCTCGGGCGCCATGGACCTCCATTATTTGAATGTCAGCAGACAGCAAGAAGCCTCCCAGATCTCCAGATGCATTTGAGATATCAAAAAAGTACTCCAGAGTGTTGTTCAGCATGGAGGTGAGTAGAAAATGAAGGCTAATCATGTTTTGGGTGTACTATTCCTTTAAACCTCTTTTTTTCAGAATCAAGGACAATAGATGCTTTCATACTGCTAATAAAGTTGTTTTTTTTTTTATCTTGGAAAGGGGCTATAATTTATGTCTATCTCCAGTTTTATATAATACAGTTTTCATTTTGTTTGGAAATGTATCCATTTAAAAAGAGGATACAGATATAACAGGTTTAACATTTGCATCAATAATTGTTATTATTGTAATTAATAAGTGCAACAGAATTTATTTTTACATTTGTCACCAACAGCTCTAATCTCCCCCTCTTCCACTCTTGTTAAAAAAAATACGGAGTTTTTTTTGTCATGGGCGCCTTGTAGCTCAAAGCTTGTTGTGGTCCCACAATCAGGAATCATTTCTGCCTATTTCAGGCTGTCATGAAAAACTTCTTGGTTCTTTTCAACCACTATATACATATTGTTAATAATTATATTGTTGTCCATAAAATCCATCCATCTTCTCCTGCTTATTCAGTCAGGATCACTTTGGGGCTGATGCCAATCTGCTGCAGTCTACGTGCAAAGGGCGGTATACAGCCAGAACAGGTCACCTGTCTGTTGCAGGGCAACACAGAGACAGAAAAAGACATACAACCATGCATGCATACTTACACCTAAGGACAATTTAGAAAAATTAAATTAACAGTCATGTTTTCGGTCTGTGGGACAAAGGTGGGTACCCTGAGAGAACCCACACATGCAGAGGGAGAACATGCAACCTCCATGCAGAAAGACCCCGGGCCTGAAATCAAATCCGAAACCTTATTGCTGCTAGGTAAAATTTCTACAAATTGTTCCACTGTGGATCCCTGCTGAGAGAATATTTTGGATAGTTGATCAATTTTTGCCATTTCTGATAACAATATTTAATATTGTCAGGACTCCTGTCAGTGTGTTTGTGTTTCTGTGTTTGTCTCCCTTCCTCCACCAGGAGGTAACTAACTCTGGACCGCCTCCTCACACACCTGCTGATGGTTTCCTCGTTAACAGAGCGTTCTTAAGCTGCTGACTGCCTCTACCTCAACGCCAGAGTGTTTGTCAGTTTTGGGTAATCTAGCCAAGCTGAGTTTTGCTGAGTCAAACTGAGTTCTAGTCAACCTGAGTTTTAACTTAGTTTTTTGTCGTTGCCTCTCGGCAGGAAGTCATCCTGCAAACTGGATTTTTGGGACCTTCTCTCCCTGGAAGGATCAACTGAGCTACAAACTGAGCTGGGATTCAAACAGGAGCTTTGGATCCACTTTCCCCAAGAGATTGTTTGAGCTTCGCACTGAGAAAGGGATTTATCTCCACTACGACCCATTCAAGTACCGCAGGAAATCTGAGTTGCAATCAGTTTCTCCGTTCACCTATAACAACCGCATTCTGGGTAAACCCTGTTCCGCCCTCCACCGAATCAGACAAACACTGGAACTACAGCATACATACTGGAGTCAAGGATTCAAGAACTTCTCTGGAAATGTGAGTCAGCAACAAAATCCTCTTCTCCAATTCACGAGTCAAATTTCCCACTAAGCCTGTGTCTTCCCCTCACTTTTCATTTCCAGTTGAGCAGTGTTCAGAGCAACACTTCTCTCTGAATTTTCTAATCAATAAAAACAGTTAAACCTTTCCCTTGGTCTCCCTGTTTGGTCTTCTGCATTTGGGTCTGAACCTTAGTAAAATAATGACAAATATATTCCAGATGTTTTTTATATTTATTTTATTCTTTATTGCGTTTTTTTGCTTATCATATTAACTTGTGTTCTCATTCTTTGTACTTTGTTTCTTGTCCTTAGCAGCTTTCCGGTAACAATTGTCATAAACCCCAAACACCAGCAGATGGAGAAAGATATCATAAATAAATTATCTACTTATGGCAATTCTATTTATAAGGTTTGAAAATATATAATTTATTAATGTGGCACTATAGTTTGCATTCATAATGGATCTGGTGATTTTTGAATAAAGGCTCAAACTGTAAACTGTATTTATGAGTTTATAACTTATTTATAGCTTTAGTTACAATATGCTTCTCTGAGTTAAGAAAATCCACATGGTTGGTGCAGATAAAAAAATATCTTCTGATTTAAATTTAGGAATTTTTCAAACTCCACCATAAACATTAACATGTCTGAGCCTTATAGATACAGCCAACAAGAACATTTTATTCTTTTCTACGCAGTTATTATTCAGCAATGCAATTTTATCACTTACTTTATATCTGAGGTTTCTGTCCACATGCACAGCCACTTCTCCACCTTTTTTGTCCACTCTATTCACATGACTAAATTCAGATCCCTCCAGCTCAAAGTCAATACCCTTTTTATGATGGATCCATGTTTCCGCTATTGTAATGAAGCTTAATGGTTATTTCAATAGATCAAGATAAAATTTTATGTTGTAAAAGTTTCCCTACAAGCTTCGAAATTTAAAATGTAAAAGAGGGCATTCATTTCTGTTTTAAATGCTCTGTAATATTGCCCTTGCAAGAATAACGCCAACTACCAATGATATCATTGAAAACCTCTGGTTATTTTAAAATTTTAATGAAAGCCCTGCTTTCCATGTTGCCTAGATTTTCCCTTGCTTTTTCAGGAAACAGGCCTTCCTGGCGGTTTCTGCATTTTTATATACAAGGCCAGTGACAGCCCACCTTAAGTTTGCCAAAAGGCAAATGCAGAATAAGGCCGAACAATTTTGCGAAAAATAAAGTGATTTGATTGCTTCTCTATCAAAGTGTGCTTTGTCTTTGGCATTAATTTTATGTCAATGGGTCACAACACCTGGAAGCTATTTATGTTTGTATGTCAAGAGTTTTTGTTAAGGTATTTATTGAAAGTCTCCCCAAAAATGCTGTGATTGACATAAGCACACTCACTGTAGCCAATGCAACAGTGTCCTGCAACTCAGAATGTTTGTAACTCAGCGGACCAAAAACGCATTGTTCCATACGAAGTCCATAAGATTCAAACTTCTCAAAAAAATAAATTACTTTAGGCACAGAAGGAAGACATTAAAATAAAGTAAAAACAACTAAATGTAAATAGGTACAGTTTCATATCCTTTACAAAGATAGCAAAGCGTAGTTTCCTCTTCATTGTTTTATTTACATTAATCTAAAAATTAGAAAAAGATTAAATTAAATTGATAAAGAAACATTATTTTATACAGCCGCTTTTGCTATGTTGTGTTTAGATGCATACCTGCTCCAACACAGTTTAATTAAATGAATGGCTCTTTACTAGCCTTTGCCAAACTTAATGGCATGCTAAAAAGGTAATTTGAATTACCCATGTTGGACCAGTTATGCATATAAAATCCGCTGGACAATAGATCTTGAAAACAAGCATTGGTGAACCCTTGTGTAAAAAGCCTTTCTTCTCTCTCTTTCCACCTTTCTACTGGTTGTGTAGTGTACCTCACCCAATGTTTTCAAAAAAAAAAACTCCCCTGGATTCTCCTTCGGCACCTCACCCGATCTCTCACCTCTGACAACCTTCTACGTTACCGACATTGGATTTGGCTTTACGCACAGGATTATCCCTCATACATTCGCTGCATGGTTCAGATCTCCTGCCTGTCCTGCAACTACTGATACATCAGCATCTGCTACTCTCTGCGCGGTGACCGTCCGCTGCATTGGCTGCAAGCCAGCTGGAACCATCCTCTATCTTTAGATTGGGACTGAACTATAAGACCAGGTTAGTGATTCACATGGTCGTGATCATTCACTTCCAGACAGTGAGAGTGTGTTGATATTCAAAATACCAAAGTAGTGGGGTTTAGGACAACTCGGAATGTCTTCAAGTAGCAAAATGAATGGCTCTGCATAGACAATTCCCAATTTCCCACCCCAACTGATAGTTTTGGAAAGAGGCAATGTAATAAAAGGAATCTTTCAAAGTCTTTAAAGACACGTATGCAAAGCTTTTTGGTGCCAAATTCATGGAGACTTGTAGTTGCAATTGTTGCTAAAGATGTTTTAAGTGCTTAGACCTGACAAGATGCTTGAGCAAAGCATTGACCAGCGGATAATAATACCTATCTACATGTGAATACTTAGTTTATTCTTATATTGTCAAAAATCTAAATATTGATATTTTTACATACTTACCCTTTGCAGATTTAAAAAGAATTGAATTTCAACCATTTGTAAAAGGCTATAACTCAACAAAATGTAGAATAAAACAATACTTCCAAGAGTATATAACACAGATTTCAGGATCTTACAAAATTAAGATACACATGAGCTGCATTCAGAAAGATTAGATTTAATAAAAATTATTTCAGTTATTTGTAAAGGTTTGTCACTTTCTCCCTGCATAAAGCAGTAGAATCTATTAAGTTTTTATTTTATTACAGACCTTAATATCTAAAAACCTAAGACTTATTCCTGGTAATCTTAGTTTCAGAGCAAACGAGGGTCAAAGCAGAAAACAAAGCACCTACACTCAATCTGAGCAATCTGCACAGCCTCCACAGAGCTTTAAGTATAGATCTTTGCAGAGATCCCGTTTGTTAAAGGGTCTCTTGTGGGCAGCAGATGTGTTTCCAGACCCCACTTAGCCAGCCACTGAGAATTGATCAATGGAAGGGAGGAAAGGCACCACTGGGGTGATGGAGATACCTGCCACTACTGCAGCACTGGCTGATCCGTTACTGACAAATACTCTCCCTAGGACATGAATCTCATCCAGATCCCTCCAACTGAGTCTGAGCAGATGAGGTGAAAAATACAGAACAGAAGATACATGAAAAGCAGAGAATTAAGAAATCCCAATCATGCCATGCTTCATCCAAAGTTTCAAGGTTGCACTTATTTTTTTGCTGGCTTATGAAAAACATAAACCAAAGCCAGAGAACAATAACAAACAGGATTCCCAGAGAGGTTTTTTTTTTTTTTTTTTTTTTTTTTAAAGCTACAGTGTGTAATTTTCAGCGACATCTAACGTCCAGACTGCAGACTGCAGCAACATGAACATCTCCCCCCCACCGCTTCTCCCCCCCAACAGTACGGCGAGCGTTACGGGACAAAATGTCTTCCACGACGTCCGCATCACCTACCTTCTCAAGTGATGAGGTTTGTTTACATAGATAATTTTACAGATAGTATTTCATTAGTCTGTGTAGGGTATAGATTTCATGTAGACTTAAGATAATAAATATACCCGTTATTTTTTCTACATCGTTGTGACGTTTTGGTGAGCTGCTTTGCATGGTGATATAAACAGACGAAGTAATTATAGTCATTAGTTTAACAGCGAGATTGTGTTCGCTGGAAGAATATATATTCCCCGTTTACAGAGTCCAAGTCATTTTGGTGGCACGGGGGTTACAAGGCGAGGAAGAGGGAGAGGGCAGGGAGGCTGTGCAGCTAGGGCCAGGCGAGGGAGGGGTGCCAGCGGGGTGAGAGCAGAGGAGGAAAGGCTTGAAGATCTCCAAAGGAGCCGGAGAGAAGTAACCGAGGTATATATCCAGAAAATTATTTTACAGAAAATTACTGAATCATTACCTATGAAACGTCAGGGACGTTGCTGAATAAGTATACTGGAGAGTAACAGCATCATCACGCAGCATGTTATTGTTTTAGACAGGTCTGAGCATCCTGTACTCCAAAAACTGCAGTGATATTAGACAATTGTGTGTGTAGGATTAATTACCTGTCCAAGAGAAAACTGACAACTTCAGCGTCACTTTGAAAACCTTTTTCCTCCATCAGTGACTTCCATCGTGTAAATGCCGTGCCAATGTTGATCCGTGTTTTTTGTCGTTTCTTGTCACGCTTGCGTTTATTCTCGTCGTGTTTCCGCTTCTTAGATGACGGGGGTTCGGTGTCCGCCGCTTTTCGTTGTGATACAGAGTAGGCAAGATCCTCCATTCGTCTGATGTTTGGCCACACAGTGCCAAACAGTTTGCAAAGTCACTCACGCCTGCCGCCTTGTTCACCTTTCTTGTTACTGATGCGCAGTATACCTGCTTCTTCTTCTTCTTTGGTTTCAGGCAGACTAAACGCTTCTCAGGCATAATACTGCCATCTACTGTTCAGTACCGTCTCAGTTAATCTCTCTCAACTTGCCGTAGTTATTTTCGAGCGTCATGGGAGATCTCGCACTCTAGTTTGTTGCCTCTGCGCTTGCCGTAGCGCAAAGATGTCAGCCTCCATGGCTGCGAGACCCGCTCCTATGTAATTATAAATAACGAATTCTAAGGCAACGCAAATATTATGGTTAAAAGGCTGAGCTCATAGGTGATGATAAACAACATAGTTATGTATAATTATTATATTACATTTCTGACTTTATATGCCTGTAATTATTACACACTGTAGCTTTAAGGGCCATATTGGTGAAAAACATTCAAAGTACAGTATGGCACATTAAAAAATAAATAAATAAATAAACAGAAAAAATAACCTATTCAATCACTGAAAAGATTTTAAATTCTCATCATTTATTCTAAATGTTAAACCAACTCTCATGTTTTGTATCAAGATAAATTAAGGTAAATATTACTGTTAAAAGATATAAACAAAAAAAGGTTGGTATATTTGTAACTTTATCTCATTTTATATTAGTTGAATGAGTGGTGACCATCAGTAACAGCGTGGGTCTAGCTGGGCCATATTCCCTAAAGGAAACATTGTATGTTGTTTTTCAGTCTGATCAACCAGGATTTTTCCATCTGTTTGGCCACTGGCTGAGTTTGTAGGTTCGTATGACTTGTTCCATTGGAAAGGACAGCCTAAATTTAGAACCAAAAAGTAAAAAACAACTCTAGTGGAAACTGCACATTCATTCCTTTTACAGTTGATGGAATAAAAGCACAGACCTCCATGGAAAACCCTCCTATTTTGTTTAGTAATCTTTTCAGCGAAGAAGCCAACTGACAACTGTTAATTACAAGTCTGACTTACAGCATATTAAAGGGAGGTTGGAAAATATATAACAAAACAAATTTTACCCAACATTCAAATATGGTTCTTAAATACACTTGAATAAAAATTCTACAACCTGTCAAAATGTTTTTATATTTGATAACTCATGTAAATGTATGTAAATCCCTTTATTGTCCCACAATGGGGAAATTCAATCTCTGCATTTAACCCATCCCCTTGTGGAGTAGTGGGCTCCCATTGTGTGGCGCCCAGGGAGCAGTGTGGGGTTTAGGGTCTTCCTCAGGGACCCAGAGTGAAGGCTGTGGGGATCAAACCTGATACTTGCAAACTTCTAAGAGCACAAGTGCGCTGCTCTAACTACTAGACCAATGTGTTGGTTTATAAAAAAACAACAACAACTTTGTAGTTTCGTAATGTTCACCTTATTTTTTTATCAAATAGACTATATTTACATCATCACAGTCTCACACAGATGCAGTAACTACCATTTTTTTTTTAAACTATACACCCATGATGCAAATCTTCAGTAAAACCAACATCCTAAAAGTGCTCTGGATTGGTCTAAATCTGGTGAATGTGGAGGCTACTGAAGTACAGTTAAATTACTGTAATATTCAAGAAACCTAAGGCAGACACGGATTTGTGATATGGTGCATTATCGTGATGGAGAGGTTTGGTTTCTTACCTTTCCTTAGCCAGATAATTCAAAACTATTTTGATATGCTGAATATAAAAGTAATGACGAGGATATTTGAAAAGAGATGCTTTTCTTTTGTGGCAAAACTTTGTTTAAACTCATAAATGTTTGACCACCGTCAATTCTTGACCTTAAGCTCACTGGATTTATTAAACATTTTATCCAAATAGGTTATGCTGCCTTTGCAACACCCCGATGACTTTTAAACAGAGGAAGAAAATGATATAAGGAGACACAAAAATTAGGCAAGAAGCGAGTTAATGCTGGTCTTCCTGACAAGAAAAAAAAAAAAAAGTCTAATTATACTTGGGCTGCGTGGTCCAAATATGAGCTGGTTGTGCAAAGCAATTTCTACCTCAGATCACTGCTCAGATACACGCAGTCCCAAAAGCATTGATTTTAATAACTTTAATAAACTTAGAGTTGGGCTAAGCAATAACAGTCTCACAGTTGAATCACAATTAAATTTATGTTGATTTTAGCAAGATGGTTTACATTTTTTTCAGTTTATCCCCAGTTCACTGTGTTTTGGAACACCTAAGACAGGTGTGCTGAAACATTTAAATATGATATGAAAGTTAATAAGAGGCTAAGGTTTTATTAACATTCCTAATGATATAGCATAGGTGTCCGTACTTGTCCACTTAAACTCCTTAGAAATTTTCATGCAGCACTGCCATAGAGATGCAGTCATGAAAATACTCTGAAATATAGGACATAAAAATTGTGATGATACTAATCTATTCCCCTCTCCATTTCAGATGAAACTGCACGCACCCATTAATTATTGCCCAAAGAGGCTACAGTACAAAAAAAAAGAAGAATGTGGTTCAGCTTTGTTAAAAATATTAAGATATTAGTTTTGCATGTTTGTCCAAGAGGTTGAGCTGACTAGATTTCCCATAATAGTACCTTGAGGCTATGTCTTTGTTTATCCTTTCATACTTTGTCACGCCGTGGTTGTGGTTTAGATGACCCAAACGCAGAGGCAGAGAGGCTGAGGTGAATTCTTGTAGTTTTAATGGTAACACAAACAATAGGGGGCAAAATCCAAAAATCCAACTTAAAATGTTACACAGACCAGAACCATGGAGACATCAGGGGAAAACAAGCACAAGGAGCCAGGGAGAGACGAGGGGAGAAGACAACAGCAACGACAGGACCAGCAACAACAAGGAAGCAACAAGGTGTGACTGCAGAGGGAGAGTTTATGTAGCTGACTGAGACAATGGCAGGGCTAACGAGCTGACAAGGAGCAGGAGACAACGAGGGAGCCAAGTGGAAAGGAACACACACAAGAGGGTAACAGAGGAAAACAACAGAAAAACCTGAGAACTAACATAAATCTAGAAACTACAACAAAATAGGAATTAAACCAATAAAACTAGGAAACATGGGGGAAAGTAAAGCACAACATAACCAAAACCATGACATACTTGTAAAAAAGAAATGAGCAGAATAGACTTATAGGTTTTATGTTGCATCATTTAGTGGAAGAGCAATAAAAAAACATCAGGCTTTTTCAGAAGAAACAGTCTTATTAACAGTAGGACTATAATTGTATGCCACTGCATGCAGTAACAGCTCTACAATATTGAAAGCTGCTCTTAAAAATAACTTTATCTTAGTCCAGTTACTTTAACTAGTGTTGAAGTAACTTTTTACATCAGTAACTAGTGTAAAAAGTCACAGCCATTAATAAAAATGTAATTGATATAACAATACAATATAGAATTTATCAGACCAAGACAAGAATTATAAATGTAAATATTTGGTATGATCAGAATTTCAAACATTAATTGGAGTTAATTACCAAGATAAAATTTCATCCACAGCAGTAGTGCAAAGGTCATTACCTCATTCTTCTAGAGTTAGTGCCCTGTAGCTTCCAGCTGTACTTCTGTTCCAACAAACCTGAATGAAAATATGGCTCATTACGAATCATCTATCTAAAATGAAGGTAATTTAGGTTTAACTCTGATCAGATGAAGAAAGAACGCTTCCAAAGGTTTCAAGACAGTAGCTCAAGGACTTGAACTTGTGAATCCTGCCATAAACTAGACAAAAATGTCTAATTTTGACCTGTGTGTGTTTAATAATAATAATTTTGGATACAATAATTTGAAAGATATACTATATGTCTCCAAAGTGTACAAGTCAATAACATTTTTAGCAGTGGTTGAAAAAGTATTCAGAAATGGTACTTACAGGTGCTGGTCATAAAATTAGAATATCATGAAAAAGTAGATTGATTTCAGTAATTCCATTTAAAAAGTGAAACTTGTATATTATATTCATACATTACATACAAACTCATATATTTCAGATGTTTATTTTGTTTAATTTTGATGATTACAAATGACAACAAATGAAAATCTCAAATTCATCATATCAGAAAATTAGAATATTGTGAAAAGGTTCAAAATTGATGGCCCCTGGTGCCACACTCTAATCAGCTAATTAACTCAAACCACCTGCAAAAGCCTTTAAATGGTCTTTCAGTCTAGTTCTATAGGCTACACAATCATGGGGAAGACTGCTGACTTGACAGTTGTCCAAAAGACGACCATCGACACCTTGCACAAGCAGGGCAAGACACAAAAGGTCATCGCTAAAGAGGCTGGCTGTTCACAGAGCTCAGTGTCCAAGCACATTAATAGAGAGGCGAAGGGAAGGAAAAGATGTGGTCGAAAAAAGTGTACAAGCAAGAGAGATAACCGCACCCTGGAGAGGATTGTGAAACAAAACCCATTCAAAAATGTGGGGGAGATTCACAAAGAGTGGACTGCAGCTGGAGTGAGTGCTTCAAGAACCACCACACACAGACGTATGAAAGACATGGGTTTCTGCTGTCGTATTCCTTGTGTCAAGCCACTCTTGAACCACAGACAGCGTCAGAAGCGTCTTGCCTGGGCTAAAGAGAAACAGGACTGGACTGCTGGTGAGTGGTCCAAAGTCATGTTCTCTGATGAAAGTAAATTTTGCATTTCCTTTGGAAATCAAGGTCCCAGAGTCTGGAGGAAAAGAAGAGAGGCACTTCATCCACGTTGCTTGAAGTCCAGTGTAAAGTTTCCACAGTCAGTGATGGTTTGGGGTGCCATGTCATCTGCTGGTGTTGGTCCATTGTGTTTTCTGAGGTCCAGGGTCAACGCAGCCACATACCAGGAAGTTTTAGAGCACTTCATGCTTCCTGCAGCTGACCAACTTTTTGGAGATGCAGATTTCATTTTCCAACAGGACTTGGCACCTGCACACAGTGCCAAAGCTACCAGTACCTGGTTGAAGGACCATGGTATCCCTGTTCTTAATTGGCCAGCAAACTCTCCTGACCTTAACCCCATAGAAAATCTATGGGGTATTGTGAAGAAGAAGATGCAATACACCAGACCCAACAATTCAGAAGAGCTAAAAGCCACTATTAGAGCAACCTGGGCTATCATAACACCTGAGCAGTGCCACAGACTGATCAACTCCATGCCACGCCGCATTGCTGCAGTAATACAGGCCAAAGGAGGCCCAACTAAATACTGAGTGCTGTACATGCTCATACTTTTCATGTTCATACTTTTCAGTTGGCCAACATTTCTATAAATCCTTTGTTTTTATTGGTCTTCAGTAATATTCTAATTTTCTGATATGATGAATTTGAGATTTTCATTTGTTGTCATTTGTAATCATCAAAATTAAACAAAATAAACATCTGAAATATATGAGTTTGTATGTAATGTATGAATATAATATACAAGTTTCACTTTTTAAATGGAATTACTGAAATCAATCTACTTTTTCATGATATTCTAATTTTATGACCAGCACCTGTAAGTACAAGTACAAATGAACAAACAAATAAATACTATAGTAAAAGTAAAAGTATCAGACTGACATTTGTAGTTAAGTAAAAGTAACAAAATACTTGCTTTTAAAAATGCTTTAAGTATTGAAAGTACGTTCTGAATGAACTGCAATGTTTCACAATGATTAAGTCTATCTACTATATGTATATTCTTTTAATACATCAATAATGTTATTTTAATTAACAATGCTGTGGATGATGCATGTTCTGTTTTGACCTTCTGCCAAAGTTCACACTTGGGAATTGTAATTTTGTAATTTCAGGAATGATCTGCTTGAAAATCTTTGAAACATCAAACATCAAACTCACTTTGACTAACAGGCACTGAACTTTTCAACTGTAATTTTTAACTCTAGTTTTATCATGAATTCCATGGTTTAACAATACTGTAAAGACAGCTTTTAATTCAGGGCTGTAAAACTTTTAATGAGGTTAAGTGTCCTGCAACTTTTATACTTGTCTCTATTTCAACCCACCAGAATCATATAATTTATAATCATTAATAGTAGTATAATAATAGATCATATTTGACTCAAAACATGATCTATATGATTTTTTTAGCTAATAGAATATTTAGCTGCTTAGTCGGACATTTTTTTTTTGCTGTTTATAGTAATCAAAGAAGCTGAACAGGGCTATTATCTAGCATCACATAATCAATTCTTGGTGTTAATTGGCAGAGGGGACACGATTTATTTTTTTAAAGGGAGTTGAATGAATTATTATGTTGTGTGGATTAAATGTATATTCAGGATTATAGAAAATTATATAAAAATAACTGAAACTGAAAGAGTTTCTTTTTCCATATGTTCAGGCAGGTTTTGCTGGAGAACGTAACATCTGCACAGCTCCCCCCACTGAAAACAGAATTTTGCTTCTCAAGTAACAAAGGGGGGAAATATGCTAGATTTGTAATTGGGTTTTTTTTTTGTTTGTTTGTTTTCTTTTGTTTTTTTTTTGTTTTTTTTTTGTTTTTTTTACTGAAGAAACTTTATTGGTGTCGACTGTTGCTAAATATAGCAACTTCTCCTATTTGGTACCAATATTGACAAGCATCGAAGCAAACACCCATGGAAAACCCAACCATTATGCATGTTTACTTCTCGCTCGTGGCTCTTTTGCAAAAGCTAGCTAAGCTGTTAAGCCTTTCACATGCAAAAAAGGTATTATTTAGCAACTTACCTCAATAGGTTTTTTTAGATTTGAGGCTGAGTTTTTGAAAGCTAGACGCTTCTGCTTCTAGCTTTCTAGAGTACAATGTTACCTGTTCACTTTGCAGTTGTTCAGTGGACCAATCCCCATCTAGCATTTGATTACTTTCAAACTCTCAAACAAAACTAAACAAACGAAAAACGCAATATGATGTGAATGTAATGTTTAATGAAAAGCATTAGAATTTGTAGTGGAGTTGAAAGTACAAGTAATTGATGTAAATTGTAGTGGAGTAAAAGTAGAAAGTATACATGATTAAATCTACTTGATGATATTTTGGAGGATCTTCACACATTTTTGAAAAGACTTCACTTTAGATTAAAAAAAATAAAAATAAAAAATGCACATGCATGATCCTCTACCCACTCCCGAGAGGGAATGTCTATGAAATGTGTGTGAGAGCATAAACAAGCTCATTTCGCTTCCTGCACACTCTGTTTAAAAGTTGTTGTTTGCATCGCTCATAAAAGCTTACTTTCCAAAAGAAGATTTGCAATATTTACACTATGTCAGACTCACCACTGGTAAGTGAAATTGGAGGCGAGCATGTAGGACGGGCTTACGTAAACATATCACCAAAATGATTGACAATTAGGAAGACCCTTGATGTTGAGGATCCACCCGGAAAAAGAACATCCTCCATTATACCTTTAAGTTAAGTACAGATACATAAAACATTTAAGTACAGTAACCCAGTACTTGTACTTTGTTATGTCCCACCACTGATTTTTAAAACCCCTAAAGAGATTATCTCTACTTGATTCCAACACTTGAGTCCATTATCCAAAAGATTAAAGAGTGGTGGAGACATGGTCCAAAATGAAATCAGAGAAAACAGTGAAAAAAATGTGGGTTAGTAATAATCAATATTTATATATATATATTTATTACATGATTCAGCATTATAAAGCAACTATATACGTTTTCATGATGACATATAGCCTTTTGTTAAAGGGGTCATAGAATGCAAGACTGAGTTTACATTGTCAAAGAATGGTTAGGTAGATGAATAACAATAGTTCAGTGGGTGAAATGGACATACAGAGAAGTTCAAACCCCATCAACACCTCCTTTCTCTGCAAATCTCACAATTCTAAAGTTCCACCATAAAACCGGTGAATCCAAACGAAGCACAGAAACGACGTCAATTCTGCGATGATGCCTTATTTGGTTCTGGCCTGTACTTTCATCACGCCCAATTGACATCAGCCCAATGGTTCATTGGCCCAAAAACATGGGCTGCTGACTGGACCCGACTGGACATTCGAAAGGAGCCATCCGCTCTGGGGGTGGTCCGGGTCAGGAGCCAGCTAGGGATGGAGCAACCGAACACGACCCGCTGACGGTATGCTCCCCCCCGCCTGCCTTAGTGGGCACTGGGCCGCTGCTTTCCCCCGTTCCCAGACCAGCCCCGGATCTGAGAGATTGGTTCTGCTCCACTTTAGTTGACCAAAATCCCGGACGATTTTGAAATTCCCCCCAGAAAATTTTGAGGCATGAAAAGTAGGACATGTCCGGAAAAAAGTGGACGTCTGGTTACTCTATCATATCAACAACTGGATGTTTCAGTGAGTGAGTGCTTGTTGCTATGATGCATCTTTACTCAGCAGCTTTGCTCGTTGTAAACCAACCAAGCAGCGCACAGCTCATCTAAATATTCATGAGCATACCAGAAAAGGGAGAAAACCTGTTGTTTCATTCATAACTATACTTGCGTTAGGGCTCATAGCACAGCAAGTATGCCATTTTTAGCCCAACCAATGTTACACACCCTGTACTGTTCTCTCTATGTGTTTTGCCCTTGCGTGAACACAGATAAACAGCCAGCCAAACTCCTTATTCAAGAGCCAGGAAGTGAGCGGCTTGCTCCTTTATTGTCTTCTTACAAATTTAGTCAGCATTTCTGACTGCAATGAATTCGGTGTAAAACTAGAAAAGAAAGATACAAAAAAATTTCTTAAACAGCCATGTAAATATCAGTATTAACGTATCAAAGTATTAGCTGCTTAATATTAACTCAACAGGTATTCTCACAACAGGCTAGCACAGCAGCAAATTAGCAAGTAAACACAACACACACTGCTGTCACACAAAATATCAATAAAAGATATCAACACTTCTTATCGAATCTATAAACAAGGAGTAACACTTACAACCATTGCTTTCTGAGAGATTAGCTGCATTTTTGCGGTCCTGAGACGATGTATACACGTTTTTTCTCCTGCTAACGTTTTTACTTCCTACTTCCGGTTCGGCAGATTTTTAAAATAAAAGCACCCGAAAATACATAGAAAAATAAAGAACAGTATATTAACATTTCGAAGTTGTTTTTAAGTGTCTTTTAAACATATTAAACATATTCAGGGCAGAACACTCCCCGTCTGGCATTTATTGATGCCACTTAAGATTTAAATGTCCCGATTTGACCTCTGGCTTTCCTTTGCCAGGAGTAAGACCACCTCAGTAACAGGCCTTAAGAATGTCTTTACTTTATCCTGTGATGTTGTCCTAACCTCAACTTTGCGGACTCTCCCATCACCGCTTGGGCTCGTAGATGTGACCAGACCCATTGGCCACTCGTTGCGGGGGGAATCACTCTGTTTAAGTAGCACAATGTCTCCGACTTCCAAGTTGCGACATGCTGTGTGCCACTTACGCCTTGGTTGAAGGGTATGGAGGTATTCAGCTCTCCATCGTCTCCAAAACTCATTAGCAAGTGCCTGCACCTGTCTCCACTGACACTTGAAAAGATCCTTTTCGTCGAAACTGCCGTGTGGAGGAGACACACCTGGTTTTTGGGTCAGCAGCATAGCAGGGGTCAGCAGCATTGGAGAGGAGGGATCGGAGGAGACCGGGACTAATGGTCTGGCGTTGATTATAGCGCACACCTCTGCCATTAAAGTACAGAGCACATCATGAGTCAGGTGAGTATGCTTGGTTCTCAGCAGCATGGAATCGAGTATCCTCCGGGTCACGCCAATCATGCGTTCCCACACCCCTCCCATATGGGATGCATGTGGGGGGTTGAATTCCCATGTGCAACCATTCTCATTTAAGTACTTTGAAATGCTGGTTTGCTTTGGATCGTCCGGTCCCATGCCCCGTTCGGAGCTGGCTCCAATAAAGTTTGTGCCCCGATCTGATCTCAGCTGCTTCGCTGGCCCTCTTAAAGCGAAAAACCTTCGGAGGGCGTTAATGCAGCTGGCTGTATCCATCGACTCTATGACTTCCACATGCACAGCTCTGGTGCTCATGCATGTAAAAAGTATGGCCCAGCGCTTGCTCTGAGCTGCGCCACCTCTGGTGCGTCGGGTGAGGACTTCCCAGGGGCCAAAAACGTCTAATCCTACATAGGTGAATGGCGCTGAAGAGCTCAGACGCTCGGGAGGGAGGTCAGCCATCTTTTGGACCTCAAGTCTTCCCCTCAGCTTGCGGCAGGTGACACAACGATGAAGGACTGAACTTATTAACCTTTTGCCAGCCACAATCCACAGGCCTGCAGCCCTGATTGCACCCTCTGTGAATTGTCGCCCTTGGTGTTCGTGGTGTTTGCCTTGGGAGAATGATTGGATTTCTCACCTCTGGACTGATTGATGCATGTCTCAGACGTCCTCCGATCCGTAAGAGGTCATCGTTCATGAAAGGATCGAGGTTCAGGATTGCGCTTGTTCTTGAAATTGCTCTGTCTTCTTGCAGTGCAGTGTACTCTTCTGGGTAAGCCTCCCTTTGAACAGACTTGAGTATGACCCGCTTCGCTGCTGTCGACTCTTCTGGAGTACGAAGTCTGCTGCATCGATGCCATCCTTTACATGTAGCTGATGAGTCAGATCTGAATGAACGAGTTTGATGGATCAAAAAGGAAACTGCCCTCAGCAAAGACCCCCAAGTGGAGAAACGTTGGAAACGTCCTGAGGTGAGTTCACATTCATTAATGCAGGTAGCAAGGGTGGTCAGTTGAGGTCTTACATCTGGATCTGTTTCGGGATCCACCAACTTAAAGGTCTCTTGTGCTTCAGCCAGGAATGGTTTGTGAAGGAACTCTGGCCCTGTAAACCACATGCTGTTGGTAAGTTGAGATGCTGGAACAGATCTGGTGACCAGATCAGCTGGATTTTGACCTGTAGGCACATAATGCCACTGTTGAGGGGAAGTTGTCTTGCGTATGCGGTGAACACGGTTGTGTACATACACAAAGAATCGCTTTGTTTCATTGCATATATAACCAAGGACAACTTTACTGTCACAATAAAACCTCACTGCATCTGGTTTGTGGTCAAGCTCGTCAAGGATCAGTTCAGCCATCTCGACGGCCAGCACAGCTCCACACAGTTCGAGGCGAGGGATGGTGGGTTCGGGTTGAAGAGCCAGCTTAGCCTTTCCGAGCACAAAGCTAACTCGACACTGCCCATCTGTCATGACAACTCTGAGGTAAACTTATGCCCCTATTGCCCAGTTTGAAGCGTCAGAAAAAAAACATAACTCTGTATATGTGGCACTGGAGAGTGACCGTTGTATGTAGGAGCGAGGTAGATGGAGGTCACTCAGGTCCTTTAACGATTCTTTCCATGTTTCCCATTTGTTTAACTTGTCTGCAGGAAGTTCAGTGTCCCACTCGTGAATGTCAGCAGAAAGTTCTCTGAGCAAAGCTCGTCCTTTGATGGTCACAGGCCCAACCAAGCCTAATGGGTCGAAGACGCTATTAACGGTGGATAGCACTCCACGACGGGTGAACGGCTTGTCGTTGACTGCCACTTTAAATGTGAAGGTGTCAGAGTCTATGTTCCAGCACAAACCGAGACTTCTTTGCACTGGAGAACTTCTTTGTCAAGGCCCAGGTCTCTCAGGCCTGCAGCCAGGTCTTCAGGTTTGAAGGCTTGCATCACTGTGATGCTGTTAGAGGCGATTTTATGCAGTTTCAGATTTGATTCTGCCAGCGAAGCTTGAGTACGCTTGAGCAGATCAATAGCTTCAGTCTCTGACGGGAGGGAGATGAGCCCATCATCCACATAAAAGTGTCTTTCAACGAAGTGGCGCGAGTCAGAGCCATACTTTTGTTCACCTTCTTGGGCAGCTCTCCGGAGGCCGTATATAGCAACTGCCGGCGAAGGGCTGTTCCCGAACACATGTACTCGCATTCTGAGCTCCATCACTTCCTTAGTCAGATCATTATCTTTGTGCCAGAGGAATCTTAAGAAGTCTCTGTGGTCTTCTCTCACCAAGAATCCATAGAACATTTGTTGGATGTCGGCAGTCAGTGCAACAAGCTCCTTTCTGAATCTAAGCAGCACTCCCAGGAGTGAGTTATTTAAGTCAGGGCCTGAAAGCAGGACGTTGTTAAGAGAGATGCCACATTCTTGTGCGCTCGAGTCAAATACAACTCGTATCTGACCCGGCTTCTGGGGGTGGTACACTCCGAAAATGGGTAAGTACCAACACTCTGCATTCTCAGGAATAGGGGGAGCTTCTTCAGCATGTCCGTTTAAAAAAAGCCTCTCCATAAAGGCAACAAACTGTTCTTTCATTTCAGGATTTTTGTTCAGTGTACGTCGCAAGGAGTGGAGACGGGAGAGGGCTTGAGCACGATTATTTGGAAGGCGTGGCCTGGGGAACCTGAAAGGTAGGGGAGCAGTCCAGCTGTTCTTTTCATCTCTGTGGAACTCCTTTTCCATGACCTCCAGAAACTTTTCGTCCTCGAAAGATAAGGCCGGTTTGTCATCATTCTCTGTTCTCACGAACACACAGCATCCAAGCTTGTCCTGAGATGCTATGCCGTTGCCAGAACAGCTGGAGAGATGAGTAGAGGTGCCAGGTCTGTGCTCCCCGCCGTAGCTCACCTTTTCTTTGACGCTGATGTGTTCCTGACAGGGCGTCAGATAGGATGGACGTCCGTTCTGCAGGATGTTGGTCTTATAGACAGCCACAGTGGGTTTGTGAGCACTATCAATGCAGACTTCCCCCACTATCACCCACCCCAAATCCAAACGCTGGGCAAAAGGTGCTTCGTGGGGCCCATTGATTTGCTGTCTCACCTTATGGACACGTATGAGGTCTCTCCCCAGTAAGATCAGGATCTGCGCCTCAGGATCAGGCTCTGGGATGTAAGGCGCAACAGGTCTCAAGTGAGCGTGGGAAAGAGCGACCTCCGGTGAGGGGATTTCTGATCGATTGCTCATGATCTCATTACATTCAATGAGTGATGGTAAGTCCAAACACAATTCACTATTTACTGCTTGTACCTGAAAGCCGACTGCCTTCCTTCCAGTCATTTCAACAGTGCCGGCACAAGTTCTCATCAGGTAGGGTGAAGGGTTGCCTTGGACACCAAAAAGCTGGAAAAACTCAGTTCTAGCCAGCGAACGATTGCTTTGGTCATCAAGGATGGCGTACATCTTGACTGAGCGTTCTTTCTGTCCTTGTGGGAAAACTTGAACCAAGCATATCTTTGCACAAGATCGTGCTGGGAGGCCTTCTCCGCAGACCTCAGTGCACCTTGATGTAATCTCTGAAGGCGTGTGGTTTTGCTGTTCTGTGTCTGGCTCAGCCATAGATGACACTGCTGGTGAGAGGTGTATATCTGGATGCATGGCTGTGCAGTGTCGATCACTTTCACATTCTTAGCATTTCAGCTCCACAGAACAGTCTTTAGCCATGTGAGTAGCAGAGCAGCACCTAAAACATCCTCTGTGATCTCTTAGCAATCCTTTTCGTTCTGTTAGCGGTTTCATTTTAAAGGCTCTGCACTTTTCCAGAGGATGTGTCACCACTGTTTTTCTTCTCCATCTCTGCTCTATACATTGAGTTCAAACCTGCAGCCGCTGACAAGTCTGTCTTATGGACGGCTATAGTCGTTCTCACACCGTCATGCTTTCCTATGGGCCTCTCATTACGGCAATAAGGGAGGCTGTTGTTTGTCAAGACAAAGCTGGGGTCATTTCTAGCTTTTGCTTCACTATTGACAAAGTCAGCAAAGAAGGAAAACGGGGGATAACTTACAGCATACTGTTCTTTGTATCTTGATCCAGTAGACAGCCATTTTTCTTGCAGGTTTATTGGCAGCTTTTCAACAATGGGGTTAATGCCCCGAGGTGTGTCAAGGTAGCTGAGTCCAGGTAAGTATCCATCATCTTTGGCTGAGAGCAGCTCCATGAGCAGGTCGCTAAGTTCTCTTAGTTTGATGTTCTCCCTTGAAGTGAGACGAGGAAAACTGTCCAACCGTTTGAATAGAGCACTCTCTATCACTTCGGGGGTGGCGTAGCACTCTCTGAGCCTTGTCCAAGACATATGAAGAGCAGCTTCAGGGTTAGTGACATGTACTGCTCGAATTCTTTTAATGTGTTCAGATGATTCCTTTCCTAGCCATTTTACCAGGAGATCTAACTCTTCACTAGCTGTTAGGTGTAAGTCTTGAGTGGCGTTAAGGAACGAGGACTGCCACGCTCTGAAGCTCTCAGGCTGATCATCAAACTTGGTAAGACCTGTCGTTACTAACTCTCTGCGTGCCAGATATTTAGCAAAGTCCATCATGTTAGCAGCTGGATTAATAGCAGAAGCCCTTGTGTGTCTTGGTGTGGTGGGAGAACCAACATGGCGGTAGTTGGGGCTTAATTCAGGGACCTCCTGCCTTGTCATTGGCTGTGTCTCTTTTATATGGGGAGGGGACAGTGTGTCTGAGGCAGGTGTGTCAGGACTGAACCTGGTCTGAGCTTGATGGTTCAGATATGCCTCCGTTCGCCGTTGAACTACCTGTGGTGAGACGTCACTCCTGATGACACTGCCTATGTCCTCATATTCTGATCGGGCTGCAGCTTCTAAAATCTCAGCCTCTGCATTAGCAGCAGCAGCATCTTTTTCAAGTTCTAGTGCTTCTAGGTCTGCTTCTAGTGTAGCTTTTTCCAAATCTAATTTGGCTCTCTGTTTTTTCAATTCCAACTCTTTTTGACCATATGTGACCCTGGTGCGTGCAGCTTCAGCTGCGGCTCTGGCCTTAGCAGCAGCGCTAGCCACTGAATGCTTGGAGGAAGACGTGCGCTTTGAGCTGGCTACTGACGCTGCCGTTTCATCCTTTTGCGTTGTCTGGGCTTCCATAACTGCAGCAGGCAAATCCCTCTGATGAAATGGTTTTTTACTGTACTGTTCTCTCTATGTGTTTTGCCCTTGCGTGAACACAGATAAACAGCCAGCCAAACTCCTTATTCAAGAGCCAGGAAGTGAGCGGCTTGCTCCTTTATTGTCTTCTTACAAATTTAGTCAGCATTTCTGACTGCAATGAATTCGGTGTAAAACTAGAAAAGAAAGATACAAAAAAATGTCTTAAACAGCCATGTAAATATCAGTATTAACGTATCAAAGTATTAGCTGCTTAATATTAACTCAACAGGTATTCTCACAACAGGCTAGCACAGCAGCAAATTAGCAAGTAAACACAACACACACTGCTGTCACACAAAATATCAATAAAAGATATCAACACTTCTTATCGAATCTATAAACAAGGAGTAACACTTACAACCATTGCTTTCTGAGAGATTAGCTGCATTTTTGCGGTCCTGAGACGATGTGTACACGTTTTTTCTCCTGCTAACGTTTTTACTTCCTACTTCCGGTTCGGCAGATTTTTAAAATAAAAGCACCCGAAAATACATAGAAAAATAAAGAACAGTATATTAACATTTCAAAGTTGTTTTTAAGTGTCTTTTAAACATATTAAACATATTCAGGGCAGAACACACCATATTCAGAGACCTTAGGGACCAGCACCAAATACCCTATATAATCATTCTGTGACCCCTTTAAAGCTGAAAACTTTGGATATAGTGTGATGCTTCTCTCATCAAGTCCCTGTTTTTATCTAACACTGTTTATATATTTTTTATATTTAGATAGGCACAAATGGAATTTAGCTTAAAAATGTAACCCCATCCAAAACAATAAATAATTGAACACAGAGTGGCTCAGCAGGAAAGAAAATTAGAGTATCCTAAATCATACTTATTCTTTGCAAAATAGCAAAAATTGAGTCAGAATATACATACATCTTCTGGCCCATTGACCTTCACAGCATGCCCCCCTCTTTCCTGCCAGCCTACTTCCAAGTAAGTAAAGGCCAGTGCCAAAATAAAAAAAGGAAACAGGTTGTCTGAATTTGGAAGGAAATTCCAACAAATCATACATTTAAAGCTACAACTGTGCCCTGTGATGTTCTGGCCAAAAAATTTAACTGAAGTTTCTTCTCATGAGTGCTTCTTCTCTATTATATTTGTGATATATCTTTGAAGATTCTCTGTCGCCCGGGTCATGATCATGATTTATATGTTCAGTTTCGACAACTTGATGTTAAGTTTTCTAGAAGACGTCTCTCATCTAAGAGGCTTCTTCAGTTTTAACTAGTGGTGAAGACCACAGAGATTAATATAGTATAGGGGTAAAAAAGAATTAGGAGGGTCAAGTGAAGTGTTTCGGGGAGCAGTATTTTCTGGAGTTAGTGTCAGTGTTTGGAGAAAAAACTGGTTTAACCCAAAGATACAACACCCAGAAACAAGGTCAACAATGTGGTTCCCGCTGTTCAGTGCAGTGAAGACTGCACAGACCTGTACATTAGAGAGACCAAGCAACTACAGTACTACAGAGGCGCATGGCTTAACACAGGAGGGCCAACTCCTCAGGATAGGAATTAGCGGTTCACCTACAACTGAAGACCAAAGGACACTTGTTTGAGGACAACAACGTCAATATTCTTGCCAAAGAAGAAAGATGGTTTGAGCGAGGGGTTAATGAAAGCCATCTTTGTTAACCTGGAAAAACCATCTCTCAACAGAGGAGTTGGTCTTAGATATAACCTTTCACCTACTTACAAAGCACTATTATGAACAACACCCAGAAGATTCAACTCCCACCTGCCCTCACCTGGCTCACACTTTAATGAGGGATATGACCGAAATCAATCTGACAAGGGAGTTAACAACCCATCTGAACCCCCTTACCTATGACCATTGACAGCCCCATGTGACCTTAGCCAATCCAGTAGGAGGGATGAAAGACACCTACAACTACAGTATATAAATCTCGGTGCTCCCCACCACTAGTTAGAACTGAGGACGCCTCCCGCATGAGAGGCGAATCATCTTCAAAAAAACTTCACATCCAATTGCCTAAACTGAACCCTTTAAGCTATTTTTGTAATGTCCCCTTAAAACACAACTCTTGAGAAACACTTGATTTCTTTGTCTGCAAATATATTTGGGTTGTCTATTACTGCATCGCAAAGAAAGCTCTCCTTCCTGAACCTGACAGCTTATGTGGCCAAGCATCACATTTTAAGATGTAGGTAACTCTTTCAATATCCATTTATTTACATTTTCTTTTCTTTTTTGTAACCAACCCACAAAGAAAGATCAGATATGTTTTGCAGTCTTTATAATGCACATCAGTTGGTGTAAATTAGCAATTAATTTTCACCCTTGACCTAACTTAATCATACTAGAGGGACTATATCTCTTGCTAGGCGTTGAACCACCTCAGGTTTCCTCAACCAATTTGGAGGAGGAGTCTGCAGAGAGGGAAGTCTGAGAGTCTCTGCCGAGACTGCTTTCCCAGCGACCCAATCCTGGATAAAGGGGGAGACGACAAATAGCAGCTCCTGGCCTAATAACACTGCTTTCAGATGATTGCCCTGAAGTCTATTTAGTGATTTTGTAATTCTTATAGTTAAGTTGGTAGGCCATTTGTATTTTTTCACTGCTTCATAATTATACACAATTATGCCCTACTTTGCATTGATCTGTCATATGCAATCCATATACATTTCTTGTTACAACGTGACAAAATGCAATAAAGCTCAACAGTTAGAATAGTTCTGCAAGACAGTGTTTTATATGTTCTTTCATTGCTGCCATATAAATAGGGAGCTGTTCAACCCTAGCAACAATGGAAATTCACAGAATAGCTGTTAAACAACAAGCATAATGCTAGTGCCTAACTTTACAAGTTTTCCACCGCCATTTTATCCACAAAACCAAGATGTTTTAGGAACCTTAATCAACTCTTAGGGATTTCAGTTTAGGTATAGAAAAAATATTGTGAAATCGACACATCTGTAATGAACTATAATTTACATATAATTTATAATTTAATTTCTAAGAGCAAATATTTAACTAATACAGGAAGGTTTACTTCTTTCTTTTTTGTAACGCCATAGAAAAAAGGGTGACTTAGGATCAATTAAAGGGGATTTAGGCAATACATTCAAACTAAGTGGCTGAGGTACACATAGCAATTAGCTGCCACAGGGAATTAAAACATTTTAATTTGACTGTTGTCCAGTAGTAGACAAGTCAAACAGCAGTCAGGGGATCCAATTATGCACACATTGCTCTCCCAAACATCCAAATCTTGTAACAACCCCTTGACGTCGCCCATTCACAAACTACCTTCAGACTACATTTAAGTTAAGCCTCGTCGCCTGCAGCATTTGTGAATATTTGAAAGTACTGCCTCAGGAAAAGAGCAAGGTTGTCATTTCTCCTTCAACAGTGTCACAGTCTCTGCTTGGAAACACTGAATAAAAAATATTAAATATAAAGAGGCATGCTGTGTTTCTACCACTGCTTCAATGTTGAGAAACCTCTCACAGGTCCATCTCAAAATATTAGAATTATGTAAAGAAAATGTATATATATATATATATATATATATATATATATATATATATATATATATATATATATATATATATATATATATATATATATATATATATATATATATATATATATATATATATATATATATATATATATAAGGAAATTTATTTTCTGGTTTGAAAGTATTCATTTCTTTGTAATCAACACTTATTTAAGCCCCCTTTTGCCTGAATTACTGCATCAATGCAGCATGGCATAAAGGCGATCAGCTTGTGGTTTTGTAGAGCTGTAACCACAGCCAAAGTTGCTTTGCAGCTTTTAGGTTATCTGCATTGTTGGGTCTGATCTCTCATCTTTCTATTGAGATATGCGTATATCAACTGTGAATGAAAAGAAGTAAAAAACTCTGCTAAGGAAGTTAAGTTGTGGTTAATATTTGTTGTTGTTTTTTTGGTTAGCAGGATTACGTGTAAACTAATTAATTTTAAAGCATGGATTAAATTTCACATTTTACCACATGTTTGCCTCATGACAGGGAAAATCCCCTCAAGTTTGGTGATGATGCAGATCATAATATGAATGCACGAATCTTTGAAAGGATTCTTTAACATTGTGAGATAGGAATATTTCACAGAACAAACAATTCCCCTCTGAATCACAGGGTAGCAGCAGTGACTACTGACGACCTCAGCATCGGACTCAACAACTCTGGAAGTAATATACTGAAGACAAAAACACAAGGACCATTAACATTTTTGTTTTTTTAGCAGAATCACTTGAACAGTTATGAATATATTTTAATAAAATGCATAAAGGTGCATCTCATGTCAAGGAACAATTAATTACAATTTCATAATTATCTAGATCATGGAAGTTTTAGCTATAGGTGTGAGTTGCAATACGGGCAAAATCTGATGCCTGGCAGAGGTTTGGGCTCTGCAAGATCTTTTTGGTTGGCAAGATGTTTTTAGGTTTTGAGGAAATGTTTGCAGATCTGACAACTCTAGACTGGTTTCTGATTCCATTATTTGATTGGGTTGAATGAGATGGATAATTGAGAGAAGGTAGAACATATTGGAACAATAGTTGTTCTTTGAGGTAGACTTCATTGTTTGAATTGTATGGTCAGAGCATCATTGAGTAAGGTTCTTTAATAACAAGGGGGAATAATAGCAATTTTGAAAGTTTGAGCAGTGAATTTATGTATTCAGAAGTAAGCATACTGTTATTGCTGAGGATATTACAGTGATGCTAAATGTGTTTTGGTCTAACACCTTTATGACTGGTTTCACTGTGGTCTCACTGACCTGAGACCAACCGAAAACAATGCATATTATGGGGAAAAAATTACAGCAATAAAAAGCAAAGATGCTGCAAATAACTTTTTGTCTTATATTTTAATGACTTATATACTTTGTTTTTAAACCCCAGAGTGAGGTTTAGGTGGACTCTTAAGGACTTAATTTCATTTACAAAATGTATTTTTCCCCTAATATGAATATTGGGTATGTTAAGGTTTGCTGGTCTTAAATTCATCATTTGGTTTTTGACAGGAAGAATGCAGCAAATAAGATATTTAATCTATCATAATAGAAATATTATTAACAAGAGGATTTATGTCCCTTCCATGATTCTTTATATAAAGCAAAACAATTTGCAACCAACTAACCATCACAATATGCCAACCTTAATTTATGGATTATTTACATAGCTATTTTGAATTTCACTCTGTGTATACAAAATGACAATAAAAATAGTCTGGCTCTAATTTGTCATATTATGAAGAATTGCTGAACTGCAATCATATGAATCAAGTGTATTTAAGAAAAGAACATCTAGAAAAATGCAGGGCGTAATCTACCTGCATATGAAGAAAAGGTGAACAACATGTAAAACTCCTCAACTTAGGCATATCTGAATTATTTTTGGATTTTTTTATTTGTGTATAAAGTGAAGAAAAGCAAAGAGGTCTACACTATCACTCTTTAGGCATTTAGTATTTGAATAACTACTATCTGAAAAAAACAGATACAAGGATAAAAAAATTAAAACCCAAAGTTATATTGCATTGCCTGCTTTGCTTCTTGTCATTCAGTGTTGTTGCTTGTTTGCCATAACAATGAAAAAAGAATAACTAGTAATACTTCATAATGATATGAACGAGGTCATATTAATTCTTTATAAATTAGAGCCACAGAGTGCCAGCTGTCAGCTTCAGCCTTAGTAAAAACATCCTGCTACATGATGGAGTACATTATGGAACAGCTCATTTAGCAGAATCTTCTACATTAACCCTAATACAGCAGTCCAGGGATTAAAATTACATTCAGACCCAAACATCATTAAAAGTTCCCCCTTTAGATTTTATGCAACACTGCAAGATTCTGTACCAAACACCACCCAGTCCTTTGCAAAATAGCAACCTTACATTCAGGTTCACATTCAGGATAAGTCAGATATTCTTTATCATGTTAAATGTAAATAGCATGATTTCTCATATGTGAATGTTAAAGAGAATATACCAAACTTAATCTGTGTGCCGTTTATTACCGATCTCTCCAAGAATTCCATTAGAAAAATGAATCACAACATTTGGAGATTGCCTACTCGGCTTTCCAGCCTGCACCATGAAGGTAAGAAGTTTATCGGGAGATTAGCCTACCTAGTGGACAAGTCTACCTGGTGGATGTAGATATGACACCCCCTCTCAGTAAAGTAAAACCACTGATTTATTAGCAGCTAAACTCAAACTGAATATGGGGCCCAGCATAAGACTGGAAAGATTTAACTAACAAAAATAAAGATAACAAACATTTTGTCAACCACACATGACAGGGACACTTTTAGGCTGCATTCAGTCTAAAACATTCATATCAATATATAAATGCACACACGCCAACACCACAAAAACGTTAGCAAAATAGCTAATGGGGATCAGGAAAATTTCCTCATTTTACAACAACTAGTCCTTTTTTTGACTGAAATTGGAAAAAAAAATGTTTTTCACTCTGATGCCAACACAGAGCACAAGATTTTGTATTACACCCCCACAAATGGTAAAATATTGATATAATTATAAACATTGAGCTCAGACTTGGTCGTGAAAAATTCACTCTTGGCCTTGGGCCTAACCCTAGGGTTGGAAGATTTCTTGAATCCACCACTTCTGCACATGCTTCACATTTTAAGTATGATGATAGGTAAGGTTATATTAATATCTGATAATATTTATGGCGGGAAAAAAATTAATAAATCACAGCCATTTAGTCTCCTAGAATATGGAGAGAGGTTTTGCCTGGTCTCTTGAATAGGTACAAAATAAGCTTGAGTATAAAGCTATAACTGACTCTGTCTAATTGCCGTTCGGCAGTCAATAGATTAACTTGTTAGATAGGAAGATTACTAAAGCGACAATTTCATATTTCCATTTGGAAAAGAAAAACTTATGGATTCATTACATACAGTACTGAGTAAGATATCTTATGTGTTTGTGTCTCTTTATTTTGATGTATACAGTAAGTCTCTATCGCTATTATGGCCCTTGGTCTTATGATTTGGCTAATTGGTTTGTATGCCTACCCCGTTTGCTCCTCCTCTGTCCAGGTAAATTAAACCACCATTGGAGATATAAAGCACCAACTTTCCGGCTCTCAGCTGCTGCTTGCTCTCTCTCTTGCTTTGGCTGGCTCGGAACTCTTCATGCCTCCCTGATGGATGTGCTTCCCTGCTACTGGGCCTCATTTTCTCTTCATTATGCATATTTAAGTTTTTTCTTCTTTTTTGTTTAGCATGAAATCATTTAGCCTTCATTTTTATTTTTCTTTGCTTCATTCTAATTTCACATTTTGTTATAAAACATTTACTTTCGGCATGGTCTCCCATTTTTCTTGTCGCATTGAACTTGTAAGAACACCAAAGAAACCCTTAAAAAAACAGTACTTGAAAAAAATATTTCATCAGTACTATTAAAGATAGGGGGAGGAGCTTGGCCATATGTTAGAGACTTAGGGCCGGATTTATCAAGATCCAATTTTGCGTGCAGTAATTTGCGCTCGCAAACTGGAATTTTGCGCGAGGGGCTGAACCATGGTTTGCGGGTGATTTAACAAGAGTGATTGCGTAACTGATGGCAGGTGCAAAACTGTTGGAGACACCCTATTTAAATGATGGTTTTGCGCGTTTTGTGGTTTGCGGCAAAGTAGTTTGTAGTTTGTACAAACTAGTGCATTAAGAAATTTAAATCTTACAGTCACACCCCCACCCCTTCCAAAAAAAAAAAAAAATATATAGGCTATATATATATATATATATATATATATATATATATATATATATATATATATATATATATATATATATATAAACTTAGGCAACCTTTATTCCCTAAGGTGGTATGTGGCTGAATTTCTACTTCACTGCAGTAAAAAAACAAAAAAACAAACTGGTGTTTTGTATAGGCCTGTAGAAAAATGCACATACCAAATGGCTCACAAGAAGTGACTGTGGATGAGATTACTGCGCGTACGCATCCCCGCAGCATTTGCATGTTGCTCCACAGGCGCAGGGGGGAGGTCGGGGTTCTCCAGTAGGGTGTCAGGGCGACATGGCATTTAGTACGTCGGACAGCACTTCTGAAAAACGAGATTGGGAGATCCCAGCTATCGCTGCAACCGTAGGCTGGAATGACCCAGATGCAAAAAAGTTTAATGTTGCAAGGAGTTTTGTGATATCTGGTATTGCTTGGGTCCTCCTTGTGGCTGGCTCCAAATCCATTCGGAGTTCCCCCAACAGCTCCAAAATGGCAATGCTGGATAAACGATATGTTTTGATGATCGTTTCCTCGTCCATTCCAAAAATATTCACACGGAGTAAAAAAATGCGTTCTCTGCGTCTCCTTGCTTCAATTCAATGTCTCCTTCTTGCAACAATAACCGCTGCCATGTGTGCGCAATTACGCATACAGACCATTTGCACCTTCTTTTGAAACATGTTAAATATAGAGTCAGATACCGTTAGCAAAATTGCTTTCAGGTTTGATAAATCACTTTGCGAGTGCTAAATTAATATATTTACATGTTCTCCTCCCACAAGACGCACTTTTGCATGTAAACGCCCCATATTGCATATTCATTGCAGAAAAAGTACTAAATGGATAAGAGGCGCTATTTAGCACGTTTTAAAGACCAAATCCTTCTGGCACACTGTTGATAGATCAGTTTGTACATTTTTTAGCGTGCACAGTGAAATAGCTCACGTTTTTATACATGCAAACCTTTGATAGATCCGGCCCTTAGAGTAGAGCCGCTTGTCCTCCACATCTAGATAGTCGCTCCAATAGAAGACATGTCATACAATTGTATATGTTTTCTTACCACCTCTGCAAGATGATCCTATAACTATCCATTACACAATAGATCACTGTGCGAATTTTTCCCCTTGAAATAAAGTCCACCCCAAACATAAAAGGAGGAAAATAATCTCTAATTTTTTTAATAAAAGGGACAATGTGTAAAAATATGTCTTGCCTTAAGACTTTATCTTTATTTGCTTTTATTCAGCTTTTATTTTACTTATATTTTATTGTTTAATTCATCTTAAGCACTTTGAATTTCCATGTTCTGAATTGTGCTGCACAAATGAACTTGCCTTGCCTTACCTCCTCTATTAATCTGACACATTTTCATAAGCAAATAATTTAAGGCTTAAGGCTTAATTAAGGCTAGTCACTTGTTTCCAAAATTGCATGAAAGTATTCCATCTTGAAGGTACTGTACAAATGCCAGCAGAGATAGAATAGAGTGAGGAATAACAAAATGTTTTCCCTTAATGGTAGTTCAGTGTAATTAAGAGGCGGGGGTGAAGATCATTTGGGGACTATAGCACAAGGCAGGACCATACATGTGCACCAGCAGCACAAGAAATGGGTTCACAAAGAAAGCTAAAAAAAAAAAGAGAACTTAAAGGACAACCAACCCGGAGAAAAAAAATAAATAAATAAATAAATAAATAAATCAGCCTTCTCCAACTTGGAGGAGCTAATGTAGGAGAATATTTTTAAAAGGGATACTGAATTTGCCAAGTTTCTCCTCAACAACAACAGTAAATGAACTGTACTGCCTAAATTAGTGTAAAAAAGCTAACCTTTTCTGTTCATGTTAACGCATCTGTTTAGGGGGAATTTATGTCAGTCAGGAGAGTTACTATTCTGATGGATCTGATTGTCCACACGGCACAGATGGACAGACAGCCAGCACAGATAGATGTGGCGATAGAAAGAGGGGCTGGTAGAAGAAGTAGTGCAGTTGTTTGCGCCGGAAGAGATAGAAAAGCACAGTTGGTCGAGCTGATGATGACTGACCTGTTGATACTGATGATGAAGATGCCAATGGTGATTTGTTTTATGTAATAGATGATGAGTGTTGAATGACTGATGATACGCAGAATGAGTTTGCTTTGGTACGTGGATATTCAAAGAAATCGAAATGAAGTGCTTAACGACTGAAAGTTCGTAAGCGTGTGAAAGTACACTGGTAGATGGAGGCTAGGCCAGAAGCTGGATGAAAGGGATCTTGACAGATATTTGGCTTCAGAGGAGATACCATCCCTGCATTTATTGGCTGAAGCTAAAGTAAGGAATATCGCACATGGTCTAAGTGAGGCTGATAAAAGTCTTCCAGATTGAATTTTTGCTTAAGCTTCTTTTCACTGCTGTGTCTGAGTTGTTCCATTTTTTTTTTTCTTTTTAAAATCTTTGTATTTTATTATTTTTATTTATTTATTGGGGAGGCTACAGCAGCATTGATTAGCAACAGCATGAAACTCAGAGGTATCTCTGACAGCTGAAGTAGACTAATAAAATACAATAAAAATTGCAATGTTTAAGAAATCACAAACCTCTTCATCTAAGTTAAAACTCCATGAGTTATGGGATGACATGGTTAGATCTGCGTTGTGAAGGCTTTTATCATGCATTAACTGCAATTGCCACAATACACCGCCGTGCCTCTCTATTGTACTATATACTTTAACTTGCACATCACCCTAAAAAACGATGAGAACATATAATCTCCCAGCTCTGTGCAGACAGTAACAGGACAGGAGTAATGAGCTTATGAGCATGTGGTGCAGCAGACAGATTGAGCTCAAGGCTGAGTTGACAAATGCAGCAGCTGTAAACAGTAATCAGCAGTTCCACGCGAGAAATTACAGGATAAAGAACAGCATAGCGAGCTGTAACATTAAACCTGATGATATGAGCAGAACCATTGTTTCTGCAACCCCAGCTATATTTACATTTTCCATAAAACCAAGACCATGAGAAATTGTTATTTTTATCACTTAGTTGTGTCCTCTACAGTTTTCGGTTTGGCTTCCAATGAAGCAACGTTAAAAAGCCTGTCCCAAAACAGAAAAAAATAAATAAATAGGAAACCAAAGGATATGACTCCAAACTACTTTCGAAAGGGATTAGGAAACCAAGATCAACACAAACATTGTACATGGTGAATCCAACTATTTTAAAGCAGAAAAAGCCTTCAAATCATTGCCAAGCATAATACACCTCAGCTGATTCAGAACAGCAGAAGCTCATCTTGATGAGGGAAGCTGTTGTTTCATATTTTGGTCCCAGCTGCGGAGCAGGAAACTCTGCTTCCAGGTCGATGTGCCGTTAGAGGCCTCAGCTGCTTCAATTAGACTCCAACTTAGAGCGGGGCTCTCAAATATCATAATTCCTCTAACCAAGTCCCTGTAGAGCTTCATGTTGGCTTGAAAGTCATGAATATCAGTAGCAAGTGTTTAGGAAAAACTTCATAAATGAAATAAAATAAACTATTGAGAAAGAGCCGTCTTGCCGAGAAGGGAAAGACACACACATTACCGGCCTTCCCAAATGATTTGCTGGACAATTAAATGTTTGTTTTGTGTGCTTCCCAGGTAACAGGCATTTGCAGTAAAACTGGCTTTGTTCCAGAATGAGAGACTGCTGCAATTAATAACATAATTAATGACCCACAAAGGACAGTTGAGCACTACAAGGAGGTCGACTGTCTGCAAAGTCAGTCCACCTGTGTTTCTCTAACCGTTACAGTGATGTTTTTTTGTATTATTCCAAAGATAATTCAGACTTTCTGAAAGGCTATTTTCAATCCAACAATTGCATCTAAGAATCTAGTGCAATTTATTGTCAAAAGTTGATGCAGAATTTCAAGTAGAAAACACAATAACAGCAGTCAGGTATAAAGGTATGTTTACATTTTATTTTTAAGTGATGTTTTCGATAGAAATGAATGGAAAACAATCAAATATCCGACACAGGACCCTTAAGATACATCATCCTCCGTGTGGGTGGTTCCAGCTAATGGCTCTTTGCAAATCCACTCCTTTTTTGCTAAGGTGCTACTTTATTTCTGTGTTTTTAGTTGTAACAGTCACATATTTACCTTGACTGTATTGAAAACTTTTACACCAGGGATAATTTTGCACTGTTTTATTTTATTCATAGTAGCTTTGAAGGTAAAATCCATCTACTGTACTTGCAAAAGGCAATAGTTATATGACTATCCCTTATCCCTAGCTAGAGCTAGTCCCATTTTACCATCTTAACAAACCATCAGATAAAAGCAACACTGTGTAGCTTTTGACAGAGGTAAAAGTTTAATTTAAGATATATTTCATGATTTTTATGGTCAATATAGTGCACTATGCACATATCGATGCGCCTTGGGGGCTGCCCTTCTCCAAAACCACCCATGTAACCTAAAAGGGTGGGATCTGTCACTAAATTAGTCATGTGACCTAAAGTACCACTTTACGCCAGTCGGAGTGCCCCTCACACATGAGAGCTAATCTAAAAGTAATTTTAAGGCAACAAAACAGACATGACACTTAACTGACTAGACATTTTTGGCTCTCTGAGTTGCGATTCCATATAGTGGCATGAACGTGGCCTTTAAATTTAGAATCGTGACTTGTCAATCTGTTGGTACAAAATAGTCTGCTATCAAATTTCAAAACATGGAGGGAGACTGTTTAAATCTGTGACAGTGCTTTATGGGGCTCTAAACCTGAAAGTAACAAGCCAGACCCCTCTGGTAGTTAAAAAGACATAATAAAATTAGATATTGAAAAAGACATAAACATTTTTAGTTCAGAAACTGAAGTGTTGGCCAAAGTTCTGAACACTTTATGTACACATAATCACTGGACTGTACACTACTTGAAGTAATAAAGAGTAAAGCACATTTTGAATGCATCTTAAAAGAGAAAATAATAAAAAGGATTGTCAAAGATAAATCCCTTGGGAGCCTGCAATTAGGATTTTGCCATGACCAATCAAGGATATTGTCCCATGCCATGTAGTTCCAGACCAATATAAATAAACGCCATACATTAATGCAGTAAGTTTACAATCCAATACATTTCTTAGAAATCAGATTGAAAATAAAAATGTGAAAAATTAAATCAAAGGTTTTTAAGGACATCTTGTACATTTACAAAACACAAAAAAGGGGGCATACCACCTTTCACAGTGCTGCAAGCTAAACTGACCTAGAAACTTGCCATGCACAGATATTAAGAGTTCATATACAGATGTCTTTTATATATAAACAATGAAATAAATAATAAAAAGATTTTTCAGTTTTACCTAATTGTATTTTTAAAATCCATGTCCAGGATCTTTTCTAACTACCTTTCTTTGCCATTTAGTTTGCACTTTAAGTTACCTTCACGGTAAATTATGCTCTTTAGTTCTTTGAGGGACAATGGTAGATGTGAACTCAGGATGAAATGTGGTGCAAAAAAGATTGGTCTATCATTTCTGCCATTTTCACCTACTGCAATTGTCTACAGAGAGCTGCTAAGTCTTTCTTTAACAAATGGGAGGTGCAAAAAAAACAGATTATATTTAGTTTTCGGTGCAGTTTTTTTCTCCACGAGATAATAATAAGAAAGTGAGTAAAAGATAATAGACAAAAATATATTTTCTTAACTGTGTCAGCTTAAACCATTTTAAGGGGATTTGTTGCAACCAATAATGCTATAATGGTAATATCATAACATAATAATAGTAAAAATGTTAGAATCTTGATATATTTTAATGTAAAAAAAAAAAAAAAAGCTGCTGTTATACTGATATAATTTATTGATCATATAAGCAATTATTGCACTAGAAAAATTTGAAAATGTAATAATGATAGCAAAAATAGAAAAATACACATCTGGAACTTATTTTAGTTTTTGTGGATATTCTTTCAACAAATTAGAATGTATTTTCTCTCATTAACTATATCAAAACAGTTATTGAAGATTATGGTTTATTTGATTATACAATTATACATTATTGCTATTTTTGTGTACATGTGTAGGTAAAAGGGAAATTTGTACTTTATCCTTGCTGTTTCAAATAACCTTTCAAAGCTCATTTTATTGTTTGTGTTTATTTTCACTTTTGTTTTGGTCTTCAGAGCATCACAAAACACTGTAGAAACTTATTCTTATATTCACAACAAAGTAATAAAGTAATCTATCTTTTAAATTACAGTAAAGATTTCCATATTTTGCCATGAGGACACAATATTCAATTCAATTCGAATCAGTTTATTTATATGCGCCAAATTCACAAGACATGTCATCTCAAGGCACTTTACAGTTCAACCAGATCATACAGTCAAATTGATTCAGTGTTTTATCAAAGGAAAACCAGTTGATTGCATTGACTCATTGACTCAAATACAATCCCTCACATTAAGCATGCTTGTAGCGACAGTGTGAGGGGTTAAAAAACATATCAGATGAGGTTTCCTACAGTATAATGTTATTAAATTTGAATTGTTTTAATAAGTCAACAAGACATGTTTTCTATTTTTTTTTTTTTTTTGTTCTTAAATCAGAGTCTACTGTATAAAGATGGGTATCTGACCACTTTGACCTTTCAAAATATAGGTTCTCCCATTTGCACCATCCTAGTATTCTTTTCCAAAAATTACCCTTCTGAACTGTCACTTTTGAGGCAACCTGCCGCTCAGAAATTACAGCTAAAGAGGTTTTCAACACTTTTGACAGTCCATGAGAAAGACTTCACATCCCCTTTCAAAAGAAACACGTTCCCTCTCAATCTCCTACTTTTTCAGTTAATGACAGTGTCACTCTGCTCCCTGAGCTTGGCAAATTGTTACCCACCCATCATATCTGAGTGAACTTCATTATTAAATGGACTACATGCAAGGTGTAAAGAGCTGCTTGGACTGTGATGAAAAGGGATGAGTCATACTACTTAGTTTAATTTGACCTGTCAACATAAAAGTAACAGTAATAATGTTATATGTGAACCCTTCTGCTTGCCCCAGCTTTATGTTATCTCTAAATGATGGCTCCCTTTTTTTTAAATAGAGGCTACCAATCCTTATCAGACCTGGAAATATCTGTCTGAGCAGCAGGATGAATTCATTTAACCCCTTCACACATAATGGTGACAGGAGTTGAATAAGTGACAGGGGTTAAGAAATCAAGATTGAGTTTTCTTGTTATTATAGTTATACTTAACAGTATATGAATAAAACTAAATATTAAATATTTCATATAATATTAGTTTCCACCTAAAGTGATATTTTATATTAAAAATCTGAATTCACGGGGGGCGCTAGTGAGCCAAGATGGAGTAAAGTCGGGTATTTCAGAGCTCCTGCAGGCATATCAACATTTTCGTTTAAAAAACCACAACTTCTCACTAATTGTGACCTAAATTGGTTTAATAGTGACCCTGGACTATAAAGAATTCCGTTCCGGTGGACGCTACTCGATAAATGGCAGATAAACTTCGCAAATTCAAATACGACGGTAGCACGGCAAAGCTAACTGCTAACACCAGATCCACGAAGCTGCGCACTCTAGAGGACGAAAACCCGCAACCCAAGAGCCCTGGTATGTGTGAAGAGCTGAAAGCCGATATCCTAACCTCCTTACGGGGGGAAATCTCCAAAATCATAAGGGAGGAAATGAGAAGCGCTCTGTCTGAGGAGTTCACCGCTCTCAGAGCTGATCTCAATGCAGTGAGGGCCGAAATTGCTAGTAATTCCACCGCCACCCGTGCAGAAATCACCTCAATTAAATCAGACGTTGAAGATGTGAAAAGTGGACTGTCTACATGGTCTGATGAGGTGAACTCACTGCAGACTATAGTTACCGACCTTCAAAGCGAGCTGGTTAAGATACGAGACAGGTGCGAAGACATGGAGGGGAGGATGAGGCGCGGAAATATTCGTATAGTTGGGGTCGAAGAATATCCCAACTCCGCCAATCCTAAGGAGGTCTCAAAAATCATCAGAGAAGTGCTTCAGATGGACCGGGATGTAAAAGTCGATCGCTCACACCGAACAGCTGCGCTGACGAAACCGGGCGGCGGAGAAAGACCCCGTGTGATCATCGCTAAGCTGCACTATGATGGAGACGCCGCTGACATCCTGAGAAGAGCCAGGGACAAGGCCCCGCTGACTTACCAGGGTAAAAGAATCGCAATCTTCACGGATTACACCACCAGTGTGGCCAAAGCACGCGCAGCCTTCTCTGATGCACGGAAAGTATTACGGGGGCGAAGCGATGTGCGCTTTGGATTACTTTATCCAGCAAGACTCAAAATAACATATAAAGAGGACAGTAAGGAGTTTCGAGATCCTGTGAAGGCCATGGACTACATACGGAAGACCATCCCTGCTGCAATAACTGGATCTGAAACTGCTTAAATACCAACTGTGACTGTGTTTGGTAATGTCACTAAACTGGTATGTTTAAAGGGTGTGTAACACTGTCACTTCTAACTTGGTTAAATACTATAAAGTCATAATTAGTCATAATTTAGTTACATTCATAATACCAGTAGGTTCTACACTGTGGTTAAAGTACATATATTTATTTCCCCTGCGGGAGCCTGGACTTCCACATTTTTGATCTCTCTTGTTTTTGTTGTTTTTGCACACATCCGTCTCTTTCGGTTGTGTTTGTTGCTGCTCTTATAGTGGCTAGGGTCTTAAACCCACTACTTTGCATTATGTTAGTTATGCACTTTTTTAATTGTGTTTTCTGCGTTTTGATCCCTCTGTTCCCCGAGGATCTTATTGCATTTAAAAAAACAGAGCTTCTGAATCTTAGTCTTGACAATTTTGTACAGCAAAGCCTCACTACTTTTATTTTATTGCATCATCTTGGTTTTCAGCGTTCATGTTATTCAAATGCTTGGTCCCACCAGTCAAATGGCCGTCTCTGCCTCCAATACAATACTATCACATATATATTTTAAATTAAATTAATTATGAGTACACTAACTGTAACAAGTTATAACGTGAGGGGTTTGCATAGTCCAATCAAAAGAAAAAAAGTTTTGCTGCAACTCAGACAATCAAAATGTCACGTAGCACTGTTACAAGAAACACACCTATCAGATATGGAGCATATAAAATTAAATAGGTCTTGGGCTGATAAAGTTTACTACTCGTCACATTGCTCTGGTAGAAAAAGGGGTGTTGCTATATTAATACATAGGCAAATAAATTTCACTGAAACGTTGGTACATAAAGACAAAGAGGGTAGATTTATATTGGTAAATGGGATAATTGATGGAACAGCTGTATCCTTTATAAATGTATATGCCCCTAATGAAGATGTACCAGGGTTTATTCAGTCAGTTTTCAATATGATTGCAGAATACAGTTCTGGTCTGCTGATCGTCGGAGGGGATTTTAATTGTGTAATGTCAAATCTAGATAGACAACCACTCTCTCGGACACCCATATCTAAGATGGGTAAAATGCTTAAAAATATGTCTGTGGAAGCCGGATTAGTGGATGTATGGCGATCCAAATTCCCAAAAAATAGAAATTTTACATTTTACTCAAATGGACATGCATCTTACTCACGAATAGATTACTTTTTTACCACCAAGGCCGAACTACACAGAGTTGAGGATATCATAATATCGCCCATCACAATCTCTGACCATGCACCCGTTACCCTCGAGTGGAATATAGGATTGACACCATCATTTAAGCAATGGAGACTTAATGCCTCCCTTCTTAATGACCAAGAATTCATAAATTTTGTTAAATTAGATCTCAAAAATTATTTGGACATAAACAATACCCCTGAAACATCTCCTATTATGTTGTGGGACTGTGCAAAGGCTTATTTAAGAGGTAGTATCATCTCCTATAGAACAGCAAAAAAAAGACAAAAGGCAGCCAAACAGCAATACTTAGAAGATAGAATCCAAGATCTGGATCTTCAACATAAAAAGACTAGAGCATCCGGGATCCTGAATGATTTGAACACTGCACGGAAAGAGCTCCAAGATTTGCTATCGGAAAAGATAGAAGGTAACCTTCGTTTTGCCAAGCAGCAGTATTATGAAAATGGAAATAGAGCGAGCAGACTCTTGGCCTTCCGACTTAAAAAACAACAGTCCTCAAACGTAGTTTTAAAGCTGAAATCGGGCAATAAATCCATCTTAAAACCAAAAGATATTGCTGTAACATTTGCGGAATTTTATAAGGTTTTATACCGAGACACGGACACTTGTGACGATGAGAATAAAATAGCAGACTACTTACAAAATATAAATATTTCAGAATTATCTGATACTGTAGCTAAACAATTAGATCAGCCAATTCAAGAAGAAGAAATAAAAAATGTTGTCTCTTCCCTTAAAAATAACAAAAGTCCTGGTCCTGATGGTTTCATAAATGAATTCTATAAGTGTTTCATAGACATCGTTAGTCCACTATTATTAGAAGCATATCGCTTTTCTTCAGAAACTAAAACAATGGCGCCATCTTGGTCTGATGCCACAATAGTTGTATTACATAAAGAAGGTAAGGACCCTACTGACTGTGGGTCATATAGGCCATTATCAATGCTTAACGTGGACGTACGCATTCTAACTGGTATTCTGGCAAGACGATTAAATGTCATAATAAATAAAATCATACATCCAGATCAAACCGGATTCATTGTCGGGAGGCATTATGGAAATAATTTACGGCGTTTATTAAATATTATCTCTCACCAAAAAGAAAATAAAGCTATGACAGCTGTAGTGTCTTTAGATGCCCAAAAGGCCTTTGACCGCGTATCATGGAGATACCTTATTCAAACATTAAAGAGATTTAAATTTGGGCCGAAATTCATAGATTGGATACATACATTATATTCATCCCCACAAGCGGCTGTAAGAGTTAATGGTTTCAGGTCGGCGAGTTTCAAATTGGAGCGCGGATGCAGGCAGGGGTGTCCTCTGTCACCTCTTTTGTTTGCAATTAGCATTGAACCACTGGCCCAGCTCATTAGAGACACTGATGAAATTAAAGGGATTTTGATTGGCACAGAGGAACATAAAATATCCCTTTACGCAGATGATGTACTTCTATATATGGCTGATCCGACATCCTCAATTCAACGTCTGAAGGAAATGATTTCTGTTTATGGCAATTTTTCTGGTTATAAAATAAATGTTGATAAAACAGAAGCAATAGATATCAATAGAAATATTCCACTGGAGGTCAAACAACAGAGCGGCTTTAGGTGGCCAAAGGAGGGCATTAAATACCTAGGCATCAACATTCCTCTTTCATTAAAAGATTTGTATCATGTCAATTACAGTAAAATATTGACTACAATTAAAAATGACCTGGAGAGGTGGTCAGCACTGCCCTTGTCCCTCCTCGGTCGCATTGAAACCATTCACATGAATTTGTTACCTAGATTACTGTATTTGTTCCAGATGTTACCGGTTAGCATACCTAGGGCCACATTCATTGAATTGGATAAAAGTATATCAAAATTCATTTGGCAAAGCAAGCGCCCTCGCATAAAATATAAAACACTACAAAGAAGTAAGACAGAGGGCGGTCTTAAGCTTCCTGTTTTAAAATATTATTTCTGGGCAGCTCAGTTAAAACCTTTAATTTCATGGATCCAACAGGATTCTCAAACAAGATGGCTGAGCATTGAGCAAGCAAAGTGCTCAGTACCATTAAAAGTTTTGCCATTTTTAGATATTCCAGTAAAGGAGCTGCCATTGTGGACTAAAACCACTTTTGACATTTGGAATAAAGTGCGAATTTCTTTCAAGCTACCAAGAGGCTTATCAACTTTATCAAGCATTGGACATATTCAATCCTTCACACCCAATTTATTGGACAAAACGTTTTCTAAATGGGCTGAACAGGGGCTTACATTTCTTCATTAGTTGATCCACAAGAACAACCTTATGTCATTTGAAGAGCTATGCAGGAATTTTCATCTCCAGAAAAGTGATTTCTTTAGATATTTACAGCTGCGCTCATTTCTAGTTGCACACAGGGACTGGGAAAGAGTGCTTAACTCCTCACCAATTGAAAAACTCCTAATTCATTTTCAGAAAGGGGGAGGAGATAAAAAAATTGATAGCAAAGTTATACAGTGTATTTCTGTCAATGAACCTCAACGATCCCACTAGGACAAAACAAAGATGGGAGGCAGAGACAGCCAGAATAATCTCTGATGAAACATGGGAGGGAGTCTGGACTGAGGCACATCGAGTTACAAACTCCAATATGTGGCGGGAATATAAATGGAAAATCATAAGTAGATATTTTAGGACCCCGGATGTTGTTGCCAAGATGGATCCTAGAGTACCAAGCTTGTGTTGGAGAAACTGTGGCCCAGCGGTCCCCAATCATACACACATTTTCTGGTCATGTCCCAAACTACTAAACTTTTGGGATGAGGTGTACAGGACTATGAACCAGATCTTCACAGAGGTTATACCGAGGGATGCTACTGTTGCGGTACTTGGTATTATACCGGAGGGTTTGCAAGGACGGGCCAAAACTTATCTGTTGAATGTTCTTTTTACAGCAGCCCTGAAATGCATTACAATCAGGTGGATGCAGTTGGAGCCTCTTTCCTATGATTTATGGGTACAAAAAGTAAGAGAGTTGTACACAATGGAAAAGATAACCTACTCATTAAGACTTCAAAAAACCACCTTTAGCCTCCGCTGGGGGCCAGCAGAAGCTATGTTGATGTAAATAAGCTTAACAAGTTTGTTTCTTGCATATGGTGTTGAGCTATTCCATCCAAAGTGTATGCTTATGCTGGGGTCTCAGGATGATGTGCCTACAAATTCGAGGCTGTGATTATAAGGCATCAAGCTAAGATGTTCATTTTTGTTTTTTTTGTGGAAAACTGTATATTTTCAACTTTTGTGTTATGTACCATTGATGCGTGGCTGTACAATTGCTCTGTAAAAAATAATAAAAGTATAAGTTCTAAAAAAAAAAATCTGAATTCACGAGTAGATGTAAAAATCTCAGATAAGTAAGGTGCAATTTTAATTTGACAAGAAACTAAAGCCTGTAAAACATGATTTTACATCCTTAATTTATTTAAATCAATTAAATGTAATTCAACAATACCTTATCAATTCCAAGGCTAAATTAAATGTTACAGTTTTTTTTTTCTTAACCAGTTGTTGTAGGTGTTGATAGCTGCAGGTAGGATGGATCTGTACCGGTCTGTCTTGCACCGTATCTGGAGAAGCCTCTTACCTTGGAACTCTGTTGGTGTTCAACAGTCTTCTAAGGGGGATGTTCACTATTGTCTATAATGTTCTTCACTCGTGAAGAACTCTTTAGAAATTAAGAAATCATTTCCAGGGTTTCTAGAGGAGTTCTTAGAACAGAGTCTGTTTTCTTTTTTTAGCTTGTTGAGCTTTAAGTCATCTGTTACGCTGTTATCTCAGCAAATGATGGTAGGAGAGATCAGACTCTCCATTACAGACTTAAAGAAGATATGTAGCATCTTCCTGGAACCACTGAAGTAACTAGGCTTCTGTATGAGGTACAGTCTGCCCTGTCCATTCTTTAAAGCAATGTCTCCAGTTAGTGTTGTTTTACAGGTGTACACCAAGGTATTGTTTTTTCTTGTTTTTTTCTGAAAGCTACAATCATCCCCCTTTTTTTGTTCACATTTTGGGTCCGATGATTGTATCCTATTCATGCCATAAAGTGGTTCAACAGTAGCCTGACGTAGTCCGACTCAATTCTAGTCAGAATATGAGTCTGATACTGCTCCATAGAGCTGTGATTATGGGGCGTGTTTCGAATGAACCAGGAAAAAAAATGCCTCTGCACTCAATTGGTAGATCTACAACCAATAAGAGCAACGGAGTGCGTGACGTATGTTAAGCGAGGCATAGTTGTTGTCCACAAAAATCAAAGCGTGCAGTTTCACGCCTAGAATAAGAAGATGAGCCTTGATCACGCTTCTCTGTTCCTCTTTTAAAATTAATTTGCTGTCGATATCTTCTAGAACAGACCTAATAGCAGAATCTACTCACCTAAACTCTCCAGCGGCAGCCATTATTGTTGTGACCCAAGCGCGCTTTGGTCACGTGGTTGATTACGTTACTCTTGATCATCTGTCCATCATCGTATAAAGCCCGCCCTGACAATTTGATTGGATCGCCTGACAGTGGGCGATAATACTCGCGCTACTATGGAGCAGAGCCAGATCGAACTTCCCCGAACTCAAACCTTGTGGGCGGGACTAAGTTCGGACTGGCACCCAGGCTAGTTCACCAGCACACTGTTTTAAGCTTCTTGTCCATCTCTGATGCACCCAATAATTGCAGTCATTGGATAATTTCTGCAGACGTGCCTTATATTGGAGGAGGTGCTTGTAGTAAAAAGGAATAGTGAGAGTACAATCCCTTGTGGTGCTATTGTGCTGCTGACTACTTGATTAAACATTTGATCTTCAAGTCTCACAAACGGCACACTTCTTGTCAGGTAATCTTTGAACCAGGCAATTGTTGATGCTTCCACTTGAATCTTCTAAAGTTTCTCACAAAGTAAATCAGGTTGAAGTGTGTCAATTTCACTGGAGAAATCAAAGAAAATCATCCTGTCTGCCTTGTCTAAATGCCAGTAGGTTTGTAAAGCAGATGTATAGAGGTACCTTTAACTTCAGGCCAGTAAGCAAATTGCAAGGGACCCTGATAGTTGCTTGTTTGCTTACTGAGGTGAACCAACAGAAGTCTCTCAGGGACCCTCATGATTTGGAATGTCAGGGCAACACGTCTACAATCATGCAGGAGGTGTTCCAGAACACTGGAACCTTTGTCAGGTTAAGGTTGAAGAGATGCTGTAGAATCCCACAGAGATGCTCTGAACAGGCCTTCAGCCTCTGAGGCTGTCACCATCTGGATCTGGTGACTTAGTGCAATCCAGTCTCTAAGCTTCCTCTTCACTTGACTTCCAGAGGCAGACAGGTGAAAGGCAAAGGCTGCAACACAATCGTCCGATTTGGCTAAGCAGAGGGGTCAATGGCAGAGGAGGATTAACATTTTGAGGTGGGATAAAGAAGCTTCGGGTCAAATGAGAACAGGATATCCATTTGACAGTAGAAACAGATGCTGAGCTAGCTCCTCAACTGAACCTATTGAAGAATTTATTCAATTCACTGTCTCTGCAGTGACTTTGTCGTGTTGGGAGTTTGCTTTCAAGCTTTTTTCCCTATTCTCTTCTTGCTTTCTCTTAACTTTACCTTAGGTTGCCTTTGTATACTACTCAATAATTTCATGTCTCCCTTTCTGAATTTTTTTTTTCCTTGTTGGGCACTTTTTTTACTGGGGAAGGATTTCACTATTCTGGTGGGAGCAGTGTTTTTTACACAGATATGTATGTAGTCAGACAGTCACATGCTGAGTAATTGCATTGATGCTCTCTTCATGTGGCTGACAGTCCATCTCAGTCTGTAGCCTCAAAACAACCTTGCCAGGTGACCTATTCATGAAGGTTTTATCCTACAAAATCAAATGCTATTGGATAGGTTTCAATACATTACTGCAAACAGAAATTGATAAAGAAAACAATTTGAACCATGACTGTTACAAAAAACCTTTATTTTTGCAGAAATACTAGAAGCAGACTGCAAAAAACGACAAAACAAATGTGGCTTCTTGCGATCAGCAGCTTTTATTTTTCTTTAAATTGAATGACTTGTGTGCATTCACCTGTGGTGTCTTGCTGATCCGGCAGCATCGCATTTATTTTTACTCACTTCATAGTGAAAACAGCAGCACAATTTCTCATTAATAAAACATTGATTTTTTTAAGACAAAATTGCATTTTGAAGAAAAATAAGATGACAAGTGGGAAGAGGGAGTAAAAAACTTATTGCTTCTAACTCACACACGCAAAAAAATATTTTGCAATCAAAGAAAACACACTAAAATAAATAAGTAGCTCCATGGAAATCTATATGGTTAATTTGCGCTGTACAACTAGTGCAATTCAAAGTGCTTTAGATAATTTTTAAAAGCTTTTTATGTTTTATTTTTTCTATTTACATAAACCTCTCCTAGAAATCTAGCGTAAGATTCCTCCATCTTCTTTTGAGAATGTATTTCACTATACACTGGAGATTAGAGACTACTTATAATAGCTAAGGGCAGCTGATATATTATATAATGTACAGCAACCTTGTACAGTGTAGGTTAAAATGGAAACTGCTTTACAATGCAGCATTATCTGTTAACACTGCAAAACGTCTAGTTAGTGATTCAGCTCTTTAGAACATGACAAGACAGTCCTTTGAGTAATGAATTTCATGAATTAAAAGTTATAGCAAATTATTCAAAGCCTCCTGCAGCAAGCGAACACAAGCTATGTGTTTGTATATTTCCAGTGCCAAGCTTCAAGTTTATCACTAGTCTTTAGTGTAAAATGTAAAAAGCACACTACCTTTAGATATTTATATATTTTTTTCACTGATTAGATTTTTTTAGATGGTATATATATCTGTTTATTTTATTATTGTTCCCCTTTTGCATATTTTTAAGTAAAGATACTTCTTTAAAGATATTTGCATGTGTTCTGCCAAGATGTTGCAAAATATTACAGAATACTGCATGAATTAAAAGATTGATTTGGCAAAAAACACATGGGAGCATTTTGTGAATAGGGCCAGAGCAGACTCGATAGGCCAGATTTCATTTTCAACTATTTTAAAACCAAATAAGAGAAATTCAAACAGGAATATAAACTGATTAGACGAACATAGCTGTGGTCACATTTGCTTTAATTTTACATTCCATATGAGTATCCATCATAGCTTGGGAGCCAGACACCCTAGTTTAAACAAGTAATGCTGCATCTTTAAAACCTAAAATTAAAAGCTATGCTTCAAATCTCAGATTTAAAAAAAAATATTTTAGACATAATTTGTCTGCTGTTACATTTACAAAAGTCAGCAAATAGCATGATTCTTTTTGCCTATTGTAATGTAAAATATGATAATACACACAAATCTTAATTTGCATCTTGTACTGATACAATTAAACTTTAAAAAATATGACACTATAGATTTATGACCCACTTATATATATATTTTTTTATAATTAGGCACTGCTCCTGTAAGTTTTACAAAATAATCAAGTGTTCTTGACAAGCTATGAAACAGCCTCTTAAAGCCGTAGAAACCATTAAACTGCTTTACTTTTTCTCCTTGCCACAGGTATCAGTTTTTTAGAAATCTTCAGGCTAAAAAAGTGAAATAAAATGCCATTATTTTCCATAGCAAAAACTCTTGTTTTATTCAGACATATTGCAGCATTTGTTTTTTTTTGACTGGTGATATAATTAATACTAATAGGCTGTAAAATCATATCAAAAAGTCAAAAGCTATTACTATCAAATAATATTGTAAAGCTTAAGTAAATGGCTTGAAGTATAAGTGTGACCAATATCTTGACCCATCTTTAACATACTGAAAAGACAATAAAACTTGCCTCTCCTTTATATTCTTTCCATTTTCTCTGCTGGGAGTTCAAAATATCCACTGACTCTCTATTTAGAAATTAAGAAAAGTTTCTCAGTTGGTTTATATTATTGCATGACAAGAAAGCATCTTAAGAGATGGATAAAGGCTCACAATAAAAAAATAAATAGTGCACTCTTTTTTCATTAAGTGCAGTGCTGCAAAACTTTGTTGCTCAGCAGCTTTGTTGGCCCTAGGACCGCATCCCATATTCTAATTAATCAAATTTGGTGCAGCGACTTTCTAGCTGTTGTGCTTTTGTTACAGCTTAGCTAGCGAGACTGATTGGCCTGATCTCTGAATTGAGCAGCATCATTGATTTGAAGATTGGGGAAACAGCACAACGCCATTTTACTTGGCATGGATAAGCCTTGGAAAACACATCTCACTCCCTCTCATGGACACATGCTAATATTGGCAGCCAGAGGTGTCTAGAGATGCATATATGTGCGCATGATCTCCTACTTGGCATCACTGAGTGACCCAGCTGAGGGGATCAGGCTACTCTCTGGATCACAATGTGAATGCTATTTTGAGCATTTTGTTTACTTTCCAAAAACATTTAGCCTATCAAGATCATTATCCCTTTCAGCATTTCATATCGTCTGCTCTTTTCTTCTGCTCCATTTCGTTGTCTCCTAGTGTGCATTTTCTTTTTTTGTGCTCCATGTGTATCTTTCCATCTCTATGATTTAATTGAATTTTTTTCTTTCCTTGGCTTCAAATAGCGCTGTTGACTGCTTGGCTGGTTTGGCACAATATTGAGCCTCCCAACAGGTAAACATGCTTTGTCTGCAATAAAAAAATCCTCACACTAACACACACAAGTCTCTACCCTACCCAGAATAAAATAGAGAAATACCTGTTTAAATCTGCAGCACAACCTGTTTTTGTGTTTATCAGGTAATATCTTGCAAAAGTATTTATATGCCTTGAACCTTTTGGACTTTTCTCAGAAATAGAAACACAATCCACTATAAATGAGAAGCCAAGCAAAGAGAGCATACAATCAGGGAGGAACCCAAGAGCTACAAGGTTAATCTGAGGGAGCTGCAGAGATCCACAGCCAAGGTGATAAGCTCTGTTAACAGGAGAACTATTAATTGTGCCCTTCACAAAACTGATGTTTATCAGAGTAGCATAAAGACAATCTATTAAGAGAAAGGAATACAGAGTGATGTTCGCAAATAGACAGAATAGTATTCTGATCAGATGATATCCAAACTTAATCTCCTGTCCTGAATGCAAAAGAATGTCCGGGAGAAAACTCCTCAAGCACACAAACCTCACCATGGAACATATTGGTTGGGGCATCTCTACCAGGCAGAAAAGGAGGACTTATCAGAGTTGATGTGAATATAGAAATAGATAACCACAAGGTAGGTGGTGGAAGAAAATCTGTTAGAAGGTTGCAAAAAATTAAGGCCAACACAGCCTCCACCACTGACACATGGCTGGAGTTTCAATTGAATGGTTTTCTCACACTATCTTCATATGTTAGACCTATGCAGCAAAGTCCTGAGCTAAATACAAATTAGAAACATCCAGTCTAACTCAGCCTGAGCTTTTTTTTTTTACAAAAAAAAAAAAATGGGGAAAAAATGTATTTTCTCTGGAAGGGCAAAGCTGCTGGAGACATCTCAAAAAGACTAGCTATACAGAGTTACAGGGACTACAAACATGTCACATTGCTCAGATTTCCAATGCTGTGCCACTTTGTGCTAATCCATCACAAAAACTCCCACTAAGGTACATTGAAGTTGGTGCCTGCATCACTGAAATTGTGAAGAAAGTTCCAGGGCTACGGTTACTTTTGTGATGCACTATGTGAAAGCTGTGTGAGATGATGCGTGTGTTTTCTCAGACTTTCATCTGTCCTTCAGTTTAGTACAACTTCCTGTACACGTGAATTTCTTCATCTTGCTAACAGCGCACACCCTTGTTGGATGTGTGTGTATGTGGGTCTCTCTCACTTTGTCTGCACAGGGTGCATTATTGGATGCAGTAGACCGGACACCGCCAGAGGCGTACACTGAGCGGTCACGCGGCGTGACAGAGAAGAGAGCAGAGTCGCTGTCAGAAGACCTTTTTAACACACTGCTGCTCTCCATTCGGGGACATTGCAGGAGCGGTTGACTGCAAAAGGATTCTGCGAAGGGATGATAAACACAGTTCTCCAAAAACACCCGCAGAGAGACCACTGAAGCCCCAGAGGCTCCCTACCTGAAAACACATCGCTAATACCTTTGATCTATCCAAAGAGATGTGCGAAGTGGGGAAAAAAATGGGAAAGAACAGTTTGGATACTCAAGCGGATGCAACGTTAAAGTGAGACAGCAGTAACACATTTTTGATAAATCCCTTTTAAACGGGTGTTAGAGTTGGTAGAATTTAACTTTATTAGGTTTTATTCTTGTTCTTTAACTAGTCTGTGCATGTAGCTAAAACTAAGTTGATCTTATTTTCTTCCATCCAATCATGTTGTCCTGAATGAGAAAATATTTGGTTTTGACCTGTAGTTGTCTTTCTTTTTATTAAGACCACTCACCGTTTTTCAGCATCTGAAATGTTAGTCCAAATGAAATACCTTGAAGAATGCAATTAACTTTCACATCCTTAAAGGTCAGCTTTAAGTTATCAGCTACTCCCAAACACTAGCTGTAAATAAGTAGTGTTAGAAATGTTCTGAGAGTTATCCTAATTTTTTTAAAATAGTTTTCAAAGAATAGATAGATGTTAGGGAAACACACAGTTATGACTTAATTTATGTTAAGTGATTTAGATGTTGTGCCTAAAAGCATTTCATTTAATTTTCTCAATCACAACATTGTCCTCTCCCCTGTTGGTGAGCTTTAGCATATTGGTCATTAAAATCTAAGATAGCTGAGGGCAACTTTATACATAAATTAACTAGCAAAATACTGCATCCAAGCAGCTTCTGCCATTGCAGCTTTTCTCATAAAGTTGCAAAGATAGTTGAAATTAAAAATGTGCAGCTCTCTACATAAGACAAAAAAATATATAGATAAGGAAACTAAATGTTTAATTTTCTTTCATGAGTACTACTCGCTCCTGCAGGGTTTGAAAAGTGAAGGAGAATAGCAGTCAACAAGAGAACATTCATACACAGTTTGTAATTTAGCACAGTAGAAGGCCAATTCATGTAGCTTGGGAAAAAAAAAGCAAACAGAAGAGGAGGAGTGGACAATCTGCATGTAGCGTACCTTTAGAGAACCTTGTTTCAGTAAAAAACACATGGCACGTTTTGCTTGTTTGATGCTGTGATTTTTGTCTCTCTATTAACAGCACCCATGATGCCAGGACGTTAATCTTGTGATGTTACCCTTTTTGCAAAAGAAAATCTGGGGTGATGATTAAAAAAAAAAAAAAAAAATCTGTTTTTACCATTAAAAAAACAAAAACAAATTGGTAAAATGTGGGTTTGCTCCAGGTCAGTTCTCCCCTTCACATTTATATTACCTGCTAGCCCACCATATAATCTTTACTTCCTACTTCCCTTTTGTTCCCATGTACAACCACATACATTAGATCATTCTAAGTTTAGTTAGGCATTTCAGTGAATTATGCTGGAAAATTATAATCAACAGTAATATTTTACTTCTATTTTTAATCCTAATCTTGATTTATCTCTCAGTTTAGAGCCAATAAACAGCAATAAAATATGTCAGTTTTCAACCCCAGCTCAAACTAAAGTTTAACAGATGATTCCAAGTGGACGACATTTATGGTAGTCACATAACCCAACAAGCTTAAAGCAGACTTTGAGTAAAATGTAAAAAAAAATAAAACTTTAAATCATAAGTCTTCATGTACCTCTGGCAGTTACTGATTGATTCGGTCAGTATGAAGACAAATTATTTGGCTGAAAAAGATGATATACGAACTATACTCGCAAAGTGCACAAAGTTACAACATAAACTATTCATGGAGACGATGATAAAGACAAACTGTATTAATTCTATATAAGCGTGTCCTTTGTTATAAAGTCGCTTGAGATTACTCTTGCTTGAAATCCTGTATTTAAACTAAACTGATTTAGAATCTTTGAAAAAGAGGAACAAATTGTTTCGAGGTTATTTGCAAAACTGTGACAAGAAGTTATGACTTTCATTTAATCAATATCTATAGCTGTATATCTAACATCTGTATCAATATTAACAGATGCCACCCTGTTTTCTGCCATGTCTAACAGTTTCTGAGGCTTGGATATTAAAAAATGATTTTTCATGCAGTGATTCGGTTCTAATCAAACTTACTTCTCTCTGCTTTTATTTATTCTAAAATTGCACAAATGAAAGTATTAGACTTGCTGTGTTTTTTTGTGGTATTTAGTACTTTTGCTCGCCCACATGCCTGAAAGCTTTATTATACTGCTCAGTTCTGATATTATCACTATTTTTGCTATCGCTTCACCAACAGTGGAGTATTATGTTCTCTGTCACCTAAACATCCATCATAGACCATTTCAGCGCAGGGTCGATTATCCTTTTTACTAATATTTACAGAGAAGGTTATTTACCCAAAATATTAGCACAGTATGGTGAAATGAGCTTAAATAATGCACACAGCTATGGTGGGGAAAGCAGTTTTTTTCTTTGTTCCTCAAAGCCCTTTTAGCTCAGCGTTTTAACACCCCAACACACACTCTCGTTTACACATGCACATATTTTCTGTCCAGAAGTGACAAGCTTCAGAGCACTTTGACAAATTAGCTTTTCAGTCTGCTGCAATGCTTTTCACTTTTCCTTTCACCCCCTTTTTTTTTATATTCAGTCCCACTGGCTGTTTTTGCTCCCAATTCCCTCTGGGCCTTCTGAAGCACAGCAGAGGTCACAATCACATCTCCTCCGTGGTTAAAAGCCAAATGCACCTGTGTGTCAAAGGGCAGAGCTGTTTGAGAACAACCAGTCCCAGAATTCAAAACTGGATATTAGCTAGAGGGCTGTTACAAAAGAAAATGAAACGTGGTATTTAAGTGCAAAGTGTGAAAAGAGTTTTTCTTCCATTCTTAGTATTCACAAACACCTCGAAAACAAATGAAACTGACTTGTAATATAAAATCATTTTCAAATCTGACATTGGCTACATCCTGATGAAGGATAAAATATGCAATGTTGAACATGTTGGGAATCTAGTATAAAAATTTTACCAATTAGTAGTAAAAAAAACAAAATGACTGTCATTTATTTAACAAGAAAGATAGAAGTAAAAATAAAATAAAATAAAATCCACAACTTGTGTGGCCTGGGGGGAGGAAAGGAGAAATTTCTGTGACAAATCTTTGGGGCTCCTTGGGAAATCTTTGGGTTAGGTTGACATAGGTGCCTTTTCATGACACCTTTTCCACACCCCACTGTAAATCTCAGTGAGGCTGTGAAGTTCTGAGAGGCTGAAGGTGTGAGGATTGACAGGATTTCTGAGCCTGCACCTGGGGTTCAGCGTTAAAGCAGGGAAGGCCTCTCGTCGGAGGAGGCAGCTGCTTTGTCTGGTAAGCCGGAGGCCCTAAAGAACTACCTAATTTCAGAGAGGCAAAGCCACCAGTACCTCCTGAATTGCACGCAGGGAGAGATATTTGCTTGTTGATGCGAGGAGACTGCAGCATGCGAGGGCGAGCCGATCGAGCTGATCTTGGAGCGTCAGAGTTCTGCGCTGTCACAGCAGGAGCTCTCCTCCCAAGCTGTGAAGAGGACTGAGGTGCTGACGCTCGACCGTCTATGCCAGTTATTCCCTGTAGAGCGCCGGAGCGGAGGCTGCGCAGGTTGGTCCTGGGCAGATGACTCAGCTTGTCAGAGCCTGCCGCCCCTGACATATCTACTTTAGTAGCTTCAAGAGGACGGTCATTATCTATGCAAGTGGCTTCCTCTGATCTGTTCCATGTGAGCTTACTGTGGCCCTCGGTGGGGGGAATTTTTATTAGTCTTTCCTGGTCCGGCTGCTCGTTGAGATTGGGGTTGAAAGGCTGAAGCGTTCGAGGCTGCAGAAGAAAAATGAAAAGGATTAAAACAGAATAGTCATTGTTTTCAGAGGTGGTGTGGTTTTGATCCCCATGGTAACCATGCTGCTGTAAATGAATTTTCACATCAAAAAGCATACAAACATTCTGCCTTTTCCCACCTGCTTGTTTACTCTTTAAAACTGAAGGTTTTTTTTCTTTGACAAGCTCTGAACTATTCCCGATGTGTGGATCAAAGAAGCACAGAGGAAGTGTTAAAAAACAAAAATAACTTTTTCATGTGTGGGGTTCTTCTGATTTGCGTCCTGTTGAACCATTTTGTGGATATGGTAACAATCTAACTGAGGGGTATAAAGCCTGCAGACTGTATATAGTATTGGACCACCTGACATTTAAACTAGAAATATGTTGAACAAAAGACATATTGACCTCACAAACAACCATCAGGTGTCCAGCAGTGCAAAAACCCTATATTATGAATTTGTTAGGGAGGTACTAAACAGAGTAAACTGAAAAAAAATCCTCTATTGAAGCATTATTAGTATGAATATGATAATGCAGATAGTTCATACAGTAGGTAGAGCAGAATCTATGCCATGATCTATATTCAGCTCAGTTTAAATGGGGTTGGATTTAGAACAGTATTTGGTTCCAGTTAGTCGCTTTCAGCTGGAAATTGATAACTTTATACTTAGCTTGTTGTGTTATCATTGTACTTCTTCATGCTACTTCCTTCTTTTCTTATTAGATTTATATATTTTTTGTTTGAAATTTCCTTATAAAAAACATCAAACAAATCTGTGAGTTAGGCTTGCTTCCTTTAGATCAAAGAATATTTATTAATGTGTTAGGTGAGGCAAGATCCTCGACTTCACTAGATTTAGTTCAGAGACTTCTAGTTGAAACCTGACTAAGCATCAGCTATTTTGCCATGAATATTGGTTTGAATAAAACACCCTAAATGTGTATTTCTGGTGGAGATGTACACAGGTAGGGTTGTGGAATAGAAATTCAACTTCCATTTTTCTGGTTTTTAATTAGAAAAGTAATGCAAGTTACTCTTAATATTATAATGTTGAAGACATCTGCTGTGATTTCTTCAGAACTTTAGTTATAACCAAGTGGTTGAAAAAGTTAACATCTGGATGCCATCACGTGTAAACCTGTTTCAATATTAAGCAGCTCAGAACATCAATAAAGATCCTTTTTGTTGTTTCTAACATTAGCCATTTGGTTCCATAGATATTTTTGAATTCTATCGATGGTTGTTAGATTCTGCCTCTGGATACCTGAGCAGCTGGTCCTTTGGGATTTTTGTGCCTTGGCAAGACCTCCAATATTCAGCCCACCTGAAACCATACACAGCTACTAATGAGCCTGAATCCTGTTTTAGCACAACTATCCTCATCTGAGTGGGAAGCAAGATGATCTCAAAAGATGTGCACATATCTATATAGCTGCACTGGTCAGGTTTTCTGTCTATACTATTTTTCTACCACCTGACATTTTGTGCTGTGAGTTGAGGCTACACAGCTCCATCTCCTGGTCCCCTATCACACTGCAGCTTAAATGTGGATCAATTCTCCCAAGTACAGTTGTTGTTTTCTTGTCAAAAATGTACAACTCAAAGTGTTTCATGAATAAATATCTGAGGTGCATCTTATATGAGAGCTCATTATTTTGTCTTTCTAGTATGTTATTAGTTTGCTTTTTGTTTTCAGTGCCAGAGAGAAAGAAATCACATTAGCAGATGTCATTATGCCCCCCCTCAAAAAAAAAATAAAAAATGAAAATAAGTATAGTCAACATAAATTATAAGTTTTATACCATTTAATATTTTACTCTTGTCTGCATTCGTGTTGGGGAATTATAAATGCAGACTTTGCCCATGCAAGTATGTCAGGAACCTGGCACCTTTAATTGTAAGGCTTGTCATTAGCCCACATGGTATAGTGTATTTATACCTTCTCCTAGCTGGGAAAGGACAGTGTGTGATGGCAACATGACATGTCTAAAGGCTTGCAGCCAGTAATTATTTGAATTCACATCTGACTGCTTGAGATACTAATAATTTGCAGCAATCATTCTGAGCTCTCTGCTGCGCTGTCGTGCAAGTAAATATCTCAGCTTCTAATGATAGCTATCACATTAACAGAACTTCACCTAAGTGCCAATTTATGGCACCTGGCAGATGTCATGGCAAACTCTGATCCATTTTGTGTACAGCCTCGATCAGCACAAGGGACAGCAGATGACTGGAAGCAGCATGCACACAAAGGAATATGTATATAAGAAAAACGTGTTTGCTGAGGGACATATGATTGTTAAAAAATGGCTGGATGAGATAGTCTGAAGGCTATATTCAAGTTAGAACAGAATTTTTTTCATATTCAACCTCTTCAGAGGAGTACATGTGTGAAATAGAAAGGAAAAAAGAAATGTGATTGCCCTTTATACCTGAAATGGTAATTCTAAAAAAAAAAGCATGCACAAAAGTTTTTACAGACTTACTTTGATTAAAAAAAAATGCAATAACATAAAAAAAAAATACAAAAAAAAAAACAAAACGAGATGTTTGGGGATTTAGAAAAAACACAAAGCGGTGCATAACTCTGAGATGAAAGTAAAAAGGAAAAGGTTTTCAAATTTATGTGTATCTCTACCATATTTTCTAGAATCCCCTTTGGTCCCATACTGCTGGGGGTATTTCTCTATTTCGCTACTAGCCTTCTACATCAACAGACTGAAGTTTCTCCTTATGCTTCTTTGTAACGACGGTATCACTCAGACGAGATAAAGAGAGCATCTGTGTACAACAGCTTTTAAGCCTTGGCATAGATTCCCAGTCAGATTCAAGTCTAGCTTCTAGCCCATTCCAGCACATGGATATGCTTTGATCTAATTTGTTCCAATGAAGCACTGGCTGGAATTTCTGGGTCGCAGTCATCCTGGAGGAACAATCTTAACCCCAGTCTAAAGTCTTTTGTAATCTAATAGATTTCCATGCTGCATTTCCCTGACTTTAACTCCATCCATTCTGCCTTCATAAATAATAACATTCCTTCTACCTACTACAGGAACGCATCCCCACATTATGATGCTGCCACCATTATGGGGAGCACATTCCTCTGTGTTTTTGCTGTTCCCTACATGGCTTGAAACCAAAAACAGGACTTATCTTAGCTTTCTTTGGACAGTTTTCCCACATAATCATAAAGGCCAGATTTGTGGTGTGGTGGGACAATTTAGATTTCCCTTCACTCATATATTTAGTTATGCTATTTATCCAGTGAAAAATGTTTTTACTCTGTTTGTTTCACCTGTAAGGCTGAGAAAATGTCTGAGTGAGGGGTGGTTGTAGACAAAACATACTTATTCCCATGACAAGCCAAATTGTTTCTCAAGGTTTGCTAAAGTGCGTGTCATTTTTTTTTTTTTTTTTTTACTCTGACACAGCCTTCACAGTGTTTTCATCAACATAAGTAAGGGAGGCAAACTGTCTATTCAGAACAGGGCAGACCATTGTGCTGTTGAGACGTTGTGAATGTCTTGTTCTCAATTTACTTTGCAAAGTAAATAAAGTGCTGACTGAGTAAAATCCATAGATCTCTGTTAATTTAACTGAACTGTTTGGTTGAATACTTTTTTCCCCACTACAGTGTAGTGAAGACTAAAAGTTGACAGGTGAACAGAACTAAACACCTGAGTTAAGGATTTCTACACATCTTATTAAAAATGACCATAAGTAACATTCTGGGTGCTCTACAGATAAATACTTTTCATGTTTCTATTGTTCACAGATGCTCTTCCTTTTCTTTTTCTGAGGCTTTTAAAGATCAGGTGACTATATCCTAAGATTTAATTACATATTGATCCGATTTACTATTCAAGTGAATTGTGGCAGCGATTGGTGTACCTGGATCTTATTCAGGGTTGTTAGAAGCTGGACGAAATGCAGCTAAACCTTTTTAAGATTTTTTTTGTAAAAGTTCAAATTAATAATGATTCTCTCATAGCTATGCACTACTTTATGTTGATATATATATATATAAAAAATAAAGGAAATCCATAAATATTTCTGGTTTTTATGTTACAAGATGCCTGAAACGTTCTGCGTGACACCGCAGCACTTCTCACTTGCATTCACTGATCCATGGAGAATTATGCAAAATGAAAACTGAAATTAAAAGCAAATCATGCCAACAGATGTAGGAAGGCATGCTTCTGTCATGCCATGTGAAGCCAGACTCCAGTCTGAGACAGCAACATCTTCACATTAAAGAAAGGGTTACTGTACCACGCTGTGTCAGTGAAGTACTGCACTAGATGCTCCACTTCTAGCCAAAGGCGTTTTGCAGTGAGGAGGCAAAGGCAGAGAAGAAAGAATGAGGGAGGTTCAATCACATTCAGATTTTTTTTTTTTTTTTGAGAGAAGAGAGTAGACTTTAGGATAGAATAGGTTTAGAAGACAGCGTGGATAAAAATAGCTGCAGGTTAAAAGCAACAGACCACAAAAAACACATTTTTATTGGGCTGGATATGTTTTGATCCAGAAGTAAAAGAAAGCTGGTTTCAAAAAAAGGTCACATGTTAGGTGAAAAAACAAACTTACAAAGTTGTGTGTAGTTAAGATTATTGTAATCAATTTTAATGTCTTCTTCTTAAGTATGAAAAAGCTCTTTTGGTGAAATTCCTTTCTAATTTGTTCAGAAAAGGAGATGAAGCCAGTGTTTTCCATTATCCACCTTTCACTGTGCAATATTTGTTTATTTTACCAGCTACACTATAAGGCCTGATTACACTGCAGCTAAATGCATTTACTAAAGACTGAGCTACATCCATATATGAAAAAAATAATCATAGGAGCATCTGACATTGAAAAAACCCAAAATGTACTAAAATAAATGTACCTTGGCTACATTTTTCCCCTCATTCTCTATTATCCAAGGCTGAGTCCTGGTGAGATGTGTAAAAAGAAAGCAGCGTGGGCTCTTTTATTTGTTTCTTTCTTTACTCTGTTTTTCACTCAGATGTGTGAATTTTCAGAGGGCTATTCAGCCATTCTTATTGTTCTTTACCTACCTTGTCTACCCACTAACACATCTGCTCTGCAGACAGAAAAGCTTTGTTCTTATACTACAGAAGTTGAAGTGGTTTTGACAACAATTCCAACGTTTCTTCTGTCTTGTCATTTCTAATAAAGTCAAAGTGTTTCACTTTGAAGATTTTAGATTTATATCCAAAGCAAACTCTATGTTATGTATGTATTACTCTTCAAGTATTCAAAACTGTATACATGGCCTGATGCTAAGATGGTATTTTATTCTTGAATTGAAAGTATCCCTGCTGTAAATACAGGCCTCATGCTGCGTGCAGACCGAACACATTTCAGGTGTCAAAATTGCGTCAAACACCTCGGCTTGGACACTTGCACGCTTTGAAGTCAGATAGGTGTCAAGAGCGTTGTTAAAGCATTTAACCATGTCAAGCAAAGTGTGTACAAAGTTGCCTGATGTGCGCTTGGAGGAGTTGTGCTGTTCCTTTTCTTTGCCAGTTTCTTGTGTACAATGGCAGATGCAATCGAGAGAGGGGCTTGAATGTACTTGCTGTAATGAGTTGGAAAAGGGTATTTTTAATTTTTTTCTTTTTTTGAAGCAAGAGAAAGCAACTCAAAAATCATCCGTGCTGTTAGTTTTTTCTTATGATCCTACTTTAAATATTGTTTTAGTTGTTCTGAGTGGCAGAGCCCCACAAACACAAACCTCCAAACCAGCCAGGCTATCTTGGATTTCCCGCTCTTGTTTGTAGCGGCTGAAAGGAGATCAGCTCTATAGGAGGAGAGTATGCGGCTTGGATGCAGTGACTTTGTTTCGATACAATTGCGCAGTTTGCATGGCCACATACTGTCGTTTGCTAACATCTCTTTGCACAGCACACATTGTTGCAGAGGTTTAAAATTATCAGGGTCGTATTTCCTCCTTTTCTGCTGACTTTTGTTGTAGCATCAGAAAACGAGGCATTTTATTAGGCCTACTTATTCAGAGACGCAAGCACAAACGATTAGCTTTCTGCAGATGTTTACAGAAACAGTTCTTTTTCTTTGTGCCTGCCCCTCCTCTTTGGCGCCCCCCAGGCGCGGCACGCCTCACCTATTGAAAACTTCTGCATTAAACCATACATACACCTCTGACGTTTGATGTAGAGCACCCTCAGTCTGAATGCAGTATTAGAAGCCATCATTTCATGTACATTATTTGTTTTCTTTTTTCTCTGTATTTATTTACCACCTTTTCTAGTCTACATTTTCACATGTTTTAATAGAATATTAGTATTATTATTCCAAAAAAGTAAAAAAAAAAAACAAAACAAAAAAACACACAATCCACTGGTTTTTTTTTCCAAAGTATAAAGAAGTTTCGTTTCTCTTCCAGGAAGCTTATTCATTTCAAAATTTCAGTTTTTTTTTTTTATTGAAAAAGCTATGACTATGACCTGGATGACTGAAAATCTTCACCAGCATATAGTATTATTGTATAAGTATTTTAACAATTTAAGATGATATGCTCTAACTTTCAGGTTTGTGCATAATTTGCCTCCTTCCTCTCTAGGAATTGTGCATTCTGTCATAAGGCAACATGACCAATAATAGTCCAAAATGTTTTTGAATATGAAGGTTATAAAAAAAGTTTAAAATAACCAATTTATATAATTTTTTTTTTTTAAGCTTTTCTATCGTCACTACACTGTCACAAGTAGAGAACAACGAAATGAAACAAACTCTCTGCATTTAACTCATCCCCTTGGGGAGCATTGGTATGCCATTTTGCGGCGCCCGGGGAGCAGTGTGGAGTTAAGGGTCTTGCTCAAGGAGCCAGAATGGCAGTCTGTGGGAGTGGAGCTTGAACTCAGAACCTCTAGATTCCAAGCACAATGCCTTAACCACTAGGCCACGCACCCCTGCATGGCTTTATGCTCGCTTTATTTGTGTAGTAAATTTTTTTTAGCATGTCTACATAGAATTTATGCAGATTTCTTAGTTTTTATTCCACTAATATTTATCTTTGTTTTGACGCCACTGTAGCTCTATTTGCATAACAATGCTTTAAATAATAAAAAAAATAATCCCTAGAAAAGAACAAGAATGAGACAATTACTATAACATTAAAATTTCAAACAATGCTTGACAAAAATGTATCCAACCGTTGACATGAAAATATCCTCTAGGTGTAAAAATGCATGTTTATGCCCAAGATAAAGATGTAATTAAATTGAAATATGGTTATTCTTTTTCAGTAAGCTTAGCCCATTTTTTGCTCCATGTTAGAAAAGAGGCAGCAAGGAATGTTAGTGACTCACTGGGTCTGCGCTGGGGCATGCTGGTACGGATCAAGCCCTGGTGCTGTGCCTGCCAAGGGGACAGCGAGGGGGTGGGCAGCACACCCTATGCAGAGCAAAGACACAAAGGACAAAAGGTATGACACTCCCATGCACATACTTACAGACACACAGAAAGTCCTGCTCACAGAAATACAGGGATTAGGGCATTGTTAGTAAAAAAACAACCAGTTAAATTAGCACACTACACAAAAGCAAATGGGAGTACATGCAAACCTTCGTCCATGCAAACAATGATATGTCATGTTGGTCCACATTAAAACAGTTTAAACTAAACACCCCAATATAAACTTACTTGTTATTTATTTAACACTTCTGTTTTCTTTAGTTATTCTCCTGAAATGGTATTATCTGATATTAAGTCAAAATATACAAGGTCGGCTGCAGAGTGACTGAAGGCTTTTACTGGCAGCGTGGTTACTTTTCTTTAAAGTTTAGGCTTGGCTTAGATCAGAAAATCCTTTTTATGTTGTGAATGACTTTGCTATTGGCATCCAAGCCTGGAGTTTGATAATATTTAATGGAGAAAAAAAATATAATTTTTCAACGGAAGAAATGCCTGTATGGAATTGACATTTCAAAAAGATCTCAGCAAGACTTCACTTCAAGCTACATCTGCATTGTCTTACTTTATGTTGGACAATTGTTCATTTACTCAAAGAAGGGTTTTAAAGACATCAGAGTCAAAAAAAAACAACTTAAATATGAATATAGTTTTATTGCTCTGGTAGTTTTTCAAGCTGAAGTACCACAGTCATTAAAGGAAAACTATGAATTTTAGTCCAATAAAGCATAATTTTATGGCCAGCTTTGGATCCAGCTGTGAATCAATGAAGCATGAACTCTATAGACCCCTGAAAGTGTGCTGTGGTACAATGCACCATTATACTAGTAACATACTGTATTCTTTTAGCCCTGAAAGTTACTAGATGGAACTTCAATGGATCTAAAACGTTTTTAGGGCTTATCCTTGCATTAGTATTGTACAGCTTATTTGCTTTCCTGTTCCATACAAGAAATGCATGAAAACCAATGGATAAATGTCAAACAGTACAAACCTTTAAAGGAGATGACAAATTAGATCAAAGTAACAAGAACCAACATATCTGATGGAACAAAAATAAAGAAACAACAAAAATCAGGGTAATGTTATTAACATCCACTTAACAGGGTGATGTCTCCCCTATTAATGCCGAAATGAGGCTCTTACAGAAAACAAAAGGTATGGTTCTGTCAAAATGCTGTTAGCAGCAGAGAGAAATGACAGGGTATAACCAAAGCAGCAGGGCCGCCATAAAATTGACTGAATTTTCCACCATACAGGTTGCCAAATTGACAGAATAATGACCATCTAGGCGCTATGTGGGTGGCCCCAGCATTAAATGGGTGCTTCCTCACTATTGATGCGTGTTTTTGCAGGTTATTTTAACATATACAATATGTATATATATATATATATATATATATGTATATATATATATATATATGTATATATATATATATATATATATATATATATATATATATATATATATATATATATATATATATATATATATATATATATATATATATCCATGTTGGTGACATCAATGTACAAATACAGAAAGAACAGTTTTCAGCTCTCTAGCAGCTATAGCCGACACCATTTTGGAGCCCTCCCAGTGTGATATGTGAAGGGAAAGTGCTCTCCATGTCCTTTATTGAACACCAACAACAGTTTCAGCAGGAGGTCCCGTTACAAACTTCAAACTTTCCTTTAAGGCTTCATTTTCAGACAACCAGGCAAGTAGAACAAAAAAGTAAGTATGAGGGCTTGTGAACAATTCTGACAGGATCTGGCAGCTTTATTGGAGCTGTGCAGCAGCTCAGACTGACATTTTTTTTTTTCGTTTTTTGTACTTCCTATCATTGTAAATGCTCCCAAGTGAAGAGCTGATAGAGCATCTCGAATGTCTGGTGACAGAAAGTGAAGGTTTGAAGTTATTCTTTTAATATAAAATTTGTAATATCTAATAGAACTTGTGTGTTGTTGGCTGGGCCTCCACACCCAATATGAACCATGGCATTGGCACAATGAAGGTGGGCTAAATAAATGCACCTCCTTCTAAGTCACCTAATAAGTGTTTAATAAGGTCAAGGTCAAATATCTGTGTGAGACACTAAGTTTGTTTTTTTTCTGCAGCCATGAAGTAAATTTTAAAATGCATTGGTTTGGTTATATGAGCTTATGACAATACAGCATACCATTTCCACTGCAAGGCATAGTAGAGGCATCATAATGCTTAGGGGGTTATTTTCTTAAGAAGGCACATGGAAGGTGAGCATTGATAAATGGAGCTAAATATAGTATAACCATGTTAGTAACCCAGAGGGTAACGAAACAACTGCGGGAGGGAAAAAGAAAGTGTTTAAATTCCTCTTTTGGCAGGTTTATGACCCATACAAACAACATAGAAACAACACAAAGCCATTTAAATGAAAATTTTATAACTTAATAAATGCTGTCATTGATAAATGATTAACAAATATTCTATGAAATAAATACATGTCAACATGAAGTATAACAAAAAAAGCTTTGAAGACATTCGATCTTATTTGGTTTTAATTCATTACAAGATGTACTTATTCATTTGATAATAGAGTTAAATCTCTTTTGACACTTATTTTGCAAAGCTGCTTTACCTATTTCAGTGACTTTTATTTTTAACCCTTTTTTTAAGTTGCAGCTCTTTTTATTTCATGTTCTTATGTTTAGATCAGGGAGCAGAGTTTTATCTGAGTGGCGGCTTGTGTTGCCGGCACTGATCTCTATTTATTCACTGGATTGCTGATAGGCCGTTGGTAGTACATGGTGCAGTGAAGTCCCCAGCCACCATATTGGTACTCCCCAGTTGAACTGGTCAGAATGTAAACAAGACGTGTGCTACAGCATCGAACAACAATGATGTTCTCATTTTCAGGGGGGCTTCAGACTTTTAAAACAAAGATAAAATCATCATTTTTGACACACACTTGCCGTTTCATAGCACCAGTAGATTACTGTAACTTAAGGTAAAAAATAGGTACATCACATAGCATACTCAGTATGAGTCTTAAAATCTATAAAACATGTAATATAACACATACTAATCTATTACAACCAAATTATTTATTTAATGGATCATAATAATACTGCAGTCAAATATTAAGAATATTACACACACTCACAAACGCACACACACTATCGGATGATGTGCCAAAAGTGCTAAATTGATGACGTACATGCAATATAAATGTATTGATTTAATTGGCAAGGTAATTACATTTTTATGGCATGTCTCTGTGAGAGTGGGGAGTACCAAGATTGCGGCAGGTGACTTCAGTTTGTTTGTCCTATCGGTGATTAAATAGAGATCAGAGGTTGCAGGTTACAGACAGACCCCTCCTGAAGCGGCTCGGTCAGGCTCAGCAGCAATAGCTGGGAAAATTGTGAGAAACAATATCCCTTTCTAAGTCAGAGAATAAACTTTTAATATTATTTGATTCTTGAGTGTGTGTTAGTTAGATTCAAATGTCTACTCTATTCATGAACATCCCTGCTAATTAAAGAAAGTGGTTTGGGTTCCTCAGCACCAGATCATCTTCCCTCCTACCCCCAGAGAAGGCGCCTGATTGCATTTTTGGCTTATTTAAGACTTATTTGTTGTTTGGTATCTTTTCTGAAATTTAAAATAAAATTGGAATGAGATAAATGTTCGACTTTACAGAATGTGAGATTGGTAGTTACTGTAGCTCATCTTCTCACTTGCAGCCACGGTACAGTTGATGCAGTTCCTCAAATATTAAATACACAAAACCAGAGCAAATAGGATTCAACCAAACCAATTTCTTTTTTTTGAAGAATCTATTTTTTTTCTTCAGCCCTTTGAAAATCATCAAAACACTAAATAATGAAGGCTTGTCCCGTTTTTTAACATCTCCAGTGTCCTGCACAGACATTTTTGGGGGCAGGGAAAACAGCAACTTATACTTCGCATTGAGCCGCCAACAGCCAAGCACTGCCTGATGCTGAAGTTTAACAATCTTCTGCAGTCCATAGGTAGCAATGCAACATTGTCTTATCTAATTTCAAATAAAGTAAATAATATGTAGTATTGTTATTTCGAGGTTAAAAACTCTCATTCCACTGACAGATCATCTTATTTCCCTTTTCAGATTAGGGGTGAATCCAGCTATTTTGAGAAAGATTTACATATTTTTAGGTAATTTTTTGCAGTACAAGATGTCAGTCAATAAACACAGAACTCAAAAATTTAGCTTAATCTAGGCAGCCCAATTTAACTGAATAGAACTTTATTAAAGTTATTTTTACTAATTGGGATAATTTGGCCTTATGTTTGTTTTCTAATGAAATGTTTAATGAACAAAAGGTAACTTGTGTGCTGTTGTCATGAAAACTTCAAATAGATGTCATCAGGAGGTCCCTGACAGGGACCATTACAGCAAATCAATAACTACTCTATAAAATGTGTTGAGTTAAATTTCTTTCTAATTAATTAAGAGTTGCATTGTAAACATTTTATTGCCGCCTGGTAGAGGCCAGTAAAGATGTTCTGCTATGAACTAACCGGTTGGTGAAGGAGGTAAATATGCTTGTTTAGTTACCTGGACGGTTTGCTGGTCCTTCACCAGGCAAAGACTGTATCGTGGTGGTTCTATATGTCATGGGGCAAAATTACAAAAATCTAGACTCTTGGTTTGATAGGCTTTTTAATTCATAAATGGTATTTTGGGCCATAGACTAAGAAAAGTAAAACAAAAAATTATTTTAGCAGGGCTTTTTTTATCAAGGGAAAGGGAACGAGCTCTAGCACCAACTACTGTTTATCTGTGCTTGTGCCTGAACATCACCCATTAAAAAATAATGCAATATAGCATTTATTGCGCTTATTATTTTTCTGTAAGACCAGTCATAACAATGATGTCATATCAATTTGTATTTTATAAGATTTGCGCTTGCCTTGGATAAATAATATGCATATCAGTATAACTTATGTTTAAAAAAAAATCACGATCAGATTTCATAGGTTTGAGCTTCCTGCTGTCACGGTTGCTAGGGAACCGAAGCTACGCTGTGGTGAGAGCCCAAGTCTGCCAATGAAGGCTTAACAGTCCCAATTCACAGCTTCTAAGTTATGGCCTTTGTCGTTTTGAAGGACTTGGACCATGGGTCCTTTGAAGGCTAAAGCTCCTAAATTTGGACACAGCCTGAAAAAAGTTGAATAAATGTAGAAAGATTCTGCAAAAGGCCAAAAAAAAAAAAAAAAAATCAATTATTTTTTTCTTCTTCTGTTCATTGCTTTGCTAGGTCCCGTTTCCTCTACATCACTGACCAGCGCCTCCACAAACACATGAAACCCCGCCCCTCATTTGAATGAACATGAAATAAAAAGAGCTGAAAACGAAAACAAGAGTTGAAAAATAAGTCACTGAAATATGCTAAATAGATTTACAAAATAAGCGCCAAAAGCATAAATCTCTACTATGAAATAAAAAATTAAGAAATATGATAAAAAAATGTCAAAATATCTAATAAGTTTTACTTCAAGATGACATTGATTTATTTAATAAAATATTCATCAATATCTTTTCAATAGCATCCTTCATTTACAGTATTTATCCATGTATTTATTTATACGTTTCTTTACTATTTAATTTTGAACAAAATGCCTCTCGATAATAAACAACGTGGACTGGGAATTCCTGACACATAAATGTTCTCCTAAAAATCTCTGAATTTGAGATGTTGTAAACTTTGAGGTTTTTGACACTGAGGTTAGTTTTGGACACAATGTGAAAAGGTTAATGAATTATCAGCCATTTTAAAATGTATTGTACAATTTCATTTTAATAAATATTTACTCATTAATAATGGTCTGCTAGATGAAATGGTATATGAAATTATCTGAATGTAAAATAGCTTTAATAGACTAAAATCAGTTTGGGAGTCAAATGCAACTTCTGCTTTTAATAGTTAATGCCATCCTATGGTAAGTCTATATAGTAACACAATGGAGAAAAAAAAGAAGTGTGAAAACTTTCCCTACTGTTCAGTTTCTTCTCATACAAGCATTACACAAGAGAAAAGACAAAACCTAAACACACAAAGACTGCCACCTCCGGTGTATAATCTATGCTTCACCAGATTGTTGGCTTAGTGTTCTGGACCTTTTACTCTTCCTCTTAAGATGTGTTAGTCAGCCTCTTATGTTCCTTAAGCGGATAGTGTGAAAGTAGGACAAGATTTTAAAAGCCATGTTAAAGTTCCCATGGATGATCCGCAATATACTTACTTTCTTGACAATATGGTGGCTCTAACAGTCTTATTCTGCTTGTTTGGCTGCTCTAATCCATCCAGCTTTACCGTATCAAGCTATTGTTAATACCCAGGTCTGACCACAGTGACTCACTCCACTGACTTTAGCAATTAAATCCTCACCTATCAAACACCAAGTCTGTATAAAGCTGGGTGCATATGTGTCGGCCTGTCTGCAAACGTGAGAGCAGAAATAACAACAGGATATGGGAGGGGAGAACCTTCCACCTACAGCTAAACACTGATCATTTTCTGCACATTTCTTACTGTCAGTGACAGTAAATTGATCCAATTACAGTAAAAGTGAACATTGGAGAAGTGAGACAATCTCAATCTCAAAAGAAAAAAGAGAGGGACAGACACAGCAAGAACAAAGACCACTGAAGCGCAGGCAAGCCAGAGAGAAGGAGCAGAAGTGATAAAAACAGACACCAAGAGAGCTTTGGGAAAAGAAGTAAAGAGCATGTTTGAGAGGCAAAGAGGGAGTAGGAGGGTGGCTGTAATTATCCTCTCTGTCTGACACTGATGTAACACTGCTTATTCTGCTGCCTTTTGTTTCATTGCGGCTGCTCATCTGCATCTTTGTTTATCTGGGTTATAAGCAAGGTCGGCTCTCCAGTCCTCATTCGGCTGAACTCATTGTTCAGTCACATTCACCGAGCGTGCTCCCCACTCAAGCACAAGAGATACGTGTGGCATTCCCTGCTCTCCCACTTACACACAGGCCACAGAAACACAGACAGAAAAACACAAAGCTGCGCTGCTTTCTATTGTGGTAAATGACTAAAATGATACCACCTAGGTTTTAGTTGCTGCAGAAGAAAGCGACAACGGAAACGGCATTTGTGCTGCCGTGATTCCTCTGGGGAGCTGCTCACAAAGATTATTGCTCTACAAGTGATATTTAAGTGGCTTCTAATGTGATGCATGGTGTGCGACGAGCAGCAGCAAGCCTGACCAATATTGTATGCATTTTCTATATCGACATACAACCTATTCCGCTGTCATAGATTAATTTAGCTTCTCTGAAATGTTGCTGGAAACTAACTTTGGATTGCGTTTAGAGTAAAATGAAATGCTGCATTAAATGTTTCCTAATGTAGTTGTTTAAGATATGCTGTCACATCTCTCATACAGAATCGGAATGCCACATGGAATATTTCCCAACCTTCCTCCTCTTTTCACATTACAGTACGTTAAAATTGACATTTCATTTTGATATCCAGGAGCCAGTGTCTGGAGGAACCCCGGAGAGTCGCAGAATCCAAGCAGCTTAAGGTGCAGAGAGAAGTTTTAATGGTGAGGGGCAATTCCAGCAGCCATGCCAAGCCAAGCCACGTCTCCGTGTGTTTGTAAAAAGCTTTTTGTTGAAAACATCATATATGCACTACCAACATGGCTGTTTTTTAATAGTCCCTTTAAAGCCTTTAGCTTTAAAGGGACTATTAAAGGTTTCCTTTCTCCTATATCGTCTACATTCTTGATCACTGCTACACTTTATAAATGGTAATGTTCATTTCATTTCACTGTTTTAAGTTGCTCATTCACTGTCATATGCTGTATGCATCGAAATTTGATTTTGTATACACTCTGTTTGTTGTTCTTTTTTTAAATACATCTTAATGTCTAAATTGATTAATTGGTATATTAATTGATAACTGACTCACTGCCTTCTAGGCTAAAATTGCTATGAATATGCAGTAGTTTGACATATTTATAGACGTTATTAGAAGCCTAATGTGGACCAGTTTCAGCTGGAACTTTCAAGGATAGGATATAAACAGAATGAGCTGGACTCAAACCCATTTAATTATTACACATGGTGTCTACAGGATGAGCTAAACAACTTCATAATTCATGATGCAAAAATAGCAGCCAAGTACAGGATTTTTTTCTCTTGTTATTGTTGTAAGAGAATTTTAATTATTCTTTTTCAGGTACAAATTAAACTCCTCTCCTCATCTACTTCTGAGATATTCTGTCAGTCCAACATCTTTTCTGCAAGAAACTGTCGCAGTGGTAAAATGTGGCAAAATGTGTAGATGTATGTGTAAAACTGTTATGTTCCTTTTAGTGAAAAAAATGAACTTTGGGGTGATATCAAGAAAGTCCCTTGTCAATGTGCAGCCACCTACAGCTCAGATGATCGAAATAAAAGAAATAAGAATTAGTACCCACTCTAAGAAAACTCCAGTTTACTTTTCAGCTAACCTAAAACCAACACCAGGTAACCTTGTCCTGGATGTCAAAATACAGCCTTCAGCACCTAACATCTTTTTTCATGTATTTACATGGCTGTTACATTGACATTTCCCTATCACCAAATTACTGTTTCCCTGACAGAAGCAAACACCTCTCTAGGGAAGCAGTGGACCCTGTGAAAAATCGTTTAAGAAGAGTCAACAAAGTGTGAGGTGTGAGGCTAGCCTCTAAATTCTCCCGATAACCATTGGGCCTTGATAATATCAACAAAAGGCAAGCACGATTTACAAACACAAGATACAGAGCCCAATAGCTTTACTGGTTCAATTCAGGGTGTGATTCCAGAACTCTCTATGTACATTTTAATCTCTGAAACCCAGATAAGGCTGATACAAACACGCAAAAAATTGCTTTTGGTTATGTATACACATTTAATTAAAAAAATGTAGAAAAAATATAACCTTTAATTTTGGTGCATTTATGTAAAATCTTTGTTGACATGTATTCTCACCAATGCTGTTAATAGCTGGTACAACCTAATTAATCCAAAAATAGACACAATCCTCTCCTTTAACATGTTTACAAGCCTATAGAGAAAGGGATCTTTAACGGTTCTTCGTACAACGTACAAATTTGCATCATTGATCTTCCATCATACTTAATTGTGAGCATGAGGTTATTAGCTACATATTCATGCCTTATTTCTCACCGAACCCAGCTAATGTTTGTTACTAAAAAGGTCGATCTTTTTTCCTAACCAAAGCACACAGCTCTACTGTAGATACTCTGTGCCATTCTATCAAACAGATCAGTGTGTGGATGCAAAACAACTTCCTCCAGTTAAATACAGATAAAACTGAGGGAATTCTCTTTGGATCACAAAAACCTAGAGAACCTATCATTGGTCATCTTAAGAGTCTTTCATTAGAAGTAAAAAATCAAGTTATAAATCTCAGAGTACTCAGACCTGAATTTCAAAAGTTATATTAAGTCCATTACATCAATGGCCTATTACCATCTAAAAAACATTACTAAAATAAAAGTGTCTAAATCAGACTTGGAGAGATTAAGCCATGTACTTGTCTCCTCCAGGTTAGACTATTGAAAAGACCTGTTCACTGGCCTTTCCAAGCAATCTGTTAGACAACTGCAGTTTATCCAAAATTCTACAGCTTAAGTCCTCGCCAGAACCAGGAAATATGACCATATTCTACTTTGTAAAACCGAAGGTCTGGAACAGCCTCAGTGAGGATCTAAAACAAGCCCCAACCCCGACTCTGTCCCCATTTACACTATCACTTCATTTATTTAATTTATATATATATTTACTTTTTTTTTTAGCCGGTGTATTGTTATGTTAATGTGTGTTTGTCTTTATTAAAATGGAAAAATAACCAATAAACATATGTATAAAAAAAAAAAATATAAATATAACAAAAGTGTTTCTAAAATAAATTCACTGAAAAAAAAAAAAAAAAAAAAAAAGCTAGCATGGTTCCTTGCCTCCTATAGGCGGTCCATGACACTACAGCTCTCAAGGCGGGAATTACCCAAACAAAAATGGTGACGCCCTTGACATTCAGCAACTTACAGTATTTGTCTGGGTTGTGTCTTCCACCCAAATTTCAATGAGAGCCTCGGTCTTTGCATCATCCCAGGTTGCACTAGGCTCTTGTGATGCCATGTATTGTTAATAGGCTGGGAACAAGTTGGTGTTGTGAACAGTTGAAGAGATCGGTGAATTACAAAGCCGGACATGCCGTACAACCGGCGAACTGAGTCAGCTGACTGTAAATAGGAGATGACGCGGTCTGCTCATGCGCTCTTCGTCATCAGAGAACTGAGCCACAACTGAACTGTGCCAAGCCCTACTGTTGAAATAGTACTAGATTTAGCACGATTCGGTTGTATCTGGCATTGTCCAGTTCAGTTCCGTTCCATTTACACTCAACAGTTATCTCAATTACTGTGCACAGACCGTTCCAGGCATGGTTTCAAAAGGGTAGTATAAATAGGGCTGCTGTTTAAGTCCTGATTAAAAACATGCCTATTTAGGGTTACCTATGGTGATTGTGTATTTTAACTACTTTTAATCTATAATATATATATTCTTTATATATTTGTATTGATTGAATTTGTTTTATTGTGTTTCTATTGTTGGCGTTGCTGTGAGGCACATTGAGTTGCCTTGTACATGAAATGTGCTGTATAAATAAAGTTGCCTTGCCATGCTTACTTCAAATCACAGCTCCTTTTAACAATCTTCACAAGTTTACACTTGATAAGTACAAACAGAAAATGCTTTCCCTCTGCTCCCTCAAAAACACTTGAAATTAAGTCTGAAGATATATAAATATATTTCTTTACCTCATTTCCAAACCTGCATGTAGTGAAATAACTCAGAAATGTACTTTTGTGTCACACCATATTAACAACTACACGAAACAGGAAGTTACAGATTTTTTAATTCTCTCCTACTATTTATTTTGATCAAATAAAAAATGGTTTAATCAAATTAAAACACTACAGTTTAGTTATAATTACCTTAAAATTGATTGTAATTGTTACAAATAATTTTACCAGAGGTTATTCTATTAAAATCTGTTGTTTTTCAACACCCACTGAATCAATTTACTAACGTCAAGGTTTAGAAGAGTGTGAGATTCTACTAAATCCATTAAAGTTAATTAAATTCTAGGTCTGTCTACTTCTTTGAGTCCCAATGATTTGGTCTGAGTTTTTAAAAAAATTGAAAATGGGATTAAAGATATTAGCAGCTGGTCTTTATCTTGTCTGATTTTTTTAGATTAGCCTTCAAAATTATAAAGGAGCAAAAACAACAAGAGGATATTCAACTTAAAATTTACAGAAGGAACACTGATGCAAAGCTTGCTTGTCATGTTTGTCTAAAACATTGATCTTCAGAGGATAATACATTTCTGCTTTTTTTATAATCAGTTTTCTCTTCTCTTTTTACTTGTCACAATGTAGCAAAGGCTCACAGAGACCCTTTCAAAGCAATAGTAAGCTTAGACAAAGAGAGCGCTGAATACGTTTTGAGTTTTACTGAGTTATTCTCTGCCAGGTACAACAGGTCAAACACAGATGCTCTCACTACAGAGATGAAGCCCATCAAGCATAGACCCTACTTTAATAGTTGCCATGGAAACTAATAAACCATAAACTGCCCCTGCAATCAGGATTACTTTGTAATGTAGATAGTAATCTTGCTTGTGGGTGTGTAAAAACAAAAAACAAAACAAATATTTCCCCACTGTAGATAATAATTATAGCAATACACTGCAATAAAACAGAGAAATTAAGCATTTTTTTATGACTGTCTTTTGTAAACAAAACATAACATGCCTGTGTGTGTTTGTTACCCTTATAGCTGAGAGCAGATCAATTAGTGTACTGTTTGGTAAGCATGCTGCCTGTGGCACTGCTGCTATGAAATCAATAACTGGCTGAAACCCTGCGTGCCACTGAAGCATGATACTGCAAACAGAAAACACACTCAACTCTATTTCTTTGTCCCTTATTCTATTCCTCAGTTTCCCTTTGTCTTCCTTTATCACCCCAACATTAACACTATACTCCAAGTTAAATAGCTCCTGAGTGATTTTCTTAACTAAACCACAATGTGACAGGCCCACAGACAGTCTAATATACTGATTCCTATTGCTAGGTGGTTGCGGGGTAAATATAATGATATACCCCCCCTGCATGGTCTTTCCTGGGGTGGATGAATGACTTGAGAGGCACTCAACTGATTAACTCACTGTATTGTTGTAGTCACTCACCAGTCTGCCCCTGTATAAATTGGAGGGGAGATAGCAAAACCAAGACATGCTTTATTTTACATGTTGACCTTTTAATTTGCTCACTAAATTAAAGCAGACAATCTAAATATATTCTGAAAAGGGGACTTACATGAGTTTTTTTCCACACAGTGTTTTGATTTTATTGTTTAATGCAAATGGAACTCTCCGAAATTATAAAATATTAGAATTAGCAATGTTTGGACTTACAGGATGGCTGGGTGTTCTCCAATATGTCTGGGTAGCCTTATCATAGAGCTGCGTCCGTTTGTCCATCTGTCTTTCTTTCATTTGTAGTGAAGATGAAGCCATCTGCTGTTGGCACTGACATCTAACCTGCCGTCCTTCGTAGGCCTAAAATACAAGTAGGGTAAATAAAAAAACATGGTTTTTAAATAGTGAAAAGAGTGATTCAAGAAGCACAAGACAGGCATATTTGTTGTTATCTACATATTTAATATTATACATCAAGGCTCTAACATACGACTACATAGCAGCTAATACTTGGATAAATACGTTCCATACACACATTTACAGTGAGTAGGATTACTGATTAATGTTCTCTACCCATATCAAATCTCACTTTTTAGAGAAAACAAGTTTGAACCTTTTTCCTAAACGTTGTCATACCTTACAGTAACTTTACTTAAACTAAAAACAAAGTTTGTACCATTCTTTCCCACCATTTATGAAAATGCAGATCATTTTCATTTTTTTGAGCCCATACGATTTTACATTATCTCTGTAATCATACCCTCAGTCTATCTCAGCAAGTTTTTGTATGGTCATGTTGTTTGTATGTTCATGTCTTTCTAGCAGTACATTATACAGTAATTGTAAGGTTTGAAATTCTAAAAGACAATTTAAACAAGTAGGAATTAATGAATAAAGGATTGGTGTAATTTTACTGAATTGTCTGAAATTATAGTAATTTATTTGTTCATTCATATTTACCTTCAGAAAGTAGTTTGTATTTATCAATGAAGTCCTCCAGTCTGCTACTAAAGGTTTTCTTTCGAAAATCTCGAAAAACCGTGAAAGTAATAAAACAGGCCTATAGTGAATTGGTGTCTACCTCCAGTTTAATAAAAATGGTATCATTTTTGCCATTTTCATCTGTTTGGAAATTAACCAATTTGGAAAGAAAGCCTATATAGATATACGTCAGGGTTTTAGAAACTGCACCAATTATACAAGTTTTTTTAATGCTTAACTTGACTTGGTTTATATCCCGTTCCAACTTTAATGTTTAAAGTAAAACAGAAATATTTTTGCATTGTCCACTAGTGGTAATATTTAGTTGTGTGAGCATCAGAGAATATTGTGGGTGTTAAATTAATAACTTTTTATGACTAATCTATAATTAATAAATAAGAGATGTGCTATTATTATTTTTTTTTTTGCAACCTGTCTGGCGTATATTAAAAAACAAACAACAACATTGATTTAGTTTATGTTTTTTATAATGTATCAATATGCATGTGGTGTGATGAGATGATATACCTGACCTCAGATACTGCACCAGTTTAATGTGAAGAAAGCCAGGAGAGCGTACATGATCTAAACTTTGATTAAAATTTGCAAGACATGATTGGAAATTCAAAAAAAGCTATAACCGCTTCAGAGAAACAATATTACATGATAATGTAGACATAATGTCTTAGAGAGTGGCAGAACTACAGGCTAAACCTGAGGCTGCTTTGGTCAAGTAGGACTTTAATAACAATTTTCACTTTCTAATAGCTCTGCTTTTCTCTCAGATTTTTCAATCTCAGCCCTCCACACACATATAGATCAGAGGAAGACATTTTGCAGCAACACACACCTCCATTTGTTTTCTTTCTCCATTATGTTGCATTCACTCAGCTGTTACCGACTTTAGCTTCCAAACAGCTTCTAACACCATAACAATTTCAGGAACAAACACCAAGACTTAAACTTTCTAATTCAAGTCGACCAAGCACTCTCCCTGGGCAAAAAAAAGCTCCTGCTGAAATTGGTTGTTTCTCTCAGCTAACCCAGACATTAAAACCCACCCTACTCCCCCCAGTTACTCCCCAAGTATTTTCCTACATATAAGGAAATCAGAGAATGAAAGCACACCATTTTCTGATTTTCTTTGTTGAATTTCCTCAGATAGCCTCAACACCAAAAAGTAATTTTTCTTTTCTTTTTCTCTTTGTCCTGACAAGTTCACTCTTACAACCTTTACACTCATTATGTTACTCCACAGAACAAAAACCCAGGTTTTTTTTTTTTGATTATTGGGAGTTAAGGTTGTGACAATACTGTGCAGCCTGAAGAGCTGTGGGTGGGTGTTGATTTTAATTGGCCACATAGCATGTCACTGATAAGCTGGTGGATAGGTCCTGCGTTGACATTTTGGTATTTCTCAGTATGGCAGTTATTTGAATAATGTCAGCCACACATATGATTTTTTTTCTGTTTTTAAGCCAACCAGAAAACACTAATAAATGTTAGGGGTGGAAATGAAACCAGTCAAAATCAGAGAAAATAAATATTGCTTGTAGTGTTGCCACACACAATGAGCAGTGTCTCTGCATGTCTACTGCTGCTATTAGGCAGCTGAGCAGCAGTCCTGCCATAATAGGCTCACATAATCATTGTATTCTCATTAATATTCTCCTTCTATACAATAAAACCAGAATTCCAGAAAGACACTGAATTTATGAAAAGTAATATAAAACCACCCATGTAAAGATAATTAAGATTTTTTCTTAAAGGTATAGTGGAATATGATCTTTTCCAGGTGGATCACCAAAATAAGTGGTCTTTCTTATTTTCAATTATTTTGGTGATATGTTTACATAAGGCCATCTTACGTGTTCGTCCCTATTTGCACGTACCGCTGGTGAATCTGACAAAGTTGAAAATTTGCAAATCTTCTTTTGTAAAGTAAGCTTTTATGAGCGATGCAAACAGGGACTTTTAAACAGAGCATGCACGAGGAGAAATGGGCTCGAGCATGCGTCTATTAGGCGTTCCTTCTTGGGAGCGGGTACAGGGTTGTGCATGCGCATTTTATTTTTTAATCGTCCACTATACCTTTAAATTGCATGTTTACATGATCATCATCATAGCATCATGATGACCAAAAAAAACAGCAGACATGTAAGATATAAAGTTGTGGAGAATTTTTAAGCTGTGCTAGAAAATAATAATAATGTTCTAAGTTTTCACAATCTCACAAAGCATTTCTCAATCCACCATTCAAAATTGAACTGAGAATTGGACAGCTGCAAATTTACCAAACCACAGCCATTCACCCAAATTGGCCAGGCAGGTGATAGGAAATTCTGCAGAGGTTCATAACTCAGGTGGATAAGTATCTTTAAAGAACATTAACTATACACTCTCCAAATCTCATCTATATGAAAAGGTAGAAGAAAATAATTTGCTGAACGAATTGCACAACAAGGATTGGGCTGGACTACATCCAGGTCAAAACATTACCACACTGCAGCATGGTGAAGGTGGGATCATATTCAGGAACTAAAATACCATCTTTAAACTGTTAACATAAGCTCCTCTCTGATTCTGTGTCTTTTTTATGTAAAATTGTGTGTTGTGGTGTTGGGCTTCATTTAAAACCTGATGGAAAATGTGGAGTGAAGGGTTTTTGTTTTTTCACTGTAAGCGCAACGGGAAAATCCCACAAGGGCATGCTCTCCTTAAAGTGAAATTTTGTTCCTCCTTCTGTATTGACGTCAATCATGGAAGAATGCCAACATTACTCTGTCTTGCTATCATCACTTACATATCTATTCCACTAAAAGGGCAGCTTCCTTCAACGTGCTAAGACAAAAAAGGGATTCAAATGAACTCTAACTTATTTATTTGATCTTATAATTATTAAAAAGTTATTTGAAGACAATATCAGAAGGATTATATATGTAAAATGCCAGGTTTTGACTCCACTAACAAAAATACAAACTGTAAGGTGAGCTCTGCAGACTGTTTACAACCGAGTCTTGGTAGAAGGTTAAAAATGTGCCCACGAAGGCATGCACAAAACAGTGACTCTTTCCCCATCTCATCTCCAAATAAATAGAGTCATTCAGGCATTAAATTTCTATTAGATTTGATAGCTAACCTGTGTATAATTTTCTCATACACTCTAGCTATTCATTTAATATAATTCTAATCTAAAAAAGGCTTAACTCTAATTTCTTTATTCAAGATATGCAGAACAACAGCGTCTCCCTGCAGTCTACTGAATACATGGCATGAATATTAATCATTTAGTGTGACTTTTTACTTGAATTAGTCCTGTTGATACCAACTCACCATTTGTTCTCGCTGATGATGCTGTTGTAGTTGTTGGCACTGCACAGTGAGCAGAGCTATCGTCTTTTCTCTGCTTCTCAGCTCCTCCCTGAGGACCTGCACTTCCTTAATCAGGGCCTCAATCTGAAAGCATAAACATACAGCATGTTACACTAATAGGAGACAAGATCATACGGGGGAATATCGGGGATATTTGCTCAATGCATACACGGTATTAGGTGTAAATCTTTGCTAAACCCAAGAAAAGTTTCTTACCTGTGAGGCAGCCGTATTGTCTTCCGTCTGGTCACAAACATCTGCTGGAGACCCTGTTTCTTCAAGCTTAAAACAGAAAAAAAAACACACGCACAGAGGGGGGCAAACAAACAGATGCAGGGAACAAAGTGAGCTGAATCAATTGCCTAAGGCATGCCTCAAAAGCAATATTTCATAACCGTGAAAGCATCTCACTCTTCCGTACAGATTCTTCTATGACCCTGAACTGCTAGGCACCAGTGCCGCATACTGGAGGCACAGTATGGGATTGAATATTCTATATATTTTGATTTTCTGAGACCAAAAACTGTCCTCCCCTAAGCAGGCTTATATAAGAACAGCCGATTTTCAGTCTGTTCCTTCTGACAACAAGCCAAGACTTTTTTTTTTGTCTTTGGTTTGACAGTTTTCACTCCAATAGCAATTCTTTTTTTTTTCTTGTCAAAATTAGGAATGGGTTGTCAAAAGTTTTAGAAAAATATCCGTTATTTTCATTCAAAGTCAACATGTACGGTTTAAAAGGGCATACTTTATGTTGCTGGAAGTCACAAATAGGTATTCAGTTTTTCATTTTGACACTTAGCTGAGAAAAACTTTACTCCAACACCCCGTTGAACCTGATGCTCATTAAAGTTACACTGGAATTATGGAGCAAAGTCTTGCAGAAGTGAAAAGAACTCTGAAATTCAGAAAAATGTGCCAGAGATAAATTTAGATTAAGCTAAAGAGGGTTTCTGGCAAACTGCATGCCTGGAGCTTAATGTAGTATAAAAACAAAAACAAATGGGAAGACGTTATGCTGTGGGCTAAGAAAATATTTCCCATCAATTGAATGGTTTGAAAATGAAAATTTAAACCAACGAAAGAGAAATATTCAAAACAAAATGCAAATATCAATGTTTAAGATATTCAGACAAGATCCTGCGAACACTGAAAGCGCTGTATTTTTGGCATAATAAACACTAATTTGATCTGGAAGGTGTAACTAACAAAAGGAAGCTCAAAGTCTACATTTTCGAATATCAACAGGTTTTTTAACAATTATGTAAATGAGGCACAGAGATGCAAAAGGCTATATAGTTGGAATTTTCTGTTGCGATATCGTAAGCCATGCCTGCAGTCAATTAGGGCTGCAAGAGAGCGAGAGACTTAAAGGAAGTAAGAAGGCTGAAAAGATTAAAATATTGTTGCTTTACTTTATCCTTCTGTTTGTCATGCAACATGTTAGGTTTGGAAATATGGCATCCATTGAAGTCACATTGACTTAAGGATAGAAACAAAAATGTACTACTAACCATGCTACTCTTTTCTATGAGATTCTAAAGACAGCTTGAATTGCAAATTCTTTTTTTTTTTGCTTTTAATAATAGTGTTGCACCAATACGAATACCAGTATCGGGCAGGGCCTCGATCAAGCACTAAAACGGGGGTATCGGTGAGTACCGACAAATAGGGCACCGATACCGTTTTGAGAGCCAAATGTTTGTTCAACTATTGTCACCCATTCCAGGTATGCAATAGAAAGTTCTACTGGATTCACTTTGTATTAGTCTATTTCCTGCTTCACAAAGGTAGGCAGCAGCTTGACAAAGCCATGATGGCAATTATTTTACATTTAGTATGCAGTTTGTCATATATACACACACATCAATTTCAAACAGATGGTATCAGTATGGTATCGGCCGATACTGCGAAGCCAGGTGTCGGGGCCAAAAAATTGCATTGGCGCAACACTATTAAATAACAGACAAAAAACTCTTATCTTCACTCTTACAGTCTGCTCCCATAGAGCTATATTTCTCAGAGTTGGGAGTGGAAAGGATAATTTCCTTGCAGACCTGATTTCAGTCCTATAACACAATTGTGGGAGTAGCTGTGGGTGGCCAAGCTAGTGGTCAAAAGCTAACGCTTGCCATTAGTTTTTCATATACCACTGAAGCCCCTGTTTGTTACTTGAATAAATTGTTTCTATAAACTTTAATCATTCAATCAAATGGCACTAAACAAGAGTTAATAGCAGGACAAGGCATTTACAAAGAGGATTTGGCAGGCCTTCCTTGGGTGCAACCCAAACGCATTTCACCTACAAATGTGGGACCAGGCTTTCTGACAATATGATGACTGCCAAACAGCATAATTAGCACATTTTTTTAATTTAGACAAAGATTAAGTCTGTTATCTTTTGGTATTTGGTTATTATGAGAGTTTTATTTATCATGTTTTATCTTGGTTTTAAAGTAATGTCCATCCATCCATCCATCCATCCATCCATCCATCCATCCATCCATCCATCCATCCATCCATCCATCAGCGTTTAAAGAGTGACAGAAAATGTAAACTGAGAACTTTTATCATGCTGAAAATGTAATAATGTTATAAGGAAGGTTGCAAATGTGGGTCCAACCTGCAGTAACGTTTTCAGCATGAGCAGTTGATTCTTCAGCATGCTGCAGTCCTCTGCCATGTGTTGAAGAGCAGGTTCATCCAGCATTGGTCTGTAGACTGGCTGCTTGCATTCAGACCGGACCGGGTGAGAGGGAAGCCTCAGATTCTTCTGACCGTCATAATTATTTAGGAAATGAAGCCTGAAAGAAAAAAAGAAGTAGGAGTTGGTGTAATTTTTCTACTGCTGTCATTTTACTGTTCACTTTGGTTATGGAAGCTTAACCAACCTGCTGTCATGGAAGAAGTGATCTGGACCACTCCAGCGGTGCTGCTTACGTCTCTGCCCCTGCCGGCTACCTCTGTCTGAGCGCTCCATGAGAGACATACTGTCAAAGTCTGTAGGGAAGGAATTTAGAGCAAAGGTAAGAAAGCAGCAATGAGCGTAAAGGTTTCTTAAACTTTATGCAGAGCAGAAAAAATTAGATGCAAAAATTATAGGCGAATCATATTTGGAAAAAAAGCAAAAGTTGGCAGCACATATGTAGCCGTTTCTTAAGCTATGACTTGAACAGAACTGACAACTAAACATGGTTACAAGGACATCAAAATGACTACAGCTTTTTCTAAGAGACACTGAAAAAAGAAAAAAAAAACTGGAAGCAGATAAAGTCTAAACCTTATTCAAATGAATTCAGCAGCCGTGTTTAACATACTTTACCCAGAGCGTCACTAAATAGCACAAGAGCAGACAACCGGTCTGATATGTAGCCGTTACATTCCTGGGAACTAAAGAGCCTCCAATGACTCTTTTCAGCTCAGATAAAGTCCTTTAGAAAGAAATACAAACCGAATAGAAATAGTCCATGAATTTAGATAAAGTCAGCAACAGACTGGAGAGAATCGACGCCCTGCCTAGTTAGATGATTTGTTAAAAGCTGGGGAAAAGCCAGCGCAGGTCCTGGGCTGTCTGACCCTGTCTTTGTTGACAGCCTTGTTTTTCTGGAAACTCCCTAGGAGCTGGAACTGGTGGAGGAGAGGAGAGTGAGGGGTCTGTGGTGGGTTCTGGTGAGAGCAAGGGAGGTGACTGGTTTGTGTCCAAGCAAGGAAGTTGCCAGCTGGGAGAGCAAAGCTGTGGCCTCTCTCCCTTCAAAGGGCCTGACAGCTGGATGAAAACATAAAGCAAACTTCTTTCTCCTATTCTCTCTATTTTTCCTCTTCCTGTTTTGTGTCAGTATTACTCTCTTTCCGTTGCCACATCTCAGGGGCTGCCCTGTGGGCTGGATTCAACTGAACTCCTCAATGTGTGTTACTGTTACTTCGCCTCTTGTGACACAAATTCTAGAAGTGACACACAGAGCTATAAATATGGCTGCTACCCGAATAGGAGTAGGAAGAGATGACGCTCCAAATGACATTCCTGCAGAGTGAACATTCCCTTCCCTCTAACCATCTCCTGTTCTCCCCAAGGAAATTACTGTTTACGTGCACTATATATGTGCTTTCAAGTTGTTTAGATATATTCTAGATGGTTATTTAAGCTATTATAGTTTAATCCAAGTTATACAAATTTTTGGTCAGCATTACGTATCTAACTTTTCTAGTTTAGCTATGGTAAAGAAGTTGAAAGATACTTCTGTTGGAACCAAAAGGAAAAAAATAAGCCTTGTTGTTACATAACAAAGAAAGAACCCTGTAACTTCAAGTCCTACATAATATATTCTAACGATAAATATAAATAAAGTCAGTTTTATGGGATTAAATAGTATCTGATATATGTGCAAGGTTCACAAAGGGTTCAGAACCAGACACTGCAGATTATGCAATGAAATTAATAATTTGTGCATCAATTTTTAACAGTCAAACATCAAAACAGATTACTCTTTTTTATATAAAGTTGATAGTATTTTTTTCTTTTTTTTAATGGTTAAGTTCCTGCAGTTTAATTGTTCAACTGTTAAAAATGTTGACGAGGGAAGGGACTTCCTAGAGAACCAAAGGTGGGCCTGAAGAAGAGTTTGGGAACCACTGCCATAAATTTCAACTTGATTTTCATATAAGCAGGAAAGCTTCTTACACAAGTTTGCTGTGTCTCTTACAATGCTTATGGCAAACTCTACACAGGCCTTATATATTATTTTGAGCAATGTTTTTTTTTCCTCACCTTTCCTGAACAATGATTATATTTTAAAGTGTTTGGGGTTCCATTATTGTCAAATATGTGTCTATGTTTATGTGTATATATTCTTGTGTATGTGTTATGTGCTTATTTCTTAGTAAGGTATATATGTCAGGTAATAATACTAGGTTTATGTTAGCTGCTCATGTTAGGTGCATATTTGATCCGACAAGCTTAGCTTGCCAATCTATAGGTAGTGTCTCATATTTTCTTTGCAGTACATCTCAAGCTCCATCAGGTTGGATGTTAGATGTACGTCTGCCATTTTCAGAGATATGCTTCACACTCCAGTCTGGACTCAGGATTAACCACTCCAGGAGATTTATATATGGGCTCTGATTCACTCCTTTGAGATCTTAGCACATAAAATGTACACCTAGCAGAGAAATAGACATATTTTTGGCACTAATGGAACCCCATAACGGAGTGCACAGATTATAGTTGTCTTGCCAATAGATTTCACCATAGCAGCAGTGCACCTATAATATTCTGAAAGTCCTGCAGAGTAACTGATACAACTTAGGGGTTTGTCTTGGTAGGTTTGCCACTGTGCCCTACTCTGTATTTGTATAGTATGTATATATGAACAGAGATTATGCAGCTTGAGATAATCTATTACCAAACCCTGCTTTAAACTTTATCCATCCACATTATATAATTTCCCAACTGATGTTCTCTAAAAAACCTTGAGAGCTCTTTATGTCTGAAATTAGATTCCCCGTATATATTATTAATATTAATATTAATCACACTAATTATTAATAAGGTTATTACTAAAGCCAGTTCGAATTTACCTTTTGTTATTTAAGAGTATTACACTTAGGGGTCTGAAAGGCAAATGAAAACCACACATTTTAACATCTTAACCAAAAAACAAACAAACATATTTTACATTTTGTGTTGGTCTATCATATAAAATAACACCAAAACAAGTTAAAATGAGTGTTTGTAATGTGAAATGATGTTCAAGTTGAAGGAAACTTAAATGGACATACAGATCACAAAAATAAAGGATCAGTTGTGATTTAGCACATTTTTAAAGCAGCTTTTTATGAAAGCTTGGCATTTCTACATAATAAAACAGGTTTTAAGACATGAAGCACCAACATAAGACCAAGTTATTATTCCCAAAAGTTTTTCTAATAAGCAGCAAATGGTGTCCTGATGCCCCTTTACACATTTATACTGCATGTACACACAACAGTATATATACTCAGTAGATTGAATTTCATACATTTCATGGCCCCTAAAGGAAGCCCTGTTTGTTAAAAAAAAAACCCTGCCAGAGTCATCCACAGTGAACTAGTGCATTAAACCCATTAGCAATGAATCGTCTGGCTTCAAGACTGACAAGAAATAAGTAATTTTCCTAGAATTCATTATATTTCATGACAGGAAAAGGTCAATCCATGACCCTTCTTTTTACTCAACCGACAATATAATGCAACAGAGCCTGAAAGGGGTGTAACGATGTCAGCATTGTTATTATGTAGTAATACTATGACCTGATTGCCTTTAATGCCGACAAAGAAACCATTTATTTAGTCTTAATGAGACTGCTGTCTACATGTTTGTATCCAAAAATTGGAAATAAAAAAAAACGTATGAAACTTTGACAGAGATGATATCAAAGTAGAAGTTTGTGATGTAAGATGTGGCTATCGAGATATTAAAGTAATCACGCCAACATCACACTGCTGTTATTAAGGGAAACATATGTTTGAGCTGCTTCCATACAAATGCACTGTGGTTTTCTTGCAACAGTGATTGTCAATTATGCACATCCATGTGCATCTGTTCATAAAAACAAAAGCCCGACAGCTGGATAAAAACACTGCTCCAAGTTAGCTGATGAACATTCAGTCAAAGTCTGGAGTTGTTGCTTAATAGTTCTTTAAAAAAAAAAGACAAATATTAAAAGAGTGACAGGACACATGACACAACAAGGCATCTATTAAACTACTTTAATGGATGTTGCTATGGCAAATATGCACCCAAGGCAAAGCAGGATTCAATTTATTCAAACCATTATATCCCTCAAAAGAATTCTACTGGAAATGGAAAGCAGAAGCCTTGGCAGTGCATTCATTTACATTTATGATAGGACAGTTTTGCTGGAGGTATCCGCTTATACAAAAATAATGGACAACCTCCAGCAACAGGAACTTAAGTATTCATCATGGCCTTATGCGGAGTAATCACAATAACACCAGCAAATGTATTCGTATGTGTATGCTGACCGTGCAAGCCATCCTCTGGGAGGTCCGCATCCAGCATGAGATCATTATCGTCCAAATCTCCCGTTCCCAGAGGGTCCAGGTTGTTTAGGATGTCCTGCGAATTACAAAATTGTAGGTAACACCTCATTATAACACATCACACAGCACAGTGGAGACACTGTGAATACATTAGAGTCATATTCTGAAAAGGAAACTGAAGGAAAGGTAAAATGACAAATGGCAGAAAAGAAAATAGAAAAAACAACAGGGTTTGGCTGCGTCGAATAAAGGTTTGTCAGCATGTACTGGCTGCATTCTTAAGGGAATTTTGAAACATACTGTAAAAAAAAGCATCACACAGTTGTTAATTTGTCATCTGTCCATCAATGATGCAAATCTCATGTCCAACCACATCCCAGAAGTTATCTGATGAATTAAGTTTTAAAAGTTATAGAGGCCACTAGAATTCACGGTCAATATGGATATACTACAGTAATAATGGGAGGACACTAGGGCTGAACGATCTATCGTTTTCGACCGAAAACCGCGATCTCAAGCAACGCGATTTTAGGAATGTCAAAGCTGCGGTTTTTCTTGGTGCATATTAGCCCAATAATTCCTCAATAATTCCAATGCATGCTCATGTAGAAAGGCTCTGTGTCGGCTATTACCAATCAGAAAAGGCTCTGTGTCGGCCAGAACCAATCAGAAAGCTGAAAGGCTGCGCGTGACCAGATGACGTTTTCAGTGTAGCTCGTAAGCTCGAGATTCAATTTCAAGATGGCTGAAGCGGGAGCAGACGCGGAGCCGACAAAATTAATACCAAAGAAAAACAGCACGTCGGTCATTTGGCAGTATTTTGGATTTGAGGCCACTGATGAGCACCAGAAACAGGTGATTTGCCAAACATGTCGTGGGAAAGTGGCTACATCGGCTGGCAATACCACCAATTTACATCGTCACTTGAGAGTCCACCACCTTAACTTGTATGAGGATTGTATGGCGAAAAAGAGCCTTGAAACATCAAGTAGCAGTGATACTTCAGCAAAACAGCCAACCATAACTTCATCCTTTGCCAGTTTGACGCCTTATGAAAGAACTAGCCGAAGACACAAGGAGATTACCACTGCCGTAACGAATTACATATCGAAGGATATGGTGTCTGTAAACACAGTAACCAAAGACGCTTTTAAAAGTTTGCTACGCACAATGGACAAGAGGTATGTTCTACCCTCCCGCACCTACTTTAACCGAGTCGCCATCCCACAGCTGTACGGAGAATGCAGGGCCAAAGTTCTAAATGAGCTGGAAAACATGGAGTTTTACGCGTCAACTACGGATCTGTGGTCAAGTAGAACGACCGAGCCATACATGAGTTTGACGGTGCATTTCGTGAATGCAAACTTTGAGTTGAGAAGCCGCTGCCTGCAGACAGCATACTTCCCCACTGACCATACGGGGGAGAACATTGCAACTGGGCTTAAAGAGTGCTTGGCAAACTGGGGCCTAAAAGAAGAGGCCCAGACCTGCATCACAACAGACAACGCCACGAACATGGTCAAAGCGATGGAGCTCAATCAGTGGACCAGACTGCAGTGCTTCGGGCACCGGCTGCATCTTGCAATTGGTAAGTGTGTGTGTGTGTGTGTGTGTGTCCAAATTTACTGTGTAAGAATTAGTGTTATCATAGTCTCTCAAACACAGTTAGGGCGGGGGAGGGGGACAAAGCGACCCTATGTTTGTTTTCACGCTTTTGTTAGCTGACCAACTGTTAGCGCAATGCTACCGTTTCTCCTACCTATAAAAATAAACGCTTTCATGAGTAAACTTTGAAACCTCCCAATAAGCTACTGCTTGCTTCTGTTTAGCTACGGAATGCCAAGGAACAGAGAGATACAAATGCCGTTTCCCCTAAGCAGGAGGTCTTCAACAGGGTTGTGCGCGACCCCTAGGGGGTCTACGGAGGTACTGCATGGGGGTCGCGAAAGTTTTGGTTGATTAGACTTTTTTATATATTCCCCCCTGCAACTTTTTTCATTAATTGAGATGTCTTTAAATACACATTAACATGAATTAACACAGATAAATGGAGGCAGAAGATGTCTTTCAGTCATCAATGCTCACATTCAGTGACACAGCTCTTTCAAGACAATATTTCATTCACAGCACCTGTCCCATCAAGCAGGAATCAGAATCAGAAATACTTTAATAATCCCAGGGAGTAATTATTTTGTTAAATCACTCCATCTGTAATAGAGTGACTATAGGAGCAGTTTTATATAACACAATTTCATACAATATATATAATTATGGGGTCCCTGCTCCATCTCGCCATCAGTTTGGGTTCCTTGGCCAGGAAAATGTTGAAGACCCCTGCCCTAAGCTTATTTTTGACACACTTTAGTAAACAAAAAAATAATAAATAAAAAAAAAAAAAAAGCAAATGACGCCAATGGTATTTTGTAGCAGATATGAGGATGGCTGATGCCACTTTATTACAGATTGAAAGGTTTGTTGTGTTTTAGTGGATTGTCGAATAAACATATTGCTGCAAATTAATCACCAGTTACAAATTAATGTATGGCGAATTACTTAATGTGATAGCACCACCTGATGTCTGCTGTTAAAAAAAGTTATGAAGTAGGCTTATCTGACTGTATGTAATGTTTTTCCCAGAAAATGCAGTCAAAGATGACCAACGCATCAAACGGGCCACAGGACTGTGCAAGCAGCTGGTAGCAGTCTTCAGCCACAGCTGGAAGAAAAAGGCGGCGCTAAAACAGGCACAGGAAGACCTGAATCTTCCTCAGCAGTCAATGGTCACCGAATGTCCGACACGATGGGGCTCCCGGCAGAAAATGATTGAGAGGGTGTTGGGACAGAGCAAGGCACTGTGCCAAGTTCTGTCTGAAGACAGGAAGACGCGGCACCTGGTCCCGACTTGGCAAGACACTGATGTGCTTGAATCTGTAAACAATGCTCTCGGTCCTCTTCAGGAGTTCACAGACGCCCTCTCAGGTGAGGACTATGTGAGCGTATCCTACCTAAAGCCAGTGCTCCACCTGCTGAGAACAGCAACACTTGCTGTAACTGACCAAGACACAGATCTCACAAAGGAGATAAAGTCAAAAGCTCTCCACTACATTGAAGAGAAATACAGTGACCCAGCGACCCAGGAACTCCTGGACATTGCATCTTTCCTCGACCCAAGATTTAAGACCAACTACATTAGTGAGGAGAATGTCCAATTCATGAAAGACAGAGTGAAGATGGAAATGGAGCAGTTGGCACTAAAGGTAAGCTGTCCTTTTTCTTCACTCTTTCAAAATAAAACAAAAAGCTGTGTTTTTTCTATATATGTTTTTGAATTATACTGTAAGACCAAGGCAACATTTCAACATCAATGTCAGTAATCACAACTAATTGCAAAACATTATGCCTCTACTGTGTGTTGCAGGAGCAGAGGGCTTGTGTCAAAACCCATCCCATGCCACTCAGTACAGAAGAAGAACCACCATCCACCTCTACAAAGCGAAAGCGGTCACTGGGCAGCTTTTTCAAGGCGGTCCCTGCTTCCTCTACTATGCAGTTGGAGGATACCATTAAAGCAGAACTGGACAACTACCTCATAACTCCTAGCATTGATGGAGAGCAAGATCCACTGGCCTGGTGGAGAGTGCACAATGTCAACTTCCCCTGGCTTAGCAGGTTGGCTCGTAAGTACCTTTGCATACCAGCAACAAGTGCACCATCAGAGAGACTGTTCAGTGCCAGTGGTAATATTGTCACATGTCAGCGTGCAAGTCTGAAGCCAGCAAGGGTTGACATGTTGGTTTTCCTGGCCAAAAATCTCTAAAGAGATGTAGCGATGAAGGGGAACATTGTTTTTTCATCTTATCCTGAAATCCCTTACTTGCACTTACCGGGACATAACTTTGTTCATCTTTTTTACTTATCTTTTGTTTACTGACTATGTAAAATAATTTAACCATTCTGGCATCATTTGTTGTGAGGAAAATATAGGATAATTTAAACTTTAATACTATTATTGTACTGTTATTTTTTACTACCTTTTATGTTTCAATTCCTCTTGCCACTTTATTTGAAGAAGCACAGGTTTCTAAGTACAGGGGTTGTATTTCTGTAACTGCTCTGTTTATGTTCATAAGCTAGCTCCTTTGAGCCATTTTGCACTTCTTTTAAGGTAAGACTTCATTTTTGCTCAACTTTGTTGTTATATGTTATATTTTTTATGAAGCTTATGTTATTTTACAAAGTGCAATTGTTTTGATGCTGCTGAGCCATTAATATTTTTTTAATGAAAAGTGTAAAAGAAGCAAAAGTTTACTTAAGAGGGCTCCCGTCCCTTTGTAATTTTTATGTAGCCTACGTTATTTTACAAAAGTGCAATTATTTTGATGCTGATGAGCCATTGATGCTTGATATTTTTTGTTAATGAATGTAAAAGAAGCAAAAGTTTACAAAGGAGGGTTCTCATTTTATTTGACTTTTTTGGATAATATAATTTGTTTCTTAGGTGCTTGAATAAACAGTCTTGCATTTGAAATATGTTGCCACCAGTTTTCATTCTTGCATTATCTTAATTGAATTCATTGGTTATATAATTATTAAATATATATTAATTTGTACTGAAATTTGATAAAAAAATAAATCGTGGTTGAAATCGAAACCGCAATCTCTGCCAGAAAAATCGCAATTTCAATTTTTTCTTAAAATCGTTCAGCCCTAGAGGACACCATAACAAACTGTCGTTGGCCAGGTCATGAACGTTATGGACACAGGCTCTTACTATTTTTCTGCCTGTTCGACTACCGGTCATGGCTGACACAAGGAAAAAGTTTAAACCTTCTGAGGAGGCTAAAAACAGAGAACGTGAAAGGGATCCTGCGCAAAGGAAAACAGGAGTCGATCTTGAAAAGGATTGTTTTGTTTCTGTTTTTTCAACTTTATTATTAGACTGGTAAGATAACAGCAGGGAAAGGTAGCAGGCTACAAACAATAGCTAACAGAGACCCAGTTGCTGTTGAGCTCTCCAGAGAGCAGCAGTGTTTCTCACAGCCTCTGAGTCGAACCCAGACGCCCAGCTCAATCCCCAATCAAAAGACAAGGGAGGCTGACTGGCTGACTGTTTGTTGACCTCTGCAACAGTGCTCCGGAAGTTGTGGTCACTGAGGCGCTAGATGTGAGAGTTAAAAGTTTAGCACCCCTAGTGGCCTAAAGTTATACAGTGCCCCTTTAAGTTGAGACCAATCAGAATGGGCAATATTTTTCAAATGAGTCATTTTGTATATTTTTTTTTTTGAGGTTGTGTGAAATTTAACCCAAGTTTCCGGTTTGTATTTAACAAAAGTGCTATCCTTTAATGTTTGACATATTGTTTGTTCAGAAATGGTATTCTACATACATGGTTTCAACAAAGGGTTCGCTCTGTAACATCAAACTTTTGCCCAGTGTGCTTCAGCTAGAGCCATCGACAAGCATTTGCACATACTCATCTTCCACTCAAGGTTGGACTTTCCCTGCAAACCAGACTGTGCATGAAAATCACAGATAGCCATCTCTGAAAAAACTCAAAGTTCTACATCTGGCTCCAAAAATATTACGACATGTTCTAAGTGCTCTGTTTCTAATTCTGAAACTCAGTTTAAACATGAGCAGGTTACATATATGCAATTAGTTACTGACTTGCAACTGTCTGACCCATGCTTTGGGTGAACAGGAAACTAAAATAGTGCACCTGATAAGTGGCTGGTAGGTAGGTTAGTGAATTTCACTTTTGAAGGTCTGTAGATCACTATTTCTGTCTTCAAACAAGGATAGCCGTAAATAACTTCACAACTTAAATAATTAGTTATCTGAAAACAACACTAGTCTTTCCTGAATTATTTTTGCTATTTAGAAAAGAAACTGCATTTGGTTTCAAAATTCTGCGTTTCTTCAAATAGTATTCCATTTTTCAAACATCACAATATGAATAAGAAAACAGGCTTTTCAAAATGCTATCACCCAATTATGAAGGATAATGCACTTCACTTGGAAAAGCTAACAAAAACACTCATATCAGCATCAAATTATTCAGAAATCTGACTTGCACAGTAACAAATATTTCAGAGCATCTCAAAAAGTAGAGAGAAAAAAATCAATAGTTCAAAGCTTTATTTTTTTCAGGCATTTTTTTCTGCTCTAAAAAAATAATAGTCAGGGCTTTGACAAGAATACACAAGTGCAAAATGTGTCATTATTGAATAATCTCAGGCATGTCACAATGGCTGACTGCTGCTGAGTCCTAAGACATAATCATGAAAGATCAATTAAGGTAACAGACTAAAAAAAGAAAATGCTTTGCAGCCTCCCAAATAGTGTCAGAGGAGACGTGGGTGGAATCTGTGTTTCTAAACAGTCAGTGTAGAAACCAACCTGTCTCATCATTTTTACTCCCTTCAGAGGTTTTTCCTGTGATTTATGTATTTCCCTTGACTTTAACCCTGTTGCTACTGTTGCCATGTAAATATATAGAGCTTTCATCTCGTGAAGACAGATTTTTGAATAAAGAAAAAAACTAAAATCACAAAAAGGTCACTTGAGAATGCATTTCAAGCATGCAATTCAATTTTCTCACAATAAAACTGCAGAGAAACGGAGATTATGTGCATCTTTCATATATATTTTAGACATTTTTGTTATATTTTGATGATTTTGTTGTCTGACTATAAATACAGCTTGGTATTGGTTTTTAAATGTAGGGTAATACAAATAAACAAATACGGAAGCAAAGGGCTTTTGACATTGTCTTTGCGGGTATTTTTAAGTCCTGGTTAGGAATAAATTACGACACCCCCCATGTATTCCTCTATCAAATTAATAAATATGAAACAGTGTATAATAATATGTGATAATCACAACAACATAATTCCTCAACAATTCGAAGGAGCTTTAGTGCCTTTAAACATAAAGTTGAGTTTGGTACTCAATAAAACCTAATTATATATTATGAGTCTGGTAAAAAATTCTGTTAATCTGTTAAAATTAAATTGAAATCAGTCAATTAACTAGAAAATATATGGTGTCAAAAGACACCATATATTGTCAATTATTTTTTTTTCAATGAATCAATTAATAATCGGATAGCAGGTTCCTAAAAGAAGACTTTTTGTGAAATTAAACCAGGTGAAACTTAAACTTTTCCACTTGAGGAGCTCTGGATAGAACATAATGACAGACAAAAAAGTTTTTATCTTAAATGCAAAATGTTTACTTTTGTTTTTTCACATTCCTGGTATAATTACTGCTCCAAGTGGGTTGCTCAATCAGTTAAAGGCACATTTCACAGCCCCTATACACCATTTAACGATAAATCTATTACTAAATTAGTTGACGATTCTTTCAATAATCAATTAATCACGATTAATCCGATTAATTGTTTCAGCTGTAGTCTAGTTGATGCCTTGATCGTGATCTTACTGATATACCGGGTGAAAAGGTGTAAAGAGACTAAATAAGAAAAAAAAGAGTAATCACTTTAATTATCTCAATTTAAGAGGATAACACTACCTAATGTTATTACCCTATGTAGTAGATAAATAAATGATTAAACATAAAAATGAAATAAGACATATAACATATAAAGATTGGTAAAAAAGAAAAGAACTGAATAATAAAAACTGTGTTCACATTTATTCCCATGACTCTACATAAATAAACATAAGGCAGCATGAGATTCTCATAGTGTGGTAACTTAGTTTAAACTTGGTAATAACTTTATGGTATGACTGGATTTAGACAAAACTTTTTAAACAGAAATGTATATGATGATTTATTTACTCCAAAAAGAGAACTGTTCCAATGCTGATAAAATACAAATCAAATTCTGCAGTTATAAAACTTTGACATTTAGCTTTAAATACAGAAAATTAGGGGAACAGGTCTTTATTTATGACAACCTGTAATTAACAAATTAACAAATGTGCTGTTTTTCTTTTTTGAAATTTTATATCAAGCCTCTTTGATATACATCTTGCTGAGTGGATGTGTGCAATAACAAAAAGAATAGGGAGAAAAGCTGTCTTGCTTTACTCTAACATTTAATCAGTTCTAACAAAAAGATGAATATCAACCATAAGAAAATATTTTTTGTTTATTTACCTATATAAATATTTTCTGAATGTGTTGTTGTTGAATTCTTGAGATGCCAGATAATGGTGCCCTTTTCATTTAAATCTGCTTTAGTAACTAATAAAGCATAAACACTAAAGATTTTAAATATTGAATAATGAACATAAAGGTTTCTGGTCAGGTTAATCGTATGTAGGCTTTAAAAAAATGCACTTGCTTATTTAAATTAATTTTAGTTTTCAGAGCATGCTAGAAGATATCCATGGAAACGAAGGTGGCCGTAATGTCATGTAATTTGGCAACACTGATATGCTGTAGGCTCCTGTTATATATGATAAAAATGGCACACCATATTTTAACTTTGTAATCCTTATAAAATGAAATAAACTGACAAATTGTTTGAAGTTACAAGAAACAAGACCCATTGAAGGAACCAGCTCTGCAACACTAAAAACTCAGTCAAACTGGAAGCTACCTCTGTATGCTACTAATCCTGCTGTTTAGCTCAGGCTTCTGACATTGTGTGAGCACTGCAGAATGCAGCATAATGCATATCCGTTTCAAATATGTCAAATTTCAGTGCATGAGGCACAAAGACGGGTTCCATTTGTGCAGAGAGCTCAGCAGATAAATTCAATGCATAACCAGGTCTTATGTGAAGATTATTCTAAAAATCATCTTACCGCATGTTGTAACAGACACACAGAGGTGCAGCAGTAAAAAAGGGTATGTTTTGTATAAAAGTTAAAGCCTTGGTTTTAACAGGAATTAAAAGGTGAGGTCAAACTAATTTGACACCAACATCACAACTGAAATGCGGTTCTTGATGAAAGTTTTAGACAAGTTTGGAGAATTTCATTTCAAAGGTCTTCAGGGTTGACACTGAACACACAAAAGTCCAAGCACAAAAGCATCCACTGGAGAAATGTATCTGGTAAGATATCCAGGAGAAGATTTTTATCCCAAAAGGGTATGTTAGATTTGAGGAATCCATTAATGTAAACAAAAATACCCCAGTTTTCAACCTAACTAAAGAGCAAAGTTAAACTTAGGTTGTATGTCTACAATCAATATACACAAACAACTCCTGTTTGCTATGGTTTGGGATGAATGATTTATTTTTTTTTCTGTATAACAACCACTGAAGAAATTTCAGTCAGGTCATAAACAGCATATATATACAAAAGATAAGCACTTTTCACAGTGACATTGTTTTGTTGATTGGTGTTTATCTAAATTAAGATCTTAAAAATAGTATATTTAAATCGTTTGACATAGAAACAGACACTGCAGTTGCTGCGATTTTGCATGGAGACAGTGTTAAAAATAAAATATTGATCATGGATCATTTGCGAAGTTTTAGCAGTCTTTTCTTCTCTTCATACTTAGAATTACTGGTGGTCTTGGTGCAGAGCGAGTACTCTGCTTTAGACCTCTTTTCATGTCTCTCTAATCCACTTATCAAGCCAATTATGCAGAACAAAACAACCATTTTATGCATATAAAGACACTGTCGAGCAACAATGATGTAGCCCACTTAAAGTTATCCAAAGTCCAATTCTATGCATAGATAAGCAGAAATGTTTTCTTATCTGCTATGACCTACTGTGCATTGTGAATTTTCAAATTCCCTATATAAGAATTAATATTATTTATCATAAACGATTATCCATAAAACTTATGTTGAGTTTTTTTTTTTTCTTTTCTTAGCTGGTTGTCAGACTCAGACAGCACAAATGCTAATTAGGATTTCCTTTACCATCACACCTATTTTAAGGTCCTGGTAAAATTCTCTGTTAGTGGCTGTGAGCCACCTGCACCCCACAGAGAAATAAACTTTATCTTCAGCCTATTTTTCCCCGCCAGCTAGACAGCCCCATTCCCCTCACATACAGTATATTCTGCTTTTTCTACCTCTTAGGAAGTGATTATGCCCACCATCAATTTAAATGAGGAGGAGAATAAAAGAAGAGAATCAAAACATTTTTTGACAAATGCGAAAGTTAAATATATTTTGAAATTGTTCAGACCACCCACAAAACGGAAGCCCTATACAACACTGCAAAAATTCAAGCATTAATTCAACAAGATGTTTATTATTTCTAAGACCTAAGGATAGCTCAACTATTGTTTCATCAGGTTCAAAGGTATTAATTATTAAAATCAGAGGAAAATGTGAAGCAATTGCCCATTTTATTAGGCTACATCATCATATATTATGCAACTCTGCAATTATTAATCATTTTTATTCGTTGATTACAGAACTGCCTGTCACTACACCTATAGCTGGCATGCTGGTATCAAGTAGCCTGACGTAGTCCGACTCAATTCTAGTCAGAATATGAGTCTGATACTGCTCCATAGAGCTGTGATTATGGGGCGTGTTTCGAACGAACCAGGAAAAAAAATGCCTCTGCACTCAATTGGATAGACCTACAACCAATAAGAGCAACGGAGTGCGTGACGTATGTTAAGCGAGGCATAGTTGTTGTCCACAAAAATCAAAGCGTGCAGTTTCACGCCTAGAATAAGAAGATGAGCCTTGATCGCGTTTCTCTGTTCCTCTTTTAAAATAAATTTGCTGTCGATATCTTCTAGAACAGACCTAATAGCAGAATCTACTCACCCAAACTCTCCAGCAGCAGCCATTGTTGTTGTCACCCATGCGCGCTTTGGTCACGTGGTTGATTACGTTACTCTTGATCATCTGTCCATCATCGTATAAAGCCCGCCCTGACAATTTGATTGGATCGCCTGACAGTGGGCGATAATACTCGCGCTACTATGGAGCAGAGCCAGACCGAACTTCCCCGAACTCAAACCTTGTGGGCGGGACTAAGTTCGGACTGGCACCCAGGCTAGGTATCAAGGGGACACTGCATTAATTTGTTGTATTTTCATTACAAGAAAGAACAGTCTGTGAGCTCTCTGTGGGATCAAGCTTCTATTGAAATATAATTTTGAACAGAAAAAAGTTTAGATAGAGGTACAGCAACATGTTGCTGCTTGAATCTCTTAAGTGTAACTGGATTCATTTCACTTCATACAGTAATGCAATGTCTTGGCTTTGTCATTAAACATAATGTAGAATGCTTGGGTCTTGGTCTGTCTTTTGCTAGACATGTTTTTGACACCATTTTCAGATAAAATGTTTCTTCTTTTTATTATTCATTTTTGTTTTACTTTCTTTTTACTTCTCTAACACTGCAGCCATGTCATTTACAGCTCTTGTATTTTATTTTACTTCTTGGCCCTACTGGTCTTTTAACTCTGCTGCTCAGCCCTCGGTCAGCAGAACCTCGCTCTCTAAACTGGTGAAGTCTTTTCTACGTCTTCAATGCTATTTCTGTGATGGAACACTGTCTCACAAGCGCTGGATATCATAGACTTATATGGAAATATCAGGCCCATAATCATGCAGATGTGCAATTTTCATGAATTCAAACACACTTAAATTATTATTTAGCATTAATTTACTAAAGTTAAGAACATCTGTTGAATCTGATGTGGCATACCCCACATTAGGATAAAAAGAGAAATTCATGACACGAATACAAACATTTTGTTGCATGAGGACCATTATTCAAAAACCTTTACATTCTAAAACTGGAAAATTATCTCAGATTAATACATTATATCTATACTGTACATATAGCCATGAGAGCATAAATAATGAAAAGCAGTCAAATAAAAACAAAGTACTCAAAGAAGGAGAAACAATCTATATTATAGACAAGTAAATCAATTAGTTCATGAAAAATCATTTACACCAGAAATATACTTGTTTTTCATTGATCTAATGGTAACTTTTACTTACCTACTTAAGTCAAATTCTGCAGCATTCACTGATCACTAGCATTGAACAAGAGTTGGACTAAACTGTGAAAGGATTTAATCAAGAAGGCTTGGCAGATAGAAAAAGAAGCTCAGTATCACATAAATGCTTATATGTTTGTCTGTATATCATGCTGGGATATGAATTTTCAAAAACAATAACATTTCGTTTGGTTTAATGTTTTTGTTTGTGCGGTGCAGAGGCAAACATTCAGGGACAGACACAGGCGATGTAGAGGAAGCATACTGAGCCAAACTGTTAAATGAATGATGGCAGCTGCAGCAGGGAATTTATTAGACTTAGAAAACCATTGAGTATGCTGTATGTTTTTCCACAATTTATCCATCTTCCACCTTTTCTTTCATTTTCTTGACAGAATAAAAACATGCTGTTTGGCTACAGAGAAAACAGTGTATGAGCATACTGAACTGTCACATATGTACTTTTTTCTGATAGTAATAAAATGTTCATCACAAATAGACTGACCTTTAGATATATAAAAAAAAAAAATGAAGTGTCCCTGAGCAGGAAGCAGGAGGGAGACACATCACATCATTCAAGTGTCTGAAATTTTTATGTTGCCTTTTATCAATCAAAAAATTTTTTTTGCTTAATTGTCTGGGGCTGTTTTTACAAACATTTTTGCAAGAATGAGTCACTCTCAAAAGCTCAATGAATTCCAGTATGGAACTATGATAGATACCACCTGTGCAACAAATCCATTGGTGAAACTCTTAGCAGTATCACAAGAAAATGGAAGTGCTAAGGAACAACAGCAACTCAGCGAGGAAGAAGTAGGCAATGTGCACTGACCTATGCTACAGCGCATAATGCCGAGGTTGGCAACTCTCTGCAGAGTCAATTGCTGCACACCTGCAAACTTCATGTGGCCTTCAGATTAGCTCAAGAACAGTGAGCAGAGAGCTTAATGAAATGGGTTTCCATGGTCGAGCAGCTGCATCCAAGCCATACGTCACCAAGTGCAATGCATAGTGTCCGATACATTGTTTTAAAGCAGCCGCCACTAGACTCCAGAGCAGTGGAGAGACAAATTGCGCTTCTGTTTCTGGTCTGTGTTTGTCAGCTGCTAGAAGAATGATACTACCGTAGTATGACTGAATTAGTCAAAGAGTAAAGCTTGTTGGAGGAGGGATTATGGTGTGGGGTTGTTTTTAAGGAGCTGGACTCCTTAGTCCCAGTGAAAGAACTCTGATTGCTTCAGCATACCAAGACCCTTTCGACAATTCCATCTTCCCAACTTTTTGGGAACAGTTTGAAGCTGGCCTCCTCCTCTTCCAGCCTAACTTTACACCGGAGCACAAATCAATGTCCATAAAGGCATTAATGGCAGACTCTGGTGTGGATGAACCTGACTGGCCTGCAGAGAGTACTGACCTCAACCCGATAAAACACCTTTGCAATGACTTCAAGCGGAGACTGAGAGGCTATCCTTCTATTTCAACTTTAGTATGTGACCTCATAAATGCACTTCTGGAAGAACTGTCAGAAGTTCCCACAAACACACTCCTAAACATCTCCAAAAAGAGTTGAAGCTGTTCCAGGAAGCTTAGGGTGGATTGACAAATGTTGAACCCCTAAGGATTAAGAATAGGATGTCAATCAAGCTCATATATCAGTCAAGGCAGGTGAGCAAATAGTTTTGGCAATATAATGTATGCACAACATATCGTGCAAAGCTTACTCTTCCGCAGGTTTATTTTGATACATGAATGATAGGAAAATTAGAAGAAAAAAAAAAGAATGGTAAATTGTACCTCCAAATTGAAATTAAATTACACCCATTTTTCATCTAGCAATCATTTTCTAGTTAATCTAAGAGCAATTTTGATGTATGTTCAATATGTTCTATGTCCTGACAAGCCTTCCTAAAATCAGAAATATTGATGAAAGAGGAAAAGTATCCTTGAATAGCAATAGAATAGCACCATGAAATGTAATGAGACTGCTACATTTTGAATAAGACAGAAAAAATACAGCATAATGATGTGCCAAAATGGAAATAATTGCAGTAATAGCTACACTATCTGCAAATGCTTGTATAGGACTGCATTTTTTTCCTCTTCAGTCCCTATTTGCCTCTTTGTTTGAATCAAAACGGTGTATTAAATAACATTTACAGCTGTGAAAAAAATGAAGGAACATCACTTGTAGCTTTACTTTTTTTTTTTTTTTTTTTACACATATTCATATTTTCACATTGCCTCTGACCACATTTCTTTAATTGCTATTCTTTTCTAAAAAAACAAAACAAAAAAGCAATAAATGAAGCTAGCCTACTATTACCTTCTCTAACATAGAGAGCATTTATGGATCATTGCTTCTATGTTTGCTTCGGTCTCTGCCTCCCCATACTCCCAGCCAAATTATGCATAAGGCTACTCACACTGAGCCTGCTTCTGCTGGATGCTTGTTCCTGTTAAACTGGAGTTATCCTTCTCCACCATCTCTATATGCATGCTCGGTATGAATGATTGCTGCAAAATCAATGACATCATGCAAACGACCTTGCTGTCAGGACACGCTCAACCAGGAGGAATGAATTTTGCAAAGTCAATGAAATCAGCTGGGTTTCCTTAAAAAGAACTTTTACTAATAGTTCTTGATAATAAAATAAAAGATAATAAAATGCCTTGGGATAACAGCACTTTAACATTCCCTCCAGAATTTCCAGCCAAGGGTGTCTTTTGCATAGAGTTTGCATGTTCTCCCTGTGCATGCGCGGGTTCAATGTGCTTCCTACACTGGCTTCCTCCCACAGTCCAGAAACATTACTGTTAGGTTAGTTTGTATCTCTAAATTGTCCTTAGGTGTGAATGTGTGTGTGTGGTTGTATGTCTGCCCTGCAACAGACTGGCGGACCTGTCCAGGGTATATCCCGCCTTTCGCCCATAGACTGCTGGGGATTGAGACCACTGTGACCCTTCACATAAGTGGAAGTAGATGGATGTATGAAGTAGAATCAGGTCTTACACGTAATACATCAGAACAGTTAAAAAGTCATTTCAGTTTTGTTATTCAAAGAAGTAAAATTTGAAGATATATTTCCCATACGGAGCTATCATAGAAGTGTTTATGTGATTTTGCATTTTTTCTGAGGTTTATAGTTGGCCTATTCTCTCAGTCAAAATGATTAAAGCTGGTATTTGTAAGGAGAACTTAGAGAAGACAATCAACCTAACAGTCATGTTTTTGGACTGTTGGAGGAAGACGGGATACCTGAAAAAAACCCACACATGCACAGGGAGAACATATAAAAACTCCTGGGCTGGGAATCAAACCCTTAACATTCTTGCTGCAAGGCAGCAGTGCTCGCCACTGCATCACTGAGCAGCCCAGCTTTAAAGTCAGCTTTAAAAAAAAAAAAAAAACGGCACCTCCCTGATCAAGCTAGTCAGCAGAGGAGAGCATAAGATGCTGGAAAATCCCCTGGAAAATAAAAATATTTTGAGCTGGTGCAGCAGAGCACTACCAGAAGATAACATGGTTCCCTAAATGATCAATGCCTGTAGTAACTTCATACTGAACTAAATTAATAGGTGTTTGCCAAACAACTCTTGGATTAGTAATCCCTAATTGCTTATGCATCATTTTGTAGCATATATTTTCATTCCAACAAACTTTCTGTTTATGTGTAGTTTAAACACTGAATGTGTTTTGTAGCTTGATCTCCTCTTGGACAGTTGACACACATGATGGTAGCAAGCAGTCCTCCCCAAGTAGAATCATCATGGTGAGAAGTGATCATGACATTGGTCATATAACATTTCTGTGTTGAAAAATTCTTATTTTTCTCTTAATCTTAGATGATATGGTCATATTCTTAGAAACTGAGTAAAAGTTTTTTATTATGTTTTATCTAAAGGCGATTTAGAGGATCCCCACATTTGGAATTAGTCTATTTGACAAATGATTTTCAAATTCTGAAGTGAATGTCTAAGATCAATGGACATTTTTTAATGCTTATTAATGTGTGTGAGTGAATGCAGTCACTGAACTACTGCTGGAACTGATTTGATTGAGCATGACACTGTAACAAGATGACAGTTATTAACCTCCCCTGTTAGTTCTTCTACATCCCTCTGGTTGGCGTGTGTGCATTCATCATCTATACTAATCATGTCATTTTTCCAAAAACAACGTTTTTAGTAAGATTAAGCTTAAGCAAGCACACTCTGTAGTCATATACTGGAAACTGAAAACCTCATGGTCAGTCAGAGGATGTATTACATTTCTATCCAATAAAAGCTGATTGTAGAATAGAATATAGCAGATACCCTTTATCCTCCCAATGGAAATTCAGGTGTACCAGCAACTAAGTGATAGGCCTTTTGATGCTGTATTTGGAGTCTGCTGGTAGCAGTGTGGAGGACATTGCAGGCTGCTGCAGCATTGGCAGAGGTGACACTGTTAACACACTGATAACATATGTAAACTCTCATGGAGGATAATATGCAATATGGCCTCATACTAACAGCCAGCAGCTCAGTATCTGTGCTGCAGAGTGTTTCTTTGACAGTTAAATATGTAGAGTTACACTACCATTATCATGATAGCAGTAATATCATTTACACAGCCAGACCTCTTTCTCTATTCTTGCTCTCCTTGGTTCCGTCGCCTCGGAGAAAATGAAAATTGTCTGTATTTGTATAAATGTCTGGAGTTTGTGTTGTTAGGACATCTGGGTAAGAATAATAATGCCGCTACTGCTGTCGCCTCTCTGATACAAGGTGAGGACCCACAGTTTGTCCACTTTGTTGGATAGGGATTTCACTTTCCACAAAGTGAAAAAGTGTGAATGGGAGGGCAATTCTATACCTTACCCACTGGCAATACCCAAAGCTGGTGGATGTCCTGGGTCATCTCCTAGCTTGTGGGGAATATCTGGTTGCTCTGTGGGAGGTGGCAAAGCAGAGCTACCTAGAGCTAAAAGCTTTTCTCTGATGTAAAGAATGCAGCATTGACGTTACTGCAGACACTGAACACAAGTCCTTTAAAAAAATTGATTAAAAAGTGATTCAAAAAATGATCAGCTCCATTGTGTTTGCTATTATGATGAAAAAACAGGAAAAGAAACCCAAAGCAAATTAAAAACTAGACTAAAGGATAAATTCACGGTTGAGTGGGAGCTGCTGAAACAGGTTGCCTGCTTGTGCAGAGCCTGAAGCATTTTTTTTTTTTTTTTTATCTAAACTACTTGAATTGGTCAGCGAAAGTAGTTTCATGCTTATCTTGGCAATGTGCTGCTATTTTATGTTCTGCTTCTTTACATTAGCACAAGAAATAGCCACTTAAACGACCATCACAAAGACTGGGCACGATTAAAGCCAAACTTTCTCATAACTAGCTGCACTCGTCATTTAACAAAGCAAACGGAAGCAGTCAAGCCTTAAGCCTCATCATTGTAACAGTGAAGCTGGCACAATGGCAGCTTGTTTGCTGAATGACTAGGAATTCTTCAGAAAAAAACAAAGGTTAGGAAACTTTCTTCTAATGAACAATAATGACTAAACTTGTCTCAACCTTGGGATACAAAAGCCAAACTTTAGGTGAATAAAAAAAGTGTTTGTATAAGATAAAAGGAAGCCAGAATGTTTTCTAATTGCTGTATGTCTTTTGTTTAGTTTTTCCTGTACTTGATCTTTTACCTAGAGTTTACAGTAGCAGAAAAGGGATAAAAGAGGCAGAAACAGAAAATCCTCAGCCAAGCAACAGGCATTTAAAGGCTGCTATGAAAATGATTACTAAAAAAAAAACTTTGTGAATAATAACACTAGCGTAAAAATGTATTACAATGTGATAACAGGTAAAAACATAACATTTAAAACAACAAATAAGTGAGAAGATAGTAAATATTCACTTATCAATCAGCATTTTATTTGATCAGCTATGTAAGGTCATATTTTTCTACAAGAAAACAAATTGTTTTCTTTTAATTTACCATATCCAAGGCACCCACTATTTTCTGTCTTTTTCAAATAACCTGAAAATGGTTATTGGTTGGTGGAACTTATAAAGGTTAGGCATCTTAATAAAATATCTTGCAGCTTCTGTCCATCTGATGCATACCTTGTTTTATGTGTGATTTGTAGCAATATAAATAAAGCAATCCTATTACATTTGAAGCATCTTAAAGCTTAGCTTTATATTCTGTCTGGACCTGCAGATGTTGCTGATAGATTGAGCTAATGGTTGGAAACCACTTAGCAAATGTGAGATGTAGCTTTCCGTTTCAGCTGCCATTTTGCAATGCTGGAATATTGCTCTTCTGCATGCTACGTCATAGGAATCTCATTATAAGCTCCGGGAGCCCACTCCTTAATTTTGCACAGAGCTTTATGAATGCAGATACAACCACAAATCAACACAAAAAAGGATGGCAGACACAAAGCAAATAGTAGAAAATCTTTTGAGCATAACCACATTGTTTATGGTTTATGGATGCACAGTGCCTCCAAGTGGGCTGAACAAGCCACTGCAGACTGTATGGAGGGTGACGTGTGTCAAACCCATTGTCCCTCTCATAAGAAACAAAGTTAGGAACAATTTAGAAATATAGAAGTGTCATTCAGCCAAGCCTTTAACCTGTTCCTATACTTTCCAGCATCATATTCAGACCAAGAAGGATGAAGCAATGATCCACTCTATAATACATTTTATATGCCTTGACCTAAAATTACTTATGAAACCATAACAGTAGGATAAATCTTCAAAAACTTAGTCCAATTTGTGTCGCAAACACCGGTTTGTTACAAATTTATACATGCTGCCTTCTTTAGTTCATTGCAGCCAACTATTTACTCAGTGAACAAGGGAATGATGAGGGGTGAGATTCAAACAGATGGAGAGGAAATGGCAAAAAGGGTGGGGATAAGAGGAGCTCAGTGCATCCAATTACAGTAAGTGGATTCATTTCCTCTAATCAAATAGCTTGGTTAAATATCTCAAAGGCAGATTCCCCATAGAGCCAATCTTCACACATCAGCAATCAGCCACTACATCTGCTCCTTTTCTGCTTTTGCCCTTTTCCTTTTTTCTACTTGTTTTTCACCTCTAAGATTCCTCTCACTCATCAGACCTTCAACAGCCCTACAGCAAGGACCGAATCATTCTACGGCTTTCTTCTTTAAACAGGGAAGAAGGTTATCAAAACCACATGAATGCATTAAGTGAGTTCTCTACTCGTTTTTTTTTTTACATGTTAGATTACATGGCCCACCAAAGGGTTTAAATGAACATTACCCCTGATGAAGGATCAACCTGTTGTCAGTTCAACATTATATTGAACTTCTGATTGTTACAAATACCTTGAAAGTAGATGTTTAAATACAACATGTACTGATACAAAAGTGTATTTTAATCTTGTATTCTGACATCAAACATAATGAAAAAAAATTTTTTTGTGGGGGGGGAGGGGGGGTCAGTTAGGATTATTACAATTATTTATTTTTGCTAGATACAAGAATAATCCAAGGGAATATTTGTACAGATTTTTGCATTCTTCAAAACCAACATTTACATATGCTAATATGGTAGGAGATTGAGAGCTTTAAAAAAACATCATCCCAAATATGAAGTACAGAGGTGGCAGCATTTTATTTATTCATTTTTTCATCGCTCATGCTTTTCATTTTCAGCATTTCAGAAAAATGATTGAAAAATATTGAAATTACTTTGTCCTGACATCATCCATAAAGTTTAGGGCAAATAGGGCAAAGACCTTAAGAATGCAAACAAATTAGTCTGGAATTGGTTTGATGACAACTAAGGCAATGTTTTGATGAGTCAATCACAAAGCCCTGATCTGAGGTCTGTCAAAATTGTGACCAGACCAAACAGGAATTGTGCAAAAATGATTTAGCCAATAGAAATAATTAAACTCTTTTTTTGGTGACCTAAAAGTTAAAAACATTAGAAGATGTGGCAAAAAGAGAATGAGAAAAAAAAATCATTTTCTTTGTTATATAGAATATGTAAATAGTCAGATTCTAATTTATATCTCTTCTATCCAGCACCACACCTTGTTTTTAATTCAAGTTACAAACAAATCTGAACAAAATTGTGATGATACGGGGCTTTTCCAATACTGCAGTCCTGTAATCAGTGTAATGCACTTTTTATTGACTACTTAGAAACCTCTACAAGAGCGCACTACTGCCTTAACAGTGACATTATGTAAACATTTGTGCTAAATTGTTATTCAAAGTGGTTAAATTAGTTTAGAAATACTTCAAGACGGCAGCCACCAGTTGTTTTCTTAGACACTGTCTTCATTATACTTTAAATGTAAACAAGCTCTTTATTTTACCCCAAGCTATAAGCACGCTGAAAACAGAACAAGCACATTAGCCACAAACACACATCTTATGGCATGGTGTGTAATTGCTTAATCGAAAAATGCATGGCAAAGGCACGTGTCTGTTCATTAACAAGAAAAGTGAGGAAATACAGAGAGAGCACAAAAATATACTACAAACATATAAAATCCTCTTATGGCTTTTGTGGTAACTACAGGTATATTGTTTGTCCAATAGCCTAAATGCATAAAAAATGCATAAAAAAATGAAAACATGAAAGTAGTTAACATCCCAAAGCCTATTATATAATTTGAATTCCGGCTCATTTTAAGCTCTTTATTCATTACTGAGGTCAGATACCCCTGGTACAGGGATATAGACAAAGCAGATTAGCATTACCTACCAAGATAGCAAGAGGCCTTGGCATCAAAAATAATGAAAACTTGCAGCAGAGAATTATTCCTTTTTGCTCTACTTCAGTGTTTTTTACATTTTTTTTCCACTGTTACTTTTTACATAATTGATGTAAATTGGGTCTAAATGGATTAATGGATCGCAGCATAGTCAAACTGTGTAATTTAAAAGATTTAAGATGTAACATATAACTGCAAAACATAATTAAGGCATAATCCTGAACTTTCATAATGAGTTGAAAAATGATCCTACAGTGCTTGCAAATCCAAGGCTATTTGGATTCATTTAAATACATGGACGTGAATATTGTGGTAAAATACGTTATCAGATTCATTAAAAAGTATGCTTACCTTCGAGGGATTTTAAATATAAAACTTTCTTCATGTTCTATTTAGTTTCTAAGCATAAAATATCGAATATGTTAAATGTATGAAAGAAAAAACTAGGTGCCTCAAACTTCAAATTTCTTTTAGCTCTTCTCTTTTTTTTTAAAAAAGGGGAAAAAAACAACTTTTTTGGAAATTAAATCAGTTCTCTACTTAAGGCTTTAGGTATTGAACATCAGAGGTAGGTAGTGGTTAGACATTCAATTAGTTATATTTACCTAAGCATCTAATAAAAAAAGAGGTCATTCTGAGAGAAGCTTCAGTGTAATTTTTACATTTGTTTATGTAAATTTTGAAACGCCAATGTATTGATTTGAGTCCTGCCCATTCTACACCTCTGGTTACATCTCTGAAGATAGATGTCTTCACCAAAAATGAAACAATAAAACTCCTAGTTTGTAAACAAGCTTTATTGTTCTGTTTTTTCTATTCACCAAATGTGTTGTACTTGATACATGATATTGGATTTTAACCGTCACTAAATATGCTGATATTTTATAATTAACAGGTCGATAACCTATAACGGTATTTTTTTTATCCTAAGTTCTACAAATATACTCTTTGTAGTTTTATCCCTTCTGTCTTGTGTGTAATTGGCAATAGCAGTATGGCTATTTGTTTCTGAAACTACAAAAAAATATCAATACCATCAACATTGACTGTGACAGACTCATGCAAGAGTTGGGTAAATGTGACACACTGGATCAGGCAAAATCCTCCTGTTTTTCTCACTATAAAAATGCCTGATAAATGAATGAATTATGTTGGTGGAATGGCTGATGTGTAATATTTAGTTTTAAAATGAATATTGACCAGTGAATATATGGTGAACAGCAAATATTTTCAATGAATTTACTTTGTATATTTCTAGTGTGTATAATTTACCTATAAGTATAGGTTTAACATTTTTTGTTTTTGAAAACTGAAATATGCCCAGTTTTATTTTTGCATTGATGTGGGTTGTTTATACTTGTGATATATTTATTCATAGTTTTTTTTATTCGTGTTCATAATTTTATACTGTTGTCAATATAACTACATGCTTTTCACAAATTAAAGCAGAATACACAGTTCTACTCAAGTAAGTACTTGAGATGATTTTTTAATCAGATACATTTGATTCATTTCATGATCAACGGCTGTTAACTTCTACTTGAGTAAAAATATTTTGAAGCAGTATTCCTCTTCCTTGAGTGTACAGTAATTGCAATTTTAGTACACCTTTACTAAAACCACTGCAATACCTATCCTGTACCAGCAGGTGCAGACATGGCGGACATTAATTCAAAATATATTGCAAAAATGATACCAAACACAAAGCACTGCTAGGATTTAGAAAAAAAAATATCTGAGTATTCTTAGAGAATATTTACTATCAATTCAAATATTAATATCTTAAGAGTACATCTGAAGTTTAATTAAATCAGACTCTGGAAAACACGGTGAAAATGCATTCATTTTTAAATAATCATGCTTATGGCATCAGACTATAAATTTCTAAATAATAATAATATTAATCAGTACAACAGAATTTATGGGGCTCACCATGCTGTTGATTTCTGAATCCTCATAACTTTCTAATGGAGACTTGGGCTCCCCAAGAGGCTCAAGACCTTCTTCATCCCACATATAGGTCCCACCAGAGCTATTGGAGGGTGACAGCTCGACTGAAGAACCCTGAGGAGCATCACTCTGCACAGGAGACAGCAACGATTCCTCAATAGATTCCTGCATTGGGGTCTCTTCCTTATTTTCTATGAAAAGAAGACAAACATTGGTTTAAGAAACTTTATAAGTGTTACAAATATAAAGAAAGCAAAAATATTTACTTGTTCTTCTTGTACCTGTCAGATCTGTACGTTCCCAGGTAGTATTTTCATTGGGAAAACTCTGCAAGAGGGTTTGAGTAGTGTCGCCAGGCATGTCTCCATCACTGAAAACATCTCCTGCAGAGTCCAAATCATCAAGAAACTCTTCACTGGTGTCAACTCTTTCCAACGATGAGGCAGAAGATAAAGACATATCCTCCATAGTCTCAGTAGCCATCTGGATAGAGCTTTGGTCATGGCCATTTTCCATTCCATTTCCAGCTCCAGAGCTTCCACCACTCTCACTGGCAGACCCTGCTTTCGCCCTCTCATCAGCTGCTTCAGAACCTTTTGATATCTTCAAAAGTTCACCACAATCTGATGAGACTAATTCTCTAATACCCTCTTTTAGGCCATCTGGGGGAGACTTCTGCTGTTTACCCAGAGTTGTTGCAGCTGATCTGTAGCCTAAAGACCCCACACTGTTGGTCATAGACTTAGTCAGAACGGAACTTGGTAGTAAAGGCTTTCTCAGGCCTCGGGGAGTAGTGGGCACTGCAGGAATAGATGTGACAGGCAGGGAGGGGTCAACTGGAAGGCTTTTACTGTACTGAAACCCTGCAACTCCAAGGTTATTGCTAAGTCCTAAACACAATCTACCATTGCTGACCCTTGGAGGTTTGAGAAGACTACTACGAGAGGGCTGAAGCTGAGTGTTGGCCAGAGGCTTGGCCAACTCCACTGCTCGATTAAAGGAAAAGGACCGTGCCATTGGCTCACAGGAGGGTGAGGGAATCTGTTTAAAGTGAGTGAAACTGTTTGATCGAACCATGTGATCCAACGTTAAGATCCTATGATTCTCATTGGATTGTGCTAGGCTATCCTGAGAAATGCTCCTGGGAGAGCTGGTGCCTAACATTGGCCGTAAAAGTCGTGACTCCGACCCTGCTCGAGCAGGAATCCCTGAAGCACTACAGGCAATTTTAGAAACTCCATTCAGTTGGTTTTGACCAACTTTTGTCACTTTGGGACTTATCTTTGTCAGTTGCTTTGGGACAGATTTGGGGCTGGAGGCAGCCACCATCAAAGAACCAGACCTACGCATCTTAGGGGTTGACGGAGAGCTATTCTTCACCTCTGGCAGTGAGGGCACATGGTTCTGTGCCTTCTCTTCATTTCCCTCCCATGGAATAGTCGCTGCGATATGGTTAGAGGAGCTTATACTTTCATCTTTCTTCCATTTTAGGTATGGTGGAGAAGGCCGGATTAGACCATTTGTGCGTGTTCCAGGTGAATTGGTCTTGCCATCTTGCACAGATGTAGGTGACTGTGTGAAACCATTGCCCAAGGGGCCATTCCCCGCAGCTGAGGGACGTCCTCCAAACTTTGGCAATCTGGAAACCATGGCAGGTCCAGTTAAAGCTTTTTCCTCCATTAGATTATGAAAAAGGCATTTATGGACTTAAAATATGCATATCTGTGAAGAGAATAAAGATAAAAAGAAAAGAATGTTAAAATTGAAACATTTAATTAACAAGATGTTTATCTTATAAAAAAATTCTTTCAAACTAGAAGAAATAACCCCCAGCAAATTCAGTATCGGCATCAGTACATATTAGGGATGCAAAACAAATAATTGACTTATGATTAATTGTCAGTTAATTGTTCATTAGATTAAAAGTTGTTCCATCCGATTATTTGGCAACATTTGCTCAAAATGAATTTCTTCTTTAGGCAGTTAATACACTTCATACGGCTCAATTTTAACATTCCACTGAGAGCAATCAGAACAGCCTGATCTAAAGCACTGCTGGAAGCACAAACTCTTTCCCTGCACTGAATACTGAATTACACAAAGAATAATATCACAGATAGTGTCCACCGCACTGAAACAAAGTGCAAAACAGTCTGACAATATGTCAGAGCGACATACCGTTTTTGTTTAGGGGGGTAAATTGGGAAGAATTTGACTATACAATACATCTCACAACATGTTTTACAATACGATTTAACCCTGATATACACACACAATTAAATTAATTTGATATTTTGTGATTTAACCTCACAAGATCTTGTTGCTCTGGTGTAGCTGATACATAGCAGCTGAATAATAGGACGAATAGCAGTGAGTAGCCAACTAGTGGCTTCGGATTTAAGGGTTTTATAAAAGTAAGACAGTGACATGGATGTTTGCCTATAAATATTTTTTACATTTAAGATCCATTCAGTTTTATTTTTGAATCATTACCAATGTCATCTGTAGATTTGTTTTTAATTTTTCATTCAGTAACCTAATTATAAGATCCTATTGATACAAGTGAAATCTCAATTTTTATGAAAATATTGCTTATAAATTAATCAGGGGTTCAATAAGATCAAGCAACTTTAGATAAATTAATTAATAACTTCCATTTATAATATAGATACTCTAGATACAGTTCGCTTTGATATTCAGAGTCAGAGGCTATAGGCACTGATCCTTTCCAAATCACAGTCTTTTGCTCAGGGTTGCTGAAGTTCACAGTTTGGCTGATTTCATTGTGAGAGATAAGGTTACAGTATAACCACACAATAACAAACTGTATTAATATTTAAATACATACTGGTAAAGGAAAGGATGTTACACATACATTACAGGCATTTATATTTTAATTTCAAATGCAACTTATCATACAAGTGCATAGTTGTAAATGCATTCTCATTTGTAAATCCATTATCTTGAGAGAAAAAAAATTTCAATGAAAAAACATAGCAGCCTAAAACTTTTCATTTTTCAGTTTTCCTTAATAATTAATGCCACCAGAAACCACACTGAATATAATTCTTAACAGTTTTCAAAGCAGACTGAAAAGGAAAGGGCCATTAGGATTATTGGCCATTTTTCAGATCACTTTGTATCAGCTAATGCAGGATCTGAAAAATAATAAATTACATTTCTTTCTGATCATTATTATTTAAGACATGATGAAACCTGTTGTCAGGCCCGATTTTGTGTAGATTTGAAGATAAAAGACCTGGCTTACTAACAAATGAGGGTGAACAGATAGAGAGTCCCTACGAGACAAGAGGATGCTGGGAAGGTGGCCAGGATGCTGTGAACAGCGACTGGAGGATGTGCATTATGTAAAGCCAGTGAAGGGAAAAAACAAGGTTGTTTCCTCCCACTCGTTTGGACTAATTCATTTCCAATCAGCCAAGTGACAAGCGTACATGTGTTTGCAGTGCACCTGCATGTTGCATCCATCTGGCCATTTCTGGAATATCATGAATAAAACAGTTGCTTGTTTCTAGGAAGGTGCTTTGGTTAGCAGAAAGTAAGCCCATGGCATGAGTAAGCAAAGTGTGACTACAAGAGTTTTTTGCCCACACCAGAAAATAACCTATTGTTGGTGCATGTCCTCACAGAAGCTGTTAATCCTTTAAGGGTAAATTTTGTTAAAAAATAGCTCAAAAACAACAAAAAACTCAACTTCTCTAGAGATAAATCTGATTTTCTTCTTTAAAAGATGGAGGATGGGTGATGTGTAGAGCAATGTGATCTCGTATTCTAACAAAAAAAAGAGAAAGAAAAACAACTCCCAGTGCCCTACATCTCCACTCAGAGGCACCGATTCTGCAGTCAAAGAGACTCACCCACTCCACCATCCTAATCTTTTTCATGCACACACTAACGGATATAAACACAAAAACACACGTACGCAAACTAAATCAGGTCAACATGCATTGACTGGGTTACCAAAGCCTCTTTGCCCCTAAGGAGGGGTTAGTGACTGGGTTTGTTTTTTAATGGGAAGATTGGGGGTTTTCACAATTGTTAGTCTCTCTACAACCTTTCAAGATTCATTCATATCCAGAGTAGCAGAGCACTGTTGCATAGCAGCAAACTGATGCTGTGGTAAACAATCATCTATTACTTTAATCACGCCTTCAGCAGACAAAATAAGAAGAAATACAATATTGCTGATTTATTTACTTACAGTTTATTGTTCATATTCTATCTTTTTAAAAATCAAAAGGCAGCTTCTATTCAGGTTATACTGCAGTTTTACATAATTGATCATCTTTGACAACTGAACAACAACTGAAAAGCAGTTATTGAAAGAGTCTAGCCTTTTTACTTTAGATATTTGTCGTAATGGTGGGCAAACAATACCTATATATTTAAGGCCAGTCAATACAACATGAACATACACCAAAGATTTAATAAACTTTATGGTTCCAAATTTGCTGACACTTCCTGTTATGTTGTTGCACATGTTTAATATCCTTTAGAGATATCAGAGAGAGTGGCTAAGGGACAAATCCTCTCCATCGGCTACATGGTATACAATAGACTAAGGTACTGTTACTCCCACCTCATCTGTTACTTCAGGTTTCTGTCCAGGTGGTAGAAAGAGGAAACCTGCATTTCACCCTTTATTTCACAAAGATCCAGTATCAACTACTTATACTTGTTTCACTTAAAAAAATAACAGAATAGACAAGGATCAAATCTCCAACTGTCAATGGACGAGAGGCGGGGTACACCCTCGACAGGTCACCAGTCTATCGTAGGGCAAGAGAGACAAACAGAAAAGAAAAAAAAATTCACACAAATATTACCAACTAAGGAGAATTTAGAGAAGCCAATTAAAATAAAAGTTATGTTTTGGACTTCAGGAGGAAGCCGGAGTACCCAGAGAGAACCCATGCATGCACAGGGAGAACATGCAAACTCCATGCAGAAAGAGTCAGGACCAAGAATCTGAAACAGTGCTATCCACTGCATCATTGTGCAGCCCTTGGCCGATAGCATAATTATTTTTATTTTATACGGTTATTTTATATTTCAGAATGTTAGGAAAGGCTTGATCAATTATTATGAAAACAACTGGCACATGTAAAACTAACCAATGAGTTACAGAAACTAAACAGAGGCAGATTATTTCTATCCGCATTAAAATATGGGAAATTTTAGGTCATTTTAGTTTTTGGCCAATAACGGACTGATATTCATTTCTAATATCCGATAAGGAACTTTTTGCTTAAATTGTTACAAAGTCCGAAAAAAATACAAATACATTTTATAGATCAAGTTGTTATAACTGTAACAATCAGTATGTTTTTTGTCATCAATAGGAAGGATTGTTGTTTTTTCAGCTACAAAAATAAGAGCAAGCACATCATGACAGATATATTCGTCTTTCAAATGCTTGTGAATATAACACCAGGAAACTGCTATTTCCATGTAACATATCAAATAATCTCACTTTAAACACAATATTCTTTAACTTTCCATTTACAAAGTAAATTAACAATAACTAAAAGCTGCATTTTAACCAAGTAAGCTGAACTGTGCCTTAGGTAAAACTCCACCACCTACTGTATATTATTTGTCGTAAAATTTACCAACATGACACAAAGAAGACTGTTAATGTTAACAAATAATACAATAAAAAAGATCCTAAGTGTAAGAAATGTATTCAGGGGTAAAGAGGTAAACACCACAGGCCATCTGTTCTTACAAATGTCATTTGCATTTACAGATACACCCCTCCCCCTAAATAAAAACACGATCCTTGAGATTTACTAAAACTAAATATGCTACCTAATAAAACCCATGTTTACAACACAATGTCATTAATGCTAGGGATAAAAAAAACACCAAAAAAAAAAAAAAAACACTGCCATGATTGTAAGGTTTGTCTGTTTGATGAAAACATTATTACAAGAAGAGCACATTAGGTCAGACTGCTAAAATATTCAGGATGAATTTATTTTACTCTATATTTGCACAGATCGTCAGAACTGATGCAGGGTTAGAAGGAAAAAAAAATCTTGAGGGATATGGATTAATCCTTTCTAAAAAAGCTTAGCACAGAAAAATAAAAATTATATAAAAAAAAAAAAGTGAAAACAATAGTGGGAAATGAACAGCTAAATGATAAGAAGGAATACCTCAAATGGAAAAAGTATGTCAGTGAAAAAGTTACCAGATTAACGGCAACAATGACACACTTCTGACTTAAAGAAACCAAAAGTTGTAACTTTAAGAGGTAATGAAAAGTGGAGGAAAATAGAGGAATGGACAAAAAAAAAGATAAAATAGATGGATGAAGAAAAGCAGATACAAGACTCTGGACAGTCTTTTCCGTCAGAGAAAGGTTTCAACCCCTGAAGCTCAGCATATCACCAGTGAGCACAGTTCATGAAATGAACCATAAAGTGAGATTACATCTTTTTTTACTCAGTGGTATAAAGTACATGGGAATAGAGCTCTATTTTTATCTGACTGAACATGTTTCAGCTCTACCTCATACTAAAGGGGGAGAAAACCTGACTCTCTGACCTATATAAGTATAGTTGTGTGTTTTCCTTTACAAAAAAGCTTCTACAATTGATCTGCAAATGCTCATCAACTATGGGAGCTCAGGAGTGATGCAAATGGGATTCAAAACCCTGAGGGAGATGATTTATTAGGTCACTGGGGCTACGCATGAATGAATGTGCTCCATGAGATCCAGCAAACCCCCATTCATGCTGTTTATCCCCATTACTCAGTTCAGTTCTATATGTGAGCGATCAGAGTTCTCTAAAATATATTCAAAACATGGAGAGTAGCATATTCATTTATTAAAACTGCATTACTCATCAGATATATGCAGATGTTAGGATTTTATTTTCAGTGAAAGAACAAGCCACACAATGCAGACCTTCAAACTATCATAGGAACTAACTAACAAATGCTTATCTCTGCTATTATCAAAACTGTGAGCGTGTGTTCCCTTTAGTATGTGTTAATTGAGACCCATTCCAGATGAAAGACTGTCAGGGAAAATGTTGATTGCATAAGTTAAAATATTTAGGTTAACTAATAATAACAAAACGTACATTAAAACCTTTTTTTAAAAGTTTCAATGACAAAAACCCTGTTTATCATATCGCATAACTTCTCCACAGGTGCTCGCAACCTGGAAGACCACTACAATGAATAAAAATGGAGTGTACGCTATAAACAGGTTTTGAAAATGATGAATAAACATAAAAACTTTACTGTAATGCTATGAAAAGTGTACAGTATGATTCCCCCCCATCACAAATTTTCGTTTAACTTTTTACCAGACAAAGAAAACCAATAAGCCAATTGAAAAGAATCAATGAACCTATTAAGTAGTAATTTTTGTCTCCAAAATTAACAAAATGTTTTGGGGGTTTTTTTCTGTTTCTTTCTTTCTTTCTTTAGGGGCTATACATTTCCAAACACACTTAATTTTTAATGATTTTTGTCTCTTAATGAATAACTACTTAAAAAAAAAATGTATTGTGTATTTGTTAATCAGAATGTCTTTTTCTCAACTAAATATCTAATGTTTTGAGTGACAAGAAAAAAGAAGAGACATCTGTAAGGGGACAAAGAGAAGAGGAGAAAATAATGGACTGTATTTAAAAAAAGATGAAGTAACTAAAGTAAAACCAAAATAGATTCAAGTTAAAGCTATCCTTAATTAAAGTAATGTTAAAATAAACAAATCGCTACAACATTTTGTATGCGTATTTTCTTTTAATAAAATGTTCAATATAGAAAAAAAAAACACCACAATGAGTTAAATTAATACTGAAACTAATTTAAGATCTCTTTTCTTTTTGGATTCTAATGGTTTCCAGAACAAGGGGGTCAGTTGATTGGATAAGCCACAGTAATAATAATTAAAAAAAAATCATACATGAAATATTAACAAATAGCAAAGGACATTTTTAAATCCAAAGAGACTGTTACTGAAAAAAAAAACAATTTAACAATTCAGCAGTTGCGTTTAAAAACAGTGTAATTTGTTTAGCCTTTGGAGAGCTTTACACTGGATATTACCTGTGTAAAGCAATTTTCAACTTGCAGTCAAATTTGCAGGATTTCTTTATAGACACAATAACCAGGTTAGGAAATGAATAACATAAAAACAGAAATGGGCTTAAGCAATTTCCTTCCCTAGAGCACTGTAATGAATAGTTTTGTGGGAATATGAAATACAAACGTACATGCAGAACAACAAAGAAAGAAGTGATGAAACAAATAAAAAAGATTAAAAGCCTCTTGTATTAAGCATCTGTTTCTCAGGTCATTTTAAATTTTCTTTAAGTAATCCTTCTTTCATGCTATAGAATCAATAAACAAGAATTTCTCTTGAATAATCAATCTTTTAGAGACTCCCCAATCATCCAATTTCACAAAGTAAAAAAAGAATTACAATGTATCCACTTGGGGCGTTCCAGGTTGGTTATCAAAGACCAGCAGATACACCTAACCAAGATTAAAAACAGGCAAACTAAATGCTTTTTTAAATTCCAAATTAATTTGAATGCAATATATCCTCAATATAACACAATCTAAATGACTTTATATCAAAAGCCAGTAAAACTGAAATGCAGCCTCATGCTCTGAGGAAGCCAGATGAGGCAGAAAGGTAAAAACTAGGCCAGTCATCTGGGCAGGGTTGTAGTGGGACATCTCCCTCTCCCCGAACAGATAATCAGAGTGCCATTAGAGCTGGCTAATAGAATGAGACAGGGAAGATGCTAGATAAATGTGGCAAGTAAAGCAGTGTTGAATGGAGCTGTCCTGATGCTAAACGATGCAAACCCAATGAGACAGCATAAATGCTTGTGTAATGTTGTATACAGAGAGTGCTGGATCAAATGACAGACGGCCTACGATGGACACAATGAGTAGGCAGAAGGAGAGAAAAGGGTTTGGTAAAGGTGTGGCAACCTGCTCTGCCAGGGATACATTACAGGGTTTACTGTCCTGGAGCTGGGCATTAAAGAAGCTAACATTTTGTGAAAGAGAAAATACAAAAAAAAACTTTACTAAAAGTATTTATATTTTACAAATACTCAAAACATATCCTAAACAATTGTGTATGAAAATGTTACCTTAATAAGTGAAGTTCGGAAGACTTGAAACAGAAAGCTAAATCTGATCAGTCTGCAATTTGTTTCCTCTACCATCCAAACTAGATGTTGCCACCGTGACGGAAGGTAGCGCACAGGAAAAGGAAGAGACCTCAGATGTTGAGCTGTCTGCTTCGAGCCTCACGTGTGTGCAAACATAACTTCAGTTATGTGTAGTTCTCCACAGAGGGGTGAGTGGGTGGAGAGAGAGCAAAGCCTTCAAGAGTGTATGAATATTTGATGAGGGTGTCCTTAAGAAGCAACGAGACGAAAAAATGTCTTGGAGAAAATATTCATCAAAAGAATTTAGAATGAGAAACTGATTATTTGCAGCCTAAAATTTAAGAAAGTCGATAAGATGAAGCTAAATATAGTTTACCAAAAAAGCAGCAACACTGACAGTATTTTTTTTCTCATATAATGAAACCACGAAATGGGACAATGAAAGAAACAGATCTTGCCAAGCCCTTAGCTGAGCATAAAAATACTATTTGTTGTGCTTCTAACAAAGATCCGGAGTAAATTTCATTTCTCCCATCATTATTTCACGGTTGACAGCCTACTGGTTCCACTCTGTCAACTATTTTCTGCTAAGGCAGTGAAGTCGTGTGAGCAGTGCCAGCTATTCAAGGACTCCAGTTATGTCTGAGACATCAGTTACCTCCATGAATCACAGCAAGACGTCTAAAGCAGAACTTGCTCTATCAGCTGCTGAACTTCAGGTTAAAAAAAAGATTTAAAGTGACAGATTAGAGTTGAAGGTTTTATTTAATGATCTCCCAACATGACTCAGTCAAGACTGGTGCTCTATATAAATACAATTGTACAGCAAAGTTAAATCTATAATGATTATTTTTTGTTTTTGGGGGGCGTTGTTATATGTCTATACCCTAAAAATATACTTAAGGTATTAAAGCTATATCCTGTCACAAAAATGAGTCACACTGTAGTTTAGCATCATATGGTTAATAAAGTTTTCATAACCTGCCCTGACTCATCCATTAATAGGCCTCCCCTGAGCCTTTTCTGAGGTGTGGAGTCCTGCAAGTCTTGGCAGAGCTTCTGCAAATCTAATTAGAGACTCAGATGTCAGGTTTCCCCATAACGACCATCATGATAATACTGTTAGTGGTTCGGCTCCCTGAGTAGAAGTGTGAAAATTTGCCATATTTCTTTTACCAACTCAGACCTTCACTAACCAGACATGTTTGATTTCACAATTTCACAGGCCATAAGGACAAACAATGGTGTTCCAGTGCCAAAAAATAATTATGAAATACAAATGGAACAGCTTTATCCAAAAGGTAATTTCGGGGCATTTCATCAAGGCTTTCAAAGTATTCAGAGATTGCTTTGCAATTTAATTATTTTTAAATACAGGGAAAACAATCACTTGGATTCTTCTCTGTAGTGTAATTGTTTTAAGTAAAGATAATAATAATTGATTTGATCAATTAGTCAGATTTAGTTTAGGGCACATCTAGATTTAATATCGGTATCCAGCTTATTTGTTGTTATTTTCAATCATTTTTTCTACTAGTTTCTTTCTCACATTATCATAATTTGGTTAAAGTTATAGTTTAAGAAGGTGCAACATATTACAAGGACCTCTACAATGGATGCAAATATTCTTAAAGCTTTAAGACTTGTTTTGTCTAGTTTCAAGAATATCTCTAAATCAAAATGCCATATGAACTTTTTAAACCTAATAGCCAACTTTAAAACAGATTTTGTTCTTTTTCTCTTTTCATGCTTTCTGTGCTCTTGAATGCTAATAAATAGCATTTAAATCATATATCAAATAATTATATGTTATTATATTTATAAATTGAAATATGAGCTGTCAAACCCCCCCTGCCCCTATTTGTGAGAAAAAATAAATAAATCACTGCCTTCTGGCTTAATAGGCATCAAGTATTTGCTGGTAATAAATCTTTTCCTGTGGAGAAATGTTGGCCCCATAACCTTAACATTTTGTTTGATTTATTTATTCATTTATCTATTTGCCAAACCGTGTGTAAGCATTTATGCCCTGATTTAAGTTCTGCCACTGCATTGAGCCCAGAGTATTAACTATTCAGACTTTTTAGCCTGCTCTCTAACCTTTTTTAGAGGAGTAGAGGAGGATTCACTGGTGACCTTATAACCAAAGCCTGAAGGAGGGATATTCTCCTTCAGAGGCCAAATAAGAAAATTTACAGTTCCAATAATTTAATCGTAGATCTTCACACCACAACTGGCCTGTTTAACTGTAGGGATGATGTCCTTTAAAACACAACTTCAAGTAAATCCCCCTGTGGTCTCACCAGTAAACAGTATTCGACTACTATTATAGTTTTTCGCGATCTTTCTTAATGAGTTGGCATTGCACCTTGATTTTTTTTTTTTTTTTTTTTTTTCATAGGCAGGACCCTCCTGGGAAGTTTAACTGTTCCATGTGTCAGTAACAACTCTGATTGGTTTGCTGGAGCATCGGAACCTTAGAAATGGGTTTGTAGCCATTCCATATATATTCTAATGACTGATTCTTATACTTTATTGCCTTATTGAATTCAAGCTGTAATTTTTTTTTTCTATTTTTGTATACTTTTCTTAAAATTGTCCGACAGGTTCTCTTGAAGTAATACATTGAATATGAAGATCAGGTTGTGATACTGAATTATAATCAAAGACAACTTAACTAACAAGGAGGTAGTTAGATTTCCACCTGTGGCTAGGTTTGTTTGGATATCCCTTTTTTTATTCAACATTTGTTATCATCGTCTGAAAACAGCTTTTTTCTTTTCCCTCTGGTTATCTTAGACATAAAATACATAGTGAGGACATACAGTTTCCAGTTAACACAGATTTAAAAAAATAAAGTAAATTCAATAAAATAAATCACAGCCTGACTAGCACTTTGTACATGGCCCCTGGCTGATATTATATTATTTGTGGGTAAATGCTATACAATTACATCAACTTCCCATTTGGTCCCATTTTCCTGCAGCTCCTTGTTTTCCAATCAATCTTCTTATGGCTTTTAATACCAAGTATGTCTTGCAGCACAAGATCTTTTTCTTAAATGCAAACAGTTCCTTGTGTAGCTAAAGGGTAGCAGGGGGGGCGCCACATGAAATGAAGTCCCTCTGTATCTTTGTTCTTAGCTCTTAGGCTGGAATGGTTAATATCAAAAGTGTAGCCATTTTTATTTGCGTTCAATAATTATGTGACTTATTGTTTTGTAAATCTATTTGCGTTTGAAGAACAATGACAAAAAGGATTAAATAAAATGCATCAGGCACCAATGGCAGTCAAGGTTGCTGTTAATCTGCCATGCAAACACACTATTTGAATATCACAGTGATGCTGGTGTAAGTGAATGAATGCACTTAGGGAAGCATTTGATTTTGCCCTTGACAACAGGAACATTAATTAAAAAGTTGCCACACAATATTTTCTCAAACATCAAATCCATCAGTTGGAAAACTAAGCGTTACAGTGATAACAAATGAGTCAAATTATTGCAACACCTCAGCAGTACGATTTTTATTATACGATATTATTTAAGGCATCAGAGCAATATTTTTACCTGAGAAATAAATTACTGATGTAAACAGATGAAGAAAATAAACTGAAAATAATTTCAAATTAAAGCAGGTCCCACAGTGGGCCCTTTCAATGGCTCATTAGATTTCCAGCAAAGAAGTGCAATCCAAAATACACATATTAGAGCAGAAAGTCTTATGAACTTTTTCAGTGAGTGACCTAATGGACATAAAGACCAGATCACATGACACAAAGTGTTAAAGGATTATACAGTGAGACTTAATGATCTTAACCTGCCCCCACCTCCCAACTACAGAAATAAAAAAGAGCTTATTGTTGTTGATGCTAAGGTGGAAGCAAAATGAAGCAAATAGGGAAATAATATTAAATTGGGCTTATAAATGTGAAATAAAATGATGCAGATGGCATTTATGTGGCTTTGAGTCGCTTTGGGGTAAGTAATCTTGCTCCTCTCCTTATTCAAAGTAAAGTATGGAACTGTAGCTGTTGTAACAACTATTTTCAAATGTACTTAAGGTGTTCTCAAGGAATGAATGTTGAATTCACTAAAGCATCAAAGGAAGGGTTGCACGAATTGGCCAATGACGATGCAAGAAAAAAACCCTAACATTGGTCTACCGATGTATCAGTTAATCTTTCTGCTTAATAAATTTTTTTTTATTTTTGATTGTCTTTGTTTATATAGCACCAATTCATAACACATGTTATCTCAAAAAACTCTACAGAGAATTTAATTAGATCATACAGTCTGGTTGGTAAAAAGTTTTCGATCTAAAGAAAACCATCTGAATGCACGGAGTCATTGACTTGCAGGACATGCCCCTCCAAGATGGAATGAAATTCCACTTCAGTAGATTTCTTAGAATATATATGGGATTAACCATCCTGAAAAAAGGTTGAACACAGCTCTCTGCTTTCCCCAATATGCTTGATTAATGCAATTAGCCACCTCTGCATTTACAGTCTTCTTTAGTTCTTTAGGGAAGATGATTTTCCTGTAAAGTGCTAGACATAAAAAGAACAGGTTCTACCTAACATGCATGCAGGTTGGTGCTCAAAAAATTACAAATCCATGCTTCCAATTCTTGAACTGTGAAATCTTTAAAGTTTTATCCTCTAGTGCAGTGGTTCTCAACCTTTTCAAGTAGCAATCTATGTAAATACATTGCAATCTGTAAGGTCTGATCAGATCGATCAGGGCGTCCTGTGGCTCTGGTGACCAGTGATGCATGGTGAAGGTGGTGAAAGAATGACCTATCAAGTAACTAGTTATACTTTTCTGGCCTGTCTTCATTTGGGGAATACTTATTAAAACTTTCTAGCAGGCTCTGAGGTGAGAGGCAATACTTCATTTCATAGTTTGAATGGTTATGTCATAACTCTCCATAAAGACCTAAAGCTCCAGGAACATTTCAACATTTAACCCTCATCCACTCGCATAGCCCACCACTCAAGCTTTCTCTTAAATGCTGCAACCTTACTGGACAAGTTTGTTGCTGTTGTTTTGGTGAAGCCTAATAATGATTTACAGTAACTGGTTTTGAAAATACCCGTTTGAGACCAACGTCTTCTACTGTCCACTCAGTACCTACATTCATTTTGCACATTTATATTTTGCCAAGATAATTTGCTGACCCCCAGAAATCATCTCACGACCCCAACTGGTTGAGAATGTCTCCTTCCAAGTATTCATAAGCAGCATATTTTTAGACAAAAGAAAACAATAACATTTCTATTATTCTTGTTATGAGTAAATGCAGTGACTGATCTGCTGTATTGAAGACCTGCTGTATGTTCACTTGGAGTATTTACCTCTAGAGAACAAGGAAATGAAAACTTATATGATGGTGGAAAATTATCCATCTTTGTTTTTTTTCTTTGTCTTTTCTTAATCTTTTATTCACAGGTAAATAAATATACAAGTATCAAACAGATAGAAAATTAACAAAGTGTATCTCTGTGTGGATTATTGTGATTCAGTTTGCCAAAAAAACTATAAATAAAAATTATATTCAGCTTAGGCTTTAAAGATTATTCCATTCATGTAAAGGTGAGAGCTTAACCAAACAATTAAGAGTTTGTCCACTCTTAAATCTGCCATTGAAATGGACCCATTGTGGCAGTCCGTGGGAGTGCAATGCGCAATGCCCTAAACCAGAGGTCTTCAACGTTTTCCAGGCCAAGGACCCCCAAACCAATGGCGAGATGGAGCGGGGACCCCCTTATTATGTATATGGTATGAAATTGGGTTATATCAAACTAGTCCTAATGTAACGAAAGTAATTTCTCCCTGGGATTATTAAAATATTTCTGATTGTGATTCCTGGTTGATGGGACAGGTGTTGTGAATGAAACTATGCCCAGCTTGAAAGATCTCCTGTGTGTCGTTGAATGTGTGCATTGATGACTGAAAGACATCTTCTGCCTCCATTTATCTGTTTACTACAGTGTGTTGAATTCGTGTAAATGTGTTTAAAGACATTTTAATTAGTGGAAAAAAATTGCAGGGGGGAATATAAAAAAAAAATTAATTGGAATCAACCAAAACTTTAGCGACCCCCATGCAGTACCTCCGTGGACCCCCTAGGGGTCGCGGACCCCCTCTTGAAGACCTCCGCCCTAAACAATAGGCCGCCACTTCCCAAATCTTACCTCAAGAATCAACTAGGCCACCAAAAATATAAAAGTTAAATCCTTGCTTCACTTTTCCAAACAAGGGTTTTAAAATACTGCCCATCTGTCACATTGATTTTTTTTTTTATTCCAGGGGAATTTCCAAATCTCTGCAGATCACACTTGCTCCAAATGTCTGTCAGTTTCAGACCTCGTGTCTCTGTTTCACACTGTGTGTAGGGAACTATTCCAAGGATTTAAACATCTGTGGTCTTACCAAGGGAAAGACGGTGCTGATAAGCGTGGCTAAGTATAGCTCTAATGATAGGACACATGCAGCGACGGGCAAGGAGGATAAGAGAAAAGTCAAAGTCAAGTAGCTTGAGTCGACAGCATCACAGTGACAGAGGCAAACCTATATGACCAGACATCAATGGAAGGATATCCACTATGCTTTTCATTTGTCTTGTTGTGCATCTCTAAACAATTTCACCAATAACATTAGAGAAACATAGAAGTACATGAAGGAAGTTGGATGTTTGCATGTAGCTAATTGTGTGGGATGCTGTTGAATCTTCACCTTGATCTATGGTGAATGTCAAACAAGTGACTTCACACATCTGCATGCTGTAAATAGCCCCTCTTAGCATGATGAAAGCACATTTTAACTTCCCATCAGCCTCAGGGGAGCCCCTCCTGGGCACCATGCTGTCTTGGAATGACTGCAATGCACAGAGTAATGAGAAGTGTGTGATTTCACACGTGGTCATGTCGCAGAGATACAGACCATTAAGGGCACTGTACAGAAAAATAAACACAGCTTCTGAATGGCTATTTGGGTGGTCTTTTATAGTCGTTGTGGATGTTCAGCTGCTGTTGATGCAATTCGTCTGTAAACACACACTCAGCCAAGGTGGTGCACCATGGCTTTTGCCAACTGGTGCCTGAGGAAAACACATGGATTTGCATGTAGGAGCACGTGAGCATCACCGCCCTAATACCAGACAAACCACAGGTGTCCTTCTCAATTACTGACACTGTGAGTAAATCAGTCCCGCCTTATCCTGGACAACTAGTGCACTGAAGCCATGGTGCTTTACACCGTCTGGGCTGTACATATCACAGCTTTAAATGGAACACACATATGCATGCTTAGACATCATGGTAGAGCCTCGACTGGCCAGCTGCAGTGTAAAAATATTATCATATGGCATCAAGAGCCCTGGTTAAAAGCTAACTTCTGTCAGCTGAAACTTTATGATTGTGTGAGTCATTATCACTTGCCCTTCAATAATGTGACGTACACTGAGCATACAGCTGCTCTACAAAAAACTACCAAAAAGTAGATTATATTTTCACTTTTCTTTTTCTTTTACAAGTATTAATCTGGAAACATGCGTTGGGGATTTGTATTGAGCCAATACTCCTCCAACTCCAATCAGGTAATAGTAACTTTATGTTATTAGTACAGGGGTGATCACACAAGAAAACATAGGACCTTTTTGAACATCCTGGAAGATAACCACTTAAAAAATAATATGGTAAAAAATAAAATAAAATAAAGATAATAATAATAATACAATGTCACATTTTCTGAATGGTTTAGATCAAGGCTTACCTTAACCACGCCACTATAAAATCAAAGAAATAGTGAGCAAGCAGTCCACTTGTTTTCTTTGCAAATAACCTGTAGAGCAAAATAATAAAGATTTAGAGCAATGAAACCTGATGTCTGACTGTTTAAAACATCCAAAGATGCAGTAAAGAAGCTGGACTCGCCTGCAGAATCAAATAAACCCAGATAAGGGCAGTCACAATGAAAGTTTCAAACTGTTACACTAAGCGTGTTTTCATATTTTCAATCTAATCTTTCTCTTGTAATCTTTGTTTAAAAACACGACGTCACTAATGTTTACGATCCGTCAGATATCAGCTGATAGATGGACTTACAACAGAGGTCCTGAGAGCGGAGCAGGAGGGACAGTCCTAAAACAAAGATAGGTAAACTCCAAGAGGAAACAGCACAGCGGTTTGATTATAAACTAGAAAGGCGACAGAGAGCAGCATTGGTCTTTTCCCCCCAGCAGCAGCTCAGTTTCTCATTCCGACATCCGCCCTCCTCTTTCTTTCCCCTGCGAGGCGGAGCTTGGAGCTGCAGCCGTGGTCTGCAGTGACGGGGCGCTTTAATCTGACAGCTTTGGTTCAGAGAGGCTTCTACCCAGGGGCGGAGCAAGATGGGGGGCCAGAGGTGGCCATAGCCAATCATTGGCCACCCCTACCATTTCCCCACGCTCTTTAATACGGTTGGTGGCAGCAGTAATACTCTCAAGGGGAATGTTCAAACTTATTAAACATTTACATTTTTCATTTATTACAAATTACTTGACAACTAAAACACAGTGGTTAATTATACACATCAAAATACTAACATTAAAGTTGATATATATAGAATTTATGCTCTCTTCAGAACTAAATTTTGTGTTATACAAGAGAAAATTATGTGTCTCTTCAAGTCATCTAGGAGTCTTTAGTGAAATCATAGATATTAAAAACTTAATGTAGATATTATTCCATGTAAATATACATTTTATGAATAACAATTATGCATAAAAAGTAATGACAATGGAAAAGATGTTCAACCTAGAAATTTTGTCCATTAAACCTTTTATTTAGACAGAATGGATGTTTAAATATATGCGTCTATTTGTTAGATAAGGTGGTAGGAAAGCATAGTTAGTCATATTTAGAAAATATGGATGTTGTGCTCCTTCCAGTTAAGACTGATCCTGAGGTTCTGGCGCCTATCCGTTTTCGGCCACCCCTCAGTGTACATTGGTTTTTTACTGGCCATCCCTATTAAAATTTTCTGGCTATGTCTCTGCTTCTACCTTGTTATATATAATTTTATTTTATTTTTTAGCTTCTGAGAGCTAGTAAACCTAAATGCTTTTTGTTGGCTTTAAAATTTTCTGGTTTTATATTTTTTTTACTTTAATATAAATAACAATTTAAAAAGTCTAAATCTCACCAAGGAGAACCTGTCGTTTGGTTTATAAAGAATAGTCACTATCACAGTGTTTATTGATAATAATTACTTGCATACAAGAGTGTAACTTTGTGATGAAGGTTGGTGGGGACACAAAGCAAAATCCATCAAGAAATAACTAAATAAATTCTTAAATTAAGTGTATTTACCCTTAATTTGAGTACGTAAATGAGATAGTTTGCCTATGGAATGAGTATTTTTACTCTTAAAATAAGATATTTAGATAATATGCACTTGAAATGAGACAATGCAATTATCTTTTCGTATTTTAAATGTAAATTGTCTTATTCCATTGGCAAAATGGCTATTTTACCTTCTCAATCCAAGAACAAATGCACTTATTTTAAGAAAAATGACTTATCTAGATTTTTATTTTTTCCAGTGCACTCTAACGGTGGTGGCTGATGGACTTACAGTTACTTGACACAAACTTTTTCAATAGGGCTTATGTTTTCCAAAAATGAGCTCAAACATATATTTATTGAATGCTTTCCTATTGTTGAGATCACAGAAGAAAAAAAATACACTGATGTTTATATCTAGTCTATAGTTAGAGATTAATGCATGAAAAAAAGAATGAATAAAAGCCGATTCTGATGCCATCAGCAATATAACATGCCCCCCTAGTATGTACACAAATTTTGTTTCATTCAATCCTCCATCCAGAAAAATGTAGATTGATTGATTGATGGATGTTTTCCCTTTCAGCTTCATCATTGATTATCCTCCTTCTAAAGCAGCAAAATCTAATTTAGAAAATTGTTCCACATATTGTTGAGAGCCAAAGTCTATATACTGAAATTATTGCTGGTGACATGTCCGCACCAGTCCTTCAGAAAGTTACGCCTGTGCTTGAATAATACATTAACTTTACACAAACTGATAGTTTATATTATTTTTCCATCTATTATTTCTAAAGCATACCGGTACCTATTTCAGCCAAAGAATCAGGCATCCTAATTATTTTTTTATTTTTCAATTCTTTTACTGTTGGTGTTAAATATTTTCACATAAAAAAAAAGAAAAAGAAAAGAAAAAAACATATATTTCTCTATATTTTTGTGTATTTCACATGACCGGATTAGCTAATAAATAAAGCACATTAATAAAAATCAAAAGAAAATACATTTTTGAAGGAAACTTAAAATTTTTCCATTCAGCAAAAAATGCACTTTTTGTTCAATTGCTTAATTATTATGTTGATGATATGATAAGTTTTAATTTTTGCTTAGATTTGTTCTGTTTTCAACACTTACCAGAAATGTTTGTGGTAACAGAGATTTTCTCCCAGAGGAACTTTTGTTTCTTAACACAAATGGAAAACAAATCTTTGCTAAACAGCTAAGATTAACACGATGTTGGCGTAGCTGTATTAATACTTGAAAGATTATATAACACAACCGTACACAAAGCCTAAAAATAGGTTACCTTTGTGGAAAAAGTTTAATCTCTAATTTAAAAAATATTATTAATATTAAAATTTTAAGAGATACGTAGTGTTCTGTGTGTGAGTCTGACATACAACCTTAGAGTAACCTCCAAATAAAGAGCCTGAAAAAAAATATATTTTGAAACCAATTGAAAAATACTTTTAACATAGACATGAGCTGTTTAGTGTTTTGTGCTTATGGTCAATTTAAACAATCAGTGCCTTCAGTGCACGGAAAGGCAGTTTTTTTTTTTATTTCATTGAATTCTTAGGAGAAATCTGGATAAAAAAAACAAAGAATAAAGAAAAAAGAACTTACATTTTAGAATGAAAGCAAAATAACAGATTTTTTTCCTTTTCATCGTTTAACTGTTATTTATAAGAATAACCACTAGAGTGCAGCATTGTAACTTTATTTACCATTCATCTAATACTTTTACCATAATATTGCATACTTTAGTGCCGTGTTTTATGCATGGAGAGCATACTAATTGTGTTTGCAAGTTTTCATAGATGCATAAGTCCCAGTGTGGACCAATCCCAACTTTAGTTAATGCCATCTTCATTCTAAAGAAGACTGTCCTCTTTATCTCTCTCTGGAGTTGTATTGGCAAAATGAAGCAGTGAAAAGTTCAGTTGAAGCAAAATGTAATGTGTTCTTTTTGTTCTTTTTTATTCTTTGAAGGATCTAATAGAAAAGAAAGAAAAGTTTAAGCACAGCCTGAAAGGAGGAGGGGAGGCACAAAGAAAAGGGAAGTACCTTGGGGCAAGGTGAAGAAGATCAGCAAAAGAACAGTGGAACAGAAGGTGCCGGTAAGTTTCTCTGTTATCAAAGGAGTATATTGAGAAGGAAATACAAGAAGCTGAGAATGCTCTTAGGATAAGTTGTTGATTTTATTCCTTTTTGATAGAAAATGTACGGTGTGTGGGGGGTGGGTGTGGGAGGTATGGTTTTCTGAAGCCTCTGTGTGCCATATTGTTCCATATTGTTCCATCTTATCAGATTGATGTCATTATCAGTAAATTAATCCATAACAAACATTAGGACAAACCTTAATAGATTCACCTTACCAAACTGTTGTATTTACACATTATTTGATCAGATGCCTTTTCTATCAGGTTTTACAAAAGTTAAAATAGAGGAAACCAAGTCTGGATTTCTCATAATTTTATTGATGTATTTACTTAATCTGTCCCTTTTTATTGCAGTGGAATGCTCCACCATGAAGCTGAACTTCATGCTTGCCTTGATTCTCCTCATTTACCCATTCAGAGCCATCGTAAGTCTTTCTGAAAATGATTATCCAGCATATGATTGAAAATTATGCTACATTTTTGACTTTTCTACAGCTTTGAGTATAAGCTTAAGCTTCTTTTGATCATAATGTTAGTATTTCTTCTACAAAAGGTGTTTGTTCTAGGTTTCAGAATAGAAATCTCAGTTAAAGAAGCCTGGCTCATACACTCAACCACCTGTGATACATATGATCCGAGAAACTTTTGGGATGCAGATGTTGCTCTGGCATAAACTTCAAAGAATCTTGATATTCATATAAAGGAGATAGAATACATATCTTTTCATTCTTTTGGAGGCATACAACTGGTTTCCAACGCCACTTAAATGAAACAAACACTTATGATCCCAATTTTCTCTATAAATAACTTTAAAATACTGCCTTTGTGGTTCAGGGAGGGAGAGCTCAGCGCAGGCAGAGACAGGCTGAGGAGAGGCTAGCTCCATACATTGGCAGAGTGAACCCAGGTAAGACTAATTTACGACTGAAATTCATTTTTGAAAAAACGGTGACAAAGAATTTTGCAAAAAAAATAAACTAAGAAACAAAAAAAACTTGGTCTTTATACTGTAATAAATAAGTAGAACCAGAAAACATTGTATTGAAAGGTATTGTCCCCCATAAAGCTTTGCTGACACAAAATATTCCAAATAATCAGACTTAATTCTGGAACAAACTGAAACATAACAGGAGTTATCCCAAAAACTGCTTTAACTCTCTATTTCAATTATTCAATAGAAAGGCTTTGTAACCTGGCCCTGAGCAATAAGGCACTTTGCGTTCTACTCATTCTACCTAAGTTAGGCCTCTATGGAGAGCAACAACTGCACTGGCAATACAGGTAGGTGGCAATTAATATTGCTTTGGACAAACTTCGTACTACCTTTCCTTAGAAAGTCTTTTAATTAACTTTATTTTAAGGACTTTCAGGAATTATTAGAATGTTAAAATTCACATCACAATCTTTAAACCAGATGTAACCCTTTACAAAGATCTACTTTTGTGTTTTAAGTGGACATTTGGCTTTCCCAGTGGTCTCGGTTATCATAATCTTAATTTCTGCAAAATTTGAAATGATCCTTTGTTTTATTTTTTTCAGCAGAGATTTTTATATTGGTGCTAACTTGACTTTTCTGTGACCTCCAGGAGGAGATATTTATGTGTGCTTGGAATAAAGCTTTTTACTGTTCTATGATTCCCAAAGCCTTAGAACTGCCTTTAATACCTTATTCACTCTGACAGACGGCAGCAACATTGTTTTTTTTATCTGTTTTTTAATTCCCTTATGTCAGGGCATGAACTTTGCGTCTGTGATGTTTTAGCGCTCCTTTAGCTGTCAGACAATACAGCTCTTCCCTTAATAGATCAAATGATTTGTGGAAAACTGCTGTCTGTATTTACTCAATCTTTTTCAGTTTTTGACTGTTGTTCTAATTGATTCAGGTGCAAAAAAGGGAAAATGAATACATATGAGAAAAATACTCTTTCTCAGCACTCATCGTATTCTCCCACTATCTACAGCTGATTGTTATACTTTATACCAATGACTGCTTATATTCGCTGTAGTACATATTAATTCAGGTTATACTAATTCATTGTGAGCATTTACTACTGTCTTCAGTTAAGTGTCAGGAGCATAATTTAATGATAAAACGTTCAATTGACGTTTTTCTTCTTTCATTTACATTACATGATTCCTTTAAAAATCTTGATATATTTTGCTCAAGTCTTCCTTATAGGGAATCAACACCGAAAGCGAATAAATCATGAATAACGATATATATCTTTTTATTGTTTCAGAAAAGCTTTGTGAGCTGCTCAAATGCCACAGTCCTGTGGGATCCTGGTGCCAGGTGGTTCAGGAAAAAGGAATTCTTAAACCGAAGTGTGTTTGTCCACAGTTGTGCCCACGGTAAACTTCATGTGACTTTTTAACAATGAAGTATCACAAATAATAATTTTACTGACCCTCCTTCATAACTGGCAAAAACACTCTTGCAAAAGTATTTATACAACTTGAACTTTTCAGATTTTTCTCTTGGATCTACCAATAAATGTTTGCAAACCAGTAGAAAGTATTAAAAAGTGATGACGTAGAAGACATAGGAAATATATTTTGAAAGTATGTTATTTTAAATCTTTGGTATCGGCTTCATTTGAATCCTGAAGCCAATACTTTTTAGTATAGCCTTTTACTGTAATTTGAGATGCAACTCTTTTGGATTATCCCTTTACAAGTATACACTTCTCGGGCATTTTATCATGCTTTTTATATGACTTGTTTGGTCTATCAATATATTCTCACTGACGTTTGTCTGGACATATATTTTTTTATCCTAACACTTCATATATATTTTGATCTAAACCATTCCTCTGGTTCTTACAACCCCATATTCATCGGATTGTGTCTTTAGGGACAGAGGCCTAGACGAAGGGGAATCTCTGCTCAAGCTTATCTATCTCTTATCTCTATCAATCATCTAATAAACTCTGACCTATTTCCCCTTTCCCACTAAAGAATGGCATTCTCAAAGCAGGATTCTTTCAACACTGCTTTACTGTTGTTATGTCATGTTCAGTGTTTAGTGAACGGTACTATTAAGCTCTCTGCGGACTTCAAAGAATATTTGCTTTTAAACTTAGATAAAATTACACATATAATGACTTTATTTGTTAGCTGACTTCTATTAATAGTTTGAGGGACTGGCTTAAATATAAAGGTCTTGTTTTAAATGGGAGTCATAACTAATAAAACATGCCTTAATTTTCATCTTATTGGAAAATCATATATCTTTTCCTTTCCCTTCTTTGTGCTCGTCTATTACATTAGATTGTTATCATGAACTAAAATGTATAAAAGGATGAATACTTATGCAAGACACTCAAAACAAAGGGTTAGCAATTGTAGGAGAACTTAAAATTTCTTAAACTACGAAGTTTGATCTCCACACTCTGTGATCCACATGGACACTGACTTGTTCAAGCAGGCAGAGGGCACCAGTCTGCAGTGTTCTTGGAAAGACCTACAGGAATGAGTGCTTGCTTCACAAAGAAGCCTGTAGGAAGAGGAAACGCACTGGGGTGGCTCATACAGGACCCTGTCTTGGTAAACACAAACAATCAATATGTCACAGAAATTACACAGTGCTATCCAGCTTTTTTAATCAGCTTTCTTATTCCCCTTTATCAGTCCCCAAAAGCAAATGTACTGAGGAAGAGTTAGGCCAGTTTCCATACCGTCTCCTGGACTGGTTTCTTCTCCTGAGGCGAATGGGGCAGTCCTCTACACCCACAGCTCTGCCACAAACCTGTCTCAGCCATGCCCAGAGGACTCAACTGGCAAAGGTAAAGCTTTGTGTTTGAGGTGACCAAAAGCTGGTAAAGTATGGGGTCTTTGTTAAAAGAATAAACATGATCTATTGTCATAACATCAGCCAATGTGACGACACAATGCAAATCAATGTCCACCACAAATTGGATTGCTCCAAAAGCTTAAACAGGAAGAACAACATGCTACGTGATCGCTTTCCCTCCCAGTGTAACACTAAGCCAAACACAAAGTTGTTTTTTTTACAACACACACCACCACTATATTGGTACCCTTTATGCAGTGTCAGGTGGCTGATTGATGTTAATAACCCAACTCTAAGTGAAAAGCTCTTCTGCTGCTTGTGGCCTGGTTGCCCACAAAGAGATAGGGGAACTCAGAAACACATTGTATAAATAGGGTTTAGTCAATATTCACTGAATTATTCAGTAAGATGATGAAAGAGGGATAACTTAAGAACCTCTCTTTGGCAACCTTGACCTCCAGACTTAAAATGTATGGAACTGATGTGTGATATAAAACAACAGGAGTATTTAAAACTTTATAAAAGCTGCAAATATGTTCATTATAGACTTACATGAAGACATGGTTAGATCTGAGGTGATATCTTCAAATTATTTCAAACTACACAGCCTAATAGTATTCTTACATTTTGGTGTTTTGTGTTGTTGTTTTTTTTAATTTGGCACATTACCTTATATTTATTTTAAGGGGGTGTTATGGACCAACACAAAAGAGTGCATAATTGGAAAGTGAGCGGGAAAAAAAATAAAAGACTTAAAAGTGGTGACTTAAAACTGGGGGAGCTGTTTCCTATTTTTGAGCAGTTGTGCAATGCCTTAAATGTCTATATAACTTTCATAATGTTCTTTCATACATCTAGGACCTTCACCCAACATTTGTACACTTAAATGTGTAATTTAACACACAAGTTGACTCTACAAAGTATGTAAGAATATGCATGTTCTCCCTGTGAGTGCTTAAGTTCTCTCCAGGTATTCTGAGTTCCTCCAACAGTCCAAAGGCACGACTGTAGGGTTATTTTTGATCAAAATTACCCATAGGTATGAGTATGTGTCTATGCAGGATGTCCCCGTCTTACAGCAATACACCGCTGGATATGGGCAGCAGGTCAACATGACTGTGATGGACAAGCAACAGAGGATGGATGGATGGATGGATGGATGGATGGATGGATGGATGGATGGATGGATGGATGGATGGATGGATGGATGGATGGATGGATGGATGGATAGACATTTATTTAAAGAAGGAAGGAAGGAAGGAAGGAAGGAAGGAAGGAAGGAAGGAAGGAAGGAAGGAAGGAAGGAAGGAAGGAAGGAAGGAAGGAAGGAAGGAAGGAAGGAAGGAAGGAAGGAAGGAAGGAAGGAAGGAAGGAAAATCATTTTCAATTCACTTTACTGTTATGCATTACTCTGTGTTGGTCAATCAGATAAAAATACAACGATATACATTTTATTGTGGGGCTGTAAAATGACCACATGTACCATCAGTAATCACAAGAGAACCTTACACAATAATAGCTTGGTGATAGCCCTCTCCAGGCAGCTGTAATAGGAAAATTATTCGGGACAGTGAGTAAAACGGCTAACTATGTGCTTAAGCAGCCTGAGCTGCTGACAGGTGGAAGCAGCACTGTGAGCTTCTTGTTTAGGATCTCTGGTTTTATGGTATTGAAGCCTGAGACAAAGTCTGCAAAACTTCCAAATATAGGCCCACTTCATTTTTATGAAACCAGACACATCAGATGGTAGATTTAAATGAATATATAGAGAAATGTATGGCTGGAGCACTTTGCAAAGTGCCATTGTAAATGCAAACACAGGATGTAAGTTTGAAATCTTTTTAAACATGCATTTTCTTATGATTTCATTCTTAGTTCAAATGATTAGTGAAATTATCAGATGGTTCAACATATTGGGCCATTATTTAATGACCAATCATCTCAGAAGGTAATTGTTTTAGAAATTGCTACCTTCTATATGAACTTACAGTATTTATGTAGCTGCAATGATGAAGCATTAAAATGCAGCCAACAATGACAAGCTTCTAATTTCTACATACCGTATCTTATTTCCCTGTTTTAGGAAAGGTTTACGTTACTGGACAAGAACAAGGATGGAAAATTGAGCTGGAGGGACTTAAAGAAGCTATATTACAAGAAGATGCCTTTGGAACACTGTGCTACACCCTTTTTCATGTCAGTCCCATCTACACCCATTTACAGATATGTTGATACATATTGCTAATAACAATTTAAGTGTATAACTTTTTTTATAGGTTCAGTTATTTTTTTAATCAACCAGCTAAAATCACTGCAAAAAGTATCTAATTTGGATTTATTTTTTATAAAATAGCCCTTAGGTCATCTAATTTTGCTCATATGTTCATGTTGCTTTGGCCTCATGTCACACAGAGGTTCATGTAGAAAACCTTCTGTCTCTTGCAGTATGTTTTTTAGCCTTCCATCCATCCATCCATCCATCCATCCATCCATCCATCCATCCATCCATCCATCCATCCATCCATCCATCCATCCATCCATCCATCCATCCATCCTATCTTTGTTTCCTATCTTGTCATCCCTGCTGATTCCATATAACCACATAATTTCTCCATTAGCTTTCTCTTTCTTTAACATTTCCTCTCCCCATTTCCCCATCTAACCTGTTTCCCTTTTAACTCACACATTTATTCTCTTCCTATGTCAATCTGCCCTTCATTTTATCTTCTGTCATCTTGCCATGCGCTATTTTTCCCTACAATCCACTCGTCTATCCTCCCCCACCCCCAGCTCTCTATGCCAGTCTTCAGTGACAGTTTTTTGTGGCAGTGGGGCTGTCTGAGTCAATGTCAAGCTATTCCCAGCAATGATAATGTTTATTACCCATTGTGTCCCCTGCTGCTCATGGATTAACACAAATTGAAGGAGTACCCTTCAGAGATAACAGCGAAATCTAAGACAATGACAACTGTGTTTCCCACATCTGCAAAATCATGCAAATTTGGGTATCTGTGTTTCAAATACAATTACATTGCTGAAATAAGTCGAAAGTGCAATATTATGAAGTCATCATCATCTTTTGTGCTTGCAGGTCTTGTGATCGCAACAACAACAAGAGGGTAACTGTGAGAGAGTGGACATCTTGTCTGGTGGATCGTTCTGAGACTTGGTTTTATCATTTCATGTGTTAGTAACTCATTTTGGTCAGTTAACTCTTGTCATTTTCTCTCTTAAATTCATCCTTATAAGAATTGCAAGCTGGTCTTTATTGTGAGGGGTGACTGTGGACAGAGACAGTACAGTTTTGGAGATGCCGTCAATGTCTCGACGACATTATTGTAGAATCTAATTCTTGGTCTTATCAATTTATAATTTGTTAAAATACTGAAATGCAGAAATGAATGATCTGATATGCAAAAATAATGTGTAGGCATTTGTTACTGGTATGAAATAAAATTAGGTAATGGAGAAATGGCAATGGATATGATAGGATGGCAGTGGCAATTTTTTACAATGAACAGTATTGGCAGTTACCCGGGCAGAAATAGAAAGGGACTGTATCGGCCTCAATTAAAGAAAAAAAACATTTTCTTATTCTTTACCGAGTAAGAGAACCTGTAAATTATGGTTTCCCGTAAGCTAAGGTGTAAAACCAGTCAATTAACTAACATTTTACAGTCTGTGAACATTTGTATAAATGTCGTAGACACAGAAAAGAAGACTGACCTGTTGCTAGTGGTCAGTCTCTAGTTTAGTGAAGCTTAGGCTGCAGCAGAAACACATCTTACATCATTTAGGGTGTGTGAAAGAGGCTACACAATAACATTAAGTGATTTTTTTAATTTTGTGATACATTAGGTGAGCTTGTCAAGGTTTTGATGATTAATGGTAAATGGCCTGTACTTATATAGCTCTTTTTTTTACACTATATTCAGCTATTCACCCATTCACTCACACACTGATGATGGCAAACTACATTGTAGCGACAGCGGCCCTGGGGCTCACAGACAGCAGCGAGGCTGCCGCACCATCAGTGGGTGAAGTGTCTTGGCCGGGGCTTGAACCATCAACCTTTCCATTTCAGGGCAAACTTCTACATCCGACGCCCCTTTTGTCCATAGATTAAGTAGAACAAAGCCAAAGTTGGGCAGGAGTAAATAGCCAGTTGAAATCCGAGTGGTAATTTTGCAGTAAATTTATTTACTTCCATATCGGACTTTCTTTAAATGCTCTTGAAAACTCTAGCAAAATGTTATTCGTTCCAATAATATCCTCTCTACTCCAGATGTTTGGCTAAAACATAAAATATTTGTTTTTATTATTCACAATGATGATATTTCTTTTATATCTTGTCCACAGCTATGAAAATGGGGTCCCACCTGCTGTGTCCTACAGTCAAACACGAACTCCTGCATCGCTTTTGAACTTGCATCATTACAGCTAGAAACAACGGGATCTCCACAAACAATGCTCACTTATCCCTTTCTCTGCTTGTCATATGGTGATTCATCACAAAAACATTATTTGCTGTCAGCTCATGGCATGTATGGCCTAAATTCCCAAACATGCCTTCTCTGCCAATTACATTTACTGCTAATTGATTTTGCTGACATTTGCACAATTGTGTTGTAAAAGAGAGAAGACAATGGGTACCAATGAAACCAAATGAACACGGCATGCTTTGAATAACCAATTACAAGGAGGGGCGGCTGCACAAAAAGACATGCAAAGCTAGATGGAAGATGAAGATACACTATATTGCCAAAAGTATTTGCTCACCTCCCTTGACTCACATATGAGCTTAAGTGACATCCCGTTCCTAATCCATAGGGTTCAATATGACGTCGGTCCACCCTTTGCAGCTAGAACAGCTTCAACTCTTCTGGGAAGGCTGTCCACAAGGTTTAGGAGTGTGTTTATGGGAATTTTTGACCATTCTTCCAGAAGCGCATTTGTGAGGTCGCACACTGATGTTGGACGAGAAGGCCTGGCTCTCAGTCTCCGCTCTAATTCATCCCAAAGGTGTTCTATCGGGTTGAGGTCAGGACTCTGTGCAGGCCAGTCAAGTTCATCCACACCAGACTCTGTCATCCATGTCTTTATGGACCTTGCTTTGTGCACTGGTGCACAGTCATGTTGGAAGAGGAAGGGGCCAGCTCCAAACTGTTCCCACAAAGTTGGGAGCATGGAATTGTCCAAAATGTCTTGGTATGCTGAAGCATTCAGAGTTCCTTTCACTGGAACTAAGGGGCCAAGCCCAGCTCCTGAAAAACAACCTCACACCATAATCCCCCCTCCACCAAACTTTACACTTGGCACAATGCAGTCAGACAAGTACCGTTCTCCTGGCAACCGCCAAACCCAGACCCGTCCATCAGATTGCCAGATGGAGAAGCGCGATTCGTCACTCCAGAGAACGCGTCTCCACTGCTCTAGAGTCCAGTGGCGGCGTGCTTTACACCACCGCATCCGACGCTTTGCATTGCACTTGGTGATGTATGGCTTGGATGCAGCTGCTCGACCATGGAAACCCATTCCATGAAGCTCTCTGCGCACTGTTCTTGAGCTAATCTGAAGGCCACATGAAGTTTGGAGGTCTGTAGTGATTGACTCTGCAGAAAGTTGGCGACCTCTTCGCACTATGCGCGTCAGCATCCGCTGACCCCGCTCCGTCAGTTTACGTGGCCTACCACTTCGTGGCTGAGTTGCTGTCGTTCCCAAACACTTCCATTTTCTTATAATACAGCTGACAGTTGACTGTGGAATATTTAGGAGCGAGGAAATTTCACGACTGGATTTGTTGCACAGGTGGCATCCTATCACAGTTCCACGCTGGAATTCACTGAGCTCCTGAGAGCGACCCATTCTTTCACAAATGTTTGTAAAAACAGTCTGCATGCCTAGGTGCTTGAATTTATACACCTGTGGCCATGGAAGTGATTGGAACACCTGATTCCAATAATTTGGATGGGTGAGCAAATACTTTTGGCAATATAGTGTATATGTTGGAGAAATCCTTGGTGTGAGGTGATGTGACCGGAGAAAATAAACAGATTTAAAAAGAAGGTTACGCAGAGAAACAATGAAAAGTGTTATAGTACATCAGAGGAAGGTGAGGGAACAATGAGAAGGACAAAAAGAAGAGAGAAAGTGTGTTTGTGAAAGATGGGAGGAGGTAATGCACTGTAAACGGGAGTGAGAGTAATGGAGTAATGCATAAAAAATGGATCAGAAATGAGGAAAACACTGTGAACAGAGAGTGAGAGAGATGGTGGTTGTAAAGAAAGGAAGAAAGGAAGGGGATTAATGCAAGTAAGAGATGGAGATAGGAACATTTTAAGTCTTTTGGAGCCTGATGCAAAGTATCTTAAACTATTAACCCCTATCAAAATAAAATTGTTGTCTTTTACACTTTATTTAAGCTTACTAACCTTTTATATGTGTGTTCACCATTAAAACAGTGCTTTCAAAACTCTCATTGTAACTTCATTACAGCTTGAATTGTATATGTCCTGTGAGGCTGAGATGGTTAAGAAAGTGTGTGGCCTGAAGTGGACTTCTCAATAAGACTAGTTTCTCTGGACTACGGTAATTAGCATTAGAAGGTTCCCTGCCTGTAGGATGAGGGAATGGAAGAGAGACTGTGGGAGGAAAGATTTCAGTAATCAGTTTGAGCTGCAGATTCAGCCCAGACATAAGGCTAATGCTGGCTAAGGATTTCTCTGGAAATGTGTGCCAAACACATTTAGTTGATAATTACGAATGGAGTGATGTAATTTGTATTGGAATACAAAGGCAATAGTAGCTGTGTTTCCGTTACAAATTTGCACCATACTTTGTTCGTACATATTCTGCTGTGTCAAAAAAACTAACATTCTCTATAATAAAGAAATGCTATTCAATTTCCCTTTGGGATTAATAAAGTATTGAGTTGAATTGAATAAGTTTGTTCTTACGATACTGTCACTCATTATCTCCTACTATTTCCTGCTGTAATCCTTGTCTTTCTGCCACTAGTAATTTCTGCTTGTTTTGACTTTTGTGAGGAAGGCAAAAAAAGCTGTTAATATTGCAGTTTTACAAAATTTTCAATACGGTCAGAAAGCCACCTCATCGTAGTGCAAAAAGCTTTCATCAAAACACATACGCTTTCTTCTTTTTTTTTTTTTTTTATTGCCACATTTCCATTAACCACATCATTTTGGGAATTACAATTTGCACAATTTAATGGTCACTGGAAACACAGCTAGTGTTGCAGGAACAAGACAAGAGCAGGATGCAGGTAGGATAATTATGTAAAGAACAGGTGTTATAAACAATGATTTAAGTCTGCAGAGAAAATAATTTCATGTGAGGGGAGTTAAGACCCCATTATGATAGCAATAGATAGGATAGATGAGGGGAACAAAAGGATAAAACATGGAAGAGTAGATCAAATCCAAGAGCTTTAACTTGGAGCAATGGTTAAAAGAGTAAGGAACAGGTGGATGTAATGAAAAAAAATGATGGAACATGAACTGAGGCTCAGAACAAATGGTTGGAAATACCACAAGGGAACTAAGGACAATATAAGCGACCATCATATATATGCTCATGGAAACACAAGGAAAAATGCAACAGATTAAAAAAAAAAAAGAAAAAAAAAATAATCAATACAATTCATTAAAGCCTGAAGTCAGACCAAACTAAACTGAAAGCCTGCATTTTAATATTGCTTAAGTTATAGACTTTTGAATAAAAAATATTGGTCTGGCTGAATTTTGTTAATCTTGCCCTTCACAAATCATGAAACAACACAATGAAAAAGTTGGCTTCTGATTTGGCAGTATGCTAAAGAACCTTAGATCAGCTATTTACAAACTTAAACCTGAGTCACATTCTGTGCGATCCTGGATGGTATCTATCTGAAATCATAGCTATACTCCACAAGAATAGAGCAAAATGTTTCTTATTCCCACAGCATGAACAACAAAACAACATTTTGCTCTTTCAGCCATGTCTTCGGGGTTTTCTCTACTTGTTCTCCGCATGTCGTCTGGGAAGAACTTTTGTTCTTGCAGTGTGTTCACAAACAGGGGTTTGACCTGTATGAATTTGGATTGGCATTGTAAAATAGGACAACTGGAGAGGGATTTTTGGGGTTGGAAATTTTCCACCTTAGGTGCATAGTAACTGTCGGAGGTCAGCTGGACAAGATGAGAAAATATTAACATTTTTATCATATGTCTTCTAAGTAATGTAAAGCATTTTGCTTTCCTCTACATCAGGCATCCCCAAAGTCGGTCCTCGATGGCCACTGTCCTGCAGGTTTTAGAGGTTTCCCTGCTTTAGCACAGCTGATTATGATGACTCAAGTTAAGCAACAGCCTATTAATCAGCTTTCAATTAAAATCAGCTGTGTTGGAGCAGGGAAACCTCTAAAACCTGCAAGACAGCCGCCCTCGAGGACTGACTTTGGGGATGTCTGCTCTACATTATCAATCAGATAAATTCCCCCTTTGCCTTTTTTGTTGTTTTCTTTTGTGGGGGTGATATGTGAGCTACAGGCTACATGGTTTCGCAGAAATACTTGATGATGCTGCTCCATCCTCTAGTTCTGGGTATTGATGTAGACTTGAGCCATAGGGCCTTGGTTATCTAAGAGCAGACAGAGGTTTTAAAAGAGGAGGCCATGGCCCCCTAGGGAGCCACCAGACGGCGCTGTTTGGTGTGATTGTACCATTAGTCTTTTATTTTATTTTTTTTTTCATTGTGCATCCTTCCTTTCAGTATTATTATTATTTATCATTTGATAACTATCTCGAGTCTATTTGAATATCCAGATATACAATAAAATATAATCTGGGATAAGTAGAGGATTTCTCATTCAGACTAAATGTTTAAAAAGATTATAGAACAGTTTGTTGTTTGTATTTAATCACCTCATAACTTCTGCCACATATTTAGCCAGACGTGCATGTGCACGTGCCCAAACACCCCCAGACCTTCCTGGAGCTAGTCCTCCCTCCCTGATTACTTCCACTGGTAAATATCTCTCTGAAATCACTCCCACCTTCTGCAGGAACTCATTTTATTCAGACAGAAATAAATAAGATGAGTTATTGGGGCCACCCCTGGAACTCCATCATCACATTACCCCCTTTATGTGTACTCATAGCCCTTCTCCCTCCTCCATTCTAACAGATTCCCTCTCATCCACCTTCTCCACCCCCTTTCCAACCCCCATCTAAACACAGAGAGGGCAGCTACAGATCGACCCAACTAATCTCAATAAGCCACAGACACACAGCAGCTCACCTTGGATATTAGATGAGCCAGATATCTGTGTGCCACCCACCTCTCTAACCTTGTCCTCTCCCCTGCTCCTCATTTGGGTGCTCATCGCTGATGTGATCTGTGATGGGACTGCATACATCTTTTCCTCTCTCATCCCTCACACACACACACACACACACACACATGCACACATACATCCCTTCATGTTCCCAAGGGACTGTGACAGCACATGAGCAGATGGGCGGCTAGTGATGACATGTTGTTAAAAATAAAGATTCCTGTTAACCCGTTGTCAGCTAGTACACCTTCCCTCCCTCGTGTCCCCTCACCTCATCTCATCTCTGCCTGTCAATCTCTTCTCATCGTCTTCTTACACCACCAGTCCCTTCTTGCTTTTAGTCTGCAACACTACCCGTGTAGGCTGTTATTCAGACACTATGAAATCAACTAACCAAACCACTTAATGCTTGCAGACCCAACCCCCCAACGTCCTCCACAGGATACTTAATACAAGGCTTCTCGGACATATGGAGCCTTGCATTACATTTGCTTGTAAGAATATTATGATAGATATAGAAGCCAGGTTTGCTGTGTTTTTTTTAACTCTTCACATTAACCCAATTATGTTTTTTAAGCTCCCTTTCTTTGGATTTTATTTTCCCCAGTTTTTATTTCTTAATTATTAATATATAACACAGGAGGAGGGGTTTGATCAAAAGAAATATTTAGCCATGTTTTTTGTCAATCTGAACTTGAAATACTCCAGAAAACAAAAACGCAGGTGTGATTCACTAGTACACCTGAAAACAGCAGAAATATTAGGATGTGTAGCTTCAGATAAGTTTATCCATTTCCAATTGTACCCTGACTTTCTATTTATGCTTTACCAGTTTGTTTGCCATTTGATGGAACCCGATAGTATTTTTCATAGAATAGGTACAACAAGTTGTTGAAAACATTCTTAGAGGTTTTATTCCATGTGGACATAATAGAGGAGATCCGTCAGCTCCACCTCAATAAAAGGCTCAGATAATCTGATTGCAGGGATCTCATTATCATCCTTAGCAAACCAGTTTGAGCTGGAAACTCATCCTGCTGGAAGAAGCCAATGATTGAATGCATTAATTTGAATTTTTAACTTCAGGAATTTTGTGTTTTGGTCTTTCCTTAGCCTGTTGTTGGTTTTGTTGTATAAGTTTGTTTTTCCACATTCATACTGGTTTGGGATTTATACATGCTTTCTGGATTGTTTTTAGTCCCTTTTCTCTAAATTGATCTTAATTTCATGTCAGGTTTTATTTGTGAGACTCTTCTGGTAGTTTGTGTCAAGGTCAGTTATGGCTTTGTTTTCTGTGTAAGTGTAAAGAGACTGATCACATTCAGCTGCTGTTCTTCTCTTTTTTTCTTTCATTGCCATTAATCATCCAACACCGTTCACCTATGACCAGATTTGTCCTGTAATTATATTCCTGTCAGTTTTCTTTCATCTTTCACAGGTGGATCCTGGTTCCATAGCTCAATTCTCTGTATTGGTACCATTGTTTTTCTAATTTTTTCAGCCACACCACACTATTCCACACCCCACCCTTTGATGCTCTGCCATAATATGGATGTTAGCTGTCTCTCATAAAAAAATAAAATAAATAAACTATAAGCTCACCTCTTTGCCTCTCAGCATATAGATCCACCCAAGCTCCACAGATTGTAACAAGTGAGATTGCATTGATATGATGCTTCATGATTGGCTGATTCACAATCTGTATAAACAAGCAATTTGTTTTTAGCTGGTTAAATCATAATAGCATAATTACTTTGTTATACAGTATGGTGGTATTTTACTTAAAGAAGTATTGGAAAATACTTTGAATCAAGAGCTGTCAAATCGCACATGGAAAGCAGCCAATGTAAAGAAAAATCTATGAAGAACTGGTTCAAAATCTTCAGTGTAGCACAGATCCTTTTCAATGCCTTCAAATTATGAAACCTCTTTTCCAGACCCTCAAATTATGATACAACTAAAACCATGAAAGTACAAAATGATGAAGGGGGAAAAAGGCCAGCACCCTAGGTAGCTACCTCTCCATCATTCATCAAGGCTAAAAAAACACAAGCCATATCTTGCTCAGCCAGACTGTAAGCTTTTAAAACTTCTTAAACTAAAAAAAGTAGGGCACAAAAAACTGAGCAATACTGTAAAGGACTGGTGGCTTTGTAGCACCAAAAGTTCCTCACCCCCCCAAAAAAGGCAGCTGAAGCGATACATTTATTAATAGTGCTCATGTGCCACATTTTTTATTCTTCTTTGAAGTGGTGGTGCAGGCAGAGAGAGAGAGAGGAGGCCTCGCAGATTCTAGTCTGTGGTCAGACAATATTCCCTCTGGGTGGAGTGGGTCCCATTCAGACCGACCTCAATAGCCCTACACTCAAGTGCAAAGTAAAAGAGTGAGAAAAGGACCCATCACAAAATGCAAAAAGGGGGAGTTAGCTCACAGTTCTTTTCCTGATGGTATTTCTGCTCAGCAGAAAGAGATGGACGCATGAGGCCCACAACTGTGTGAAGATGAAAGGCCTGGGTGGGGCTGGAGAGCCACTGTTAGGTATGTCTCAAGTCCTTCAAGATTTGCACTTGACCTTCTGGGTGGAGGGCTATAGGTCTACTATGTAGTTACTCTGTTCACAGACTTTTAACGTCTCTCCTTGAAGGTTATTTGTTCACTACATTAGATTAAAGTAGTTTATCACTTTGATTTACCTACATGAGTTTCATTATCTTTCTCCAATTCACAGCTAAATAAGAAAAAGATGTATTGGATGAGAACTATATCCATAACAATTTAATTTACCCCAAAGAAGTTATTGGGAAATTTCTTATCAGTCATTTTAACAATGAAATGCGATTGAAATACATATTCATGATGTTAGCATGGTTCTAATATGAGAAGCTTGCTTGGCATTGTACTTTAAGCTTTAGCTTGAAATACTCCACTAACAAAAGTTTGTATTATTTTTGCTCTTTTTTGTTTTGTTTTTTTAAATGGTCAACCTTAATATGTTCTAGCTTTTAATGGCATGACTGAATAAGATTCTATATGCACTGCCAAAAGATAATCCAAAAATAGAAACCAGAACTGTCTAAGTACGGTGGCCACTACATTTTACGGTACTATAACCAGCATTTCTAACTGAACAGGGGAAAAAAAGACAATGAACATGTAAATTGAGGGAAATAATAGGCAACAAAAAATAGAATAATCAGCATAGATATAAAACATGGCAGAAAAAAACCCAAATAACTTTTAGCCAGACCCACTTTTTCTATAATTATTTGAATACATTTGTCTTTTTTAACCCTCACAGTTCTTGTTGTATCTCAGTAAACATCTTGGGGTTTGTGCAAAGAGCAAAATAAGTAGCTGAAACAGGAAGTTCAACAACTAGGGAACTCTTAAGTGCCTTTATTGGGAGTCGGGGGGAGTCTATTTAGGACAGGACAAGTCGAATGACTTTTGCGGATTATATTGTTGGGTTTTTTTTATTTTCTTTAGGAGGCATTTCTGAAAGTAGACTGATTTGCTTAACTTACTGAGACTGCTTAAATTTATGTATAGAAAATTGGGTCCAACAAATACAAATATTGAAATAGTATTTCAGCGTAATCGGAAAGTAATTACACTTTCCAAACAATTGTTGCTTTGAATTTCATTAATCACTGAAGTGTCAAGAAGAATAAAAAAAACAACCTTATGGTGTCTATGAAATGTAACAACAATAATTATCCAATTATAGATCAGACACCACACATAGATAGCGTTTTATTATGTGCATAACCAGTCCTTTCAAGTTTACAGCCCTTTAAAGAGAGAACAAATGTCTCGGTTCCTGTGAGGTATTTAATGCCCTAGGTAATGATTAAGTAGGTGGTGATTTTCCAAGTAACTGTCATCACAGAGAGATTGACTGGTTATTTATACAGAACCTGTCAAATATTGGAAATAGCTTTATTGATTTTACCACTGCTTGGTTGTTATTTTCCAAGGAAAGACTCATTAATGATGGACATCGGTGGCAATCAGTGGTCTACATATACACCCAACTAGTGCAAACATGATCATGATAGTTTAAAAGTTTATAAAATAGTGTATGCATACCCTAAATATTTATCGTATTTATACAAAGCAGGCTCTTTTAAGAGCTTAGAGTTGTGCTTTTCTTTCTTTTTTTTTTGTCCCTCTCGGATGGGCCAAAAAAATTCAATGTCTGAAATCAACTAATCTGGATTAATAGAGGCAAGATAGATTTTGTTATATTTCTCTTATCAAATATTACCTTCTTATAGCCTTTTGTCACCTCCAAATCCAATCATTTGTTTTGTAGTTAAAAAAAATAAAAACATTTCTTATAATCGAAAATGCAATAAGTAATAGTAATATCAAACCTAAATCAAATTCATACATGTAGTTACATTTTCTTCTGTATGAACCAAGACATCCAGAAAAGAGATGCACTTGAAAATAAAATGCTGGAAGCAAAAGGATTAAACACCTCCTTTAAATATAGTTATGGGTTTTAATGACTTGGATGGCATTCAGCTTTGAGTGGGTGCTGCAGTCTATTTAAAGCACAATTTAAAACACAATGGGCCTTTATGCATCATAAAATGTTTGTAAAGAAGACTCAGATGGTATCAAGCTTCAATATTTAAAGCCTAGCTTAGTCCTACCCCCAAGAGATCTGGATTTAAAGTAATATTTTTATTTGAGAAACATGAGGTAACATCTATGTTTTGTTGTTACCTAATTTATATCAAGAGAAATCTCTAAATAGAACTGAAGTTTAGAGTGATAGGAACAAGGCCTTTAAGCATCAAGAAATCCAAGCTAATCTAGTCAAAATACACGTGCAAAATATTGGTCAGCAATTAAATCATTTAAGTAATTCTGATTTTGATTTTAAGGAAAATAGCAATTCTTGAAAGTAGAATAAAACTATCTGTTTTATCTAAAGTTTTTTACCATTGCTTTACTTCACTAGTGTTATTTTTTTATGACAACAACTATAACTTCTTGGGTTGATTGTAAATCAATTTTATTCTAAATCTGTCAGGTTTTTGAAGATCCATGAATACATTTTAGGATAAGCGGATTAACCTAAAATAAATACATAGTTAGACTTTTATTTTTCACCTATGAAATAAATAAATAGATCGTGATTGAGCAGTTGTTAACAGTTGTACTTTTCAGCAGGAAGGACCTCAGTCTTAATTTTATTTTTTATTTATATTTATTAACTCATTTATTTATTTATATGTTCAGTACATTACTGCAGTGCAAGTGCAATAATCCAAGTCAACTACTGTGTGGTCTTTCCTTAGCTTTTTGCTGTGCAAATATTTTTATATCTAAAGGAAAAATATTCCAGGACATTACAACTTTTCTTATCATAATATCTTTTGTACTATATACACTCTTTTTATATTGTCTGTACTCTATATAAACTACTGGAACCAGAATTTCCCTGAAAGAGTGATCGCAAGGGATAAATAAAGTTGAGCCTAAGTCTAATCCCAGTCCTTTCTATGAGGAGTTCACAGCTTCTTCCTGTAAATGTGTGGGATCCTATATATTCTAAAATATATTCTAAATAATAGACGTTATCCCTCTGCCATAAGAGATTTTGGGTTTAATGACTTTTCAAAGTATCCCCTAAGAGTGAGTCTTTGCAGTTTCTCATTTTCACTGTTCAGTTGCATTATTTCAACACGCCTGTCACCTATTTAGTTCCCCAGTCGGACAAAAAAACAAAATATTGAGTCGTCAGAAACTGGCAGGGCAATAAATGTCAACAAAAAGCCACTTAGCGTTCACATCATCACATCATCTTGATGTTTCTTAAGGCTGGATCTGACAATATTTGCTCTCCATTTCTTCTCATCACCGACCCCTAATCACCAATCTCCCCATCAGCCCCAACAAATTCATGCACTTTTTCCCTCGCTCTCAGATTACACATTTTCAGAAGCACAAATACACACATGGTCGCACATAAAGCCCATTTGAATTGCAAGTGAGCCATGTTCACAAACTGGAGGAGGTGGGAACAAGTGGAAAAACAACAGGAGGGAGGGAAGAGGCAGAGAGGATGGAGGCCTTGCCGACCGGGTGACATTCACACAGCGTTTAGCAGGATGAGCCTCCATAAATGAAGGACTAAGAGAAGATGAGGAGAGAGAGAGATAGAAGGGCTTCTGAGATGGCCCTGAAGGGACACCTGAGCTGTGAAAAGACACCTTCTGAACTACAGTGATGAAAAAGAGCCTCACAGGAGAAGGAGTCGGTGGAACTTCCCCGACAGCAACCTGCTGTTGCTCCTCCTCTCCTCGCAACCAGCTCTCATCCCCACCCCTCTCTTCCTCCTCCTCTATCCTCGCTCCGTCTCTCATTTGATCCCATCCCTCACTCCCTGCACCACAGAGGAAGAGCGGGAGCTGAGAGAAGGTAAGGGGGATGAATGCATGCATGTATGTACATTGTTCTCACTGAACGTGTCTCAGCTTCTCATTTCCACTGATTTACACTTAATAAGTTGTTCAGGAACTTGGCTCCCTCAGCCTTTTTTTTGCATTGAATAAGTAGTGTTTTTTTTTTTTTTTTTTTTTTTTTGATGATTGGGAAAAACACTGAACATGATTTAAGGTACTTTTAGTATTTGGCAATGGTCAATGTATGTGCACGATTCCCAGTGTGAGGTAATTTAAAGGTTGTAAAATCTCTAAGCACAATATCAAAAATCTATAAATGCTTTGCAAAGTTTGTAAAAGTAAGACAAGATGTGCAGTTGTAAACTGCGTGGACAATGAGAAACAGGATTAATTCATTCAAACATGCTTGCAGGAAGGTATAAAATCAGCCGTGAAATCCTATCAAGTTCCATAGTAATTGCTTGTTCCCTCGCCATCATTTCTTCAACCCCCACAGTGAATCAGAGGCCAGTCCCTTTGCCCGTTGTAGTTTGTTGAGGTTGTGGTGTTGGGGGGAGAACAACGGATCCTGCAGGGACCACCCCATGCCATTTAATCTGTCCCTGCTCAAAGATAACACAAGGCATATGGTCCCTGTGGAGTCCAGGAAGATAGAAGATCACTAATACATTGTGCAGACAGATAAACCTTTCCCTCTGAAACTGAGCCTGCATCAACTTTCAAAACAAGAAGGATGGAAAAGCAGACAGAGAAGTGCCACTGGTTCTGGGGGCCAAACAGAGCAGAGTGGGAGTTAATTAAAACCCAAACAGTATCCAGAATAAAAGCAGTCATTCGAGAGTCTGGGATAAACATAATGGAGAGAGGGGAACTGAGGAAAAAAAGAAGAGCTGAGCTGTGAGTGAGCAGGACCATCAAAGCACCATCAGGAGCGCCTGCGTTTAAAGTGGAGTGTGTATTTATTTATAGAGGGCGGTAGTTAAGTTCACTAAGCTCCCTCTCTTAAAGCAAATAGACCCAGACTTTTTCCCTTTTTTTTTCAGCCTTATGAAAATTCACTTGGCCATAATTTGCAGAGAAGACGTATGCATATTTCATCAGCAGGCGCGTTTTGAAGAAATGGGCTTTTTCTGCATCTTCATCCGTATCAACATTGAATGAGGGGGAGTGTGTGAGCGGGGCTGCAAGGTTGTGAAGCCATCTGAGGATGTGTTGCACACTGGACATTCAAAATTGGTGTTAAGTAAACACCAGTGGGCTTCATATGACTGCTACACTGTCTTGCTATTACATTGTATGATTCACAGTGTCACTTTCCCCCACTTTGGCCATCTCTGTCTTCTTCCCTCTAATTACTACATCTTCTACTTGTTCTCCATTTCCACATCCCTCCCTCTCTCAGCCTCCACGTCCTCTCAGTCTCTCTTTCCCCCTCTCGGTTAAAGCTTTATGGGTCGTTCACTCCCTTCTTACTGTGAAATAATGAGCAGGCGGTTCTGAGCGACTTTGTAGCTGTGCGACTGTTTTGTGAGTTTGGATGTGGTAGCATCCCGGGGCCCAGAAGCCTCTGATGTACTTTCTGTAGCTGCCTCCGTGATTCCGCAGCGATTGTCTTCTTATCTACGGGGGGCAAAACACTGATATAATCCACCTTGTTAAGTGACGGCAGGGAGGTTGTTTTGTGAAAACTGTGTGACTTTCAACAAATGTGCTTTTCTAGAGAAAAGGGAAATACTCTGAGACCTGCAATTATCTGCCATCACTGAACAACACACTAATATGTCAGAGTACATAGAAAATAAGGCTGATAGACGGATAGAAAGTGAGCAAAAACAAAGAAAACATAAAAAGACAAAGCACCCCCTGGTGGTGTTCGCGTAACCCTTGTAATGCCTATATTGAAAGATGTTTAAAGAGTAGATCTGATTTGAATCCACAAACTAAAAATAGAAGTAGAGCTATAAAGGCATCAACTTCGAGCAATATTAACCACTTCACACTTTGAGAAGTGTTGGAGATATATATATATATATTTTACAGCAAGTGCCAGTCTGTGCAACACACATATCCCAGAGTAATAAAACCCAGCAATTTCTGAACCCCAACATGAATAATTCTGTATGAACAGGATGGGATGTTTTTTTTCATATCAGTGAATCATCAGCCAGTGCAGCTCTTTAGAGTCTGACTAAATGAGTGTAGAAGTTTAACTAATAACATTGCTATGTGTGTTTGTTGGCTATTGAATCTGATTGATAGTCCTGACCTTTCTGTTGCAGACTTTTACAGCCTGGGAGACATATGCACAGCGCAGACGGTGAGAAAATACAAAGGGTCAAAGAGGATAGACAGAAATCAATGATGGCACCCCACCTGTGCCTCTGGGCAACTTTGATGCTGGTTTGGGGTTCTTTGGTGCCCCCGGTTCATTCGGCACTGGCACCAGAGAATGAAGTACCACTTCGCCCAACTACATGGTTACCAGAAGGAAAGATCACCTCAGTAACTCTTCCTAAAGGGAGACTTCGAAGGTAACAAAATAAAATGCAAATCTAAGAGGAAATGCACTTACATTTAAATCAATCCACAGCTATGAGCTCAGTGCCAAAAATGACACAGAGGAGGTGGGGGTTTTGGTATACAGTAGATCAGTAGACCAGCATCTGACACATTGCTGAAAACACTTATTGCAAAATAGCCAATATTTGGCAAGTCACAGAAACACCGGGTAACATCCTGGTAACAACCTGGTTCTATCCTGTATCTGATCTGCTATTATTTTATTTTTCAAGCAGTTGCTTATCTTAGTTATCCTAATCTAAATTTTCATAACTAGCAAAAAAAATCCTTGAGGTGTATTAAAGGTTTGAGGTCCTGTAACATTAGGGGTGATGGTGGCTCAGAAAGTAGGGTCCAAGCCCCCGCTCTCTCTGTCTGTGTTGATGTGTCCTTGGGCAGGGTGCCTCACCTGCCTTGACTGATGCTGGTGGCCAGAGGCAAGGCCTTTGGTGCTAATTGTATACCCCGTATGAGGTGATGGAGGAGTTCCTCCATCTTTTCTGAACTTGCAGGTGTTTTTCTTACTTAAATGAATTTTTGCCTGTATTTTGTGTGTGTTGACATGATTGACATGTTTGCAGCTGGTTTTGTTTCGCAGCAGTTTTATGTACTTGCACTGCGCTCATCTAATATCAACACATGATTGATTAATTTAGATTTCAATTCTGTTACGGTCATTTTAATTGAACATACTTACAAGACAATTAATCTCAAAGCCCTTTACAATGTCAATTCTATCACATCATACAGATAGTTGATTTAAAGTTTTCCATCTAATTAAATCCAGCAGACAGCATTAAGCCACTGACTTTCAGCATTAACTCCAGTTGGATAAGCATGCAGAGACAGTAGACAGTTCATTTTATTGTGTTATCTACTTTGCAGCAATTACTTATAAAAAGAATTCAAGTAGCAACCGGAGGAGGGGGGGACTTTTAACAGGAAGAAACCTGCTGAAATTTAATTACAAAATCAATAGTAATCAATAAACAAACATTAACATTAAAAACTGTTCATCTTTAGTTTGAGGCAAAGGAATGCCAAAGGTTTATATAAGATCCTCCCCAGTTTCCTTAAAAGCCACTACTGTGACCAGTTTCCTTTGTCACTGGTGAAAAGGTGCCTCAACACAAGGTGGAACCAATTATTCAAAAATATGTGTTCATTAAACAGCAAACAAATTGTATTTAATAAGCTTGAAGAACAGAACAAAATTTGCTTAACTTGAGTTGCACGTATGTACCCCCTTCCAAAGTGACCATTGTCCATTCTGGCACATAAAAAAAAAAGGACTCTTCTGTTAGAAAATGTTATATAAAAGTGAGATCAAATCTTTTTTGGTGTTTCAAACCACCATTTTAAAGCCAAAAATATCTTGAATATATGATAAAGTTTTGCAAATTTTGTACAACCTTTGACAAGATTTTCTTAATCCCCTTTAGTTAGATACAAACCAAAAATACTGCTTAAGAATAAAGCTCAAAAAAAAAAAGCAAGACTTTTGCACATGAAAAATATGTTTGAAAATCAAAAGACAAGATGTATAAACTCACAAAAATGTCTGAACCACAACATGTCAATGCAGTGTGGAATCACAAAATTGAACATATAAAATCATTAAGGTCTATAGGTCAGCTACCGCATACAGTATGTTGATAGCAATGTTTGTTGACTTAAACTTTCATGATGCACACGTCACTGTGGCAAATTATACAGATGTGCTGTTATGTCTCAAGGAAAAAAAAAAAGCTATAAAAGTCTGGTAAATACTTTTACTCATTGTTAACATTGCTTTTAAATCCCACTGCAACATTTTCAAACATTTCCTATTTTTTATTTTTTTAACCTTTATTTTACCAGGAAGTCCCTTGAGATAAAATCTCTTTTTCGAGGGAGACCTGGCCAAGAGGCAGCAGTACAGTAAGACATATAAAAACACAGGACAACATAATAAAATCAATCATAAACTAGACTCTTGCATAATGATAAGTGTTCAATCAAATTGAAGCCAGAAACTAGTTGGGGCTTGGGACAATTAATTCAGCAGGTCATCTTTGAAATAACTTTAACATCTATCTGGCTTACTTTTAGTTCAGAGTATTAGGATGCTCTTACAGGAAGTTTCAAATTTTTTATGAAGTCACCTACAGTTAAACACAAAATATGAGTGTGGGACATAACAACATGCTTCTTAAGATGCAAACAAGCACTTCTGGAATAGATTAAACAGATTTATCTATTTTAAAAAGAATGATGTTGAAAATAAGGCTCCTGTAAACCCAAATTTGTATCTATTACTAACAAGCAAATCTCGCTCATTTGGACATCAGTTTTAGTTTTTCTTATAACAAGATAAATAAAGGAAAAAACATTAGTAAAAAAAAAAGAGCAAAAACCAGAAAAAGATAAATGAAATGTTTACAAAACCTAATATAACCTTAGAATCACATTTAATGAATAATTAGACCATGCTTCCATTGAGGTTCAAGTGTTGTTTAAAGTACTTCTTGAATAAAACTATTTTTAAGCTGTTATTAATTTTGGTCAGCCTCACATTTGTATTTAAAAAGATGTGCTGTTTTTTTTTTTTTTTTTGCCTAATGTAATATTCCAATCTTAAATGTTGTCTTAAAATAATCAAAATCAACAGAAATAAAAAGCTTGAAAATGTAATTTTTTGTGATAAAACTATTCCGTTTATTTCACTTATCAAACTAGTTGTCAAAGAAAAGGAACTTTTAAATAATATATTAGTTTTATTGAATGTCTGCTAAAAATCTTTGTAAATTCAGACCTTATTAAGCAATACCTTAACCAAATATGTAAAGAGGGGAAATAGTTTGGGTTCGTAAAATAATTTTTTTCAGAATATTATCTTCAAGCCCATAAACATTTAGTCCATGGTATAAAAGTCAAGCAACTAAGCCATACTGAAGCTCTTCGTTTTTTCTACACATTTTAATTGATCATTTTTATATATGGTTTTAATTCTCTTTTTTAATTTCAGTTTTTTCAAGTTATCAAATGTAACCCTTCCTGCCTAAATGTACCCTTTATTGTGTACACTTTTCACATATGATGTCTTTGAGGTGAATTTTCTTATTCCAAAATAATTCTGTCTGCTTTTTTTTTTTTATAGTATTCTAAAAGCTTTGTACCAAATGGATTTTTCCACATTTTTTTCTGTGTTGTTTTATTTTAGAAAGTACTTTTCAGAAACATGTCGACAACCATCCTCCTTAAAAGAAGAGAAACCACACAGAGGTGTAGCTCATTTGGTCTGAGCAATCCATAAAAGAGCCCCTGCTTTGCGTTCGGAAAGCCATGATCTAAAAATGATGTCTCCTCATGTGCTGCCGTCTGTCCACCCGAGCAGTCATGCTGAACTGCAAGGCAAATAATGGAGAGAAATTCTAATTCGGAAAGTTAATCACTGTTAAATAGGCAACTAAGTGCCCTTGAAAATGACATTGTCTCACATCTGTTTGGAAATAAGCACCATCTGTACAAGATCATAAATAATTGTGCTTCTACTTATGGAGAACAAATATTTATCAAGAATAACTGATGCAGTTATAGATTCTCATTAAGCAAAGCTAACTGCAGGAAAATTGTATAGCACCTTTTTTTTAAGTTCCAGAAGGATAAACAAAAAAAAAAAAATTGGTTTCATTTGCTGTTGAATTCATCAGTGGGAATGGATATTTATGGCTTTATATGATAATCAGTCTACACCCCCCTTTTTGGTATCACTATTGTGCATGAAGGAGAAGGAAAACAATAAAGTAGAACACTTTTGCAAATAAAGTTAAGCTTTCTTTAATTACCAAAGAATTAAAAAAAAACCCTAACCTATCTAAAAAAAAAAAAAAAAAAAAAAACATTCAGGAAAGTAAAGGAATGCTGCACACAGCCTTTACCAGGTAATATCTCGTCTTTGCAGCTGAACTGAAAGAAGATGTTATCTCTTTTGATGCTTTCTGTGAGGAATGAACTCGGGTCTCATGGGTATCTTTTGCTGTCTGATCGCAGGTTATATTTCACACTGAAGAAGAAGACCTCTGTGATGTGGGTGACCGTGAGCCCCTGTCACCTTCCTATTGAATGGAGCCTGGCTGCCCGCACCCTGAAAGACAAACCACTCAAAAACCTGCAATGTGAGTACAAAAACAGCCCCTTCCCATATCCTAAAGAGCATCACTAAACCTGACTAAGCTGAGATGATCAATTTAGATGTTATCATCACCATTTTCGGGTTTATTGAAGGACAACACGGCTAATCCTATATGAAGTTATGTTCATATGGGAAAGGTGACTTTAGGATGGAGAAGATTATTAACGATTAGAAGTATATAATTTACCAACGTTAACATCCTCGGTTTTGTTTACTGCTACTAGTGTATCAAGATATTTTTTTTATGAAGAAGCTAGGGTAGTTCTGACCTCAAATTATTCTCTATGAAGGTTTCTCTTTCCAGTTAGAGTGTTATCAGTACATCCTGGCCATTTGTTCCTGCTGAAAACAGGAGTAATGGTATATATTTTAAACCACTCTTTCACAGAGGGTGGGGGTGTACCATCAATTCTGGGTGTCACTTTGTTGTATTGGGTTTGCAGTTTTAAGGTATCATAAAACATGAAACAGTGAAAACGGCTTACATCTTTTAGATTCCTACACTTCTAGAGCAATGAAATACCACTGGGTTTCACACTGCTGCAAGATTCTGCAAAGCAAACTGGTTAAATAAGCTCAAAGGAAAGTATATAGCAGAATTCCACATCAAATTCGATCTGCAATCAAAGAATTCAAAGTACGGTACACCTAAAATAAATCTTCTTTTGGAACTAACCAGAAAGGTTCTTGGATAAAAAGAGGGACTGCTTCATTGTGTTTTCCAAGTGCTTCTTTCCTGGTTACCTGAACAAGCTTTTCCACATGTAAAAATGGCATTATGAAGTTCTAAAATGACACATAAATCATTCAGACTGTGAGCTTGTGGGTCTCCATCTCTCTATCCTGAATTATTCACTTTGATTCTGTAACATTTAGTCTCAACTGAGGAAGGATATTTCAGCTCCAGGAGACATTAACTGAAAAAAACAAGTGGTGTTTTTAGCTTTTTTCTGTTTGTTTGTCTTTTCATCTATTGCATTGTTTAAATGAAGAGCGTGCATAGACCGAAACAAAAACACTTGTCTGAATGAAAGAGAATCTATTGAAGTGGTATTTGAAATGTCATCTTTCAGTAAATTAATTAGGTGCAGAGGAGCTTTTACCATATCTGGGTTAAAAAGTTGTTGTTGTTTTTTTTTCTGGGAGATTGTGGTTAAGCCTGTGCTCATATATGCACAGCTCTTTTTAGTGTGCAGCTGCTGCTATAACTAGATAATCTTTAAAAACCTAAGTTTGAGTGTATCACCAATGAAATATGCTTTTACAGGCAATGACACAGCAACAAACGAGCATATTGTTTGTCATCATGATATAGAAGTATGCAAAAGCCTGACCTTGCATGATAGGCTGTGAATTATGTCCAATTTTAAGGTAAAGTCTAGGGATGCACGATATAATCGGCCCCCTATCGGTATCGGCCTGTATCGGCCTTAAAACTGACTATCGGATATCGGCCACCCCACCGATATTTAACTCGATATTTGATCAGCTTCTGAGTTTCTAAAGTCTAAAAAAAATAATAATACTACTTCTTCTTCTTCCTCAAAAACTTCTTTTTTACAGACTTAAAAACTTCTAAAGACGAGGGAAAAAATATTGATACATTAAAATATCACAATAACTTCATATGCTGATATATTGCCATTTAAAAACACCATATCAATCTCTTTTACTAATGAAATATTGCTATATGTACCCCGAAAATTCACGAAATTTTGCCATATTTTTATATGTTCATATATTGACGCGGTATCGATCGATTTTACTAACAAAATCTCACAAGAATTTGCAAAATATCACGAGAGTTTGTAACAGAACGATGAAGTTTCACGAGATTTTGAAAGTAAAATAGATCGATATCGCGTTTTTAAAAATCAATTTGATATCAGCATATGAAAATATATTTGACTATATTATTTTTCAAAGTGTCAGAAATGGATAACAAAACTGCTATTTTCAATGACTACTTATTTTTGTCCAGCTTTAACATTGGTATCGATATCGGTTATCGGCTACATGAGTTTTAAAATATCGACATATCAGATATTGGCCAAAATCCCAATATTGTGCATCCCTAGTAAAGTCTTTACCTCAAATTCATACACAAACAACTCTTCTGTTATGTTTTTCTTTTGAGTATTCAGTTTTACTTTGCTTCATGTATTCTAGTTTTAGTGGTTTAATTCTTATTTTGGTGTCTTCTCTGGTTATTTTTCAGTTTTCAGGTTTTTATTTGTTGCCCTCTGCTGCCCTCTTGTGTTCTCCTTGTTCCCTAGCTCCTTTCCAGTCTGCTATGTTCACACCTGCTCCCCGTCTGCTCGTTAGTCCTCTCTTTGTTCATTCTCCCATAAATACACTCCTTGTGCAGTTCCTCAGTGCTGGTTCCCCGTCTAACTTCCTCCAACTCCGTCTCTCTGAGTCTTCCTCATCGTGATTGTTTTTCCCCTGATGTTTCCATGGTTTCTGGTTTGTTTGACTTTTTTTCACGTTTAATTTTTGGATTTTTTGGATTCCTGCCTCAGTTGTCTCTAAACTGTTCATTAAATCATCAAGAAACTCACCTCTGCTTCCCAGCCTCTACATTTGTGTCCACAAACCACAACCAAATCCTGACACATGGAGTAAATTACCTGTTCAAAGTTAATTGAAAATGTTTGTTTAAATATTGAATTGATATAGATGGATGCAATGTGACTTTCTTTATATGATTACTCGATCATCAAGGTTAGAGTTTTTAAATTTCCTTGTATTAAAAGAAAAGCAAAAGTTTGACTTTATTAAAAAAAAAAGGTGAATTATCCGATAGCTATATTATTATGTATAGGAGCTTTAGCTTCCTTACTTTAGATCCAATACACAATTTCAAGGATTGCCGTTTCTTACCTTTACACAAAGATATGAGTTGAGTGATGTCTGCTGGTGCTTTTCATTTAGCCCTTTGCATTTTTGAACTTTTGCAGACATCTAAGAAAATACTAAAACTAGTTTCTAGATCAGTTTCTCAGTGAGATGCATTACATAACAATTTATTTAGTGGTCATTTTGCTCATTCACAACCTTGTATTTCTGCAGTTTAAATTTAAAAAAAAAAATTAAGTTACTAAACAAGCTATCTGACCATGTGTCAAATTCTAGTATCTTTAAGATTATTTTCCAGTTTTATAGAAATAAATTATTTTAGGTATTTCCTTTAATCCAACTTAGAGATGGGAGGTATAAATATAAAAAATCTGTATAATATTTATAAAATAAAAACAATACATATTGAAAGCAATACTTGATGCTCTTAAGGAAAGAAAGACAGTATGTAAATGGTAATTTTGACAATATCCACTACACTTTTCATTTAAGGATTGGCATAGAGTTTATCATTACTATAATAAATCGTAATTCTTGGTATAATGGCAAAAATAGCCAATTCCTAATCTACCTCCAGTATATCCTGTTGTAAAAGAAATTGACAACTTTAAAACAATATTTAATGTTTAGAGCAGAAAAAGAACAAGTATGAAGCGGCTTGTTTTTATGTATGAAATGAAAAGAGATTCAAGGGAAATGGCACCACAGGTTTGCAAGAAATGCATACCAATGGGTATAACTTTGAGGTAGTGGTTAGATAAAGACAAAAGACAAAGCTGGTAAAGCCTAAAATAAGAATGTGCTGCAGGGCTTTCTTGAAGGACATTGTGGATTATGGCAAAAGCAATATATTGTAGTTAAAAAAATGCAGAGATTGTTGCGTTAGAAGTTGTATCGCTATTTGTCTTTGCATTTTTAATTGTATTGCTTTTTTGTACTGTAGCTTTTGTATTTTGTTGAGTCTTCTGGGCCACCGTCTGTGCAATAAGAAATTCTTTTGAGGTTTCTATGAAAGATGTGAACAGTGTAGCTCAATAAAGTGTCAGGAAAAATTACATGTTTCCACATTTTCAAGGAAAAGTTTAAAAAGGATTCCCTGTATTTGTATTCAACTAATTTACCCTCACAGATCTAAAAAAATAAAGAGCAATTAAGCAAGTATGGTTATCTTGGAGGTGCACCTTGACACCCACAGTTCAGGTGGGAGAATGTTTTGATCAGGCAGCTATTAATGTTGCACTGCACAGATCTGGCCTTTACACAGAAAGAAGCAAGAATAAAGCTGTTGTTCAAACAAATCCATTAAAACTCATACCTGCAGTCTTAAACTATGCATGCAACATCAAATATTTAGAATAAGGCGTTCTACTGAGATATGACTATATTTGATGGGTTTTCTTCTACTTGCAAAACACTGCACATTAACCTGAACATACTATCCCCACTGCGATATACTGCTGTGCAACTTAAGCTAATTAATGTCATGTTTTGATTCCATAAAATTCTCACTTGTCTTAATTATTTGTTTTTTACGTGAACTGTTAACACGGTCTGCAAATGGGTTTTAAACAAGCAAAATATATATTTTGACATGAGTTAGACATTAATACAGAACTAAATACTGGTTTTCTTTCCTTTTAGGGAGCACCAAGAAAAGCATGCCTGAAATTTGGTGGCGAGGTCCTGGAACAGAAGTGAAAATCCACAGCTTCAGCGGTGATACAGCAGACACCTACAGTGGCCCTTCCCATCCCCGCGCCTCTGTCTATATACTGAGGCTGCGCTCAAAGCAGCAAACCACTAAAGCTACAGTGTTTCTCCATGAAGGCCCAGGGCCCTTAGGCATCTTTCCTCTACTGCCAGCTGACCCGCGAGTTCACACATTAGGTGTTGGTATGACCAGCGTAACCCTCAGCTGGGCACCGAGTGCCTCCATAAAAAGCCTCCCAAAAGCAAAAAACAGTTTTGAATACTGTGTTCTCACAAACTCTCTGCAAAACTACCCCAGCCTCTGTGCAGTAAATGAGAGGAAGAAAATAGAAGAAAATCCGAATCGAGGCAAGGAAGGGAAAAAGGGACAAGTGACATCATGGCCAGTCTTAAAAGAGCTGTGGTGGGAGGAGAGGGACAGTTATCCTGAATCCCAGACTCTGCCATCCACACTTACAGATGATTTGGATGATCTCCAGTGTGCATGTCAGGGGACAGAAAACGTTTGCACCGTCTCCGAGCTCCTGCCTGACACCTCATATTACTTTGATGTTTTTGTGATAGATAAGGTGAATGGGACCAGTGCAGCATACAAGGGGACATCTGCGCGGACACATGAGGAAGCACGGGCTGCAGTCGTACCACTAAGAGAAGGAGAGCTGAGGTGGGTGACCTTTCAGGACAGAGGCTCAAATTGGCAGCAGTTCTTCAGTTTCCGCCCTCGAGGGTGGCAGCAAAGTGGCCTCCTCACCTTGCAAAGCTGTGGTGGAGGTGAAAAGATAACAGTAACTGTCTCTAGCAAGGGACAGGTGTTGACCTCTCAGAAGGTGGGTGCAGATTTAATCCACATTTGGCTCCAAGGAAGTCCTTCCTATCTTATTCTCTTGCAACAAGACGAAACAACCACTAGCCAGGTAACTAAAGTTACAGACGCCGTTCAATTAGGAGGTTTAAAAGCTTCAGTTAAAATGCAGGTTTCATCTGCCTACCACCGCAGAGGGGTGCCATCTCTGCCCTCCACCTTGCAGATAAAATCTTTCAATCGGCTGCGTGGCTGCAACAGCGTCACCCTGGCCTGGATGGGAACAGAGGAGAGAAGCTTATACTGTGTGTATCGCAGAAAGCTCAGTAACTTTAATGAAGAGGCGGGGGGAGCATCCGCTCTGACTGCTCCTTGTCTGGGCCCAGAGTCTCGCTCTGACACTGAAAGGGTTCTCTGCAAGTATTTCCAAGAGCTGAATCCTCGACGGGCCGTAACCACAGCTGTGATCGGGGGCCTGGAGCCAGGAATGGCCTATGTGTTTGATGTCTATCTAATGAGACGCTGGGGGATCCCTATCAAATATGCCAGCAAGATGGTGAAGACCAGAAAGGAATGTTGAGATGCTGCCCCCTAGAGGTGGCTTACAAGTTGTCCCTATTATGGGAAAGTGCATCAACCCCGGGTATGCTGTAAAGACAGACCAAGAGCTCAAAGCCATTTGACTGTTGTCAAGAGACATTTTTGGGTAAAAAAAAAGAAAATAAAATGTTCTCTTGAAAAAACTGTGGTCAAATTCAAACCCTACTTTATCAGAACGAGTGGACGACAAGGATTTGGGAAGGATGTACACACCAGCAAAAGTGCATAAAATTTTACAAAACAACTTTTGTGCTCTTTTCATTTAGTTCCTCATCGTTGACCATCATAGTGACAAGCCAGCTGTCTGAGTGCTTTTTAATAAAAAAGTATCTGTGTAAACAAGAGGCGGGTTTGTGACGACAGAAGTAATTATTAAAACAACAAAGAAGACTGTGCCAAATTTGCACCTAAACAGATGGGGCAACAAGGAGAGGAGATCAGAGACGGAGGGATTTGCAGCATGTATATTCAGAGCTGCATATTTTACAGGCTAATAAAACAGGTGGAAACGATCTGAAGATGCTAAATTCAAAGTCTGTATTTGTCTTTTTGTTCTGCTTTTGCATGAAGCAGTGTGAAATTTCTAGTGACTTGCCTCATTGTCTTTGATGTATTCTTGTGCTGCTTCAAAGTCATCAATAAATACTAAGGTATCTGTATAATCTGGAGTGATGGATTATTGTGTATATGCCCCATGAACTGGAATCTGTCATTGAGTAGTTTATGTTAGGTTTTAACTTTAACCTACTCCTTTCCGACCTTCAATGATTTTAATTGGTCAGAAGAAATTTGCTGTAAAAGAGACGTAACATCTAAATACTCTGTTTGATGGTACGGTAAGTTTACAGTCCCAGATGTGTTTTTTGTCAGCCCTGATAAATGTTCCAAAAGCCTTCAAATAAATTAATTTTATATTGGTGTTGGATAGTCTCATTTAAATCTACTCTTTAATTTGGGCATATTTTATGGTTTTAGGGAAAATCATATTTTTGAAAAAAAATTGCTGGCAGAACTATTTGTATTTCTGTTACTAATGCTATGAACAGCCCGACTAAATCAACAGGACAATAATTTTTCTATAAAAATTCAGTGTTTCACTAAGATGGGGCACACAGAAAAAGGCATTTTTGATAATTTATATATATATATATATATATATATATATATATTTATATTAATAAAATGTACAATGCAAAATTGGTTTCCAGAAATGTTTTACCATCGCTACACTGCTTCATCTCTTCTAATTAAACGTACTCTGTTTTTCTTATGTATTTACAATCTTGTATTAAAAGGTATTGACAGCTAGACAGTACTTTTAAAATGCATAAAAATCATCAAGATAAAAATATATCTTAGCATTTTCACAAAAGTAAAAGTTTAATTTTCTTACTATTTATTCTTCGAGTAAAACAATAATGTTTTACTGTGTTTACATTTTTCTTTAAAGCTAAATTTTGGTCACAGGAGAATAAGACCAAACATTTATCTAGTTAGGTTTTGTTGGAAGATGCAATTACATATATATACAAAAAAAACAAATGTTCAATCTTATCAGGCCCACTGATTCATAACTGATTCTGATCAAGTTATGCCCAGTATGCCAGGCTAAAATGACATTTATTAGCTGGGCTGAATATTCCAGATGTCTCAAATGCATTTCTTCCTAGTCAGAATTGTAAGATATCTATCTGTACATTTCTTACTAGTAGGAATGTAGTTTTGACAGGGAAGAATCTTATTTTAGAGATCAACGAATGGAACAATAGAGAGGACAACGCTTGTAATAAATGTCAAAATAGCCTGCCATATCATGTGGGCCCGTTTTCTTAAAATGTATCTGTCTTTCTGTCTGTCTGTCTATCGTATATTTTTTTGAATATTTATAATTATGTATCATATTAATGATATTGCTTTATTATTCAGTTAATTTATTTATTAAGTATTGATGTATAGCGGTTTAGTACAAATAAAATAATTTATATAACGAATTATGCTGTCAGAACCAATCAAAGAATGCCTACAGCATTACGTAAGCACGTCTTTTCACGTACGGAAGTACATGACAGGCCAGGGCGCCAAATTGCTGTTTAGAGCTTGAGGTGCTTAGAGAAAAGGGACCGGTTACTTGAAATCGTTAAAATAATCGACTAAAGTCGCCAATAACCGGATCTTACTGACTCTTAAAACAGAAACTCACGATGGGTTTGCTCGAGCGCTGCCAGGAGCTGTTCAACACCTCCAACCTGTACGAGGTACTGGGTGTAAACAAAGAAGCGAGTGAAGCAGACATACGAAAGAGCTACTACAAAGTTTCTCTGAAGGTCCATCCAGACAGGGCACCAGAAGACCCGCGAGCCACTGAAAAGTTTCAGGTTCGCTTTTTTTATTGTCAGCTGTCCAACCGGCGCAAGCTAGGAGCTAATCTAGCTAACTGCTGCTAACCAGTGGTAATAAGGAAAACCTCGTCATAGCGATCACAGTTTTTCAATGCAGCAGTACATGCACGTTTGTTTGGTTTTTACAGAGTATTAATTTGGGCAAATGTAATTCATGTTTAATGGCTAAAATGACACATGATTAAATTTTGACTCCAGGTATTGGGGAAGCTCTATGCGGTGCTGAGTGATAAGGAGCAGAGGGCAATCTATGATGAGCAGGGGGTGGTGGATGAAGAGTCGGATGTTCTCAGTCAGGATCGCTGCTGGGAGGAGTACTGGAGGCTGCTGTTCCCTAAGGTAATAATTCCGTAAAAAAATTCCACTGGACTTGGTTTCCAAGACTTGAAGACGTTTCGCCACCTCTCCAGGAAGCTTTCTCAATTCAAATGTCTGGATCCGCAGTGAGTTTGAGTCTTATATAGACAAGGCCTTGTATCGCTTGGAAACATGCAAATGGTTATCCAAGCGATACAAGGCTTTGTCTATATAACAGACAGGGGTTTTAACCAGCTGTTTCAATAGCTTGCGGTGTGAACGTAGCGTCAAACCAAATCTGTGCATCAAGGGTTGCTGGTTCTCATCTCCTAAAGGATCCATTTAGTTTTTAATCAGTTTTTGTTGTTTCACAAAAAAATATTTAGTTTTACTACTTTGGTTTTGCTATAAATTCTATGGACTTTAAGTATGTTTATCTCTGATTAAAATCGCAGGCTTAACCTCATACAAATCTTTCTGTTACATTTTCTTAACAATTTTCACAATAGTAAAATTAGTTTTTGAGCTTGTCTTAACAACTTTTGCAGCCAAAATCATAAAAGTCATGTAATACTCTGTCCTCTTCCAAGACTGATGCCCTGCATCGATGCAAAATGTGAATACTAGAGACCTTGCTACTGTTTTTATCTCTTTCCTAGATCACGGTGCAGGATATTCTTGAGTTTGAGAAGAAATACAAGGGCTCTGATGAAGAGCGTGAGGATGTCATCCGGCTCTACATGCAACATGAGGGGGACATGGACGCCATCACTGCTTCGGTTCTCTGCAGCTCTCAGGAAGACGAGCCCAGGCTGTGCAGCATCATCCAGGAAGCTATCAAGAGTGGACAAGTGGAGGCCTTCCCTGCTTTCACCAAGGAAAGTAAAGCAAAGAAGAGGGCTCGCAGGAAAAGGGTGAGAACTATACAGAAGTAAAAAATAAAAATATGCAATAAAATGAAAAAGATCCTCAAGCTTAGGTATTGTTTTATTGGTTTTTCCATTGTGATTTTTTTTTTTATGGCCAAAGTTTTCTGGTAAACAATAGAAAAAAAAGTTCTAATACATACCTCTTTCTGGTATCATGCAACGACTGCACATAAACAGGTAAACCTGTGTATCTTTACTAACAGTGTGCTTGGAACTGATCTTTCAGGCTGACCAGGAGCAACAAGAAGCAGAGGAAATGAAGAAAGAGATGGGCCTTAATGATGAGGATGAGAGTCTTGTCATGATGCTAAAGGTATTACCTCCTTACACATAGGGACTAACGCAACGCTTTCTCCTAATTACGTCTTACTTTTATCTCTTCCTTCTTTTGCAGCAAAAGCAGCAGTCCAGAGAGAAGAATTTTAACAGTTTCCTCTCAGATCTGGAAGCAAAGTACTCCAAACAAAGCACCAAACCACAAAAAGGAAAAAAAGCCAAAAAGTAAATGTTAGAAAAAGCTAAATAAATTAAGTATTTTTTTTTTTTTTTGTAGTTCATATAAAATCATAAATGTATTCAGGATAACTAAAACTGTTTCTGCCTCCTAGTTCCCAATGTAACACAAATATGTAAGTGTTGTTAATTCTTGTAACGTGCTGTAAAGTTTCTATAAATAAATGCAATTGTTTAAATCATTTGTATTTAAGTTTGTAAAACACAGGCAATTGTATGTTATTTCTTATTATCCCTTGTAAGAAATAAGTAAAGAAACTACTATTTATGCACTAACCCTGATGTGACTTGTCAGAGTACGACCAGTTGGCTTTGCTCAAATAAAGAGCAAAAGATGACATTAAATACACCATTTTGTACAGACATGAATAATTTCTTATTTACACATATTCTGTATGATTCCTACATTGTAGGATGATTTCAGCAGAAGCACCTAGTTGGTAAAGATCCTCCCTGTTTTTACAACAGATGGTTGGATTTTGTAACCTGACAACAGCCAGATGCATGTCTAGCGCTAGACATGCATCTGGCTGTTGTCAGGTTATGGATTTTGCACCCAACAGGTTTTCTGTTTTTGTTTCGAAGGTAATACAGTACAAAGCTCCCTGACATCAGAGAGGGCGGAAAAGGTGCTTTTTTTTTTTCATCCTATAACTTTTTATTCTGCATAGTCATTCACCCTTAACAGCAACACAGTTGGGCATGTTATACCGCATTTTCACATAAAGAAATACTCATTTTTCTCATGCATAGCCACATATACAACCCATACTAAACAAAAAGTGATAGTTTTTCTGTTTGGCAGGCCCATAAGGTGATTTCTGAAGTACAAAAATAGGCCTTCAAATATAATTCAGTCATATATATATATTAATAAAAAAAAACTTCAAAACAATGCAGGCAAAGATTGATAACGGGTAGGTTGTGGAGATCAGTGGCAAACTATAAGCCAGGCCTGCTGGATCTGGATGAGAGGCCGCCTCTGGTATAGGAGCGGGGTGGAATAGACAAAGGAACAGAAGCAGCTGCTGGAGAGGAGAGATATATAACAATAAAATTAGTTGCTGGCAAACCTTAACCATTATGCTGCTCATAAAATTTACTAGCAACTGTCTGGAATAATTAAACTGAAATCCAGCCAAGTTATTTTACTGACATGTGACAGGGGCCTGAGACTCGGGCTCTTCTTCGTCTTTTATGGGCGACTGCCCCAGCGGGTGGTGAGGAAAGGAATCCAAAAAAGATGAGCTGCTGATTCCAAGACTGATACCAGTCACACCAATTCCCAGAGAGTCTGTTGATAAGAAGGAATAAATAAATACATAAGTCAGTAACTACAAGACGAAAAAAAAATTAATCCAGGATAAATCAAGCTCCAACAAGGGCTGAGGGTTAAAAGCAAAAATAAAAAATATCAACCTCAGGGTAATGCTATTTATAGTTAAAAATGTATGTGTTTTTCATTTTGTATAATTGACCTACAATAAGTGACTTACAGCTAAGCAACCCCCCAAAATTCACTCTCAGAACCTAGAAATATTACATACGACCAAATAAAAGAAATGTTCCAACATCGTGGCGTTTGTTCTGGTCAACACAAGCATGGGAAAGACTGACACTAGTTTTCAGACCGTTGTTAATAATCTAAAGACACTAGCTCTTTATAGAGGGCTGCATCCAAGCATATGGTTACATTTTGATAGGAAGGAAAAAACGTGTGTGAAAAAAGTGCACCAGAAACAGAGACCATTTACTTTAGTAAATGTTCACACAACACGGACTGGCCCTGACTCATTTTGCAGCTCCACATTTGGTTGTTCAGCACAGTGAGGGAAAAGTGCATAGACACCAATAAATTCAAAGTTTTCTTTTCCTCCAGGTGGAGTTTCTGACCTGTGGCTACAGAGGCTCTGCCCGGCCGGCCCTGCCCGATGTTGTCCAGCACAGTGAAGGAACTACGGTAAGGAGTGTCGGACTAAAACACAAAATCACAGCAGACTGATATTAAAACATGCAAACACACAATGAAAGCTATAAATCATATTAAAACAATCCTGTTTCATTCTATGAGGAACGCTAAAAAAACTCACCCTGTATGTGCGAGTTGTGCTGGGTCGAGAGAGGACGTCCTGTATGTGGTGACGATCTCTCGGTATGGAGCTGCGAGCTTCATCGTGAAAAGCACTGTTGGCACGACTAGGAGGGCCTTTATGACGCTGTGAGACAGAAATAAGAAGAAACAGCTTTTTGTGTGACATCAATGCTATAAGCTTTGGTGCATTTCATCACAATTTTTATGTGAAACAATATTTGGTAAATTTCTTTATTTATAAATGATCTTCTGAAACGTATTCAGCCCCCTTTATTCTGGTATCCCTAAATAAAATGATGTGCAAACAGTTTTTTCTGATTACTGAATACAGTCTGTGTTTGATTCTCAGTATGCATATAACTGATGGTAAAGGGCCTCCAAAGTTTGCTTTGAGAACCTTAGCGAACAAAGTGCAGACAGATAAGTAATTACGTAATTTCCCTCTGGGATTATTATGTGACAATACACATTTGTCCTCTTTTTTTATGTGAACAAAAAACATAAAGACAATACAAAATCAAAACCAAACGAAAGTGCATCTGGGATTATTAAAGTATGTCTGATTCTGAGATAAGGGAAAACGCTGTAGAGAAGTTCATAGCTGGGTTAAGTTATAAAATAATATTTAAGGCTTTAAACATATCCCAGACTCTATGTAAACCATTGTCTCAACATAAAGAGTTGGACAGAACTGTTATGTTTGACAGGCTTGGCACGGAGAAGATTGACCACAAATTGAGCTTTTCTGAAACAGTAATGAGAAGAAAGCCAGCATCATGCTGTGGGGGTATTTGTCCACCAGGGACAGAGAGCCTGGTCAAATATACGAAACGCATCAGCATCAGGAAAATGAAGTTAGACAGCCAGCCAGGGCTGCTATTATATAGTTTGGATCAGGACTTGAAATTTGCTGTTAAAAGATGCTCTACATTTGATCCTACTGTCTCTGGGCTGTGAGAAGATTACAGATATAACCCAAAATGATTGCAAATGTTATTGCAGCCCACACAAATCACCATCAAGAAGTTATGCAGAAATGTAAAATGGTCTAAAATCCTGATAAAACAAGTTTTTATCCAGTGAGACGACAAAATGCATAAAAGGGTAGGAATAGTTTTGAAGCAGCATACGGTAAATGACTGTTTTAGGGTAACTGATACCAGCCATACTGGTTCTGGTGGTAATCTATACCTGTGTGAGCTTTGACTGCACTCCTCCATGAGACGACTCAGAATCTCCGGTTCCAATGGGGGGAAGGGGGGTGTTGCGGCTCAAGGGCAGCAGTGGAGATGTCAGTCGGTCACTGACTGTGGTTCTGATGGAGAGAAAGTGGATCGCTTTCAGAAGCAAACAATTTATTCGTTTTTTAATTTGTCACCTTACAGTTTAACTTTTATTTGACTGCATCTAACTTTAAAGTATGAAATGTTTTAACCCCTTCTGATGAAAAGTACTTGGTTCATGGATTATCATTTGGCAAATGGATCCAAGTTAGTTTAAACCAAAGTTTGGGTCAAATTCTCAAAGGTTGAGATGATCTACTGCAATAACTCTAGTTGTCATGTTTACCAAGATATACAAGAAGGAAAAGGCTTTAGTAGGGTTAATGCCATGTCTAACTCACAGACGTGTCCCGCGGATAACCTCATCCAGGTGTCCCCCTGTGCCAGAGTGACTTGAGTTAGGAACAAGGGGCAGTAGGTTTCGGGGAGGAGGGTTTCGGCAGTGAGCTGATTGCAGTGGACGAGACAGCGAGGAGGAGCTCTGCACCAGGGCCCTACGAGGACGAGGTTTACTGGAAGGGACAGCGCTAGAGACGGGCCTGTGAGATGCACGCTCGTTCGGCTCCCTGCATGGAGACAGAGAAAGATGCAGAGCTGCTGATTGGTTCAGCGCCGGGTGTTTTAAGCCACAAACAAAACAGTATCTGATCAAGGCTTTGCATCTTTTCTTTTGCCAAAATCTGATGGTAAGAATGGTAAAATGTTTCCATACTGGCTTCTCTCCAGCACAGCCAAGTTTCTCTGCTGCAGGGGAATGCTGTGAATCACGATGAGGTCGTTCAGGTTGTGCTGCGCTGATGCCACCCCTACAGGCGCTCTACCAGCCTGAAGGTGGAAGAAGAGGAGTGAGAGGAAAAAACATGATAGATGGATCAAACAACATTTTTTGAAACCAGAGTAAAGAACAGCTAGTGAAGAGGAGACAAAAAGAAAGGATTCCCTGGAGGAATGTGGTTAGTTATTTCAAAATACAAAAAAATGAATCAGCAATCATACAGCTAAGGTCCCAATTAGAATAAAACCCTCTGATCTTGTTATAGGTAACTAGAGAGAAACATTATTCAAAATAAAAACTAAATAAAACAAGCTTTGCATCTCTGCAATGTTTTGAAGATGATTAAACACAGTCAAATGGGATGCTTGAGTGTTAATCAACAGGAACGAGCACAGATATTCAGAATAATGAGCCTCTACAGATGGCTTGATGCTTTAAGCAGGAGAGTTACATACAGCGGAAGGCCTTTTCTGCTTTTTGGATTTCCACCTGGAATTGTTCTTTGAGCCGCTTGACTTTGTGTTATTTAGAAAAGGGAGAGGGGATAGCCACGACCAAAGAAAGACAGAGGATAGAGGGAAAGAGGGACGGGAAAGTAGAGAGGACAGAAAAGTAGAGTCATAAAAATTTAAGAAAAGCAAAATATACAAAAACAGCAGGTTCAAAAAAAACATTTCAAATATAAGGTAGAATGAGAAGGGATGGAGACAGTTGGAGGTGAAAAGTTACAGGCAGGAATGAAAAGCCTCAAATACTGAACTATCCACACTAACTGGAAAACTCTGACAAAAATGTTTAAATAAGGTTTTATGATCATAATCTTTAACAGAAAATTTGTCAAAAAACAAGCATTTAATTTAATTTATTAAGTAGGGAATTAAAGATACTCATGGTCAAATATTTTGGTAAAACCAATAAATTTTACTGTGTAAGAATCCACCTTAAAATAAAAAAAAAGGGCACCTGGTATTTTCAATTATCTTTGTCCCTTTGGAAAATCTTTCTGGATCATCCAGGGGCGGCTGCTTCTTTCCTCTCTTCATCTAAATAACTGGTTTATTATCCTGCTTATGGACTCTGTGACGGGTCATATTCTGTTTCCTGGACAGATTTTAACTCGGCGTCTGAGATTTCAAACAGTTAGTAAAAATACCGTTAAAGTCTCACAAAGTGTACAAACTGGGCTGCCATTGTGCGGTGCCCAGGGAGCAGTAATAAGAGACAGCATCTTAGATCCTCCACCAATCAACAGGGGTCAAAAAGTTCTTCACCACAAAGGAACCAATCGGAGTGTTTGTGGCAATAAAACATCATCTTATTCCCACCTGATGGTTAAAGTGAAAAGTTCCAGGAGAGCTTGTTACATGCCTGTTTGCATATAACATCTCCAATGAGTGCTATGATACTTTCATGCAGCCCCTTAAATATCTTACCATTCTTATGCTCATTACATAAACTGGGGCAAATGTTTAAATGTAATGAGCCAGAGAGAAATAGGTCTCTGTGCCCTGTCAAATTTATAACCTCATGAGAAAGGAAGTCATAGATTAATAATCAAAAGCAAAAACTCTGAGTGACCTAAAAAAATATAGAACATCTAAAAAGCGTCAGTGACATACATTTGATGATTTTGAGTAAGCAAAGGTGATTTTAATACATAAAAAAACGTATTTTATGACTAGGATTTTATGTCCCTCCTCAATAAATTCGGTCAAATTATAGAATGGACTAACTAATCTGTGTAATATTATGCCTCTTCGATAAGGGAAAGCTTTAACACATCGTTATCTGGAGTTATAGTCATTTTCTTATATTGTCAATTAGTTTTCATGAGATAGGCTGAGATCAGTCACTAATGAAAAAGGTTTTTATGGGATGTTAAAAGAAAAGAAAGCTCAGAATAAATTATCTGATCTACAAAGACTGATATTTATTCAATGAAATCCCAAATTTCATTTTTTCCCCCATAAGCAGTCTCTTGTCTAGTCCCCCTTAAACCACTGACCTGGAGCTGTGGTCCAGCTGCGAGCGGCGGCACCCGACTTTGACCGAGTTTTGGAAGCATGGGAGGCAGCATAAAAGGATTCTCAATCTCTGGGTGGAAAGGGCTCAGTTTCCCAGAAATCGTCTCTTCACCTGTTAATTAGACAAAAACATTCCAATCTCCTCTCCAATATTAATATATATAATTATTTAAAGTAACTACAGATGTTTTTTCATTCATTCATTCATTCATTCATTAATTCATGAAGGAAGTAAGGAAGGAATTTTTATTTAGGTTTAATGAACCGTTTTCAAAATAGCCTAGCTTAATGTGTGCAAAGCAGATAAATTCTGTATTACTGGAGGTGCAGCACTCCCAGTGACGTTGAACCAACTCTTTCATCCAACCGACCAGCTCCTGCCAGACATCATCGAAAAGCAAGTCAAGAACAGCCTGACGCCGACAGCGGTACGGTGAGACGGGGGGCAGACGGTGATGCCTCTGCACCGACTCCAGACTTTCCTCATAGCTCTCCTCATTCCTTTTAGAGACACAAATCACAACCAGAATTAACATCGGTCCAGCTGGAATCGACAAGTATTTATAAATGTGAGCTACTCACAGGTCTCTGCTATCATAAGCCAGGTACTCCTCCATCTCACCATCTACTTCAATCTCTCTCGTCTGGTCATGGCTGCTGGAGCTGTTGGTAAGAGGGCCATCAAACTCCGAAATTGAGGATTTTATCAGGGCAGCTTTCTTTCCTTGAACATTCAACCTTTTTTTGCCCAAAAAGAAAACACTGTTATTCAGAGATCAATTAGTCCTAAAACAGGTTTTAAAAAGTGCTTTTAGTCAGACAGTATAACTGCCTTGTGTACGTCATCTGGAGACTCAACTATCCAACACGCATTTAACCCAAATACTTAATGAAACAGTATGTAGGTTACAGAACTATAACTCCTTTATAACTGCAGAAATCAGAAAATGCGTCCAAAAACCACTCAGTACAAAACATTCTAGTATTTATCTGACGGAATATGTTGTCAAAAAGACATATATAGAGAGATATCATTCAATCAAACGTATTTAGCCACAAACGACAACTAAACACCATGTGCCATTCTCATGAGGGATTCAATTTTTTAATTTGCTCTACAGAACCGGATGTAACCACCAGTAAAATTACATTTTCACATCAAAGAGTGAGAAGAGTGAGTGGGTTTGTGTTTTTTTACAACCTACTCTGCACCCCCCTTCTCTTTGCCTTGGCACTTCACAGCCGTTTTTCTGCCTGTTGATGGACTGCTGGCAGGGCTGGCACTCCCTGGAGTCGCGTACCACTGGAAGCCCTCATCTGTGGGACACATAAGCTGAGTCCCCACAATCCTGAGAAACACACACATAAAGATAAAAGTTAGTATTACAAAATAAAAGCAGAAGCTTGAGGAAAACAGTGACAAACTTACCGAAGATGTGGAAACCGCGAGGTCCACTGCTGACATTCGTCCTGTAGCCCCTGGAGTATTCCCTCCCCGCTGCCTCTCCCTTCGTACAGCTCTGTGTCGATCTCATCAAACATTTGCTGCACTTGCCGCGATGCCGCCTTATCGAATTCCTGTGGGACAGTAAAAATAAAAACACATTTCAGGAATATTCGTCTGTTCTTACACTGAATCTACAGCTGAAGGTTGCTGCTTTGCATTCAAGTCCTTTTTATAAAAAAGCTACTGTTGGATACTCTAGTTTCCAATCCAACAGAGAAGTTCATTTGAAATAAAAACTGAGGGAAAACAATGAGAGCCATGAGTTTGTTTTTCTTTTAACTAATAGGGGGGAATATAATTTATCAACCAGCTGAGTTAAGAAATACAGTATTCTAGCAAATCCACTGGAATGAGGCTTTTGCATGAAGCAACCTGCATGCAAATTAGCCATCTGGTATTCTACACAGATACTGTCTGTTTCCCACACATTTTCCAAAAGGTGATAAATGTTGGTTAGACTTAATGAGAATGTGGCAGGATGCTGGTGTAGAAGCAGAGCAAACAGTAGAGAATGCTCTGAATGCAAAATATAAATAAATAAATTCTCCTTTAACAACTGACTGGGACAGGTTGGCTTTTTTCACATCATAATAAAATCTCTTTCTGAAGAAAAGCAGCTTACATCGTATCCCCAGGAGAAAACAGAGCTCCTCTCTGTGGAGATACCGGTTCCTGTGGAGCTGGGAATAGCAGACCAGGGCTGGCTGGATGATACTGAGATAACCGTCTCACAGTCCGATTGGTCTGAAGCGACAGATGTCTGAGAACTAAATGGAAAATACAGCGATCTTTGAATACATCTTATATAAATATAAAGATTAAACAGCAAACAGAAAATTCATTTCTATGTCACAAACACAAACCTGGAGGAATCCAAGTAAGATTTTGGGTGATAGGCCAAAAACAAATAAAGCATAATTATGAGAAGAAAAATAATATTTTTAAAATAGTTAACAAATAAAATTAAAAATAGACCCTTTTTGCTTTGTTTATTTGTGTTGTTTCAGCTGTTTTCATAATCAGAAGTCACCAAAGCAAGTCATTATGGCTTTTTTACAGACAGTTTTTAGTCCAGACACCGTTCCTGACCCAAAAGAGTTTTAAACCGCATTGCAGTGCAATACATATAATATCTAATAAACAGTTCATCAGTAAGCATTTTATCCTCAGTACAGATACAGCTGCTCTGTAAGGGCAGCAGCTGGTTTGTTAGAAAACATTTGTCAATATAAAGCAACATGATGCTGAACGAACCCAGAAACCTTCCAAGACATCACTATCTACCTAACCTCAGGGGCCTGAGAAGATGAGATTTAACCAAAGAAGCAGCAAATAGCCTGGTGGATCTCAACGTTTGAGAGTCTAGATTTCACAGAGGGGTGGAAGAAGAAGGATATAAAATGTGGTTTGCCACGAGCCAAGCAGGGATCCAACTGAATATATAGAAGCAGGGGCTCTGTTAAAAACAAAACCGATCTGTTTAGCTCACATGCAGAATGTTATGTATTTTGTGAAGGCTTCATCATCTAGGGGGAATCCTTTTCTTCATGCAGGGGCAGGGAAACGGGAGGAAGACTTGGAAAAAGATTGAGCATCTGCTCCAGCAATAAGCACTGACGTAAGAACAATCTCCTTTTTTTAATGCAACCAAAAGGTATTAATGAAACATTATTAAAAAAAGCAACAAAAAACAGACTAAATCAGAGACAGGAAACCATGGTATCAGAAAGGCCCTTCAAAGTCTAGATCTAAAATAAATAAATATTAAAAATATTTTTTCTCTAAAATCCCTGTAACATGTATTCAGGTTTGAGGCTATAATGTAACATGATCTACAAATTTTCAAGAGGTATGAGCATCACATAGAAAACCATTTCTTTCCTGATTTCACATGAATAACAAAACATGTCCAATATCTATTTAAATGTGGCAGAAATGTATTTTGTAGGATTACAGAAACACAATTAGTGGCGGCTGCTGATAGAATCAGTGGAAACAAGGAGCAAATGTCAACTTGCTAGAATATTCTAACAGGCTGCCTAATTATTCATCCTTTTGACTGCACATCTGAAGAAGGCAATGTGATATTAATTAATCCGCTGCTTCTTGGTGTCACATAACAAGAGCCCTGAGAATCAGCTGTCTGCTTAAGACGGTGTGCAATTACAAAACATGTAGAGTATCTGTGTGTGTGTGTATATTTAGTATAGTCCCTTGTTCTACATCATGGTCCTTCTTGCCTATAGGCCCTCAGCTACCTGTTGTGTGTAGAGACAGCCTCCTGTAGGTCATGGAGGTAACGCGGAGGGGTTTGGGTATCGTCTACTTCCTCTGGGAGAGGGTGGTGATCGAGGCTGCTTCGAGACAAACCACGACTGCATAAAGAGATAATAAGGAATGATTAACAAACTAGCATGATGAAAAATGATATATTGTTTTTCTCTCTTACTGGAACAGCAGTTAATCCTGACACAAAAAGATTTACACACTGTATTTAAAGAGTTTGCAGTAGGCATGGGTCAGCTTATGAATGCTAGAGAATTGCACAAATGTTCTAAGCGTGAAATATACACTGGCTAACTGCTTTTATTTAAATACTGAGGCAAAATTATTTCACCTTTGCTGGTGCCTATCGAAGATTTGGACTTTATTATGATTTTTAGGAGAATTGGCGGGAAAAACAAAGTATACTCTTTTGCATTTGTGGAAGAGGAGCAGCAGCAGAGGAATAGTACTGTCTGCTTGGGATTAAGTAAAATAGAAAATATGTAATAGAAAAATGATATGAAAATAAAAACACAAAACCTATTGGAATAAAAATATTCAGCTTGTTTATATAGTAACAGATAGTAGAAACAGACATGGGGATCACTAGTACGTACTAAGAATAAAGTGCTATGAACTGATTAGTAGTATTAAAGCATCAAACTGTTTTTAAAATATATGGTTTCACAAATGCCAAAATATTTCCACATGCATTCTTGTGGGGTGTTTTTTTTCTTATAATAATATGCAGTTAAAGGCGCCACTCTAGCCAAAGTACTATGGAAAGAGAGGCCATCACTGCCCACTACCCTCCTGTTGCTGCACACTGTCTGTCAGCTGGATAATGGAACATGTCTGATAAATCGTTTTCAAACTAGAGGAGCCTCATCTATCCGTCTTATTTACAAGGTACTACAAGCTTTTCATAAAATCCAGTGAAAAAAAATAATATCCTGCACTTTAAAGGTTCTTATATATTTACATGGTGTCTATCCTACTTATGTGTCAATGTAGGAAAATTGGCAATATTATTGATCCTATTATAATTATAGGTGTTAATGCATTGGCTTATCTTTGGTAGGACAAGTGTTGCCTCTTTTACATCATGTTAAGCATAGTAATGTTAAACATACACTGATACACTGAAATCCTAATATTTTTACTTACCGGTAAGTAAAATCTCACTAGCCATACTTGTAAAATTCAGAATATTTCAGGCCTCTTTCAATTACAAGACAGATCAGATGAGATGTAAATGTGTTTAACAAGTCACTAAAGCATTAAGCTTTTTTTTCCTTTTTTTTTTTACCAGAGGTTTGAGTCGTAAGGAACAGTTTTAAACCTTGTCGCCTGGTTTTACAATGTAGCTGTAACGCTTAGTACTCACATCTCAAGTTTGTGCGATACTTGTTTCCTGTTGTAGCGTGAAATCATCCTCTTTTATCTCCGTTTCAAAGGCTCAAGCCCACGTCTCTCATCCCTGCCTCCTCTCCCTGGATTCTCTGCGAACAGGGAGGGAGCGCCAACATCTCCTCCAGTGCCCCTCTCTCGGTCCCCACCAAGAAAAACCTGAATCTGGAGGACTGCGGATCACTGTAAAGGGGGAGGCTATGCTTGTAAATTAGCTAACTAGCGCTGGATAAACGGTTATATAAAAAAGGTGAAGGTGGCTCCGCATCGCTTCTAAATCATGGTGCATATCGTCGCATCAAACATTGATCGCATACAATCAAGTACTATCCATTCAGCCTTTCTAAATGCTCAAACTCCTCGGACATATGCGATGCTAATGTTAGCATAACCGACGACAACAATAGCATGGCTGTCATGGAGACACGACGTCATAACCGCGCGGATATCTGGGAAATGTATTCCAAAAGCAAAACAAAGGAAAATTAGCAGAAGTGCCTACTAAAACATTTAAAAATAGAACTACTTTGTAAAAAAGTAAAGTAAATTTTTTTGGAGAAAAGTTACTCAAGCAGGCTATTGAGCAACTAATCATAATTTATCTGATTTACTTTTAAACATGACGTAAAAATAGACTAAGATTAAAGCCTAAAGTTGTTTAAAAATGAACGTACATTTAAAAAAAACTAAAATAAAGGCAACACTAAAAATAAATCAAGCAAATTAAAACCCTTTTATAATAAATAAATAAATAATTCATTTTCAACATATAACCTATTAAACCAATCCTTACAATATGTAATGCATAACTGTAAGAACAATTTAAAGTTCCTCCAGTGACGGTGTCTGTCATTCACCGTTTTTTAGGCAAATGTTTACTCAGTATGCCTAATAATAGCAAAACTTCAAAATAATATAATTCTACTAAAAATGCAGCAAAGTAAAACAGCTCCTAAAAGTATTATTATTATTTTTTTTTTTTGTCAAAATGTACTCAGGTTAATGTAACTGACTAAATGTTACTAGTTACCACCAAAATCACAGGTATTATCACGATACAATGTATCAATCTGTTTGGGTTACAATGAAATCTGTGATCATTTTTTGTTTTGTTTTGCATTAATATTGATCGATATATTCTACTGTGATCCCCTATTAGATATCAGTATTAAAAAAAACCAACTAGAATAGTAAATATTTAACCATTCTTTACATTGTGTTCACTAGAAATTCCAGCAAAGATCACTTATGATACAGGCGTGCACTAATGATAAATTATGTTTAATAAAAACAACACGTGTTGTTTCTGATATAATAACGTCCGTGAAAAATACTGGGGAAAAAATCACAAATGCATTTTTATTTATAAATGACTTTTATTTAATTTTAGTAAAGCTCTCCTTTTACCTAGACACAATTTTAAATTAAAGATTTGGTAGGGCGGAACCTTCGAACAAACACTAAGGTGAAGCCGGCTGGAAATTAGGGAAGGACTTAAACATTGACAGTTGGCGTGATCCGCATCCTCTTTAAGTAGGGTTCTGTCTAAACCGACTACATTTTACATTTTCAAAGCGATGCTGTGTGAGTGTATCTTCCTCCGTGGTTAACTGTTTCCAGCTGCTAGCGATGGACTAAACACCTTCGATGGGTTCTGGTTTCCTGTTGTTCCATCAGTCGTAAAGAAAATCCCAATGGACGCCTTGCAGAGGAGGAGGATTCCGGAAGATCTGGTCCAGTATAAACTTTTCTTGGTCCATGCAGAGAGTTCATCTCCCCAGCAGACTGAAGAACGCCTCAAACACCTGACAGAGGAGATTTTGGCTAAAGTAGCCAAACTTCTGGTCCAATACATCTGGCAGGATCAACCATTCAATCTGAAATACCATCCAGAAATAGGTATTGGTGTAGCTTTTTTCTTTCTTTTTACAACTAGATACGCAGACCTGGACGCATTTGGTGGCACCTCTGGTAAAATTGTTTAAAATAGTCCTAAAAATAATGTTTTTTTTTTATTATTTCTGTAGCTTAACTTCCTAGCAATTTAAGTCATATCCAAAGTCTGATTTAAGAGCATTGAGATAACTAATGTTCACTGTAAATCCTAGCACAAGGTTAGTATATTTATTCAGTTTCAGTGCAGTATGCACCTAAACAAAGCTGAACCTAGTTTTTTTTTTTTTACTTACATGTTTCATAGATAGGTTGGCAGCATTTGTTCTCATCTGCCTACTTTAAAAAGCAAAAAACATATCAGATACACCTAAACGTTTCTGTTTGTTGACAGGAGATGTTCCTGCTCACATTGGAGGCAGCACTTGCTTCGGAGACAACATTGAGGATGAGTGGTTTATTGTTTACCTCCTGCAGCAGATCACAGAATTGTTCCCAGAACTTGCAGCCAGGTTATACAACATACTATATAAGTGTATTTCTTTCTTTTTTGACCTTTGCCTGCTTCTTAAACTTTTTAAAAACTGTTTGTGTGCAGAATTGAAGACAATGATGGGGACTTTCTTCTGATCGAAGCAGCTGATTTTCTTCCTAAGTGGCTGAACCCAGACACAAGTGAAAACAGGGTAAGTCGTTTGGATTTTTATGTAGGCTACCTAACTTTTCATTTGAGGATCCCACTCAGTAAGTTGGTCTCTAAAAAATAGGCCGGTTGGATTTTGAATCACTCTATGCTAATATTGAATGAAGAAAAACTGTATTTTCAACACATCCATCAACAGCTAACTAAAACTACCTCCAAAATAACATATTTAAGAAGATTGAATCAGTTGCTGGTGGAAATGAATGAGATCTGAGTTAAAATAATGCCCCAGTCCTCCATTTGATGCTAAAAGTATCTCTGCTTTATTTCCTTTGCAGGTCTTCATCTACAGGGGAGAGCTGCACATCCTTCCTCGCCCATCCAAATCCAGTTCAGTCGGCTTCTCACTCGATGTGGTCCCCAGTTTGGCACAAGCTCTCACACTGCTCTCTGCTCACCCTGAAGCATGTCAGGCGAACCCAAAAATTCTTTCATCTTTAAAGAAAAGACTAGAAGGGTGAGGTTTCATAGAATCAAAGTTGTTGTTTGACTTTTTATAATCATCATATGAGAACGGCAATTGCAACATCTTCTGTGCGTGGCTGCTAAAGTTAGAAATGGAAAAACATTACATTTGTTTTTCTAACCAACGTCATTCTGGCTCCATAAAACGTCAAAATGCAGGAATCCAAATCATATTTTTGAGAGGTGTGTAAATGAAAAACAATTGAAAAACAATGCTGTTAACCTGTAGGTATCCAGAGAAGATTAAGGATAATCTCCACCGGGCTAAGTGCTTCATCCCAGCTGGCATTGCTTCTGTTCTGGCACAGCGTCCAGACTTGGTGGCCCCTGCAGTCTCTGCCTTCTACCTGCGGGATCCTTTGGACTTACGGGCTTGTCGGACCTTCAAGACATTTCCTCCTGATACAAGAGTGCTCACCTTGGTAAAAATCATGCAATTTAACAACACATAATTGTGGTTCTCTTTCAGCTCTCATTAAATAGAACCCTTATTCTGCATATATCTCCAGGTTAAATTCACCCGCTGCCTGTATGCCCAGCTTCAGCAGCAGCAGTTCACTCCAGATCGGAGGAGCGGCTACGACCTGCCTCCTCGCTCTCATCCATTGTACAAAGCTCATGAGCTTGGAATGAAACTGGTGAGCCATCGTTTTAGGTTTTCTTTTGTGTTCATGCAAGTCTGTAACGCTCTCAATGAAAGTTTGTCTAATTTTTTTATCCTATTCTTAGGCCCACGGCTTTGAGATCCTGTGCTCTAGGTGCAGAACGCCGTCATCTGAGCCCGATGCTCCGATAGGCTGCAACCCTCAGTGGAAAAGCTTCATGGAGAGTCTAAAAAAGAATGGCTACTTCAGAGTGAGATACACTTTCTTTCAATGTCATTGCCAGCATTGACAACATTTCTCCTATTAAAGTCCTTTTTAATGTCCATGTTTTTAAACGCAGGACCAGCTGGAAGGTTCGTCTTTGTATAAAGAACTCCTAAGGTCTGCAGAAATATTCTTCAAACAATCAGTTATGTCACAGCCAAGGTGAGGATGCTAACTGTTACTGCCAGGATTCATGCAGGGAGTCTCATCAGTGAATCAACTGTTTGAATTGTCTAGTCTAACACAACTTTCATTTTCTAATTCAGCCTGCTGTGAATGTTATTATTTTTTTTTTTTTCAGCTCCCGCTCTGCAGGAGAGGAGGTTCTCCAGCTGCTTCAGAGCAGTCCTTTCAACTTGGAAGAGTTAAAAAAACTTGAGCCACAACTCCCCCAAGAAGACAGTGAGTGAATATTTTAAGGACAACAAATCACATCACTTTTCTGCTATAAAATATTGTTTCTGGGTTTTGTTTTTGGTTTAAATTTCTAAAAGAAAATTGTCATCTGTATATGCAATTATATATAGAAGCAGGAAACATTACAGACGTCAGCTTCAAGCGGCCATCAGATACTTCTTATTTTGTTTAATATTTAGATTTAAAATGAATTTGTGCTTTTATTTTTTTCTCGTGTCTTACTGTCAGGACAAACGGGTTTTATTGGGAGTTTACTCCTTTATATTCTTAATTATTGTTTTGTAACAATTTTTTAATTAAGTTATGGGCCAGTTTTTTATTTAATTTAAAACAGAATAGCAACACATTGCTGCTGTAGCTGAACTATCACAGCTGTTTTAAGCTGTCAGCTCTATGGAGTTTTTAACAAATTTTGATTCATAGTCTATAGTAAAAATATGAAACAAACAAAATCATACTGTAATTTTTAAGGGCTTTTTGTTTCTTATCTCTTCTCGTTTATGTTTCAGAATAAAAATGACCAATGACCACTTTACTTTCCAAAACTAGCTTGGACCCCATATGTTAAGAAAAAAAAAGAACAATACAACTGTCTGTCTTTTAGCAGCGTTTTTGTTAGTAAAGTGGAGCAAAGACATGCAGCAGCTTTTAACTCAAAAGTACAACTGGGTATTGTAAAATATTAAAATTCAGTAAATGCAGGTGATTAAAAAAAAAAAAAAAAAAAACATTTTTAATTTTTGTTTTACTTGATTGATTTAGGAATACGGTTCCCTTGTTTTTATGAAATGCAAATAAAAGTGCTCATAACATACGTGTGCATGTTGCCCATATCAATCTTTTCCTACATTCCCAGTTGCCTACAAATAATTTTGTTTCTTTTTGCCTATCTCAAGGTGACAGCTGGTTGGATATCACTGCTCAAGATTTAGAGCAATTGCTGCAAGAGAGAAGCGGCAGGATCGCTGATGTAGGCAGAGAAGGCTTCAGCCCTGCCAAACAGAAACTACATGTTAAAGATGCAGCAGAGAGGAGGAATGAGGCTGAGGAGGAGATGAAGGAGGAAGAAGCAGGTTACAGTCTTGTAGCTGTCAGCAAAGGGATGAAGGACTTCCTCAATGCCATGTCGTCCCATGAAGGGGCTGAACTGCCCTGGTGAGGCAGATTACTGCACTTATACCTTTTCTTTTTTTTACTGTAGTTAGATTGTTTTTTCAAGTGTGTTTAATTGTTTTCCAGGAGCGGTCAAACTCAGCCTTTTGATTTTGACCCAAACTCCGTGGCTAATGCTCTTGATAAATTATTAGGTATGTAAAACCAATGGGAGGTTAATTCTAAATAACAATGAAAAAAAAGTCAATATTTTATTTGATAATTTTTTATTTGTTTTAGGAAGCAAAGAGGAAGAGTTGGATTCGGATGATCTGGATGATGATGATGATGATGATGAGGATGATGATGAGGAGGAAGTAGATGAGTCGGAGGAAGGCCAAACTGATCCCATGGAAATGAATGGCACAGCAAGTCTGGATAGCCTTAAAAGATATATGGACCAAATGGATCAGGAGCTGAAAACCACTAATGTAGGACAAAGCTTCTCTCAAATGGTAAATTGTCTTTTTTTTTTTTTTTTAAGATAAGAACTATATTATCAGGAAATACACCCAGGTCCATTATGAAAATGTGATTTTTCACAGGCTCACACGGACAGCAGCTCAGGGGACGGGCATCCATCAGCGGAAGGGGGAGTTGAGGAAATCCAGCCTTTGGACATTGACATTAACTTGGTTGCTAATTTGTTGGAGTCTCTGAGCAGTCAGGAGGGATTAGCTGGACCTGCTTCAAATCTACTGCAGAGCCTGGGAATACAACTACCACCCAACTCTGACCCCTCATAGAGAGGAGGAGGAAAAAAAGGACTGAAATCAGGAACTGTTGAAAGAGAAGCTATGAATGAACAGATGGAAAAAGTCTGGCTTCTTAATGTCAAAGAGTTTTATGGTTGAAATGCTTTGTGTTTGTTAAATCTGCAATAAACCTGACCTAACTAAAAAATAGGTGCAAATAAAGATTTCATGTTTATTTACCACTTCTGTTCGGCCCTCAACCATAAATAAATCCAGATGTTTCTCAATTTTTCAAACAAAAAACAGAAAAGACTGTCACGTTTTCCTGCATTTGATGAAACGATAGTAAAAAGAAGTAAAAGACATGCAGTTGAGACCTTAAAGATGCAATAACTTAACCATCAGCATCACATTTATTTAAAAACACTTAAAAACAAAAGGAACCTGGGATATTGTGGACTTCTACCACATCCTCCTATATTTACTATTGTGATCCATTACAAAAAAAATGGATGGATGATGAGGTGTATCTGTTTTTTTATCTATATGTTACAGCAAAATGTTTTTTAGTAGTTTATTACAGTATTTAATTCTGAGAAGGCTGTAAAACATTTACCGTGCTACGGGGTAAATTCTTCCCTTAAAGGAATAGTACACCCAAAACATGATTAGCCTTCATTTTCTACTCACCCCCATGCTGAACAACACTCTGGAGTACTTTTTTGATATCTCAAATGCATCTGGAGATCTGGGAGGCTTCTTGCTGTCTGCTGACATTCAAATAATGGAGGTCTATGGCGCCCGAGACAGAAAGGTCCATAAAAGTCCACAAAAACGTGTCAATATTCCTCCATACTGCTCGTCCAATGTAATCCAAGTGTCCTGAGTGGGTAGCATCCAGAATTTACTCGAAACGAAGTCATTTAGAACGTTTTAGAGCCTAAACAGTAGTGTATAGGATTTCCTAATAGCGCCCCCATGCGCGCTCACGATTCTACGGAAGCCGGCAGACCAAACCAGCGCATTCAGCTCGGCAAAGAACTCATGCTCTTCCTCAACACTGAAGTCCTCAGACATTTTTCTTTCGTTGTTTCTTTCTTTGCACAGGTAAACAGCACATTTCTTCTTCTACGCTTGCATTATCGGCAGAGCAGACGCTGAATGCGCACTTTCTTCCGGTTTGGTCTGCCGGCTTCCGTAGAATCGTGAGTGCGCATGGGGGCGCTATTAGGAAATCCTATACACTACTGTTTAGGCTCTAAAACGTTCTAAATGACTTCGTTTCGAGTAAATTCTGGATGCTACCCACTCAGGACACTTGGATTACATTGGACGAGCAGTATGGAGGAATATTGACATGTTTTTGTGGACTTTTATGGACCTTTCTGTCTCGGGCACCATAGACCTCCATTATTTAAATGTCAGCAGACAGCAAGAAGCCTCCCAGATCTCCAGATGCATTTGAGATATCAAAAAAGTACTCCAGAGTTTTGTTCAGCATGGGGGTGAGTAGAAAATGAAGGCTAATCATGTTTTGGGTGTACTATTCCTTTAAAACCTTGTGACGAGAGTCCACCTGTGGTAAATTCAGTTGATTGCACATGATAAGGAGAGTAACACATCTCTGTAAAGTTGACAGAGTGCATCAAAGCTGGATCTAAGCACTAAGGTCAAAAGTATTGTATGACCTTGAAATAAAAAAGTAGTTTATCACCTGACTGGTGAAGAAAAAAAAAAAAAAAACTTGGTTATGTGTCAATCTGTGTCTTCCAACATGACAGTGATCCAAAGTACATAGCAAGAGAACAAAACTAGGGATAGATTAATCTAAAACTGTCGACTAATGTCCATTTTTGTCTGAGTGAGCTTCAAACTAAACCAAAAAGAAATTTTGAAGACATTACAGGCATAATAAACACCTAAGGCTGGGATTGCTGCTGAAGGGGCTTCAAAATTTTTTTTAAATTATGGGTATAAATTCCAAAAAATTTAAACAAACCACTGGACTTTGTTTTTTTAATGTTTGACTTTGTATTGAAAACTCCCTTTTCAGAGGCATAGGCCAGTACCGGGTATTGCAGGCCAACAACGAGGGGTGGACCTGTTTTTTACGGTTCAATTTGCCTGTTTTCTAAGCCACAACAAGGCTTTGCTGCGCTGCACAATAAAGCCTGGAACTCGAAGAAAACTTCCTGGATGGGAAGCGAAACATCTTCGAACTTGAAAAACAAAGTCCAATGGTTTGTTTTCTAACTTTTTTGGAATAACTATGACCTGGATGTCTGGCTTTGAATGTTTTTGACACTTTGGATTTAGAAACTTTTTGTAACAAAGAATATGCACATCATTGTTAATGACTTCGTATTTCCATATTGTCATTAATGCAGTGGTTCCCAAAGTGTGGGGCGCGCCCCCTAAGGGGGGCGCAATGCCATTGCAGGGGGGGCGCGGGAAGCGGTGTGGATGAATGAAGAAAAAAAAAAAAAAAAAAAAGCATAATGAGCAGTTGTGACACTGCAACCCAGATTTGAGAAGATCTACAGCAAAAAGCAGGCTCACTACAGCCACTGAAAAGATGGGAGGATTAAAGTACAAAGAAAAAACTCTCTGGGAGCTGTTCAATGTTTTCGCTCCATTTTGCACAGAGACTTTTTTAATGTATAGATTATAGCAAAGTTAAATATTGTTACAAATAAAAAAAAAAGAAATATGTTTAAAATAACACAGACAACAAAGAATCCTCTTCTAATCTACATTATAGAACTATGAAAAAATACAGTTACACAAAAGTGTTCCACTGTAAAGATGGTGTAGTTTGTTTTGTTGCAACCTGAAGTGTGAAATAAACTTCAGTGGAGTTTGAAAACAAAATATGTGTTTAGGTTTATTATATCTGGTTGAACGACGTGTGTGCCCAGTTTCTTCTTCTTTTTTTTTTTTTTTTGGGGGGGGGGTCGGGGTGATGGGGGGGCGTGGAAATTTTATTGTAATCCAAAGGGGGGCCCAGAAGAAAATCTTTGGGAACCACTGCATTAATGTGTGCAGATCTAAGGAAAAAAAGCTCTTAAAAATGTAGAAAGAGCAAATTTGCAGTAACTCATTTCAGCATTCCATACTTCTAATATAATTTATTTTCAGACTTTTGAAATGTCTACCAATTTTTGCCATTCTGCTATGAGCCTTATTAGCTCTTAAGACCTCATCAAAGAGCTCTTCTTATTGCCATTTTCAGCTTTACAGTATTCTGTGCTTATTTGCTTTTGCCTTTAAACATCGGACACAATATTTTAAACTATTATCTTTGCTTGGATTTAAACGTCATTGAATGGCGTATGTAATGCTGCAATCATTTTCTGTGCATCTTCAAATGAAACCGTGGAAGGAATCAACTTTTTAGCGAAGTTAAACTCTCCCCTTTATTGCATTTACACAGTATTAACCCAATTAATGAATTTCTTTCAGTTTTATTAAGCATGCACATTTTACAACAGAAAGGCTTGAACATTGAACAGTTTATTTTAAAACATTCATATGTACATTTAAATAAGCTGCAATGTCTTAAATTATGTCAAAATATATATATTTGTTTTAATGGAGATGATTTTAAGACAACAAAAAGTATCAGTATGATTAATGATAGCAGCTTGCTGGTGCTGTGCCCTTTTATCTGAGCACATTAAAAAACATCTGATTTAAGATTCATTAGCTAAAAGGTTTGAGTTTAAATATTTTTAACACTGATTCCTCTACATTCTGTTTCATCTGAAAGTTTTTCAGAGTCATTCACAGTGAACCTCCTCAGAGGTAAAGTTAAACCTCGTTCAGTGGAGGAAAAAAGTGGGATATTAATCCCTTAAATACTGCACAAATATGTTATTGTTAAACAAGAAAAAAAACACTTTCTAAAGCTATGCGATCAAAAAATAATTAAATAATAATAAAAAAAATTAGTTATATATAGCCTAAAAAAACTCTCTTGCTTTATCTTAATGATGTAAATGATGGAAATATTTATTGACAAACTAAAGCCAATAAAGATCAAAACAATGGTTTAGATTAAAAATCAGCGGTCAGTTTAGATAAATTTAATAATTTAACTTTATGTAATCAAATAATGTGAATGAATCATGTTGCTTTAACAGGTTACAGGTTCTTAGTTTTAGCTCACTTCTACAGGACATCCAATTTTGGGGGGCTTCTAATTTGCGTCCTGTGGTCCTAACAATTTCTTGGTTTTTCTTTCAGTATTAAGTAAAATACCTAAATTTAAATTTGATTTACTTTTTTGACCTGAAGCTAATATTTTGTCATTTTTTCTTCCAATCCCCTTTTCAATCCAATAAAAATATCTAAATACAACTTCAAGACTTGATAGTGGTGATAGCTTATCGACCCTGCAGCATTGGTTTTTCTGTAGTGTTCAGGGAAACTACAGAAACTGAAAAAAAGGTGCTACTATGTACCTCGCCGAGTAAAGCAGCGCAGCGGCAAGTGGGGAGACACAAAGAGCTGAAATTAAGACCAGGAAGTTGAGCACCATTCCTAGCAGGACGATGGCGAGCAGGTAACCGTGGAAGAGCAGATGGCGCCAGGTGCTCAGCCTCAACACTTCCACAGGATTGTCTGGATGCAGAAGCCACAGGAGGCCCAGCACACCAATCTGGTTGACCAGTTGGACATAGTAGATGTCAAAAACAGTGGCTTGGGTGTTGGAAGGCTGGCGGCCCTCTGCCTCAGAAACTTTGGCCAAGCTGATCAGGGAAAGACTCTGAAGAATCAAGGCAAGAGGTGCATACAGGTATTCCAGCGGCTCAACTACAAGATCCCCCTCGGCTGCTGAAGAGAAGAAGAAAAAAAGAGTCTGATAAAAGACAAAGAATTCTCTGTTTTAATTTCACATGACATTTAGTGCTTTGGAAAAGTATTCATAACCCTTGAACATTTTTGCTGTTTGGTCTTTTTGTTCTCCTGTTTTTTTATATGTAATCAGCTTCCTGTGAACTCTAAATAACATTCAGAGGAAGCAGCTGTTTTGAGCAATCACCCAATCAGAGTATGGTAGAACTAAAAGCCTATAAAAACTTGGTCCATCATTGTCCGCTAAGACTAACAGGTCTGTTAAAGTCTTAGATGCAGCTGAGAGGTGCGTGGAGTCTGGAGGAGTTGCAGAAATCCACAGCATAGGTGGAAGAATCGTTTAAAAATGAAGCCATAATCCCACTATTCTAAAAGGGGATTGCTTTTTTTACAGCAATGACAGAGAAGTTCATCAGTAGTGGAATATAAGGTATCCCTATAAGGCACCGTTTTTTTTCCACTTTGGATTATCTTTAAAATTTCTGGAATGTGTATATGTTAGTAAATGTGAATTTCTTTCCTTTTGTGAAGAATATTCTTCTTTAGCTCCATAAAAAAAGGACAAACGGGAAAAACAGGTAGAAGACAAGCAGTGACATAAGCAAAGATGTGCAAGTTCATCACATAACATCTTGCCTCTGCTGAAGAAAAAAGCATCCCCACATTATGATGTCAGCAAACTCCCCTGTTATCATGCTATATTTACAGTAATGTGCAGTTGCCAGATTATATACAGTCTTCCATGTTTTGTAAATAGGTTCATTCTTGTCTCCTCTGAAAAACCAGTGGATCCTAAACTTTTATGAAAGTTTTTACACCTCTGCCAAGGAATCTTTTTGACAGATGTACGAAGAAAAAATAATTGCAGTAAACCATATTGCAATGAAACAATCTCACAAAACTTCCAACCTCAGTGAATTTTAACTGGTTAACTATGTAAAAGATTTCATCACTGGCATCAATATTTATTTTTCCATATTGCTTTTCAGAATTGGTCCTTTATTCAATTTATGTCTAGTATGACCTTCCTAAAATTTCACTAAGCGCCACACTGTGGGAACCACCAGGACAAACCATGTTTATATCTACGTCAATGTGTTTGGCAAACTATAAAATCCTCTTAAACACTATCTGGTTTATGGCTTAGAGCTTCAAGGTGCACGGAATGCTTTGGGAGAAATATGTATAAAAAGTTTACCTTTGCTGACGACAAACATCCCACTCATGATAGAGATCAACACCAATGAGTGGTAAGATGGTGGAGACTTCACCCTCAGGGCAAAACTGAAACCCACGGTGAGCAGAGGCAGCAGAGGTACGGTGAAGAGGAAGAGGCTCGCATACAAGCTGCTGGCTTTGGCCCATGTCACAAGCACAGAGTGAACGCTGCTGCAGATGGAAGGCAGCAGCAGCCTCTCTCCCAGCAATCTGGAGTAAGATTTGAGTGGCACCAAACCGAGGGCATGGAGCAGGTTTATGAAGACAATAGAAACCAAAACCTAAGAAACAGTGTAAACAGAAACAGCACTGTGAGAGGTCAAAGAAAGCAGAAATAGCCTATGTACTACATATGTGACCTACCGGTAATCATTTTAAAGATTTACAGACACCATAAATAATTAACAGCTTACTTCTTAACAGTTATAACAGGCTGTATATCATCTTTGACACAGCGTTTAGTTTTGGCCATGCATTTATACAATAAAGTCACTAAACAAAAAGTAAAATTTCATTCAGTAAACAAATGAGTAAGCAAAAGTTGATGTTATGTTTATGCGCATTTTTTTAGCATACTTTTCTGTTCAAAACACAACAGTGCAACTTGCAAAGATTATAGCTCAAATCATTTACTAAGAAAGTACAGTAAAGCTGTAAAAACAAGCAACAGACCCATCGGTTACCACATGGGTGCTGCTGAGTCAATGTCAATTAATAATTAATTGTAAGGTGAAACATTTTAAATAACAATAGTACATTTTCCAAGAGCTGCCCTAATTAAACAGCCTCTCTCTGAAACTTTGGATGAAATGGTTTCAGAAGGAAAGTGCATTTTAAAAAACACAAGCATGTTTCAATGCATAATAAATGATAGGCTGCTGATGAAAACTGACTCAGTACTTGGAAATGTAATCCTAGACCTCATATAAAGATATAGAAATCTCCCTCTCTTAATGGCGGACTCAGCCGATGATCAACTCCCAGGTGATCAAAGGTCTTAACCCAGACTACGTTAAAGGTTATAAGACACCTATAATATTTGGTGACTAGCCACCAGCAGGATGCCCTGCTGGAGCTCCATTGTGAGGAAAAAATGATGCACAGAAGAAATAACTGGTTGCCAATGAGCATTTGAAAAAAGTAGTGGAAGAGTAAATTTTTTTGAGGACCTCAGAAAGTTTCTCAAACAATTATTTCAAGCAGTACACTTTAAACTATTTAGGGCTCAAGGCACTATTCTACAATGACGCACCAATCAAGTGCATTTTGTAGATAGGAGTACATTAAAATCTTCAAAGGGTTCATGTTCCCTCATTTTAAAGGTGTAAAACAATTAAAATGGGTGATTTATCAAGAAAACAACCTCAGGCACACCCATCATGGTTAGGATCAACAAAATTAATGTTTTACAGTCCTTAGCTCAGTCTCGGGACCTTCAACCAGCAGGGTGAAAAAGAACAATTTATTTCTGCACCTAAATCCAGAGACAGAGATGTACTTTGGAATACAGATAAACCATCCATTGGTAACCTTTCTATGTGCTCAGAAAGGAGGATAACATTGCATCATCATTACTTTATTTGAGTTTTAGTCAGTTCAATACCTAAAATGTCAATCTTAAGGGCTACCTCTGTTATTCCCCGTCGGTCTCATGGTCAACCTTTGAACAGGGTCACATTCTTATGTCAATTCACTACATGGCCATTTGGTTAAACATCTATCAGGTGTTCACCTAAACTTAACACCCCTACCTTAACATTATCTCTGTCCTGTCCTTCAAATCCAACAAACATAGACCAAATGTGGGAAAAGCCCACATACTAGATATTACTCTAGCAATAATAAAGTAGTATGTTAATGATTATTGGTTGAACTATCACAGTTCTTTGCAATAGTAACCAAATGTCTAGAAACTTTCTCCATTTGCTATTACATTTGCAGGCCTTATTGTTTTTGTTAGTTAAGTATGATAAAAAAACATAAAGAACTGCATCATTTTAAAGTGTAAGAAAAATGGATGCATTGTTTCCAGTATTGAGCCAAAATCTGAAAATATTGCACGAGAAACAGATGACAGTTTGAACTATCATCTGAAAGTAGAAAGACTGCAGCACAGCTGAAGTTCTACTAAGACACAGAGGACTCATGGTAACTCTGAGCCTCACAGTGGAGAGTAATATTTTTTTTCTTTTGTCATTAAGGTCTGACAAGTCGTTCAGAGTTTATGGGAAAGTGGGGCAGCTAAATACAGGACAAATATGGAAATAACTGGGTTAAAAGCTGCCAAAGACTTGAGACTTTCGACAGGTCAACAAACAAAGACAGTCAGCCAGGTATGCAAATTAATGATTCAGCTGGATGCATATCTATGTGTTAGCATGGTCCAAAGTTTATACCTGTTCTATACCAAGCTAAAGCTGTTCTATTAAGTCGCAAGTCGTCATTTTCAGTATTTGAAAAATCCTTAAAAGATACATTAAAATTTGGTCTTATAAAAAATACATTGTGCAAGGGATTGTATTTAGGCCAAGTGATGAATATATATATAAAAAAAATGCAAATACCATAAATGTTACTATAGCATAAGCAAATTGTCAGGAAACAAATGACTCTCAAATCAACCAGTATGCAAAATCTTGCATGTTGTGCTCCCCTTATCTGTCACAATGTTCTTCAATTTATAAAAGCACAATCCATGGTTAAAGCCGAGGTGTATTTACCAACCTGGGTAAAGCAGAGGGCAACAGGGAAAGGGTAGCGGTACTGTGGGATGAAAACACCAGCCACGAAGTTCCTCAGTTTGTCAGCTTGGCCATATAAGATGACCACCAAAAGGCAGAAGGTGGGAATGAGGGGCTTCAGAGCATGATTTGATGACAGATTCTTCAGTGCTGTGACATGCCATCCTGTCCTCCATCTGGCTAAGCTGCAAATATTTATATGCAGTGTATATTTTGGTTAGCAACATTAGTAAAAATTAAAAATAAACTTCTTGTACATTCAGGGGTTTGCTTAGATTTTGATAAAACTACCTTTAAACTGTATGACTTTTGGAGTGTGTTTTGGATATTCGTACTCAGGCTCTGTTAAGTTTTAAATTCCTGTGCTGTGCCTTTGTTCAAGGCAGAGCTGATGTACTTTAATTCTACTAAGGTTTGTTGGCCACTTTGTTTATGCAAACCTTTTCATGATCCATTCATTTTCTCAGAAAATGCCTTTATTATAGCCTCTCAAAAACATTTATGTTGTTGTATTTAAGCCAGTTAATAGCTAATTTGAGGGTATCATTAGGTCGATTTGGAAGACCTTTCTTTTTGATAGAGACTATAAAACGTGCCATTTGCTGAAAGAACAACCAACCAAGAGCTAAATTTTAGCCAAAACTATAAAAAAATATAAAAACAAGCATTACAGATGAGAAACCTTTTGTGATTTAAAATATGCTTTTTCTTTAACTCCTCAAGTGGTGCTTCTTAGCACTGGATTTATTTATTTATGTTTTGGCCGGCTTTAGTTCTTTAAAATGCATAAAAATGTGCACTTTTTATTTAGGTACAATCATTTCCTGAGAGCCTGTATTTTTAAAATGAACTAATTATAAAAAAAATTTAAAAAGTGATATCACACAAATAAGTGTTTAATGTGTTGCCTGAACGTACAGCCAGTAACTTGCCTGTATTTGATTTTATATATATATATATATATATATACACACACACATATATATACCTAATTGCTTATAAATTAGCCTATATGTCTTTTTTATATGGTGGATGTACACGTAGTGAAAGTATATGGTGGTGAAAGAAAAGATGATCTTTACCTTTTACGTAAAAGACATACTACCATTCTGTGCCGAGGTTGCTTTCAGATATCTATAGGGAAAAGGCAGAGTGGATCAATGAGGAATGTGCACCATATAATAATCGGAAAGCAATACCGTCACAATGCAGAGGTGGAGCCAGATGGGGGCCAGGGGTGCCCATGGCTCCCATTAGCCAATCATTGGCCATTTTTTCCCTTCTAGTACAGATGTCAAAACATTCATACATTAACAATTACTTGACAACAAAAACACTGTTGTTAATTATGCACATCAATGTGCTAATATTAAAGACAATAAGTACAGAATTCATGCTCTTTTCAGAACTAGATTTTGTGTTATCTGGGGTAAAGAGAAAATGATGCGTCTCTGCAAATGATCTAGGAGTCTTCAGTGAAATCATAGATAACTATTATAGTAAAAACATATTAAATAATAATTTTATGTAGATATTAGTACTTGTAAATGTCAATTTTATACATATTGATTATTGATCAAGGTAGGTAAGTAATGACAATGGAAAAGATGTTCATCCCAGAAATCTAACCTGAAAGAATTGTTTCCACTATACCTTTAATCTAGAAAGCACGGGTGTTGAAATATATTCATCTATTTGTTAGAAAAAGGCTGTAGGAAAGTGTAGTTAGTCTTTATATAGCGAATATGGACATTGTGCTTGTTTTTTTTCCTGTAGGAACAGAGTAGATTGACCCTGAAGTTCTAGCGCCTAAACACTTTCAGGCACCCCTCAGTGTACATTGGTTAAGGCCTGGCCACCCTTATAAAAAATGTTCTAGCTACGCCTCTGTCACAAAGGAACAGCCAAGAAAAACCACCAACTAACAGTTAGATAATTAGAATCAGCTGCTCAGTCTGTTTCTATAGGAACATACTGTCGTTGGCCTGAAGGGCAACATGATAGCTCCAACCATATTGATCATGCAGAGGTGCATTGGTAGAAATAAAAAAGAATAGATAACTCTACAATACAGGAATACTGATATATATCTAAACGTGTTTCTTTCTATGATGTTTAGCGACGTCATGTACAGCCACGTCAATAGAAAATGAAGTAATAAACTATTTAAAAACATAACAAACTGCAAGCGACGCATATTTTACTCACCATCTATATCTCCATCGATAAATTAATAATTCCGTGATTTGGATGCGCCGGTAGATACTATTGATAATAAGGTGATGAAAGTAGAAGCTTTTATCTCCGCTACTGTTTCCGCATCTTGGCACCGGTGAGTCCCTGTGGAGAGCGCCAACCTGCTGCGCTCTAGGCTGCAGGCATTCATCCCAACCCTTTTATCAACAGTCCAGTTGAACTTTGCACCTGCTCTGTTTGTCTGAGCGTAATTAAAGGGGCCATCAGTTGGACCTAATTCAAAAGTCCCCTTCCATAAAAACAGATTAGATGTTTGAGGGGGAAAAAAGAGGAACTGATAATGAGAATATGTTGAGATATTTGCTGACACAAATTTTTACACCGAAAAAAAGTGTCACTGAAAAAAATGCAACTGCTTTTGGCATTTACTTTATTATATTTAGTTACTTTAACACAAATGTTTTATGTCCTACCCTGCTAACATGAAACAGTTGTGTTAAAGTAATTATATATGATTAAGTAAATGCTAAAAACGGTTGAAGTGAATCAATAAAGTTAAATTTTGACATTTTTATCAACAATAATTGATTAAATGAAAAATACAATGTAAATCTTTCATTTGACACCAGTTTGAATCTGTTTGGATCGCTCGTCCTATGATTAGGTTAACACAGATACATGAGGACGACCTGACTGTGTAACATAAAGCTATGGCAAACACATCAGTAACATTAGGGGCCCCCATATTGCAGCAAAGTGCTATAGCAACCAGCTGCAAAGAAATATCAGTTATCTCTGTAGGGGATAAGGGATGTTGGTTGTGGCCACTTCGCTCTGAGTTGACATGAGAAATGTAATAAAGTATTTTTGTTTTGTTTGCTGCAGACTGTCAAAATAAAACTCACTGGAATAGCAGGGGCTTTAATACCTGATTGTATACTATTTATAGGGTACTGTAACGGCATATTGACAGTGAGAATGCATATAAATTAATAATAAGTATCATTCCATACACCTTACTATTTAAGATTCAGCTACTTCACATACATAAGGAAATAAGGAAAATTAAATATGTTTTGTATAATATTCATAACTACACAGATGGTTACAATAGGTACCTATACCAAAAAAATTAACATTAAAGTTTGCTCCACCTTGACATTGACAAAGGAATAAATCGATAACCTCATCTTTAAAAGGCTGCCTTATTCATGAAATAGCTTGTAACTCTCTTAATATGGAAACAGGGATTCAATCTAGATATGCCAAGCCAATAAGCTATGTTTAAAATATTTCTAGTTTCTCCTTTCTTTCTGTTTTTAGCCTGAATGTAGTAAATACTTGCTTTATATGTTATAAGTCACTTTTATTGCATTTTAGTTTGACACATGCAACAGTCAATTGGAAGCCTTCAAAAGAAGGTACAAATAAGCGCTGAAAATTTTAATTAAGTAAACTAGAAAGAAACTTTACAATTACAAAAGGTTTTAAATGGAAAAAGGAAGAAATTATTATGTATCAATAAATAGATTAGCAAAAGCAAACCTTATAAATATGTTACAGAAATTACAAGAAAAAGACCACATTTTTTGTATTTAATAACTTTATATCCTCTATCAATCCTTATTCATACAGTGCTTTGTATACAGAAAATGTGTAACACATTTGCTGTGGTGAAAAAATAACTTGACATAATTTATATAACATAAGGACAAACACACTTAGCAAGCAAACACAAAATTAGGAAGACTAATTGCGCAGAATACGGAACACCAAAAAACATATCCTTTAACAATAGAAACACAAGAATAATAAATATAGATATATTTGTGGTAAGAACAAAAAATATATATATATTCCAAATACATTATAATCAAACAGAGAAGAATGTATTGTATTTGGGATATTTCTTTGTTCTTACAGAGAAGAATATATTATATTCACTAAAATTGTTAATGGATAAAACCGGCTGTTTACGTTGCTCAGTAATTGAGCAGGTTGTCCTGGATGCAGCTGCCCTAGCTTTAATTTCCAACCTTGGAAACTTTCCTGCATGTCTTACTCTTTCATTACCTTCCTTTCTTTAAATTTAAGTACTGTATAAATAAAAGCAACTAGCACAATAAAATCTTTATAAAATTACCAACTATACATATAATTGACTTTAATACATTCATAGGTTTTTTATGTATATATATTTACAGTTATTCTATGTATTCACTATGATGTATTTTGCATCACAATCAAGTCTTTTTCTCACAATTAAATAATTAATGCAATATTTTCCTACATTTCTTTTATTTGTCAACCTTTATGGTATCTGTTTTGTGATATAAAACAAACTCCTTCTCACTACTGGATTAATAAACTAATTTGGCTGTTTACACAAATAACGGCTGATTTATGTCATTTTATCTCTACAACCTTTATTGTTCAATATCAAGGCAAACAGTGGCTGCAGAGAGGGCTACTGTAGCCTCCAAAGTTAAATTAGGTAATAAAAGTTAAAGGGAAATAATTTAAAAAACACATTAGCTATTCAAACAATATACCATGTAAAGGCCCTGTGAGCACAATATAACAAGTTTACTGAACAGTATGTCTGTCAAAGGACAATGGCAGGCAAAGAAAAATGACCAACCAGGATGAGTTTAATTATATTGATTTAGCTGGAATATGGTCATGTAATGGTAAAACATACAGACCCACTGGAAACTAGATTAAGAGATGTTAATGATGTTCAGGCTACAAACCAAAAAATTAGATTTTTGTTTTTGTTAATCACACCCTAACATCGAGGAGCATCTGTAATAGACCCAATGCAGACTATTAATAATTCTTCATCAGAACTATTAGGATAATTTTGTGAGAAACAAAGAAATCTGTCTACTATACAGTCTATTTTCTAAAAGAGCAGAAAAAGAAGATATTTGACTTAGATGCCCAAAGGGCTGCCTGTGTAATTATGTTTTTAATCCTTAGAAAAAAAATATTTATGCTGTAGCTAGTCCCTTTACTATTTCTCCTCTGCCTTATTGTGGGAATACACATTTTAATAAAATGACCTGACATCCTGCTTGGGTGACTATAAAGTAAATGTACTTAAAAATGGGTGGTACATCTTTATTGTTATATCTATTAGACATTGTAAAAGGAGCTCTATAAAATGCAATGCAAGTATATTATATATAGCACAAATCTAGAACAAGATAATTAAATAAGCCTTACAAAAAAAAAGCACCAGGGCTTTGTGCCAAAGCTTTTGAAATAGACAATCATTGCCCTACTCATCAAATATGTGATCGGTGCACTACTAACCCTTGATGCCTATTCTAAAGGATGTGGCTTATATCAACACCAGATCCTGGAAAGCAGGGGGTAGATCCTCCTTTCAGATATCCACCAAGTCTCAACGATGGCATCTAGTGGTGGCTGAATGAAAAGAGTGAAAGCAGTTTTAAAAAAAATAAAATCAAGATAATTGCTAAATATCTTTTTTTTTTTATAATGAAATGTGCAAAACCAACTCAACAGTAAATACAACTTTAATGGTTTAAAAAGAGACTGTAAAAAGAACTAAATGAATCTTCATCTGGCTCCATTCATCAGAGCAATAATGGCTTTCAGTTTACATTTTTAGAACAGTTTTGCTGGTGATCGGTGATAAAACATGAGATTGAGTACGATGATGATAATCTGCAGCTTGGAGGCTGTGTCAGTATTTTATCTGTGATCCTTTGTACCAGCTCTCTGCTAACACAAAAGATTTCAGACAGCTTGTCCCTGTGGCTGCCTTCTCTCGTTGTTGATTACACAGGAAACAGACTTTGACTTTGAACCCAAGTTGTAGGATTTGCAAGCAAATATGAGACTTATACTAAATTCTTCCCTGTGCTGTGCGGAATAAGAGGATGATTTCAAGCTGGAGGAGCTATGTTGGGGTCTTCATGACATCACAGGGAGAACTGAACCATGAAGCAGGATTACTGACTTAGCAAGACAACTTCAGGTTTAATCCTGACTTTCCAGCACCACAAAGCTGGATTCATTGTTAGAAAGGCTATTGAACTTAAAAACAAAATGTGTTCTTTACAAATTAAATAGTTTTCAAAAATATATATATTTTTTCTTTTTGACAAACCAACTTTTTACCAATTTTTTCTTATATAATGTCTTTATACACCCCTGGCATTCACTTGTTTCTTGTATAAATTATATATAAGCTAAAAAATAAAAAGATCAGAGAGGAAATTGTGAGAAGATCCTTTGGATCATGGTGACAAATACTTATATGAGTGATAAAGGTTTTCATGGGCTTCTGGACTCCAGAACCTGGAGCTGTGTGTGACCTGCAGGAGTGTGGCCCTCACTGTATCACAGACTCTATGTATGGCTATGGGATATTACCAAACCCAGCTTGGGTATTCAGTATCTCTCGAGGCCACTTGCACCATATAAGAGAGGGATTTCTATGCTATTGCAGGCAAGTCAATACCTGGATTTCTGTGAAATTTCATATTCACCGCATTATGAAAATGAGGCTGTTAGATATACAATTTGGCCAGTATTCTATTCTTTTGTTGTTTGAATATGATGAGAAGGGTAGATGTTACACTGAAACTGCCTCGATGGGGGATTAATGGAAAAATAGAGGGTAGGAAATAATAAAACAATGCTGTAACCCTACAAAAAAAAAAATAAGGATGATTTCACACAGATAAACCACTTCTAGTAATATGATGCAATTGTGACATCAGCTTCCAGCTTTATTGAAGTCCATACATTCTCTGACTTGGGAGCTGGTTCGGAGCTCGTCTGCCTGGTTGTGTGTTTCCTGGATGGGGTCCTCTGTGGAGCTTGTTGACAGTTACCTTTTGTATCTTTGCTCCCTTCTGTATCCCTGCTTCTGTCTCTTTGAACCCCAGTCGCCCTCAGCAGATGCCTGCTCACACAGAGCCTGGTTCTGCTGGAGGGTTCTTCCTGTTAAACGTGAGTTTTTCCTCTCCACTGTCGCTGCAAGCATGCTTGGTGTCAGGGATTGCATTTGAGTCAATGAGTTGATGCAATCAACTGGTTTTCCTAGATAGAAACCTTTGAATTAATCGGAATTTATGATCTGGTCGAGTTGTCTCTGTAAAGTGCCTTGAGATGACATGTGTTGTGAATTGAAATAAAGTCCAACAAACCTGATGGAATGATTTTTTTTATTTTTTTTTCCTGCTCCGGTGTCCTCTTCACTTTTGGTGAGGGCTACATCTGGGGGATCAGATTCAGTTAATATGCAGCACAGTGATTGGGAGACATTGCTGTGTCCTTAAACATTGACACAGTCAGCAATCCTGTGCTACACTATTTGTCACCTTTTTGCATCTTATTTCTCTAAGATGCGTTTTTGTTCCTCACAGGAGAAAAAAATAGTACTCTTCCTTCTACGCTCATTATTGTGACTGGTCTATTACCTTTAACCCGCCCCTTCATATGTGAGCATTCACAGATTTGTTATCAGTTATAGCTAATTTGAGTTGGCGAGTTAAGCTCCCAGAGATCCTCCAGTTGCACATACTGTCTGCAAACACAGGGTTTTTTCAGTCTGTGGTGCTGTGCATCATTCATATTTCATATTCCATTCCATGTTTGTATTTATCTCATGGCACACCATCCTTCTACTCTAATAGCAACATGCTACAATATAACAGTGTAACCAAAGTGTGAAATGTTATTAGATTACTGATTTTTTTAAATAAGCGAATTATTACTATTACTTGTTTTATTCAACCAGGTTAGTAAGTGACACATTTGGCATTCTACTTTTAATGGTATCTACCTCCACCCACATTTCAGCAGTGTTTGGTTTATCCTCTTTTCAGACCTGTATGATAACCTGTTGTCTTTGCCGTTCTCACTACCTTGCCACCAATGACCAACTTCCTTCCCCCTGCAGATGCACAAAGACCAGTTTACTGAACTATGCAGGATTTTATTTCCCAATGGTATACAGGTTTGGAATGGGCAAGGAGCTGGTTGTGTGTGAGAATAGGTGGAACAAGGGATAAGCAATCCAAACAAACAGGATAGTCCCTAAACCAACAGCAAGCCCCAGGGAAAAATTCCCTCACAAGTCAGTCTAATGAGTAGAATATCTTGTGCAAGTAAGATCTTGATGGTAATTATGCAGAAAAACTAATTGATTATCAACATGTTGCATGCACATCATTGTATTTAGACAGTAAAAACTTTTTTGGTAATATAAGTACATTATTAATCAAACTGTGGTGCCTTGTGTTAATTGGAGGATACCTATGAATCTAGTGCTGTTTTGGTTCTCTGAACAACCTTGGTAATTTCTCCATGTGGAGCATAATAGGGAGGGTGCTGACTCAGTAACCATGAGAGCTCCGGTGTTAGGGGAAAGCAGGAAACTGTGAATTATGAATATATAATCTTTGCTATGAGAGAGAAAATATAGAAAGCTCCTGCAAACACCTTTACAAGAGCCCTTTAAAAAGGCAGTTACCTAGAAATACATTGGAATTAAAAGAAAGAAATACAAACTTCAAAAAAACTTAGGTAGCCGGTGGAGAAAGCAAAGCTCTTCCAGTTAAACCGCAAAAAATTGAAATCTAAATTAGCCAGTTTTTCCTAAATTAAGGGATTTTTTTTTTCTTGAATTGAGGAGGTAAGTGAGATGCTTTACAAATGGAACAAGAAAATGTACATTTAAAATAAGAAAAAACAATTGCATTGTCTTATTTGAAAAGCATACAAAACATGCTATCTTATTGTCTTATTTTTAAGAATAAATATACTCACTCAGTTGGAAAATCATCTTATTTATCTACTGAATTTAAGGGAAAATACACTTAATTTAAGATTTTGTTATTATTTCTAGATCGTTTTTGCAGTGTACGAGCATGTGCTTCTAAACATGGTTTCAAAGTTTCTTTTAAGGGCCTTTTATATAGTTTGTATAATTTTATTTATTTATTTATCTGTTTGCTTTAAAAGTAATACCTAAAGAAAGAAACAGTACCTCTTGCTTTTTTAAAATAAAAAATAACAAAAAAGCAAACAGTTACCCGGAAAAGCTGAATCAGGATCTGAATCAGAAAACTTTATTAATCCCTTTTCTTTTGTTGCAGTGCAACTGTTTACAAAAGAGAAATGGAACCTAGGTGGAAGTTCAACTGAAGAAACTCATTGCTTTCCTAAATCCACCTGCGACACAGCCAATCAGCTTTGAGCCATACCTCCACGAAAGCCAATCGGCATCCAAAGTTCATCTTTAAAGGCCTCTGATACGCACCTGTCTGCTCCTGTGCGCAGGCGGCGGATGCGCTGTGCGATTTCATTCAGATGACACCATTTCAACCCACCTCCAGCCCCTCCTCCACCATTGTAGCTAAAGCTTAATCAGAGTGTCATTCCTCCCGGACTCTTACTGCGTTCCCTGTCTCATCTTAACCGGTCCGGCAGAAGATCCCCATGTTGAGCCTGGTTCTGCCAGAGGTTTCTTCCCAACGGGGAGTTTTTCCTCTCCACTGTCGCTTCATGCTTGCTCTTCATGGACAGGTTCTCTCAACCTGTTATCCAAATGGACTTCCATCTTCCAGTTCCCTGAGTGAAGCTCTAGTATCAGCTCACGCAGTCCACTGGATCTCCCCATAAAGCTCAGCATACCGTCTCGCTAATCAGCAGTCTACAGACTGACCAACTTCATCTATCTCCACTCTACTACCAGTTTAAGGCCTGGGGGAGAAACAGAGCCCCTGTTCATGCATATCTATCAAAATTCAGCGCTATGTTTCCTGCCGAGGTCTGAGCGCCAATGACAAAGTAAATGTATCAATAAATTCCTCCTAATTGTCTTTTCTCTTCATGTGAGTTTTTCAGATTTAAATAGTTCTCAGGGAGAACCTGGAAAACAGACATTGGCAAGAAATCAAACATCCACTCTTCCTTAGCCATGAAAATTCTCTTTAGGGAGGACCTTGCTCTAGACACCTCCCCTGCAAAATGTTTATAGGCTGCATTTCTTCTAGTCTAAAAGAAGTAAAACACTGCACTAAGAAACTGCAGTAAACAGTCCAGCTGCTCTTGGCTCCTCCCTGCTGAATCTAAGCAGCATTCCAGAAACCCTTTGAAACTGGAACGAATGTCCTGCTATGAATGAGGGAAGCAGAGATTGCAGGTGAAATATGGGGGGATTTGTTCAAGTCACTTGAAACCTTACAGCCTGTATACAAAACAACAACAAAAACACATTGTGTCCTGCTGATTAGGTTATAAGGGTGTCTAATCCTTATTTTGTCATCATTCATGATTTCCCTGATTGTAGGGAAGGTCTTAATACGTGGCAGAAGCGTGGCGTTACTTTGTTTCGGGGGATCTATTCAACAAAACGGTTGCTGCGTAGCTACGCACAAAAAAAAATCCCCCATCGATTTACAGGACAGCACCCCCTTCAGATCCGCACCAAACTGAAGGCATGTGCGCCTGCACGTAGCATTCAGACAGAGAAAATCCAGCCCAGACCTCCGCATAGCCAACAGTTCACCGAAACATCACAGGAGAGGAGGAGGATCCTCTGCCCGTTTATTCAAGTCTTCACCGAGGAAGTCAGACTTTTACATTAGAGGACACATCGGCTGAGGACGCGGGGATTCTGCTTCCCACAGGATGCTTTGGAAAAGGTAAATACAGCCTCATGGATCAGATGAGACATAAATCAGGACTGAATACTCATCTGATTGTTTTCCTCCCAATTAACTGTTAAGGGCTTTGCTGTTTAGCGTAAGAACTGAGAATCATGGGTTTATATTAGTGACCGGAAGGAAGGATGACGTAGGTTAAAAAGTAGCAAAATGCAAAAACAACAGGAGACAAAAGAAAAATGTGGTTCTGCCCACGTTGTTGGCGGAGTTATGGCATTCCTATGCAAAGTAGGAGTGTAGGATGAAACTGCTTTAAAGTTGCACCTATTTATAAAACAGCAACAAAAACAATACTCAAATACACATAGAAATATAAATACAGTGTAAAAAAACCCTTCTGCACTTTTCTAAGGGGTTTTATTTAATAGAAAATACTACAAGAGATGAATCTTGCCTTGCAAATAATGTCTACAGCAAAGATTGAGCGTAAATAGAACATATCTAGTTTAGAGGAGCTGAAGGATCCCTAAATCTGGTTAGTTTTAAATTTAACTTTAAGGGATGTCAGCCTCATGAGTTTCCATGGAGGGGAGGGGCGAAGACGTGGCAGTCTTATCCATTTCCTCTGCGTTTCATTGCATGGCTATGCTTACACTAAAAGTTAAGTTAGACGCTTCTGTGCCAGGAGGCTTTACAAAAGTGTATAAAAACAAATAAAATAAAAATAAGATTAGTATTGTGTGTTAATATGGTTAATGGATAAGGCTTATCAATTATTAGCTATTTAAAAGTATGCTTTTTTTGTGTAGTGTTAAATACACAAAATAGAAATACACCTATTATGGCCTTTTGTTGTAGAACATTAAGTAATATTGTAAACCAAATGCCCAAATTAATAGCAGCTTTTTTATTCAGTCTGCAAAATGTTTTATTAAATGCTTTTTGTTGATCAACCTTTTTTACTGATGAGATTAAAAAATAATTGATTGATCCTTTATGTTGATATTGTAGCTAAGAACAAACACCGTAGGAGCCGTTTTTCCACAATAGGCTGTGTTTTCAGGCAAAAAGAGGAGGATCTGTTGGAAAGCATAAAAAAGATGCCCCCTGGTTTGTGGCTTATCAAAGTTGAAATGGCAATGGCCTTGGCTGTTACAATTGATGCAGAGCAACAATGAGGCTGGCTCTTGGGTTTGGTATAAAACATGTAAAAAGTTTTTTCTTGTATAATGAGCAGTTTTAATCCGGGCGTTACACTTGGATTTATACAACACAGTATCTGGGAGGCTGTAGTCGTTACCCTGTTATTACATTGATTACAGTAATTAAATTCCTTTATGTTTTAGCTTTTTTTCTGGTGTTTCGTGATGAAGAGCTTTCAGTGATCATTTGTTATGCATACTGTCAGTTTAGGTTGATTTTGATTGAATGGTAGGTGTTCAAATATATTTGAACTTGTTGTGGCAGCATGCTGATGACCTACATTAAAAACCAGAGGGCGAAGTCAGAGCTTGTCTAAACCTGTAGTCTGATGATAGTTTGATGCACTCGGGAGAGCTGCTGCACAAAAACATATTTTTTTTGGATGAATTTCTTTTAACCTGTGGGTAAGGCTGTTGAGTTGGCTACCATTGTTTTAACCATTTATCCTCCCATTTTAACCAGTTTTGCATATATTTTTTTCTGGGATCTCTTAGCTGGCTCAGTGGTTGTTTGAGCCATTGCCTCTAAACAAATTTCCAATGCAAATCTCCACTGTGAGTTCTCATTTGCTCATTTCCCCTCACAAAATGTGCCTATTTACTTTGTTTAAATAGACCATAAGTGTAAGTGTACATTGTGTGTGTTTGTCTTTGCTCTGGCAATAGACTGCTCTACTCATCTTACTCGACTGAAGCATCTAAAGACGTTTGTTGGGTTTAAATTTTGATCCACCATGGGCTCAGTTACTGATCTTATTTCAAGATTCTCATGTAACTTTGATTTTCTGCCCCATACTGCCCAGAAATACTGACATGCCTTTCAGGATTTAAGGCTTATTGAAAAATTAGAGCTGAACCATGCATGTTGACATCAAACACAGACTTAGTTTTTTGTTTCTGACATGGTTGCGTGGCTGGATGAACTCCCCGTGGCTTTTACTTACACACATTCTTCCTTTTCTTTCATTGTGTGTATTGTATTCTTTTATATTATCTGTATAATATCCATTGTATGTATATATATATATATATATATATATATATATATATATATATATATATATATATATATATATATATATATATATATATATATATATATATATATAGGGTGACCATATTTTCATTTTGAAAAACCAGGACACCTTGGAGCGGGGGGGCGGCGGCGGGGGATCTCTGTTCCCATGCATAGGCCTAGGTAATCCTACAATAACATGATATTAACAGTTGATTTATTAAAAATGCTTTTCAGTAAAAATCAACAGCAATAACTCCAATAACAAATGATAATTTTATTCAAAATGTATTTATTAAAAATGTTTACCAATTCCTGTAATGAATGAATAGCACAATGAAAGGACGTGAAATACGAACATGTCCTGGGAAATATCAAACGTCCGTATTTCCCAGGACATGTTCGTATTTCACGTCCGGTCCTGGGCGTCCCGGGTTTTTTTTAGAAAGTGAGGAAATGTCCTGTTTTTTTAAATTACCTTCATTGGACCATTAAATTTATATATATATATAATTTATATATATATATATATATATATATATATATATATATATATATATATATATATATATATATATATATATATTTCCAGGCAAAAAAAAAAAACTGGAATGCCTGGAAATGTACAAGATCATCAGGACTCTAATAGCCTTCATCAAGAACTCAATGAAGCTGTGGAAAACAAGTCTGGAAGCCAATGCAAAGCCAATAGCACAAGTCACCATCAAGTGCGGCATATACCAAGGCGATGCACTATCCCCGCTGCTGTTCTGCATAGGCCTGAACCCCCTCAGCCAGATCATCACAAAGGCTGGCTACGGATACCAATTCCGAAGCGGAACAATCATCAGTCACCTCCTCTACATGGATGACATCAAGCTGTATGCCAGGAGTGAACGAGACATCGACTCACTGATCCACACTACCAGGATCCACAGCAACGACATTGGGATGTCATTCGGACCGGACAAGTGCGGTCGCATGGTCTCAAAGAGAGGGAAGATGATCAGAACCGAGGGGGTTGAACTACCAGAAGGCCACATTACAGATGTTCAGGACAGCTACAAATACCTTGGGGTGCCACAGGCTAACGGAAACCACGAGGAGATGGCAAGAAAGACTGCCACAGCTAAATACCTACAAAGAGTAAGGCAGGTCCTGAAAAGTCAGCTGAATGGGAAAAACAAGATCCAAGCCATCAACACATATGCCCTACCAGTCATCAGATACCCCGCTGGTATAATAAACTGGCCAAAGGAGGAGATAGAGGCTACTGACATCAAGACGAGAAAGCTCCTCACAATGCATGGAGGGTTCCACCCCAAATCCAGCACTCTGAGACTGTACACCAAGCGTAGCGAGGGAGGCCGAGGGCTAGTGAGTGTCAAGACCACTGTCCAGGATGAAACAACTAAGATCCAGGAGTACATCAGAAAGATGGCCCCCAAAGACAAATGGCTTGGTGAGTACCTCAGGCAGGAGAAAACCGAAAGTGAGGACAAGAAAGAGGAAGGAGAACCATCATGGAGGGACAAGCCGCTGCACGGCGTATACCACAGACAAATAGAAGAAGTGGCTGATATCAAAAAATCCTACCAGTGGCTGGAAAAGGCTGGACTGAAGGACAGCACAGAGGCACTAATCATGGCAGCACAAGAACAGGCACTCAGTACAAGATCAATAGAGGCCAGGTTCTACCACACCAGGCAGGACCCCCGATGCAGACTGTGCAAAGATGCCTCTGAAACAATACAGCACATAACAGCAGGGTGTAAAATGCAGGCAGGAAGTGCATACATGGAACGCCACAACCAGGTAGCTGTCATAGTGTACAGGAACATCTGCCATGAGTATGGGCTGGAAGTCCCAAGGTCAAAATGGAAGACACCTCCTAAGGTAGTTGAGAATGACCGAGCTAAGATCCTATGGGACTTCAAGATCCAGACTGACAAACAGGTGATGGCTAACCAACCAGACATCGTGTTGATCGACAAACAGCAGAAGAAGGCAGTAGTGATAGATGTGGCAATCCCAAGCGACAGCAACATCAAGAAGAAAGAACACGAGAAGCTTGAGAAATACCAAGGACTAAAGGAGGAGCTAGAGCAGCAGTGGTGCCAGTGGTAATTGGAGCACTGGGGGCTGTGACCCCCAAACTGGGAGAGTGGCTACAGCAGATTCCAGGTAAAACATCAGAGGTCTCTGTCCAGAAGAGCGCAGTCCTAGGAACAGCTAAGATACTGCGCAGAACCCTCAAACTCCCAGGCCTCTGGTAGAGGACCCGAGCTTGAGGATGACACATACCACCCCACGAGGGGTGAGAAAACAGTTTGTTTTTTTTTTATATATATTCCAACTTGTTGAAATAAATAGGTGAAATAAATAGGTGAAACTTTATCAACATCAAAAAGAAGAAATAACAAAAACAACTGATACTGAAAAACCATGCAAAGGTGCAAATGCATGAATCTGTACCCATGCAAGTAGGCTCATGTTTTTTCCTCTGTGAATAAGAGATGTTAGTTTGCCTTTTAAGGAATAGGATCCTGTTACAAAATCTATTAGATATAGCCTTCATAGAAAGGTTGTTTATACAGCCTAAGAGACAGCCCTCCTATTGCAACCTATCAGAGGAGAGGGAAAGGAAAGAGAATACTTGGGCCAAAAACTGTAAGTAAATCAGTCTTGATAATAATCTGAAACGAAACAAGTTCAGTTTTTGGTGCCTTATTATAACGAGAATGCTGATTCTGCACATTAGGAGTCTAAAACCTGATAAATAATCCCTCTATTATTAGGTTTTGAGGAAGTGAAAAAAGTTGCGCATTGCATTATGGGAGAAAAACTGGAGCTGATTCTAATGAATTTACAGAAGGATTTCACTTAATCTCTTTCAGAATGGAGCTTCCATGTTGCTTTTTAGTGCTTCTGAGCTGCCTGCAGTCGCTCTCAGCCCACAATGATTTCTTCACCTCCATAGGTAATATTCACATTGTAAAACCAACCCTTCTGACTGTTCATTTGACTACAGCAAACACCTGCAAATCATAAAAAATGATTAGATTGTTAATGCATTATTCAATTCATGCATCTGTGTTTGGTTTGTTACTCCGCAGGCCAGATGACAGATCTGCTGTACACTGAAAAAGACCTCGTCACATCTCTGAAGGATTACATCAGAGCAGAGGAAAACAAACTGGAGCGGGTCAAACGGTAAGTCTATGCAAAGAAGCTAGCACACATGAAGAATAGCTTAGCTTTTTGTCAGTCACTTTCATCATCATACAGTCAGCTTCCAATTACTATTCTTAACTATTAAAAGGAATAAATGTTTTGAGTTGCAGAGACAAAGACTCCATCTTTGGACATTGAAGTTTAATCTGAAATGTGTCTTTTGTAATACTCATATGAGTCACATTTTATGTCAAAACAGTGTTATTAAAAAAAACATTGGCTCCTCACACACGTCGACTTCCGCTATATCTGGACCGGGTTGCAGGGGAGGAAGTCTATGAAAAAGATGTCGGAGCCACCTCAGCTGACTCCTCTCGGCGTGGAGCAGAAGCGGCTCTATTGCTGTGGCTCTCCAGAATAACCAATTTTCTCACCCTATCTCTAAGGCCCCTGTAACCCTCAGGAGCGAGCTAATTTCACCCGCTTGTATCGGGGATCTCGTTCTTTCGGTCATGATCCAGATTTCATGACCATAGATGAGGCTAGGAACGTAGACTGACCGGTTAATCGAGAGCTTTGCCTCTCCCCCAGCTCTATATTCACCTCAACAGACTGGAGCAGTGTCTGCATTATAGCAGCAGCCACACAGATCTGTTTATATCGGTCTCCCACTCCTTTCTACCCTCACTCGTGAACAAGACCCCAAGATTCTTAAACTCCTCCACTTGAAACAGGAACTTTCCTCCAACCTGAAAGGGACAAGGCACCTTTTTCTGGTTGAGAGCCATGGCCTCTGACTAGGAGGAGTGGATTCTCATCCCGGGCAACTTCACTGCATGCGCATGCTGTAGGTCTTGGCAGGAGGAAGTCAGCAGAATCTTGTCATTTGCAAAAAGCAGGGATCCAGACATTGGCTGCACCTAGTGGAGTCTAGTGACTTCTTGGTAAAAAAAAAAAAAACAGATTAAATTGAACACACATAGGCTTCGTATGAAAAAAGACAAGAGGATACCAGACATAAAATATGTTTTTAGCGCATGAGGAGATTCCAGTGAATCATAAAAAAAGAAAAACGTACCCCAAGAGGGTAGCATTTATATCATTCTGAGGATTTTTAGCTCTGTTATGAGTTACACTGTGATGTTATTGCCGGTACTACAGAGTTCAGACACAAGTGAGCATTTTTAGATTACAGCTGTAGTGCTGAAGTCAATCATCATTGGGTATCAGTCACGTTTGGCCAACATGTTTGCATTATAATGCTAATCAACACACTTGTAACCATTTTCCTGACAGGTGGGCGGACAAGTTGGATTCCCTGACAGCAACAGCCACGCAGGACCCTGAAGGGTTTTTAGGCCACCCTGTCAATGCTTTCAAACTGATGAAGAGGCTGAACACAGAGTGGGGGGACCTGGAGAGTCTGGTACTTAGTGACACCACTGATGGTATGGATGACTGAGGATGTCTTAAATAATTTAAACCAGTTCTGTCAAATAGCTAATAATACCTATTAGTACAACAATTAAAGTAGTAATAAAGTCATAGCAGCATTATCATTTTGAACTGTATAATCACTTGAACTTTGTCAATCAAGATTTTGGAGGGTTTAAGTTTTTCTTCTCAGTGTGACAATGTGAAGGGTGATAAAGAAGCTAAATAAACTCAAATGCTTCCATAACAAGTATTTATCTTAGGGATTTTTACTCATCTTTAGTTCAGATAATAGTTTATATTTCTCCAAGTTAAGAAATGGTAAATATATCTTTATTACTGTATCTATTTCTGCTAGGAAATATCAATGTTTTGTGATTCACTTTTTTTTAGAACAAGCTCCTTTTTAAAGCTGATTCTAGTTTAACACTGTTTTAATTGTGTGTGTGTATCCGTTGTTTTATTTTATTTGCTTTTTACATCAAAATTTTTCCCTTTTAAATATATAAAGTCATTAGATTGATTGCTCTTCAAACTGTGTTTATATCCTTACAGGGAAATGTGTTTCCTTATCTTTTTTTGTCATGTTCTTTTCTACCAGGATTTATCTCCAACCTAACCATCCAAAGACAGTACTTTCCCACTGAGGAGGACCAAACTGGGGCTGCTAAAGCTTTGCTTCGGTTACAGGACACCTATAAACTTGATGCCAACACCATTTCAACAGGAAACCTTCCTGGTAAAACCTAACAAAGCCATTGTCATTTTAAAATAGTGTACAAAAATGACTATTTTTCCTGGTTGTCATGTTTTTAAGCTTTTGTGTAAAAAGCAGCCACCTGTGGTGTGATGGATTTTTATCTTTTTAATAATGTTTGACCTTCCTGTTTGCTTTCTGCTCACCAGGAGTAAAGCACAAGAGCCAGATGACAGTGGAGGACTGTTACGAGCTGGGGAAAATATCCTACTCAGATGCTGATTACTACCACACAGAGCTGTGGATGGCCCAGGCCCTGAAACAGCTCGACGAGGGAGAGGAGTCCACCATAGACAAGGTGACGGTGCTGGACTACCTCAGTTACTCCATCTACCAGCAGGGGGAGATTAAGCGAGCGCTAGAGTACACCTTGAAGCTGCTTCAACTCGGTAACCTTCCTTTAACTATTTCAGAGAATTGAATGCTTTGATTTCCTCCTTATGGTGACATCATCAGCATTACTAGTATTTGTTTTCCACCTTTTCAGACCCAGAGCATCAGCGTGCCAAAGGCAATGTGAAGTACTTTGAGTATCAGCTGGAGAAGCAGAAAAAAGAGGCAGAGGAAAAGGCCCAGAAACCAGAGGAGGGAGAAAAAGAGGAGACACCCAAAAAAAAGAAACAGTCCTCAAAGAAATCCTTCTCTCTGATCCCAGAGAGGAAGAAGTACGAAATGCTTTGTCGAGGGGAGGGGCTTAGGATGGTAAGGAAGAAAAGAGGACTATAATGTCTGAGTTAACCCTACTTCTATCTACAACACAGTTTTTTTATTTTGCTATCTCACCATCAGACCCCCCGCAGAGAGAGCAGGCTGTTTTGTCGATACTATGACAACAACCGCCACCCCAGGTATGTGCTGGCACCTATCAAACAGCAAGATGAGTGGGACCGCCCCTACATCGTTCGTTACCTTGACATTATCTCTGATGAAGAAATCGAGAAAATCAAGCAACTGGCGAAACCACGAGTAAGTAATTAGGAGCAGTAGGATTGTGTGCAGTGGCTTGGATGTGATTCAACATGTTGAGTTGTGGTAGGTGGAAGCCTTGAGGCTGGTTTGGTGGGTTAGACAATCACACAGACATGCACCTGTGCCTCAGTGTGGGGGTTAAATCATGTTCCTGGCTTCACAGCTGCGCAGGGCAACCATCTCCAACCCTGTCACTGGAGTACTGGAAACAGCTTCTTACAGGATCAGCAAAAGGTAAGATAGAGGTTATGGGGGAGATTTTGGAGGGCATTATCCTCCACCCCTTAAAAACACTTCTAGTTCCCTCTTTGGACTCCCGTCAGTCCAAAACTCCACTTTGCTGCCCCTCCAAAGCTTCAAGGCTCCTGAGCGAAATACAGATTAAGAAAACATTTATAAGGCATATTTAGTTCCTTAAAGCCAAATTTCTCCATGTATTAAATTGGGTTTCTATGTGATAGACCAGCAAATAATGGTAAATTGGAACAAAAATGACACAAGCCTCTTAGTAGTTTTAACCAATAAAAGCCTTTTGGGGACGTGACTCGACCAGCTCTGCTCATCTACAAGGTTTTTTATTTCATTTGTAAAGTAGGATACATTTATTCAAGTTGAATAGGGAGACTCTTTCAATTTATAAATTTTCTATTGAGTTTAGATCTGGCTGGAACATTTTAACACATGAATATACCGAACCTCAAAGTACAGAATATAATTACAGCTCTAGCTCCATTTTTAAGTCTAGTCTTAATTCCTTTAAAGCCTCTGACATGTTGTTTTCCAGGAGGGATCTGTAATATCAGTAACTCTGGCTAGCTTATGTTAGTGCTGAAGTTGGTTTTCCCCACAGTATAATGCTGCCACCACTATGGGGATGGTTTGTTTCTGTGATGGAAGGTGTTTTCCTGTATTTACACTGGTTACTTCCCCAGTCCGCTCAACTCGGTACTTTTCTTCCAGTCGTTTCATTTCCATTTTCAAACTACATGCTCTGCTCCGCTGTGAAGCCCGGATGTGCTCAGAGAATTATGAGTTTACTCATTAACAGTCAGATCAAAAAAAGACATAAAACAACAGATTTTTTTCAGCATTTTCCTCCAGAAAAGCTATATTTGTGCTTTCTTTTTATTCTTTTTATTCATCAGGTGTGCATTTAATTTCTGTACCATGCATAGCCATAAATGGTAAATTTAGATATGTATAAATGCATGTATTTATTTAGTAAGCAAGACAATCTAGTCTTTCTTATCTGAATTATTTAAATATGGTTGTTGTGCTTGTTTGTTTGGTCTGGTAGATAGACTCAGAATTGGTTCCAGCATCAGTCAGAAACAGAATGTAAATGCTCTGATTGATTATATTGGTTGTGTATTTACTGCAGAGTTCACACCAAAGTACTGATGCAAGCAGATTTCGGGTGCTAGTTTGTTGCATATAAAGATTTTTGTCCCACCTGACCATAGCACCCTATTTTATGCGTTTGCCTTGTACCTATAGCTTTATGCAATGATATATCTGTTTTAAGTTTTACTAAAAATGACTATTTTTTATAGCTGTGAGTATTTGTTATAGCTGTGTTTTACAGAACAGCTGTATTATATGACATTATATACAAGTCAACCTGAGAAAAGATTGCAAAATGTTTACACAATTTTATTTAGGGATTCAGAGTAAAGGGGGCTGAATACTACACTCATATTTCATTGTTTTCCTTTTTTTAAAGCTGGAAAACAACGTATCATATTTGTCTGACACACAGGCTCTATTTTGTGTTGGTTTATCACATAAAATTCCAAATATTTACCTAGAAGTTTTTCTTTTTAATGTGGGAAAGTACAAGAGGTGTTGATACTAGTTTAAAGTTATATTAGACTCATCAATAGATTATCATTAAAGGAAATAGAGATATACTAGGCTGTATAAACTCTATTATTTTACAACTTACTTTGGTATGGGTAAAAAAGTAGCATATTTTAAATTATCGAGACGATCTGCTGCTCAGGAGTCTGTTACACAAAGGTAACAACAAGCTGAAGGGGGACATTTTTGACTTTTTTCTGCTAGTTAATAATAACAGTTTCTTCGTCTCCCGTTTAGTGTATCAGAGGCAGCTGATGCATTAATAACGAAAGCTAATATTCTGAAACATGTAGAGGTCCAGTATTGCTTCATACAGCGCTCTGCTTTTTCTTATTAATAACGCCACCAACCACTGACCTCATCTTCTCTCTCCCTCTTTCCATCTCCTATTCCGTCTGTCCTCTTCTTGTTTTTCTTCCTATTCTTTTCTCTCCTTATTTCCTGTATCTTCTAAAAACTACCATAGCTAAGACGGGCCACGGTGCATGACCCTCAAACTGGGAAACTTACCACAGCCCAGTACAGAGTCTCCAAGAGGTAAGGGGTCACAGGTCAACAGGTCTTAATCCAGCTTCATCTCTGTCAGCCTCCTGGCTTTGTTTGACCTTGCACAGAGAAAAAAAAAATTAAATGTAAAACTAACAATTTATGGGGTTTAATTATTATTGATGCAAACAGTTTGTTTAAACCAAGATAATTAAACCCCTAATTCCTTCTACTGGATGATCTATAGAACATTTTATTAAACTCATTCATTTTCTTTCAGCCATTTTCCCTACAGGAATGAATATCTCCATAAGGACTGCTGTGTGCAATTCCATATATTTAGATCTTTTTCCTATTGTATTACGGTAATAGCAGCAGATTTATATTTTTTTATATCATTACATTAATTGTAGTATTAAATACTCAGAATTTAACTGCAAACATAAATGCTAGTTATCTATTTTAAAGCATCCATCTGAACACCATCATAAAAATAGCACGCTAACTCAAACCCCCACATCTTTCTGGTTTTACTGCTCCTGGTCATTAATGTCAGTGTGCAAGGATGTTAGGGTGTGGTGTCCTTTTGGTGTGTTTTTTTTTCCCAGTTTGTATGTGTGAGTCAGGATGTTGTTTTAGATTTAGTGAGCATAAGTATATGATGAGCTGGAGAAACAGTTCTTTGAACTGGCTTTAAGATACTTGCTCTGCTGGCTCATGTTTGACCTGAAAATATAACTCGGCGTTGCATAAAAATACAATTAATATCAAATCTAGTTACCTCTTATATTTACCTATCTACCTCAAAGTGAGGGTTCATACATTTAAACCCTTAGGCAGTTGAGCTGTTTTTTTAACTTGCTGTTTCATTTCTAAAAAGATCTTTTTAAAGTTTTGGAATTTATTATGATCCTTAAAATGGAAACAGTTTTTAGTGGTATGACTGGTTTGATGTGGATATTGTGGGTTTTTACTGCTTCTTCCATAACAAGGACAATTTAAATAGTGTATTTTAGACCCTGAAAGGAACAAAAGCACACATTTTTCTAGAATAGTGAAAGCTAAGATTTTTTTTTTCTATTTGTTGCTCAATCAGACTATAAAAGTGCACAAACCTGTACCCTAAGCTGCTTTGGAGATCACTGGGCTCTTTCCGGTTTTCTAATTTCTTCACACTTTTTCTTAATTTTTTAAAGATTTCCAAAAAAAAAAAAAAAATTAACAATATATTTTCTTAATCCTTTTCAGCATGTTCTGAGCATGGCATGGCTTTGTTCTCTTCACCAAAGAGCTATATACTGCCATCTAGTGAACAGATTGGTATTTTAAGAAAAATGAATGAATATCTTAGCCTCTGTGTTGTGCCTTTCTTTACTGCAGCGCTTGGCTCACCAGTTATGAAGATCCAGTGATTGAAAAGATCAATGAGAGGATTGAGGCCATCACAGGTCTGGAAATGGACACAGCAGAAGAACTTCAGGTAGACTTTTAATTAATTATTCTAGACAAAGACATAAAAATGCGTTCACTGTTAAAAACTGTATTTTTTTCTAACATACTTAGAAGTTTTATATCAACATGATTACTGTGCTTAGGATAAACAATAAAGAAAATATATTTTTAAGGTTCAAATTCTGTAAAAATAAATAAATAAATAAAAATACAACTTTTGTAAAATATAAATTTGGACAACCTCACTCCCTAATCACATATTTGAGTTTTACATCATACAAGATTACAGAACTGCTGCTTGTGGCTGTTGAAATAGGAGTCAACTTCTGGAAAAAATGGAGCTCTCTGATGTCTTTGGGAAGAAGATTAGAGCAACATACTGAATGTAGTCTGTTAGTGGAAGACATGTAAAACATCTACCTGTGTGCCTCAGTCTGTCTGCTGAAGACACCCCTGAAACTAGAGAGCAAGCTGTTAAAGAAATAATTTAAATATAAATATCAACTAAAGATCAACATCGAGACTTTGATCTCATTTAGTCGCAGCAGACTGATAAATATCCACCAGAAGCTTCTCACTGAGTGAATTTAAACAAAATGTGTTTGTTTGATGTTGAAGGTTGCCAACTATGGTGTTGGAGGGCAGTATGAACCTCACTTTGACTTTGGAAGGGTAAGCTTTTAATAATTTGATTTCTGATGTCAAGCTGTGACTTTATATGATATGACAGTCTATGTGGTGTCTGATATTTTTACAGAAAGATGAACCAGATGCCTTTAAAGAGCTGGGAACTGGAAATCGTATTGCGACTTGGCTATTTTATGTGAGTAAACACATGCTAATAACAGGTTGCTTTGAATGGCATTTGATTGTTACTTAGATGGGTTTTTTCACATCTAATGTGTCAAAATGATTATGATGATTCTTTTCAGTCTAAGGTGTTGGAATATGATGTAAAAATAATTGTTTGTAAACAACAGTTTTAGAAAAATAAACTGATTTTGAGATGACGTTAATTTGCTAAATGCTTCCTGCTGAAAACTTGTGTATAAACATAAAATGTCCATGCTTAAACAGGTACACTGAAAAAATAATGCAACCACGTTTGGCATTTACTTAATCATATTTAGTTACTTTAACACAATTTTTAATGTCCTACACTGCCAACATGAAACAATTGGGTTAAAGTAACTAAATATGATTAAATAAATGCTAGAAATGGTTGCATAATTTTTTTATGGAAAAATTTTAGAAAAGTGTCTGCTAAAAAAAAAAAGCAACACTAAGGAATCATTTCCTATTTTTAATGAAAAGAAATCACTTTATAAATATGAAAAATACAGTATATTATTTATATATTTAAGACATAAAAGGTTCACTTACTAAAATAAACTAACTATTGAATAAGAAGAGGGACGATCTTCCTTCCTCTTCTGCTGTTTTTTTTCCCCCAGACACCAGTCATTTGTGTCTGTTGTGTTTACCCCTTCTTTGTTACTTTCCTCTTGCTGCACATGCACACTTCTAGTGTTGATATATCCAGTGGAATCTGAAGCTTTAACAATTTGATTAAATAAAACCTTTTTTCCTTTTTTTTTATGTACCAAGGCTCATGAGCAAAACAGTAATAAAAAATGGTTTTTAATGCATGCTGTAATTAATAAGGTTCCATGCAAGTTCATTTTAGCTTTTATTATATTTCTACTTTTTTGTTGCAAATAGCTGAGAGAAACAAAACAGCTAAATGTATTCCCCAGTATTAGTAGTGCTACTCATTCTCTGTTATTGACTGTATAGTAACTTATAAATAATGTATATGAATAAGATAGAATGGAGCTGACCTTAAATCTATGAATATAAATAATTAATAAACATTGCATCGACTATTGTGTTTCAGAAGCAGCTTAGGATCGTAAAGAGCGACTAAGGTTTGATGTTAGCCCAACAAGCCTGTTAATACCTTTTCTTTTCCTTGCTTTATCTGCTGCAGATGAGTGACGTGACTGCAGGGGGAGCCACAGTATTCCCTGATGTAGGTGCAGCAGTTTGGCCTAAAAAGGTAACCAAGCACTAACACCTAGAATTTACTAATATATTAATTTTGCTACATTATATTAGAACAAATGCAAAATTCAAATATCTGATCTTATTTTAAAAAAAAAATCTATTTTTTTAAATCTTTTATACACTAAATGGTTTTGTGATTCATAGCATCCATATATTACTGACGTAAAAAAAAAGATATCTTTCTGATTCAGATAGCATAGTTTAAAATAATACATTTACATAAAAATTATAGCAGTTTTTTTAAAAAATAGAAATTGGAAGTGAATGTTTGAGATTAATGCATGCTAACAGTTTAATAGAGAGAGCTGCTGCTTACCTCTGTCGCTGATTTCAGGGTACGGCTGTGTTCTGGTACAATCTGTTTGCCAGCGGGGAAGGAGACTACAGCACCCGGCATGCAGCCTGTCCAGTGTTAGTGGGCAACAAGTGGGGTGAGTTCCTCTTTTGAGTATCAGACTTTCAATTTAACTTTCATTTATGTTTGGAGGTTTTTATGAGAGGTATAAATAAAGTAATGGTAACATTTGAATCAGAAAGCGCAGATACAAGCATTTTGTGGTATACGTCTTGCTTTCTGTAAAAAGTTTCAGCTCAGTTCAGGTGGATAGATAGCTTCCCTAAACAGCAGTTTTTAAGCTTTGATTGCTAGTTTGATTTAAAGCTGGGCGTTAAATCTAATTCTAAGCATAAATGTGCATTGCTCTGAACTCTGTCGTTGAAAACATGCCTATATATATACCTTTTGGTATATTTATACTTTTATCTATTAACTCTGTGGTCCAACCTCCTCCCAGTTTAAGGCAAAGCCTTCCCATGTTTTTCATAAGGGAGATGATGTGTTCAGGGGGATTGGCAGTGTTAGCTTTGTCCTCTTCTCACAAGATATTTGTGAGCAGGACATAAGAAAATGTAAAAAGTGAAAGGATTATTCATTTGTTTTCAAGACACTATATGTGTAAAGACATGATCTAGATTATTCTTAAGATCAAGTTTTTTTTCCTCTTTCTTTTAGTATCAAACAAGTGGATCCATGAACGGGGTCAGGAGTGGCGGCGACCCTGCGGCTTGAATGAAACTGAATGATGTAAAGAGAGAACAACAACCTTTCCTATCTAATCCCTTATCCCAGTCCTCTTTTTAACCACAGAGGATCAGAGAACACTGCAGCACACCACAGATGATCCATGGGGTCCAAATGGCTCCCCCCCCTCCTCCCCCGTCCTCCCTCCTGAGTGATCCATTTTTCTCCCCACCTGTTTTCTGTCTGTGAGCCCAGAGATTGTTTTGATAATATCGAGCTCCCCCGGACAGCATCCGCGTCGCTGTGACAGATAACTTGTTCTTGGGATTGTCGGAGAGTATTTGAGAAAGACCCGAGCTTTGTTCACTCCCTTGAGTCAGCCTTTGCACTCTGAATGAACTCCTGCTCTGTGGCGAGGTTATCCCTCAGTTGTGACTGCAGGGATCCGCTTCCCCTTTTTCTAAAGTGAACATCAGAGGGTTTTTTTTCCCACATTTTTATTTGTTTAATTGCTTTCCTTACATTGGCCCTTGGAGTTTTGTTTGTTATTTTTGGAAAAGTTTAACATTTTAATAAGAGAAAAAATGTCATCAATGTTTCACATTGACTAGCTGATGCTTTATCGGCTAGATATGACTGTGACACTGCGTTAGACTCACCGAATATGGGAAATCTTTCTTTTTCTCAACCAGATTTGACCTGAAAACCTTTTGTGCATGAACAAACCAACATTTTTTTTAAAGCTATCAAAGGGGGAATTCAGAGCAAGGTTTTTATTTCTTGCTAATCTATGCAATACTTTATCACCCATTGCACATCATGTGATTTGCTACACTTTACTTCCAATGTTTACACTCTGACATCGCTCTAAAAATTGGATCATTTTTAAACCAAAGTTGTTTTTAAAGTCATATAAGATCCCATCTAATTAGGCTCCATTTTCAGTGTATGGAAGTTTCAGTTGGCGTTTAGGTACCCTTTACATTTGTTTTTTTTGGCAGTGATAAATGGTAGTAAGTGTGAAAATATTTGGATTTTTCCAGAGATGTGTTTTATTTATATGTCCCAAGTTAACTTTTAAATGTCTTCTTTTATAATAAAGACCTTTTATTGACAGAAAAAAAATAATTGTATAACTGTATTGTGTTTCATAGTTTGGGTGGGATGATGTTCAAGTAAAGTTAGAGTAAAATGAAATTACCATGTGGCACAAATTTAGTTTAGTAATATTTTCCTTGGGCTCAGAAGGCACAGTTGTAAGTTGCTGTGAAAACAAGTAAATTTTTTCCTGCATATTTAGAGGGCAGGAATCTTCTCCTCTGTAGTGAGAACATTATACTGTGTTAAACAGCATTGTGTTATACTTTAGAACACAATACAACTATATACCTTTGATCGCTAACAGCTAAAGAAGATGTGATAAATTAAAGGCCTTATTCTATTTTTGTTGTTTTTTGTTGATCTGACTCTGTGCTTCACTTGATCATACCTGCTGGAACATCATGTACCAAAAGACAATCAGAGATTTAGGAAGCTTTTATTCCATAAGTGAAAAAACACAAAAAAATAATAAGAAATGGGGAACTCATACAAATAGCTTGAAATTATAAATACTTCTGGCAGGCCTGGATTTAAATTGATTTATATTTAAATCAGAAGTGTGTTTCTGAGAGGAAATTAGAAAGATATCTTTTAAAAATTGGCTACTTTTGGTATGAAAACAATAACCCTAATCTAATAATTGCTGCCAAGTTTTTAAAATAATTATATTGGTATATTGAGGAATTTAGCTTTGGTATTAATTCAGTCTTTAAGGTGAAATGCCTCCTTGCCATCCCTTCCAAAATCTTAAGAGTTAAGTTGGGTTTGGCTGAGCCCAGGGCCTTACGCCAGACCCAAAAAACTACTGAGGACAAAAGTTCAGGGATAAAAGTGAGTTTGATGACATGCTCCCTCTGCTTTTAATTCCATCATTTAAATCTGGCCATTTTCAGTCTTAAGGATCCATCATGATTACTTCTGAAAAGGCTAGGCTGAGAATTTCTTTGTTCCTCCCCTGTCTCCCCTGCCAGACATTATAAACTTGATTTTTATGTCATCTTTCTTTTGGTGATTCTATCTACAATAGCTTGGAATGTGTCACAAATCATATTGCGATATAATTGAAATAAGTTGCTTCACATTTACTATTATTACAGTATTATGTAGAGGATGGAGCCTGATAAGTTCACTCTTGTTAAGGCAAGCCAACGTTTGGACACATTTCTACTATAATCTTACACAATACTTCAATCATCATGCATTAGGACTGGCTTTTACAGCGTATACAGTTCTGGCACAGTATCTTCCTTTTCTAGTACCTGCTCTCCCTCTATCTTTCTCCTCACTGCTCCTGTTGCTCATTGGCCCTTTAAGGAGCTTGGTTTGGCTCAGTCTTTTCCTCCCTATCCTGTTTTCCATTTAGTGAAGAATATCAACACAGGCAAAAGTTAAACCGATACAAATGAAAACGATATGCCATTTCAACCACATATTTCAAGGAGTTTTATTTGTTATTTCAACACGTTAACATGAAATGAAACAAAATTAGTTTCCCTGGTCCCAGAGCAGACCAATGTCAAAGTATAAAATAGTAAAATTATTTTATATTGTGCAGTGCTGGATTGTGTGGGACTTCCTGTCCAGCACAGTAAGCTGCCTTGCTGCGTTGAGCTCCGGTATTCGGCAGAAATATAAAACAGGTTCAGCATCCAACACTGAGAAACCATCGCTGAATAAACGTAAATTTTCAGTCAAGACGTCGCTAACATATCCATCACATAATGACTGTTGATTAAACCATAGGAAATTCACTGATAACTGTTACTGACAGAGTTAATTAAACTTTGGTTCGATGATGATGCTGTCTGGGTAGTATCAATCAAAATATTTCCTCTATTCTATCAAACAGTCAAACTACTCTTGGCTCTTTAAATATAAAACAGCTCACTGTAAGCGACACCAAGATCACTGTCACTGTGGGGCGACAGTGGCGTTGGATGTAGGAGTTTGCCCTGAAATCAAAGGGTTGACGGTTCAAGCCCCGACTCTGACTTTTAGTGTCGTTGTGTCCTTGGGCAAGACACTTCACCTGCATTGTCTACTGATGGTGGTCAGAGGGCCTGGTGGCGCCAGTGTACGGCAGCCCTGCTTCTGTCAGTGAGCCCCAGGGCAGCTGTGGCTACAATGTAGCTTGCCACCATCAGTGTGTGAGTGTGTGCTTGAATAGGTGAATGAATGTAGTGTAAAGCGCTTTGGTCAAGTCTCCTAACTTGAATAAAGGCGCTATATAAGTACATGCCATTTACAATTTAGGTAGTTTCAGGTTAATATATTTTAGTTTATATAGTTTATGAATAATTAGCTTTATAATTTAGTTGTAATTCATTATTTGAGACATTTACCCTTTTATTTTTGGATGACATTATAAACTCCACTTTATTGTTTCTGTATTGGAATTTGTTTTCGAATACCATCACAAAAATATACCATTTAAAACACACAAACACTGAAAACAGATCAAATGAAACTGATTAAAGCTTACATGTAATGACAATCCAAGATCCAAGTTTGGCACATTTTAAAAACAGAAAGTATTGTGTTATGGTCTAAAAATATAGGGAGGACAACTGACCAGTTCCACAAAATGGACTTTGCTTCACAATTCTCTCAAAGCTCTGGGTATCTCTGCTCTGCACTTTTATCTGACACATATTTTCCGTCATAGAAAAATGCAGGCATGTGTGGGGGCCTTAAGAGGGAGGGGCTCGCCCGAAGGGGCCATTCATGCAAGGACCGCCCCTGGTGCAGTACTAATCTCAGAGTCATTTGCTCATCCAGCCTTCTGTGAGGTTGGACGGACAAGGCCAAGGCACAGAGAGAGAGGGGCAACAGCAGCTCTTAGTAGAGAGATACCGGTCCACAGATTTACCTTAAATCAACGTCAATTCAAGGATAAACAAAAAAGTTACAGCTTTGCAAAAAAAGACAAAGTGCCGGGACAAGATGATGACCCAGATAGAGACAACGGTGCACTATGACAACGGGTACGAGGATGAATATATGCTCCAGGAGGAGGAATGGGACAGAGACATGCTGCTTGACCCTGCCTGGGAGCAACAGCAGAGGAAAGTATGTCTTTTTAGTTAATACTGAAAATAAATCAGGTATTCTATGCTCATTTACAAAAAGTGGCAAAACTATTTTAATCTTGTTTTTATTCATATTAACCTAGAGTTAAAGTTTAAAATCAAATTTTACATTTTTAAATGAAAATCAAACATCTAACAGCAAAGTTTGCTGCAGAACTTATGGAGAACCTGAAGAGCAAAGGATTCATCTGGTCAACCTCTTCAAAATAAAACACCTGGCAAAATCCATAGAGTCAAAATTGCTAAAAAATAATCATAGCTTTCCTTCTTTTGTCTTTTTATTATTTGCAACAGGAAAAATACACAAATTATGTGGAAAATATAGGCTGTAATACATATCTCAACACATGTATTACAAAAACAGTATATCATTATTTCACATTGTATTTTCTCATTTCATGATTTACACTGCAGCACTTTTATTTCCATGTAACGTAATTTTGTCATTCTCAACCTCCAAAGTCACTGCTCTTAAAGAAAATATCCCTTAAGTGGACCTACAGGGAAGTTAGCCAGTTTATTTGATGAGATACAGTGACAGTTTGAAGTACAGCCTATTCACCTTTATTTATATATGGCAATGTCATCGAGACATGCAGTCTTATTCTTCAAGAGCAACCTGTTTAAAACAGAGGAGAGAAATGTTTTAGAGCAAACTATAGTTACTGAAATTCATTCAACTTAAAAAAAAAAAAAAAAACACCCAGTAACAATAACACATAAGGAACATGAGTACATATTCATTGCTGTCCTTTTCATTGTCTCTTGAATTTGATTTGGAGTTTTCTCTAAACAGAAGTTGTTAGTAAATATCTTATTATTCTTTCATCCTTAGCCTATATATTGAGGAAGTCCTGAAAGTAGAAAGAGCGTGGAATGTGCTCTTTAGGGTAAAAATGGGAACGCAATACTAGTAACTGATTTGTGATAAAATTATATCAATGTTAGGAGTAGTGCTCTGGGATAAGAAGCGCCCAACGTTTGAGGAGCCAAAAGTTAATGCATATAATCTCACTTATACGAGTGGTTAGAAGGTTCCTGCAATTATTCATCAAATTATTGACAAATTTATTGTGTATGTAGATGGGAAAAACACTATAAAAGTCACTATACACAAAATTTTATATATCTTCATATATATATATCTAAATATTATCAATGTAGAGTGAGTCAAGAGTAAAATAGGTCTTGGTTGTATTTTGAAGGACAGCTTAGACTTTTCCGGTGCAGTTGACGTCAGATCGACGGGGACCAAATTGTGCGGCTTTGACGGACGGATGCGGCGGGTACCACAGTGTCTAACAATAGCCGTGCCCCTGCCTCTCCACTGATACGTGTGGAATGCAAGCTGTCAACAGATGCTCCCAGCACATGATGACGCTCTCCGGATCAGAATGGACGCAGCGTCTAATTTTAAACCCTAGGACCAAAAGGCATTATAGTGGGGTTAATCCAGCGTCCTTGGGTGGTGGAATCCTTTTGTTTATAGAAACCAGGCAGATATATATTGGAGTTTACCAGCAGCAGCTCAACTCGTTATAGCTTTGGCCTCCCATACTGCCAGTTGGGGGTTTTCAGGGCTTTAAGAGTTGGCTTGAGCCTTGAAACTGCAGCTCCAACAGCACTATGCCCTCTATAACCCCTCTCTGGCCCTCATGGAAATGATGACAAGATGTGTATTTTTAGGAATACAAGTTGATCGTAAAGTTTCTTATACTTCTTTGTTTTAAGCAAGAGTAAAGTCCCAAAAAGCATTCAAAACAATATAACAGTATTAAAACTTCTATGGCTTTACAGAGCTGTGCAAAAGAAGCACAGGTTTTACTTTTTTTTTAATGAGCCTGTCTCAGGTCTTTAAAACAATGAAAGAAATTGAACGTGGATGAAGAAGTAATACCTAACTCAATTTTTAATAAAGCTCAGTTTAATTTCTCTAGTCCGATCTATGTCTATTTTTCTCCAGATGTCCAGAATCAAGAAATAACTTTCATAGGACCTTTCTAAAAACATGAAATGCACACAAATAAAAAAAAAAACAATAAATAAAGTAATTCGTTTGGAAATGACTATAAAGACATTTTTATTGCTAAAAGGTATAGTGGAGGATGTTCCTTTTCCTGGTGGATCATCAAAATAAGTGGTCCTCCTAATTGTCAATTATTCTGGGAATATGTTTCCATAAGGTCGTCCTACGTGCTTATTCCCATTTTCACTTACTGGTGGTGAGTCTGACATAGTGGAAAATTTTTTAAATCTTTTGGAAACTAAACTTGTATGAGCAATGCAAACAGCAACTTTTAAACAGAGCGTGCACAAGGAGAAATGGGCTCGTGCATGCTCTCACCCGTCTTTAATAGATGTTCCCTCTTGGGAGCGGGTACAGGGTTGTGCATGTGCATCTTTTTTTAAAGTGGAGAGGGCGGATCTTTTCAAAAACTGAAAGTCCTACGCTATACCTTTAAGGTCCTACAAACCTCAGAGAGACATTAGTAACAATGAGAAAATACAGCATGGTGGTGAGCTTTCCCAGGAGGCTTCCAGGCTATACCTAAATTACTCAAAGAGAGTATTGATGAATCATCTTTAGGGTCACAAAAGCACTGAAGACCTCACCTGACTTCGGCAGCTGACCAGAACGTAAATGTCTGTCTAGCTGAAAAGCATCTTGATAACTTCTAGTTATCATTTGGACTTCCAATATGTGGGCATTTTTGGACAAAATCTTACATTTAAAATTTTTTTTGTTCTAATCCAAAAAGTCTTGAGAGAATGTCCAACAGTCAGTTTGTTAACCTAAACTCAGGCAGACTTTTCAAAATCTGCAGTTAAATCTGATCGATTTGCAGATGTCTACATTAAACACGAGGTTCCTACCGAAATACTTCTCACTGATTCTTGGGAATTTGGATAAAACAGGTTTTAATTTTGAAAATAAAAAGTTAGTTGGATTACAAAATCTGAAGGTATATTGTTATAGACCAAGGTCTTGGCTGTTCAGCAGTGTACAGGTGCAACCTCCTCATTTTGTATTTCTTTCATAAAATAGGCATTTTTCCAGTTATTACTTTGTTTTTGTCAACACCATCAGACACAATAAAAAGCTAATTATTTTTTATTTATTTGGTCTAATAAGTATTTAGAGTTTTTAAATCTTTATCTGGCATTGTTAGCACACATTTATGCTGTTAAATGTTGAATAATAATTTTTGTTAATTTTTTTTAACTGTATCATGTGTAGTCCTTTAAAATATCTAACATCAGATAACGTTTACTTTAAGCCTAAATAGAAAAAGTCATGTTTTTTTATTTAACAAACATATTTTTGTATTAAAAGAGACCATTACTTTAATGAGAGAACAGCACTGAAGAAACATATTGCAAGCATATTAATTTAAAACGAATAAAAAGCCCTCTGACGGTGGTGACTTTAGAACTGACGGTGGTGACAGTGGCCTCATTTCAACATACAATTCCAAACTGTATACAATTCAAGTCAATGGTTTCTTGCTTATTAACTTTATTTAACTATTTGGTCCAAAAAATAACAATCATGAGCACTGTGACAAATATTTTTCAAGGAATATAAGGTACAATTAAGAAATATCATTATCAGTCAGAATCATTCTCTGATGCTTTATTTTCTTGCGTGTGATTGTGTCCTGTTTGTCAGTTGTCATTCGTGCTGCATTATGGTAGAAATTTTGAACCTTCTGAGTAATTGCTTGAATATATGTAGGTTTTTTGTCAGTAGGCCTTCACACTTCTTTTGATATTCCCTGTTTCTTTTCCTTCTTTCCTTCACAGATAGCTGCTTCCTAGCCATAACTTCCTAAAATACATAAAGTCAAAGTTGAGTGTAATGACTATGAAATTGGGGGGAATTACAGTAAATGTTAGATTTGGTTAAATGCTGCCCTGCCATAGCTTACAAGGAATATTGTATACTATGTGCTATGTAGGTAGGTAGTAGGTGCACTATGTACATCCCAAATGATGTAAACCAAATGAACATGGCATAATAGTGAATTGAGAGACAGGGAAGGCACACCCCATCCCCTAGGGTTATACAATATGTAAGAAATCTAGGCGGAATTACATAAATAAAAATATAAAAGAGGTTAATGAAACATTACAGATCAACAATTATTTTCTAGCCTCCATTGAGAACCATTTGTAGTTTTTTGTCACCACCGTCAGACTGTGCGTCACCACCGTCAGATTTTCTGTCTGATGGTGGTGACAAAATCCTACTCTTTCACATGATATGCATGAGTTGTTCACATTAGCCATCTTGTTTCCCCTCTGTTGCTAGCTACTTTAGACCTCTTCTTAAAAAGTAAACATTTATGTCATAATCTAATCTAATATTTTTTATACAAAAGAGACGGTGTTGACATGTTATGGTTGTGACATTAGCAGTGTCCAAAAAATATGAACAAGTTTAAGAGAAAATAGCAAACCTACAGGAGCTTGAGTGACCTTAAGGCATCCAGTAGAGCTGAAGATTTGAAAATGGGGTCCTCAGGCATGTAGTTGACCTTTTAGTTGCCTGATTTTATTGCTTTTTATAAATATCTGACGGTGGTGACAAATATGTGGGACACATTTTGAACAATCACAAAATAATGGTTATTATTGTTCAAAACTCACTGTTTGTAGTTTTAAATACATATTAAAATGTACCCTTTCATTTGGTAAAGATATTATTCAATTCAATTATTACTTTTTGTTTTTTTAATCAAGTTGAAATGATTATCTCCTATCCAAGGACAACTGATTTTATAGGCAATGGGCCAGCATATAATCATTAAATTAACAATAAAATAAAAAAACTTTAAAAGAACCTTGCATTTGTGCAAAGGACCCCCTGATTATAACCTTGATTGTTTTTATTCATGAAAATTTTATTTCTTTCCAACAGAATTAGCACTATTCTTAGTGGGACATGTTTTTGCCAAAGTTTCAAGAATCAGTGTTCTAATATGGCTGAATTAGAACAGTTGTTCATGACAGAGTGAACACAGAAAGTGACAGAAAATACTGATCAACAAGAATTTGAAGTTTTGGCCATAAGGCTAACATAACCAGTTACTTGGTTAATGTGGTAATTATATTTTCAGAGAAGGGCCAGATTAGTATGAAACTATTTTCTTTCAATAAATCTCAATAAACATAATGCTGAGTTACTCTAGGCTCCTTAGAGCTGAAATAACTAGAAAACACTAACTATTCTTGTGTCTCGCTGAAAGAATGTCAAACTGCAGGAATACATGAAGCAATTAGTATGTATTTTTGACTGGTAACAGTTTTGTTTGTACTTGTTATTCATTTTCTCTGTTTTGCATCTATTTAAAGAGCCAGAGTTGAACAGAATCCCTACAGGTTCCATATATTAACCCCTGTCACTGGGCATCCTTCTTATCATCACAGTGCTTCAGAAGGGAAAGTGTATTATGTATTTAATTCAATCAGCAAAAAATGTGTAAGGCAACATTTCCTCTTTTTTTGTCTTTCATGCAGTCAACAAAGGCATCATTTAATCATTGGGTGTAATTCAGTGATATTTTTAGCAGTAATCGTCACTGGGTAGTGCTTTGGGGGTGATGAATCGGGCTTGTGAAGTGGGCAGCAGTGTTCTGGAACTGTGAATGATTTCCGTTTGAAGGACTATCAAGCAATTTTATTTTTCTACTACCGTAGAATGTCCCACACACCAGGAGGTTGAAGCTTGGGACCGGCTGGACTTGCATACGGTACTACTGGGAGCAGGCTCCCAGGTTAAAGTACTCTTAATTAAACACAACCTTGTTGTTGGAACAAATTCTACTCTGAAATCACACCAATTTAATGCTGAAAAATAAGTATGCTTTTTTTTATTGACGGATTCAAGTGTTTTTGGTAATCAAGCTAAAACTGAAAAGAAAAATAAAGTCAGATTCAGCAAAATTGATAAATACAGAACTAGATAAAACTTGAACTACCCATCATATTACATTCAGCAAGATTTGCATGCATTCCTCTGACTTCACCTGCACATCAAATTGTAAAGTATTTGTTAGGGCTTGTAGTTGTTTGGAAGGTGAGTGGTTAATAAAATAGAATAACAGTACACTATATGAATAGAAAGTAAAGCCCATAAAACAAGGATAATCTAGGTACCTAACAGCTGGGCAAGGCAAAATATAAAGAATAAGCAAAAGTGGGATATAACAATAGAAGTAGAAATTTAATTCTCATAAAGTTAATAAAGACTGAAAAAACAGAAATGCTATAATCAGAAGAAAACTCTCTAATTCTTTTCAGGCTTAATCTGCTGATTCTGACGCATTTTAACTAAAACAGAGCACATGAATTAGAGTTAGAACTGAGTAGAACAAGTAATTTAAACCAAAACCAGTATAGATTTTGGATATGTCCTTAACTTTAACATGCTTTTGTTGTCTTAACTTAGAAACATGATATCAGTGCACAAGCTGTTTTTATTTTTTCTATAGGCTGAAAATGATGGGAGATCTATTGGGGATGCATTCGATTGTAAACGTAGAGTAAATATGGAGTGCTGCTTTCAAATGATTAGGTTTATGTATTTTTGTTTTCATATAGGACCTGCTTGTCATCTTTGATTTCATCACAGGCCAGTTAATTAAAAAAGGCCAGCCTATTTAAAAAAAAAGGGCATTTTAACCAATCTCTTGTCTAAGCTTTATGAACAGCTAAACATAATCTTGATCACTTTTACTTTTTAACATGGATTTTAGATCATCCCAAAGATGATGGCTGGTTGATCCAAGCTCAATTCAAGGTATCTTTACAGTCAGGGGGTCCCATAAACACACACACTGACAAAATGACAGGGCCAGTATTATCAAAAATTAATAAAAAAAAATCGTATTTGGAACTGAGTGCACAAACAGATAAGAACTTCAAAGACTTCAGGACTTGAACTGTTTTGATTAATACCAGCCAAAATACATTACAGTAAATACTGTGGGGACTCTTAATCTCGATCAACATATAGAGCATTACAATAGTTCACACAAGAGAGAGTTTAATTATGAAGAATTTGAAGTCTTTAAAAAGGAGGGTAAATCTTCACATAACTAATAACTTTCAACTTTTCTCCGTCTCTACAAGAGCTGATGAGTAATACGCTTGTGTTCTTTACAGCAGAGTAACCAAAAAGATATGAAAAACTGAGGAAATTCACAAAGTTCTAATTTTCCCAGGTGTTGATTTGAGCTCAACTGACAGATTGGCTGCAAATTAAAAAGATATTTTCCCCAATTATACCGCGCAAAGGTAAAACAAAAGATAAATGGCATATGAACCAATATAGTGCCCTGTGGCATCCCAAAACTGAAGAGAAATAGTCCATTGAGAGGTCAGGAAAAAAATCTCCCTTTTAAGATATCTCTTTTAAACAAAGACAAATCTTTAGATTTTAACAGCCATAACAAACAGAAAAGGCCACTAAGGATGCATAGTTACCTCAGGTCACAGCTAATGTAAAGCTATTAAATGCTATTCATAAATTGACATTGACTGCTTTGAAAAGTATTTGATAACTTAAAGATTTATTCTGTTTTTGCTTTTTTGTCACTCTTAAATTTTTCAGTTCATGCAACTTATTTTAATATGAAGCAAAAAAGAGCATGATTAAAGAGAATAAATTTAGGTTTAAAATAAATATTAACAAAAGAAAAAGGTTTATCCCAACAAAAATGACCCTATGTGAAAAATAACTGCCCTTTAGATAACAAGATGTGCCATACTCAGTAGTAACAGCTACCATTAATCCACTGGGATAACTGGGAATCAGTCTTTGACATAACTTGAAATGGTTTTAAGCATACAGGGGACTGCTTCATATCATTATATCAAGGCATCCTAATTAGATTTTAGTTCCAGAATTTGACTTGGATACTTAAAAACCTGGAGCAGGTATTCAGAGGTCGACGTTCTTATTGACTTTGGATCAGTTTCTCTCTGCATACCCATTGTACCTGCGCTTAAGTTGTCAAAATTGCAGCAATACGTTTTTTTTTTTTATTCTTTATTTGTAACTCCATAGTTTACTTTTGTTCTATCAGTCCGCAGAATATTAGGGAACCCAAAGGGGTGTTATGATTTAGTTTGTCCTTTTGTGTCTTGCAATGGGTTTTAACATTGGGACTCACTCATGGATGCTGTTTTCCCCATTATCAGGTACACTGACCTGAACTGTGGCAGTGTGGCCTTAAAAGGGTTCCTGGATGAATAATGAGTAAGGCTTTTTTGTTCTTTTAGTAATTTGGTAGGCCTATTGATTCTGGTCAGGGGCTTCAGACTTTCATTTTCTTACAGTTGTAAATAATGGTTCTGATCATGTTTGGAGGACTCTCAGAACATAAAAAAATGGCTTTAAAACTTTTTCCTCTCATGGATGTCAGTTACTTTTCCCCCCACATCTATTCCTGAATTTCTTTAGCTCAGTTTCTAATGTGTCTCTTTTTAAAATGTTTAGGGTGACTTCCTGATTGTACAGGTAATCAGGCCTGAAAGTCTAGCCTTAATTGTGATCAGTTAATTTTTCACAGGTCAGGACTAGGGTCAAATAATTAAGTTTTTGTCTTGAGAGTCATATTTTTGTATTAAATTCTATGCCATAAATAAAACACCTTTTATTTTATTTTACTGCAGGCTATGCCACTAGTTTTTGAAAAGGAAATCACAAATTAAACTTTAGTAGATCTAAGTTTGCTGTTGTAATGTTATATTTTTCTTTCTTGTAAGACATCTTCTGGTTCATTCTGTTTTGTAGCACATTCTTGAAATCATGTTAAATATTTTTCAATCTTTCCTCCATTTGTTTTAACTCTCTTTATCTCAAGTGACATTTATCTGTTGTATTAACAAAAACAACGGACTAAATAAATCACGACAAAAGGTGATGGAAGGGGAACATTAATTTTGTTCTTGTGTGATTTGTGATACATGTTGAGAGAGACAGACATTTTTATTTTTTTTTGTCCCTTTTCTGTCTCTTATCACGAGTCCCAGCAGGGTGGTCTAAATTTAACACCTGTATCAGCTGGAATGCCCTCTGGCCTGTTCCCCAGCTTTCATCTATACAGTACTGAGAACTCTGCTTCCTGATCATGGACAGACTTTATAAAAATAGAAGAAAGAGGATGATCTTGTCTTAGCTTGATTTACAGTATTTAAGACTCTAAATACATAACAAGTCTTCTCAATAGTCTTTGCAGAGTGTCTATTGTAGAGAAAGATTGAATTGGCTGCTGTCCCATTGATGGATAACATGGAGATTATTGTCTTCATATGTTTAATATGCCTAAAATATAAAAATATAATTAGACTTTTACTTATTTTCCATTGTTTATCTGGCAGTAAGTGTTAAGTAAAGACTAAGTATTAAATGACTTGTTTCAGCTGACTTGGGCAACCTTTTTTATTAGACCTTCACAGCGTGGTGTAATTCTCATCTGAGGAAGGCTGGGACCCAAATTGAAAACATTGAGGAGGACTTCAGAAATGGATTAAAACTCATGCTGCTCCTGGAAGTCATCTCAGGTTTGAGCACCTCATGAAAGATTCTTTTCCTCAGAGTGTGATTTTCCGATACCAGTATTTTTCTTTCATCATGTTCTGCCCGTAGGAGAGAGGTTACCTAAGCCAGATAGAGGGAAAATGCGATTTCACAAGATTGCTAATGTCAACAAAGCATTGGACTTCATCACAAGTAAAGGAGTTAAACTGGTCTCCATTGGAGCTGAAGGTACCTTCATACTTATTTCTGTGCTTTACTTCATTGTGATGCAGGTTACAGCATGCAGTTTACCATATGGAGCTACTGTGTGATTAAATGGGAAGAAATTATGTGCCTAGTGTGAAAGACTCAGTCTTGATTATATGCTGTGAGTGTGATGATGGATCATGTTTAAAATTTTTTCAGATTTATTGATTCCTTGTAAATGTTGAGCTGAAAGCTCAATGTATATACCAAACCTAGGATTGCCTCTAAGTGGTCAATAAAACTTTTAACTGAAATAGTAAGAAAACAAGTTCAATTTAAGGAAATTTGTTTCGTTTTTCAATTGTAGAGATTGTGGATGGGAATGTAAAGATGACTCTTGGAATGATCTGGACCATCATTCTCCGCTTTGCCATTCAGGACATATCTGTGGAAGGTAGGATCATCAGTCAAAAAAGGGCAAATTTAACATTTGAGGCCATACGGATCCGACAGGTTTAAAGGTCAATGCAAAGACACCGAATTTGTTCAACAATGTTCTTCTAAGGTTTTTTAATTGTAGCCAGTCCCTGGTTTACAGCTAAGAAGTACTGAGATCTAGAGAGAACATGAAAATAACTGTTTATTATCATGTTATCAGTGTAGAATTTATTTGAAAATAAGATTTCTTGTCAGTATCTTGTCTCAGTATTTTTGACAGACTGGACCATTTTGAGGATTTTCTTTTTCCATAAATAATTATTTTATATTTATTTTCCTTTATTAACAATATTAGTAATACTGTTATTTAAAAAAAAAGAAAAAAAAATCTTTGGTACTTGAGCAGGTTCTCCTGGTACCATATTAGAATGGGTTTGATCATATGAAAATTACGTTTTGACCAAAGCACAAAACAGTGTAAAAGGCTAAATACTTTTACAGTGTAAGTTGGTTTGTTTGAACATCAATAGTGGGAACTTAGTGTTCCTTGTTTATTTTGAAAAAAGGTAAATTTTTTATCTCATTAATTTCTTACTTACCGTCCTTAGGTAGTGTTGATCAAATAAAAAATACACAAAGAGGTGATTAAATAACACTTATCAGAAAATGATGTACAACTCTAATGGATGCCAGGCCATTGTAATTGTGGTTTCTGACACGTTATCTTGCGAATCAGAAGCCTTTAGTCTGGGAAGCACAGGCCTTGTCATATTAGAGAAGACATTAAAACAACACTTCAAATATACCTAACTTAAACAAACCAAAAAAAAAGTACATTAAATTTGAGCTGTTAAAATTTCAGAACTATTATCTACTCGGACGTGATTTTGCAATGTTAGCAACAGTGAAAATAGCAGCACCTCTGTAGTTTAGAGGTCCTTTTACCTTGTTATACTGATAAAAATAATCTAGCTGTAATGTGAGTAATGAAAAAATTTCTTTAATTTTGAAATTATTTTGTATCATTAGAAACCTCTGCAAAGGAAGGCCTGCTCTTGTGGTGTCAGAGAAAGACTGCCCCCTACAGGAATGTAAATGTTCAAAACTTCCATGTCAGGTGAGTTTTAAAGATTGAAATCCTGAGTTTTGTTAATGTTTTGGTTAAAGTGTTATTTTATCTTATGTATTAAATACATTAAAATATCTGTTTAACAGTTTAAATAAAATATGAGCACTAGAAATTTATTTTGAAATTGACTTTGTAATGAACTTTAAAACTAAGGCATAGCATTAATAAAAAGCAGCCAAGCCGAGCTGCTGCATCATTAGAGGCTTACATCTGAACTGACTTGTTGGTTTTCTCTGCCTGTTGGCTTCTGAAGCTGGAAGGATGGCCTGGCTTTCTGCGCCCTGATTCATAGACACAGACCAGATCTCCTCGACTTCTCTAAGCTCAACAAGGTTCAGTGTGTTTTCCCTTGTAGTCAGGGTGTTTTGGCTGAATTCCAACTAACACACAGAGTTCCATTAAATTAACCTGTTTTACATTGTGTGAGCTGATAAAAGAAATGCAATGATGGAGGCTCAGGATTTGAGGTGTGTATCATATCTTGAATCCATTCCCTTTGCCCCTGAGCATAGAGACGCACCTTCCTGCTTAGTGGACTGTTATTACTTTGCTGTTAAAAGTTTAGTTTTACAAATAATAACAAGCAGCCTACAACCTATAATAACTTGAGGTACTACAATTCAAATAATTAATATATCATGCATGCTGTTTGGCTAATAGTTTTGATGAACCCTTGTTTAATGGATGCCTCACCTTCACACAGAACGTGTTCATCCTTCATCTCACCTCAGGCCTCATTATCCTTCCTTCCCGAGTAGCATGAAGTCAAACCGTGCTGTAAATCTGTTTACCCGACCAGTTGTTGCCTTCTTGTTAGGAGCTTTTATGGCTATCAGCCTAAGAGATGTACATTTACGAGAAAGAGTCTCGTTAAGTCTGTGAAGAATTAATGTATACTCTTTGGAGAGGATTGTATTTTTACTGAACTAAGTTTTGTTTGTGTTATAATAGATGGAAGTATTCAACTTTAAGACTGATGTTAAAAGGACTACATAGCACGTACATACTTCAACTTTTTCTATCTATAATGTTCAAATGAAAACTTTCAATGTATTTCATTAGAGTTTTATTTGCACAAATATTCTCATTATCAGTTCGTATGAAATCGTACGAAAAGTTATGCACACTATTTCGTACGTTTTGGACGTTTTTTCTCAAAAAACCACATCAGTGCGCATGCGCTGGCAGACAGAAAAAAAAAGCAGATCCGCGGACGGACGTAAAACTGGGAAAAACAGTGCAATAATCACTTATTCATGTCTCTATGTTGCTTGCTGTTTTATGTCTTAGGGTTAGGGTCAGGGTTAGGGCTAATTGTAATTTATATTCTATGTTCTTGAATTGTGCGTAAGATGCACATGCGCACACGACGAAAAAAACGTCCAAAACATACGAAATTACGGTGCATAACTTTTCGTACGATTTCATGCGAACTCATAATGAGAATAGGTTGATTTGCAAAACAAAGTAGTGGATGACTGCGAGGTGGAAGCAGAATTATATTGTAATTTTCTTACAAAAAAATTGAAAAGTGGGCCTTGTATCATGTACTTTCGTTTTCCTGACTTCACTAAGTAAAATCCAGTTAGCATTAGATTCTACAATGTATGTGCAAATTCATCGCATTATAAAGGAAGCTGTCTTGTAGAGAATAAGAGTGGATAAACAGCATTTAGCTTTTCTTTAGTAGGGATAGATAGGCTGTCTGAGTGGATAGAAAGGTAGACAAATGGGATTCCCGAAGGGAACCTGTTAGAGGCAGCAACAGAGTTGAGACTGAGTCATTGGCTAAGCTTTCAACATGATAATGACCCTAAAAATACAGCCAAAGCCACAGTGAAAATAGTTTAGATCAAAGCAGATTCTTGTGTTAAAATGGGTCTTATCAATGTCTAGACCTAAATCCAAACAAGACTCTGTGGCAAGACCTAGAAAATAATTTTTACAGACCCTCCTAATCCATTATTCAACTATTTAGCAGAGACAAAATGTAGCTAACTTCCCTCTCTAAATGTGCAAAGCTAGTAAAAAAACAAAGTAGTTTTTTTTTCCTTTAACAATAATGCAGATTTGCGTTGGTTTGTCACCTAAAGTCCCAATAAAATGCACTGAATTTGTAGCTGTGAAGAGGTAATGTGAAAAGGGTATAAATATATATGCAAAGGTTATCAGGAGCTACATTCACTGAAATAGAGTAACTTCTCATTCTCTAAAGGAGCACATAATTACTCTTCTATTCTTTTAATTTCATTAAGTTTTTTTTCTCGCATTTTTGAAAATATGAAATGTGAAACAACTTTTATGAGTAAAAAAGTCAAATTCACTGCTGTTCAAGCACCAATGATTAAATTTCCCAGTGCCTAAAACAAACAGGATCTTATGCTCAGGAAAGTCTGCATACACAACTTCAAATAGCAACATTCACTTTACCCAGGCGAAGAGCGTCCTCAAATGTAAAACAGGGGAACCCCAAAGCTAGAAACCAAGAGTGGCAATTTCATTTGTTCTGGAAACAGAGGCACACGGTTTTCAGCACTCAGCTCAGTGTCGTGACATGGAGTCAATGCTAAGCATTCCCAGAAACATGAGCCATGGCGCTTGCAAAGATCAAACCGAGATTTACCTTTGGTATTGCACATGTCGTCATGCAATCTTGCCCTGTGCCAGTCCTTAAAAAGGTCACGAACGTGTTTGCTGAATAAACCATTTTGACAATAATTAGTCGAATCTTACGTAATTATAAAAGACAAAGAGAATACCCTTAATTGGGTTGTTCAGTTTCTGCTGTTTAAATGTACTCTGTCACATTTATGCCTGTCAGTAGTGCTCATGCTGCCAGGAGACAGTTACTTTGTGAGCCATGCAGCTGTTGAGTCTGGCTCTGTGGGAACATGTTCATTAAGCTTCATTCAGCTTACTGATACAGCCCTGGTCAGACACTGACACACACAAGAAGCTCAGGGTATATCCTTTTGTCTGTTCATCTGCCTGTCCATCCCTCCATGCCACCAGTCTACCACTTTCCCTTCCAGCCGTCTTTCCGTTTTGCACTTGAATCGGTGAGCAGCTGGCTTTGTCATGTAATGTACCTCAGACCATCTGTTACCTTTAAAAAAAACAGTGACAATAGCAACAGGATGATGGCATGATCTCTTTACCCCACTCCACTCTCCCCTTTGGCCCACTTACCAGCAAAGACTTTCATGTTATGGACCAGCTTAGTTATTAACTGTATAATACAGCCGAACATTGTTTAGCGGCCCTATTTGAGAAACTTCTAAATCCCTCTCTTCTACAGCATAACGCATCAAAGTTGTTATCTCATCAAAAGCTTTTAGGGCTCCAAAAAAAGAAATTTAAAAACAATCCACTGGACTCGTTTTCCAAGTTTGAAGACGTTTTGCTTCCCATCCAGGAAGCTTTTTCAATTCAAAATGTCAGGAATAGGGTTGAGTTGTAGGGCTCCTAAAAGCTGCTCACATTGCTCACTCTATCTCCTTAATTCTTACACATGTGTGTAACAATGTAGAATTTTGTTTGCTATTTTTAGGATGATCCTCTGGGGAACCTGAACCTGGCTTTTGACATAGCCGAAAAACACCTGGACATTCCTAAAATGCTGGACGCAGAAGGTAATGTTCTCTGGAAGTGCCAACAATAAAATCCTATAACCTCTTTTTACTTAAGATCGGCTGGTCAGGGGTTTTTTTGCCAATTTTTTTTGCAGCAGTTGCTCACAGGCAAATTCCTCTCCACAAGTATGTTCACGTCTGATCACTATAGCTACACAGGGTCAGGCTTAGTTTGTACATACATGTTGGAATTCCAGTCACCTGTTTTACTTTGCTGATTTTAGTGCATTCTGATTTCTCTCAAGGAATTACGATTGACAGATTTTACATTTTTTACAATCTTTCCGCTGCAGGCAGCTATTAACTATTTTAATTTGATTCAAAAACAGTGTCAAACAGTGTGAGATAGCAGCCGTTCAGGGTTTTGCCATTTTAAACAGAGACATTACATTAGAAAAAAAATAGCAAGGTGGTGACTTATTTAAACACCCTAATGTTTGCTTCATCAGAAACAAAAAAAAACTTCTAGTACAAACACAAGGGAATAATGGTACAGTACACTAGAGGGTGAAACAATGTCTCAGTTGTTTGCACACTAGCAGAGTCAAGCTAGTGTGTCCTCTAACTTTATATTATTACACAAGTTCTCGAGTCATTTAATACCTCCAATAGCTCTTTGTGGTAACAGGTTAATGACCTCCTCCTGTGATAGATCAGCAGAACAACATTGGCTGGTTGACTAAACCTCTCTTTCTTATTGGGACACATTTCATTGTACACAAATGCTGAATAAAGGCATAGGAGGCAAATCCTAAAGGGCTTTGTGATGAAGGTTTACAAATTAAATAGCATCACTGTTTTTATGAATAGTTGTCCTGGGTGAAAAGGCTAACCACTATTAGAAATGAAGGCTTGTGACAGTATACGGTATGTCTTTTCCTCCTGCACTTTTTAAACACCTTTGTTACGGAACTTGTATAGGCTTGACTTTATATTAAGTGATGCATAGTTCATTAGAGTTTGAGAAATGATTTATTTAAAAAAAAATCAATACTGCACTAAATTTCTTTTTTTCTCATTTGCAAAAAGAAAACAACATTTTTTTTAAAAACTCAAAATTTTAAAGTAGCGGTTCCTTCCTTCCTTCCTTTCTTCCTTCCTTCCTTCCTTGTCCGCACTATACTAACATATATAGTTACTGCGTATTTATGTGAGTGTCTTATTTGTGTTGTCTTTGTTGTGTTTTCCAGTTGCTTATCTTTTTCTATGCCACTATTATGCCTCAGATATCATCAATACCCCCAAGCCTGATGAGAGGGCCATCATGACCTACGTGTCATGCTTTTACCACGCATTTGCTGGAGCTGAACAGGTAACAGAGGACAAACTGTCCTGTTACCACACTGTCCTTTAACATTATCCTTACAAAGACATTCCGAGAACACAGATGGGTGCACAAAAAAGCTGACAGGGCTTCCCGATCAGCTATAAAGCTGTGTGAGAAATGCTTATGTAATGTTTTTATAATCATAGATCAATGGGGGAGATGTCCTACTGCTTTAATTTGCAGGTTTTAATAAATTATGGTTATGGTTTGCCCACCCAGGCAGAGACAGCAGCCAACAGGATCTGCAAGGTCCTTGGTGTTAACCAAGAGAATGAGAAACTGATGGAGGAATATGAGAGACTGGCAAGTGAGGTAAAGTTTTAAAAGGATAATATGATCTTGTTTTGTACCGAGAACGTTAATGTTTCCATAAAAGTAATCTGAAATAAAAGAATGTGGTTTAAGATAAGAAATAATAAACTTTTTTCCTACCTCTATGTTTATTGCTTTTTTGTTATTGTCTCTCATAGCTGCTGGAGTGGATCCGCCGCACCACTCCCTGGCTGGAGAACCGGACCCCTGAAAAAACCATGGCAGAGATGCAGCGGAAACTAGAGGACTTTAGGGACTACAGGCGACAACACAAACCTCCCAAAGTTCAGGAGAAGTGTCAGCTGGAGATCAACTTCAACACCCTGCAGACCAAGCTGCGCATCAGCAATCGTCCTGCTTTTATGCCTTCTGAAGGGAAGATGGTTTCTGTAAGTCACACACTCCTTCCCTGCAACATGAAGCTAATACACTCTACCAAACAAGTGTAATTTAAACAATTTTATTTTAAATAAAAAGAAGAACAAAAAATCTTCTAAACCTTGATGTGTTTTCAGGATATAGCCAGTGCCTGGCAGGGCCTGGAGCAGGCAGAGAAAGGCTTTGAGGAGTGGCTTCTGACTGAAATACGACGACTTGAGAGACTAGATCATCTCGCTGAAAAATTTCGCCAAAAAGCCACCAACCATGAGAATTGGGCTTGTGGTTAGTTCTACTTCTACTTAGTTTTTAAACTGGGTTTAAGTTTGATTTTAAGCTTCAATTTGACATGTCCATGCACCTCCTCGGGGAAAAAATACTATCAAATATAAACTCAATTCCTGAGGGATCCTCAGTTAGTTCCTTTGCTTTTAAATAAAATAAACTACAAATATCGAACGCAAACTTATAGCAACGGGAAATTATTGCTCTAAAAACATGCCTTATATGTGATTAAATGATAAATAGTATTTATATTTTTAAGACGGCAAAGTTTCCCAAGTAATTACCTGTCTAATTGTGGAAATCAGTCTGCAGTTAAAAGGGGAGCTTGAAGATCTGCCTGACAAATGAGTACTTAAGAAAGAGTGGCACTTTAAATGGTAACAAAGTTTAAAACTCTATAAAGGTTAGTACGTTGGTTCTGTACAGCTAGCTGTGTCCAACACCTGGTGCAGAGGCAAGCCAAATTTCAAGTCAAAACTTTTAGGTGGAAGGAAACAGTGTGTCAGAAGTCAAAGCAAAATGCACAAAAAGATAAAAAATGCAGAACAGAATGAGTGTAGTTGCAATCACAACGAACTTATTTAACACCTAAAAAGAGTGGTAAGGAATATTGCTTTTGCATCTGTGAATTTTGCATCGGTCTTAAAAACAACCAGAAAAAAGAAAAGATTGGGAATAACAAGCAATGGTTAGAAGTAATACTTAAGGGCTTAGAGGGTTTATGAGTCTTTGATTTTTTTCTGCCAATCATCATTTAAGGGTCTACAGGTTTAAAGGTAGACTTTGCAGACTTAGATCATGCTGCTCTGTTTTTCTTTTGGAGATGCATTATTATATATTTTTCATCAAAAGTGAGGTATTCCATATTTTTTCCTGTTATATTATCCAAAAGAAGACATAAATGATAAAAGACTAACTCATTTTATGATATGTCGTGTGGATGTCCGGTTTTAAAATATTTTTTTGGGATATTTGTAGTTTTATTGTTAAACAGTTGACTGAACATTCTCCAAGAATATTTTCCAGGCTTTGTAGCTCTAAAAGTTTATCCCTTCAACCTACTATATACAAGATCTTTGTATCTCTTCCACGGTCATAATGATCTAAATTCGACCATGTTTCTTTATTTACTTATTGTTGCTCCTAATGAGATTTTGTTAAAGATATAAGACTGCACGTCAGTTGTGACATATCATGTTCTCCATCTAAATTTTTTAACATTTGCCCATGTTAATATCAAACACATTGATTTGCTGGCTTCTTTAGGTAAAGAGCTGATCCTCACCCAGAAGGACTATGAGACTGCCACCTTGACAGAAGTCAGAGCGTTGCTTCGCAAACATGAGGCCTTTGAGAGTGATCTGGCAGCCCACCAAGACCGAGTGGAGCAGATTGCTGCCATTGCACAGGAACTGAAGTATGAAATCCCCACAGCACATGTTTGCACTGACAAAAGCAAAAAAAAAAAAATAATAATAACAAAAAACAATAGCATTTAATACACAAAATTCTAATTATGCATACAAATGAGGCAGTAATTGCACAGTGTCATCCTACATACCCATTCATAATATTTATGGGTTATTGGCTATAAAACCTATGGTATTTTCAAATTTTATTCACCGCAACATGAAAAAAGATTTTATAGGGTATACAATTATAGGTTTTTCTTATCAGAAGCATTAACCAGTCAGGCAACAAAAAAACACTAAGAAAAACCATGAAAAAAATAGTGATAATAATAAAACAACTACCGTAGTCTTTTTGTTATGACCTAGAACTGAGGAAATTAAGTCAGAAATAAAGAACCAAAAGAGACAAATATAAAGAAAACTTTATTGAAATAATTAAAATAATAACTTTAAATGCTTTATTACCCAGTATATATATATTTTTTTTGATGTATGAGGAATTAGTTTTTATTTTGATTAAGGTGCTACACACAGAAAAAACAATATGCAGTTGACATAAATCAATTTTTATTAGAAAATAGCTGAATGGTGCAACAGCCAGCGCCATTCAACTATAGATATTAAAAATAAACAACAAATATACAGTAAATTTTTTTTTTAATTGTAGAATTTAAAACAGTGGCAAAAAAACTGAAAAGGATACATTATACTAATTACTAAGATCAAATTAAAATGCAATAAATTAAACTGTAGATAACTCTAACATATGGATACAATGAAATTAGTCACAATAAAGCTAAGCTTAACACAGTTTAAAGGTAGGCCTATAGTGGAGCATTTTGGCAAATTTTTGAAAAGACGCTCTGATTAAAAGTTGCTTATTGCATCACTCATACAAGCTTACTTTCCAAAAGAAGGTAAGTAAAATGGGGACGAGCAAGTAGGATGGCCTTACGTAAACCTATCACCAGAATTACTGACAATTAGGAGGACTACTAATTTATTTTCAGTAAAATTAGGTCTATTAACATAATGTTTGTATTTTAATCAACAGTCCAAACGAATTCAAAATATATCACTACGATAGATTATATATATCACTGCTTTTGTCAAAACCTCATCAAGGCTTAATTAAGCCAGGATATGGTGAAGATCCCAGTTTAATCCACTATCTTAGTTTTGTTAAAAATCTCTGGTCGCTCTGTGGGGCTTGCAAAGTAAATGCATTTCAAAACCACAAAAAAACAACTCCACAGATAAACCGGTGCAGACTTTAAAAACAGTTTGATGTATGCTTGCTTTTTGCTTCTTGCCAGCATGCTATAAGAACTATGAAACAATGATTTCTTCATAAGCTCTTAAACCCTGAAGTAGTGATGGGTGCAGCAACACAGACGCATCATTGCATGCGTCAAGCTCATAGAGAACAATCATGTGTCGGTGCCTTTATTGTGTCAAGAATGTCATGTGAAGATACAGGAGCTGTTTTACACTGACTAAAGCACTAAACTGTTTATAAGTGTATCTATCAATGGGATATATTTGCAAAATCTGTGGAAAATCATTATTAAATTTATTAGGAAATATGGAGCAGCCTCAAGGCAGAAGAAATTTTTCAGCCATGTGGGACCGTTTTGATCTCATATTGTTTTAATTTTTCTTTTGTATTTCTGTTGCTCTCAAGTTATCACTTGAGTCATCTGAATTTAAATTAAATTCAAATTGACTATTAACTTAATGTATTTATTGGTTTAATAGAAAGAAAAAAATCCTCCTTCACAAACATCCTCATTCAGGTGTTTACCTACATTTTCATGTTATGATATATGTTCCGATTATTTATTGACTGCATCCAAAAATATCAGAGATATTTTCAAAAGAAGATATGAAATAATACAATCAAAAATGGAATGACTTCAATTATATTATTGTACTAAGTCATTGAATCAGTGTCAGTTTATTTTGTCAGATAGGATGCATGTAGGGATTTTAAAGGTCCAGCACACAGTATCAACTCAATATAAATTCCCTTTGGCAATGTGCTGAAACGCTTCACAACGTCTCATAAACCCATCATTACCCTGAAGTAAACAATTCTTACTGAAGATGTTAGAGTATAGTTTGTCATTGAATCTAGTCGAGCAAGCACCTTTCTCACAGCCCTTTGAGGATTTCAATCAGCAGCGAATGACAGACACCTGAGTGTTGTTGAGCTCTCAGTCTGAGGTTGGCTACTGAGTGTCTGTGCTGATTATTTAAGTGGTGTCCAGACAAAGGAAGGGAAAAGGTTCAACAGACAAGATAAATGGCCTCCTGGAAATTTCCAAGGTTTGTGGACAGTTTTGTAACCTGAATAATTTTTTTATTCTTTTTTAAAAAGCTGTGTTATTCTGAATCATTTTAAGGTTTTGACTGTGTATTTTACCTGTTCTAGCCAGTTGTTCCTGGTTGTTTTATTTAGCTGGAGTGTTGGGGCTCTCCCTACTCAATCTGGTGAGTTTCATTTAACTTCTAAATGTAGTATTTTTCTTTCTCAATCTTTTAACATGTCTTCTCTAAACAGGATGGAATGCAGAGGTGAACCCTGGATCCCAAAATACTAAGGCTGAAGGCTTGACTCAAACTGTCCAGGGTCCAGCTAAATCTTCTGTATCTTGGATAGTTGCTAGACCAAAAAGCAAAAACCCAGTTGTGCAACATTCTATTAAAGCACGCCCTTCACTCACACAGGCTAACTCTCCCCTGAACCCAGAAGGGCCTTCTGTTCTATGGGCAGCTAAAACTTCAGAAGGGCTTCCTGAAAATTCTAGGACGTCATGGGAAGTTGGTTCCCAGATTAAGCTCTTTCCCACTCCGAGCCCAGATGACCATGTTGGCTTCCCAGAAGCTTTTTCTCTCCCCCAAGACCCAGAAGACTTGGCAGCCTTACCAGTGGCTGGCACAGAACAAAGTCTTCCTCCACCACCTTCAAACCCAGATGGTCCTGCAGTCTCATGGTTGGTTGACCCTGATGTGGGACTCTATTTCCCTTCCAATCCAGAAATGCCTTCTCTGTCCTGGAGAGTTGGCCTTCGCAAAAAGTTTCCCCCAACTCCTCCTGTTTCAGAAAAATCAGCAGACAAATGGTTGGCTGGCTTAATTAAAAATGTTCCAGAAATGGAGCAGGTGGATAAGCCGTCAAACTCTGAGGATGCTAATGCAAAATGGATGGTTCGGCCTCCAAAAAGAGAACTGCTTGAAAGTCCCCAAGGTCCTGCTGCTGCTTCTGTAGGAGTCAACATGGAAGAACAGAAGGTCGATCCATCCAGCTCTGTTGTTGATCCTTTCAGTGCTTCACCTATGGAAGGATTTTCATTCACCCCTGATCTTAACTTTTTACTTGAGTCTGAAGAACCTTTGACTGAACAGGAAGGCCTGGAGCTAGGTGTCACAAAGGGTGAAACTGAGCCTTTAGAAAAGGAGCCCCTACCCCTTGAATATCCAGAATCCTTTTATCTAGGTGGTGAGTTGAGTAACTTGGCCTCGATCTATGAAGATGGAAACTCTGAACAGGAAATCAAAGATTTTAGCCTTGTTCCAAGTTACCCCCTCAGTGCAGAAAGGGATTATTTGGGTGTTATGCCACTGCCATACGGCAGACCGGTTGTTCCAAACCTATTTTACTTATTCTTGACTGGGCAGCTTCCTCATGGGACACTGTCTCATATCCAGACAGACTACGAGGTTGGTGGAGACCATGCAACTCATGTTGGCTACGAGAGCTTCCCCTCGACTGAGGGCACTGGTACCGACCACCAAATGAAGGCTTCCACCTAGCAGTTGCAGGAAAGCTGAATCAACAAAGTCCTGAACTGTCTCAAACAATTAAGGCTGAAGGCAGTCATGGAAATTCCTGAACTTTTTTCTAGTCTTGGCTTGATCCTGTCTAAAACTCTCAATAAAGAAACTAAATAAATTTGGCCTTTGTGGTGTTTTTTTTTTTTTTATTCCCCCCTAGTTTATGGAACTAAAATGGTTTGACGGTGAACTTGAAGTGCAACTGCTTTTTTTTTTTTTTTTTTTTTGTTAGACCATAAACCTTTAACTTGAGTTTTTATTTTTCCTAAACCCGTAGTGAGCTGGATTACCATGACATTGCCTCTGTAAACCAGCGTTGCCAGGGCATCTGTGACTTGTGGGATAAATTGGGAACCTTGACTCAGAAGAGGAGGGAGGCACTAGAGGTGAGAATACAATCTCTCTAAACCTTTCTGTTTGTGGCTACAAAGCAGACAACCACTTTGTCTGTCACCACCAGAGGGTGCTGATGTTTTAAAGATGGATTTGTACATAGAAACTAATGTTAATATGGTTTAAAAGTAAAAAGCTTTACTTTGGTACTCGGGTCTAAATCTCATTGTCTACTTAATAGCTGTCAGAGTCCCTCTAGCCACTTCCTCTTATGACATGCTTTGAAACTTTGTCCCTTTTAAACCAAAAATTGTTTTCAACAGTATCCTGGTATTAGGTTTTTTTGATGGACCAACAGAGCGTATTTGTGGAAAATTATACAATTCTTTGACCAGTTGCCATGTATTTGGATGTAGTCCTCAGTTGTGCTTTGTACAACCAGTTTCCTGTAAAATTGCTTAAGCCAGAGCAAGCTTTAAAAATATAGAATCTCTTAGGGAATTGGGATTCTGGCTGCATTGTTTCAATATATACCGGTATATGAATACTAATTAAAAATTTTGTAGCTTTAAGTTTTTGCGTTATACTCATTGAAATGGAACTGCTGCCTGGGAGTTAAGTCGTAACCAATGTAACATTTTTGTTGTGGATCTGAATTTTATTCCATAGATCTGTTTCTAGTAGCTTATTCTGTTCAAGTAATCCCCACGGCATGATTCCGCCATGGATTGTGTATTAGGGTATGTCTAGTTTCAACCATATATAGTTTTGCATTTTGGCCAAAAAGCTATTTCTCTCGTATCTTAGCACCTAGATCAGTACATTAGTTGTTTTGCTGAATGGCTTCTATCATATTTCAGTCTGACCTTTTTTTTTATTTTTATTTTTTATTTATTTATTTTTTTTAACTAAAAGCTGCTCCCATTTGTTCACTAATGATCCCTAACCTTCAGACAACCTTTAATTATACCACAGTTGGATTAAAGACTGATGCACTATAAAAATACTCTGAAAATGAGTAAAAATTTCTTAAAATAAGTATATTAACCCTTAATTTGAGTTGGAAAATATCTGCCAATGAAATGCACTTGAAATAAGAGAACGCAGTTTTTTCTTTTTATTTTAAAATGTATTTATACTTATTTCAAGAAAGATTTACTTACTCAGATTTGCATTATTTTGCAGTCTGTACTCAAGTTCCTGAATAGGTTACTTCTGACATTCATTAGTGGTTGTACAAAATGTTTTCATCTGTTACAAAATGCTAAAAACATATAATCATTCTGTTCGACTTCATAATCATACAGAACCTTATAGCATTCCCTAAACATACATTGTGCTTATTGTTTTAATGTGATTAAAGTATAAAGAAGGGTTTTATGTATTTTTTGCAAGACACTGTAAGAGAACTTGGATAGCTTCTCTTATGCCAAGTCGTTTTTTTTTTTTTACATTATGAATGTGTATGTAAAGTAGACAAACACCTATACTTTGTCTTGTATTTCTCTCAGCGCACAGAGAAGTTGTTGGAAACTATTGACCAGTTGTTCCTTGAGTTTGCCAAAAGGTCAGCTCCTTTTAACAACTGGATGGAAGGAGCTATGGAGGATCTGCAGGACATGTTCATAGTTCACACTATTGAGGAGGTCCAGGTACAGCCCCCTTCCACCCCATTGTGAGAACCACGTTTTACCTTCACTGATAAAGTCCGATCCTGCCTAACATCAATATATCTTTTCCAGAGTCTAATTGCTGCTCATGAGCAGTTCAAAGCAACTCTGCCTGAGGCAGACACAGAGAGACAGGCCATTTTAGGAATCCACAACGAGGTGCAAAAGATTTCCCAAAGCTATGGGATTAAGGCAAACCTCATCAACCCTTACAGCACCATTTCAACAGAGGAGCTTCTTAACAAGTGGGAGAAGGTGATTTTGGTTATAAAACCTATGCATAAATGCGTTATCTTTAAATATAGGCATTCAGCTGGTGGTTATTCCCCCATTTTAAAATGACAAAAAAAAAATAGGAGAGCTGCGTAAGCATTAGTTTTTTTTTTTTGATGCATGGAATAGTTCTATTAATTTTTGATCATAGTTAGGATATATTCTGTATAGTCACATACATATTTATATTAAATAATTTTCTGGTGGAGAGGTTGATTAATTTTTTTACAAATATGTGTGTTTCATAGGTAAAGAAGCTGGTTCCTCAGAGAGATGGTTCTCTCCAGGAGGAGATGGCACGCCAGCATGCCCATGAAAGACTGAGACGCCAGTTTGCTGCTCAGGCCAATCTGATTGGACCATGGATTCAAACCAGGATGGAGGTTACAAAAGCTTTGAAATAAAATTTTTGAATAAGGCTATGCGCAACAAATATAAAGTTAGTCTAGGTTTTTAAAGTTGATAATAGAAATATCTTAACTACATTTTTATAATATGAGACCTAGAAAAATTCTCTAAAAATGTTCACAAAACTCAGGCAGGTTAATTGCCACCGAGGGTTTCTATGGTCAAGCCCTATGCGATGCTAAAATTAATCGACCTCGTTGCACCCTGTGTTTCTTATGTACAGGAAATTGGGCGTTGCTCCCTGGAGATTGGAGGCACGCTGGAGGACCAGATGACCCAGCTAAAGCAAATGGAGCATGTGATCATTGCATACAAGCCAAACATTGACAAGTTGGAAGGAGACCACCAACTTATCCAAGAGTCACTCATTTTTGACAACAAACACACCAATTACACCATGGAGGTACGGCAAAAATGAATCATAAAACATAAGCACATTTATAGAATGTCTGAATTGTATTTAAATGTATTTATTAGAACATTTATAGACTTTTTCTATTTCTTTGCAAAAGTGATTACAGATTATTCTTGTTATATTTTGTTACACTTTAACTAGAAAATAAACTTTAATTTTATTAGGATGTTTTAGGGGTCGGCCAACTCAATGTTCACTCAAATTCATTTATAAAGTGCCAATTCACAACACATGTCATCCTAAGGCACTTTATAGAGACAATTCAACCAGATTATACAGTCAGATTCTAAGGTAAAAAGGCTTCTATAAAAGTGGTGCTTATAATTGTAAAAACGGAGGAAAAGTTAGTTTTGAGTTTCAAAAACACGAAATTTTCAATTGACTTTGAAAACATTTTTAAAAGTTATTTCTAAATTTAAAATGACAAAAAGATGCTTTCAACAATATTATTTACAGATAATCTTATAAGAATATAATTTCAATCTTAATAAACTATAGAACTTCAATCTGCAAGTTTGCTGCCAGTATTTTAGGATATGCCTCTGAACACCTTTGCAGGTCTCATGTATATACTCTACCTGTGGCCCTGAACCCTGGTGACAGGAAGCACACGAGTAAGGATGGAGAGATTTGAGTCAGCAACCACGTTTATTTGGAAAAACATGTTAAAAGGCAGTACTGCTGGCCATATTAGTCATGAAATCTCAGTTATATTTTAAGTGGTTGTAACATGAAAAAACAGTTTTATGGTTGTAAACATTTTTTTTTTTTTTTTTTTAGGAACACACATCTGTTGAGTTTCTCCAGACATACCCTCCTCCTGCTAACATATCTACTATCACTTTCACAGCACATCCGAGTGGGATGGGAGCTGCTCCTCACCACCATCGCTCGAACCATTAATGAGATGGAGACCCAGATCCTGACACGGGATGCCAAGGGCATCAGCCAGCAGCAGATGAATGAGTTCAGATCTTCTTTCAATCACTTTGACAGGGTACATCCTTTTACTATTTACACTTCAGGGGCCATATTGTGTCTCTCTGAGTTGTTAATGAAAAGCTGTGGCAACAATACATGGAAGGTAAAAGGTTACTCCAGCATCCAAAAGAAGCCCTGTCCCTGAGGGCAACACCTCCAAAGACTTTTCTTTTGTGTTGTTTCCTAAAATCTCAACCAGCTCTTTGATCAATGTTCTGCAACATTGTACAAATCCTTTCTGATGTAGGTTATTGAACATTTATCAACATTTCTTACACTTTCAGTTAATCAATTTCAAAACACTAGCTGCTACTGGTTGGTGCATTAGAGTCCGATTCACTGAGATTAAAACTGTTGATGCTGGAATACTTTTTTTTTTTTTTTTTAACCCAGTCCCTGCTTCACTTTGTGGTCACAGACTAAAGAAACATTTAAAAAAGCTAAAATCAACAACAAAAAAATGGCGCTAATCAAATAACAATCTGCCTGATTATTCCACCTCTTTGTGATAATATATGTTGAACATACTATATTTATATGAAACATGTCCAATGTTACGAATATTTTTTGTTATACCGCAGACCCTTTACGATACAATGAACCCACTATGATCTTATAATAGGTACAAGGTAGATTAAGAGTGTGATTATGTATTAAGGATTATTCCTGGTGTCTCTAGACTTTACATTTCACCACTAATGATGACAAACAAAAATAATCAGTTTAAGATGTGTGAGAAATGTTGGTTATGCCCATAGAGTTGAGCTTATTGCTAAAATGTTTGATTTGGGTAAATGTTTTGGACTTTATTTCACCTCACTCCTCTATTCTTCTTGCATTTGACTGGTCGTTCTATAGAAGAAGAATGGAGCAATGGAAACGGATGACTTCAGAGCCTGTCTCATCTCAATGGGTTATGACTTGGTATGGTGCCTCTTTTATCAGCTGTTTCTCTTCTCACCTACTGCATATGAATCCTTGTATGCTTACCCAGAAATCATGCCTGCTTTAGGGAGAGGTGGAGTTCGCTCGCATAATGATGCTGGTGGATCCAAATGCAACTGGGATTGTCTCCTTCCAGTCTTTCATTGACTTCATGACCAGAGAGACGGCTGATACAGACACTGCCGAGCAGGTTGTGGCATCCTTCCGGATCTTGGCAGCTGATAAGGTGTGTGGGTTGGAGCTGCTGTGTTTTCCTGGTGCAGGGAAACATATCTGAAACTTTTCTGTTCCAGACATTGTTACTATGCATTTTCTTTGCCTAATAGCTAATTTTGCATCTATGAACTTAGTTTGGAAAAGGTAGAAGTAAAAACAGCGACAGTCTAATTTATTTTCTAATTAAAAGTAGTTAGAAGTAAAATAATATTTTTTTTTATTTGCATAATATGACACTAAACAACACCGAAAAAGGCTAATCTTACAGTTAATTATATTTATTTTCATTAGGAGAAAATTTCCAAGTTAAATAATTATTGTTCTTAATTTAATCACAGTTAGCTTAATTATTTGTGGCTCTCACAGCATCTTTAAAATAAATGCAATCAATATTTTTTATTCAAATTTTACTAGTTTCTAGAAACCTCCAATAATCATTGTGTTTGCCTTAGGTGAATAATGGAATGAGATTTCAATGTTAATTAGTTTTATTTTAGACAAGAAACATTATCGTTTTCTGTCATTAAGCAAAATGGCATTGGGGTAAAAGGAAATCTCTAAAGCCAATTGTTGGAGAACTGCAGCAAAGACTGGCATCTGGGGATCAGTAACTGTTTATGGAGCAGATAGATCCAAAGACATGAAAACTGGTCGCTTTTACTCTGATGCCAGAAGGAAGATTTTACTCTCTTACTGTTACAAATGTTATTCTGTGAAATCTGCAGAAAACGTCTGTTTTTGTTTTTTGTTTTTTGTGCTGGGTATAGCTTAATTTTGTAAATCTAGATTAAAATAACTTATTTGAATTCTGCCAAAGAAATTCATGATATACAGGTGCTGGTCATAAAATTAGAATATCATGAAAAAGTAGATTGATTTCAGTAATTCCATTTAAAAAGTGAAACTTGTATATTATATTCATACATTACATACAAACTCATATATTTCAGATGTTTATTTTGTTTAATTTTGATGATTACAAATGACAACAAATGAAAATCTCAAATTCATCATATCAGAAAATTAGAATATTACTGAAGACCAATAAAAACAAAGGATTTATAGAAATGTTGGCCAACTGAAAAGTATGAACATGAAAAGTATGAGCATGTACAGCACTCAGTATTTAGTTGGGCCTCCTTTGGCCTGTATTACTGCAGCAATGCGGCGTGGCATGGAGTCGATCAGTCTGTGGCACTGCTCAGGTGTTATGATAGCCCAGGTTGCTCTAATAGTGGCTTTTAGCTCTTGTGAATTGTTGGGTCTGGTGTATTGCATCTTCTTCTTCACAATACCCCATAGATTTTCTATGGGGTTAAGGTCAGGAGAGTTTGCTGGCCAATTAAGAACAGGGATACCATGGTCCTTCAACCAGGTACTGGTAGCTTTGGCACTGTGTGCAGGTGCCAAGTCCTGTTGGAAAATGAAATCTGCATCTCCAAAAAGTTGGTCAGCTGCAGGAAGCATGAAGTGCTCTAAAACTTCCTGGTATGTGGCTGCGTTGACCCTGGACCTCAGAAAACACAATGGACCAACACCAGCAGATGACATGGCACCCCAAACCATCACTGACTGTGGAAACTTTACACTGGACTTCAAGCAACGTGGATGAAGTGCCTCTCTTCTTTTCCTCCAGACTCTGGGACCTTGATTTCCAAAGGAAATGCAAAATTTACTTTCATCAGAGAACATGAATTTGGACCACTCACCAGCAGTCCAGTCCTGTTTCTCTTTAGACGCTTCTGACGCTGTCTGTGGTTCAAGAGTGGCTTGAAACAAGGAATGCGACAGCAGAAACCCATGTCTTTCATACGTCTGTGTGTGGTGGTTCTTGAAGCACTCACTCCAGCTGCAGTCCACTCTTTGTGAATCTCCCCCACATTTTTGAAGGGGTTTTGTTTCACAATCCTCTCCAGGGTGCGGTTATCTCTCTTGCTTGTACACTTTTTTCGACCACATCTTTTCCTTCCCTTCGCCTCTCTATTAATGTGCTTGGACACTGAGCTCTGTGAACAGCCAGCCTCTTTAGCGATGACCTTTTGTGTCTTGCCCTCCTTGTGCAAGGTGTCGATGGTCGTCTTTTGGACAACTGTCAAGTCAGCAGTCTTCCCCATGATTGTGTAGCCTATAGAACTAGACTGAAAGACCATTTAAAGGCTTTTGCAGGTGGTTTGAGTTAATTAGCTGATTAGAGTGTGGCACCAGGGGCCATCAATTTTGAACCTTTTCACAATATTCTAATTTTCTGATATGATGAATTTGAGATTTTCATTTGTTGTCATTTGTAATCATCAAAATTAAACAAAATAAACATCTGAAATATATGAGTTTGTATGTAATGTATGAATATAATATACAAGTTTCACTTTTTAAATGGAATTACTGAAATCAATCTACTTTTTCATGATATTCTAATTTTATGACCAGCACCTGTATTTGTGCTACCTAAACAATAAGTAAAAGTAAGTCAGTGCTTTTTCCTTGAAGAAAACCTGGCGTCTTTATAGCTGCATCCATGATTGACATGTTCTTGGACGCAGGTGGAGTTTCAGGGTCAGACAGCATTAGTGATCACACAGATCACTTTACTTTTGAAAACGTCCATTAACAAACATCCTTCTTGCCACAATACTTTTCCAAAATCAACTACTTTGCTTTCTGTGGTGATCGATCGTTTCTCTGAAGCACAGCAGAGCTTTCATTGATAAACTCAATCAGCTTATTTTACTCATGGTCTGTTGGCTGCTTTCTTTTTTCGTCTGTGGGTGATCGGCTGGATACCCCAACTTTACGCTTTTCTTTAAGTCATCAGTTTTGTTCTTCTACTTGTTACGGCTACTCTTGCAAGTTCCCAAAAAAAAAAAAATATTCCAGAGTAGTGCTTTTCATTCAAAAATGAAAAGCACTCGCTGAGAGTTTTCTGGTTTCAGAAGGTGTTTTCTTTACTTATAAAAATAACAGAAATAATATACAAGTTGACTTACAACCATTATTGGTGGTAGAAAATTTGTTTCAGTCCTTCCCCAAACAATCAGATCAACCACAGCAGCTGCTTCTGCTTGTTAATCACAGCAGGAGGCAGCCTGAATAGGAGGAGGGTCAAATAAGATAAATTACAATAGATCTAACATTCAGATAACCTTAGATCTGTAACATTAATAATTTAGCACAAAAAAAATGAATCTGATTCTTAGGAGCCTCCAGTGCGTCACTTTCGATGTGGTAATTTCAATGTACGTCTATACAGGTTGGAAGACTGATTCATTCTCACCCTCACATATACAGGTGCTGGTCATAAAATTAGAATATCATGAAAAAGTAGATTGATTTCAGTAATTCCATTTAAAAAGTGAAACTTGTATATTATATTCATACATTACATACAAACTCATATATTTCAGATGTTTATTTTGTTTAATTTTGATGATTACAAATGACAACAAATGAAAATCTCAAATTCATCATATCAGAAAATTAGAATATTACTGAAGACCAATAAAAACAAAGGATTTATAGAAATGTTGGCCAACTGAAAAGTATGAACATGAAAAGTATGAGCATGTACAGCACTCAGTATTTAGTTGGGCCTCCTTTGGCCTGTATTACTGCAGCAATGCGGCGTGGCATGGAGTCGATCAGTCTGTGGCACTGCTCAGGTGTTATGATAGCCCAGGTTGCTCTAATAGTGGCTTTTAGCTCTTGTGAATTGTTGGGTCTGGTGTATTGCATCTTCTTCTTCACAATACCCCATAGATTTTCTATGGGGTTAAGGTCAGGAGAGTTTGCTGGCCAATTAAGAACAGGGATACCATGGTCCTTCAACCAGGTACTGGTAGCTTTGGCACTGTGTGCAGGTGCCAAGTCCTGTTGGAAAATGAAATCTGCATCTCCAAAAAGTTGGTCAGCTGCAGGAAGCATGAAGTGCTCTAAAACTTCCTGGTATGTGGCTGCGTTGACCCTGCACCTCAGAAAACACAATGGACCAACACCAGCAGATGACATGGCACCCCAAACCATCACTGACTGTGGAAACTTTACACTGGACTTCAAGCAACGTGGATGAAGTGCCTCTCTTCTTTTCCTCTAGGCTCTGGGACCTTGATTTCCAAAGGAAATGCAAAATTTACTTTCATCAGAGAACATGACTTTGGACCACTCACCAGTCCTGTTTCTCTTTAGCCCAGGCAAGACGCTTCTGACGCTGTCTGTGGTTCAAGAGTGGCTTGACACAAGGACTGCGACAGCAGAAACCCATGTCTTTCATACGTCTGTGTGTGGTGGTTCTTGAAGCACTCACTCCAGCTGCAGTCCACTCTTTGTGAATCTCCCCCACATTTTTGAATGGGTTTTGTTTCACAATCCTCTCCAGGGTGCGGTTATCTCTCTTGCTTGTACACTTTTTTCGACCACATCTTTTCCTTCCCTTCGCCTCTCTATTAATGTGCTTGGACACTGAGCTCTGTGAACAGCCAGCCTCTTTAGCGATGACCTTTTGTGTCTTGCCCTCCTTGTGCAAGGTGTCGATGGTCGTCTTTTGGACAACTGTCAAGTCAGCAGTCTTCCCCATGATTGTGTAGCCTATAGAACTAGACTGAAAGACCATTTAAAGGCTTTTGCAGGTGGTTTGAGTTAATTAGCTGATTAGAGTGTGGCACCAGGGGCCATCAATTTTGAACCTTTTCACAATATTCTAATTTTCTGATATGATGAATTTGAGATTTTCATTTGTTGTCATTTGTAATCATCAAAATTAAACAAAATAAACATCTGAAATATATGAGTTTGTATGTAATGTATGAATATAATATACAAGTTTCACTTTTTAAATGGAATTACTGAAATCAATCTACTTTTTCATGATATTCTAATTTTATGACCAGCACCTGTAAATCCGCGATAAAATAGCAAGATGAAAGTCATCATTAGTATGGACCCAGCTCCCAACCCAACTGTGAGAATTGTTTTTATCCCCCGATAACAGCACACCACTAGTTTTTTTTTTTTTTTTTTTTTTTTTTTTTTTTTTTTTTTTTCAGCATCAAGCTTCCAATGATGCTTTGGATGACGGTATTGTTTTTGGAGAATCATTGTGTTGCCACTGTTGAGTAAGGTGATGCTGAGGGCCTGTTTTTCATGTTGAGATTCTGGGAACCTTTTTATCCCTCATTGGGTTTTCCATCAGGACAAAAAAAAAAAAGATACATATGGCCAGATCTTCATAGAAAAAGTTCAGCTGGTACAAAATCAATTCATTTTTTTTTTTTTTCTTTAGTTGCAAGACCAAAATCCTCTCATAATTCTGTAGGTTGAGCTAAAAATAAAACTCTAAAAGAGAAAACCTTGGATTTAGTATGGTCAAGAGAAGTGCTTCCCAGACCCCTTAATCAGGATTTTGTGAGCCCTGCACCACACACACCTATGTGTTGGTTATTTTTTCAGAAAAGCAAAAAAAAAGGTTAGGGTTGTTTTTTTTTTTCTCACTTCATAGTTCTTTTCAGTCAGCAGCTTTCAAAAATATCTAATTTCCTTCCGTGTGGTCTGTTTGCAGACAGTCGGTTTTAATAATAATAAAAAAAAAAGTTAAGCCAACTTTTAATACTGATGTTGAGAGTCGACTGTCTTACTGGTATTAAATCCCAGGCTCTCCAAGGTGATTTTATTGAAAGAAAAAAAGAATACTAGTCTTTAAGATTATCCTACAAATCCCAACTGCCACTGAACAAATATGCTCAAATGAAAGCTGGAATGTTTAAAAAGTTTTAATTGTGCAAGATTTTCCCTTGACAAGCTATTTAACATGAGGGCTGAGGACTACTGTGGCAGAGTGTCTCTTCTTAATTAACATTCCTTTTGCTTTCTGCTCAAACAGCCCTACATCCTCGTGGATGAGCTCAGGAGAGAACTTCCTCCCGAACAGGCGGAGTATTGCATCATGAGGATGCCGCCTTACAAAGGGCCCGGAGCTCCACCTGGAGCGCTAGACTACACCGCCTTCTCCACCGCCCTTTATGGAGAAAGTGACCTTTAACTTGAGAAGACGACCTTTCATTGGGTCATTTTCCCTCACTCTTCCCACTCTGTATCATTTAACAAAATGAACCACATGTTTAGTTAGATAAAAGCTTTGTCAAGACTTGGATGCACCACTCACCTGTGCTTTTTTTTTTTTTTCTAAGAAAAAAAAAGAAATATCAAAATACCTTTTTTTTTCCCTTTTTTTTTTTAAAGAAAAGTACAACAAATTGAGGAGAAAAAATAATTCAGTACTGTTTTAGAGTAAAATTTTCATCTGGAAAATCAATAAAATCTTTCATAATGATGTCCGTATGAGGAACTCTAAGATTTGGATAGACATAGTTTCATCTGATACTTTAAAACAACCCTTTCTATTTTAAAAAGATAATATGACAACATGCAGATACTGTACGCATCACAAGCCCAGACCTCAAACAAAACATGTTGTTTCCTTTGAAAGGTTAGTCTCAAAAATGACCAGACACTATTGAAAAAGACTCAAATTATAAAATCAGAAAAGGCTAATTAAGCATAAACTGGCAGTTGCTTTTGCACCATTTGTAAACATCAATTAATTACTTGTTATTCCACATCAAATGAAGCCCAAAACTTTGGAATTTGTGTCTTTAAAATTCAGGGATTCTGAAGTTGACTTGTGAGGATTTCAAAGAAGATTCACCTAAATTAGAAGGTAAGGCAAAACTCATAACCAATATAGTGTTTACCAGGAAATCAGTGCTATAATTTGTCCTATTTCTGTTTCCAATTGTTTTCATGTATCATCACAGTGGCTCTGTTTTGACAATTTTCTTTGATGATACACGATTTTAAACTGTCTACAATGAATTATAGTTTGGAAAAAGCAATTTCAGACCCACTGATATCCATCAATAAACAAAAGGTTCCCAAATGGCTAGAAATATGCATCACCAAACGGAGTGGAAAATTGAAAACCGCATGAATGGGAAAGTAAATATTTACAAAGGCTTGGTGCTTTACAGAAAACACAGAAGATTAAATATGCAGTATTCATTTTTGGGTGTACTGTTGGATAAAACATTATTTGGCAGCAGCAGACTAATTTGTTCACACAGAAATGCAAAATAGCTGCTTAGAAAAGCACTTAGTTTTGCAATAAAATTACAAGTTTTTTTTTTATTTCTACATTAGCTTATAAACATTTGTGGAAATCACCAAAACAGTAATAGTATCTCTACCTCTATGTAGTTTTCTGTTCATGATCAAACCTGCTGAATAAAAATAACTGCCTGTGCAGCATTAGAAAGGCTACCTTTGCTTTGCATGCATTTAAAATTGGTTTCCATAAATAAAGTAAACTATTTTACCAGTTGACTATGAGTATGGCCTTATAATACCATATGAGATCATTGATTGAAGTTTTTTATTTTACTATTTTTAATGTCTTTTATTGGCTTTAACATTTTTATAATGTTCCATAAGTTTTTTTTTTTTTTGTCAAAAACATATACAAGTCAAGGTACATGTTGGGACTCGTAGATTCCCCTGAAATGAAAATATTTTACCCTGTTATCATAAACCATTTGTACATCATATTAATGAATAACTTCAATAAAGCATTGTTGCCAAATTAAACTTTTATTTGAGCCTGGGGAATTATTGCTTAATGTTTTTATAATGTAATTTGTGAGTATACTGATAAAGAAAAATGTGAATTATCTAGACAAAACCTCCACCGTCAAATTTGAATCAACATGTTTTATAGCTGAAGGTTATTTTTCACAGAGATGAATAGGTTTGTACTCACTTATATATGGGTGGTAAACATCTCTCAAGCTATTGAATGTCTATTTGAAATGCCAAGGTTTGCCTTGTATCTTATAAATTTCAATCTTTTTAGAGTTAAAAAAAGGCCTTTATTGATATACATTCTCAGGAAATCAGTTGAGCATGTTGGGCTTTAAGTCCCCGAAGAGCATTTTCCTTCTGATGTACCCAGAAAGCACAATTAAAGAACTCTACAAGGACTCTGCGGGACTCTTCTCCTAGTGGTTAGAGCATTGTGCTTGTGCTCTGAGAAGGCTGCAAGTAACTGGTTTGATCCTCACAGACTGCTCTCTGAGCAAGACCCTTAACCCCACACTGCTGCTTGGGTGCTGCACAGTGGCAGCCGAACCCTCCCCAAGGGGATGGGTTAAATGCAGAGAGCTAATTTCTCCATTGTGTGATCAATAAAGTTCTATTAGAACAGACACATCTGTAGTGTGATTACTGGTGTGGAAGGAAATAAACTGATAAATCATAATCCCCCTTCTGTTGCACTGAACTTGCTGCTTGAATGCAACAATATGGTTCTCTTTTAATGAGGTCTGCAGAGAGCCATGTACCTTTAGGAGTTTAAGAGTTTTTGGCTAATTTCATTAAATGGAGCCTAGGTGGAAGTTCAACTGAGGAAAGGATTACTATTCGTCTCCGTCACTGGCTAATCAGCATCCATAGTACATCTTAAAAGGACTCTAATCCACATCTCAGTTGGCTGCCCCAAGCGCAGGAAGTGATCGCGCTGTCGGACTTGTACTCAGATGAACCCAATTCAACCCACCTCTATCCCTTCCTCCACCATCGTAGCTAAAGGTTCATCAGTGTGTCATTCCTCCCAGACTCTTGCTGTCTCATCTCAACAAGTCTCGCAGAAGACCGCCATGTTGAGCCTGGTTCTGCCGGAGGAGTTTTTCCTCTCCACTGTCGCTTCATGCTTGCTCGTTATGGACAGGTTTAGGCAACCCGTGTTATCCAAGCTGGACTTCCATCTTCCAGGTCCTAGAGTGATGCACTAATTTCCGCTCACGCAGCCCACCAGATCTCTTCATATAGCTCAAACACACCGTTCGCCAGCCAGCAGTCATGGACTGACCAACTTCATCCTCTTGACTCCACCACCAGTTTCAGACCCAAGGGAAACATCCCTATTATTTACTCCTGTTTATGCATATTAAAGCAAATTCTGTGGCAATGTTTCCTGCCGAGGTCTGAGCACCAAAGACTTAAATAATTGTATCAATAAAACTCTTCTAATTGTCTTTGTTTTTTTGGAAAACAGTGTGAGCTTCTGAAGTTATGGCAGTAAATTAAGAGTTGACCTATTTATTCAGTTTGCAAACCTGACTGTGTAATTAATCACTCTATGCTCTCCAGTGACCATAATTAAACACAAATATAAAAAACAAAACAAATATTCAGATATTTAAAAGAGATGATGTGACAAAGACATTCTGAGTGCAGGATGGAGAAAATGTGAATATATGGCTGTTGAGTTAGAGTCTGAGCAGTGATTAAGTCTTTCACTACTTTTGAATATCTCCAAAAGAAAGCACTTTTTTTTGTGTGTATTTCTATTTATATTTTGCTTACTTTGTTAGAACAATTTAATCAAGTTCATGGTGACAGAATGGGATTGTCATAAAACTGTTATATGAATTGTAATTCCAAAAACACTGGGAAGGTGTGAATAAATACTGAAAAGCTCTTTTAGCCCATTTACCTTCCTGATGTTGCATCTGACTGTTACTTGCCCTCTACATCTTAAAAATATTTCTTTTGTTTGCTCCATTTTGTTGCACACATGTTCCTAACCTTGAAACTGATTTAAATAAGGGAAAGTTATCGTTCATGGCATTTTGTAAGTACATCTTAAACAGAGCCAAATAATCTAGTACAAACGTTCCGTTAGAATTCAATCAAAAATCAAGTTGTCTGTCCTCATTTGTGTTGAAGCAACAGCTCTGGCTGAAAAAGGCCTCATGAGATAAGTTGTTAAGAATGACACCGCCCACAGATTAAAGGCCTTGCTACTTTGTGTCTCTGCTCCAAACTTTCTGGGTCCCCTCAGTGTGGATGCTCCCGCTGAGTCCTGTCAGATGTCACCTGTTTTAGTTAAATAATGACCACCAGTGGAGAGGGAGACGATGAGGTTCAGTTTTTGCGAACGGTAAGTCACAAACCCTATTTGACTTAGTTGATGCTAACTGCTACTGAATAAACTTAATACTAAAGACTTAGGGAATTAATATTGTATGTGTTTCCTAACAATCCTCACAGTAACATACAGAGTTTATTGAATTGTAAAATATAGCTTTTAAGTTAGGCTATCAGTTGAAAATCTTTTTCATTTTTACATGAAGGCAATGTTTTCTTTAGTTGCACGAATTATATATCCAAAAGGTTTTTAAATATTATAAATACCTCCTTCCTTACACATCCAGACGATTCCTCCAACTTTATTTTAAATTAAAGGGGATAAAATGAAACGAAACAAAAAGCTTTTTCTCCTGTTTCTCATTCTCATTACAAGATGTTATCATTGTGGTCTGCATGATGGTTGTCCACTTACACTTTGTAATCTTTGCCTTCTGATAACAGCATGTCATGGTGGACGTGAGACGAAAGAACATGCAGATAAACTTAAGTAACTCTTAAAATCATTCATAAAATCTTTTACATTAATTAGCTAGTTACGGAAATCGAAAACACAACAGTCTATAAAAAATAATTGCTTGACTAAACTAGCAGTCGATAAGGGGAGGTAGTTTAAATCTTCGACTGTAAAGGAGGGAACCTGCTTGTGTCACAAAGGGAATCTGGTGTAGGAACTTGGCTAAGTCTGTAAGTCTTAATAACTTGCTCTGCTGACCCTTGAATACAACTGATAGGACACATAAAATTGCTTTACAAAGATAAGTACTTAAATAATTTTTTTTTTTTCTGTTTCACAAAATTCTTTTCAAATATAGTTCTATCAAACTTAGGTTGATTTCATTACAATATTATGATATTCCCTGACATTTAACCTTTTCATCAAGACCTACATCATATTAAATGATTACCTCCTGGATGTACCGCTGAGCTAAAGTTTTAAAGCTTTAAGAATGGCCCTGGCTGCTTCGGCTTGGGTTGTGTGTTCCACTGATCACATGCTTCTGCTGATATGAAGAGTGGAAAGACAGTTGAATCAGGGGTCAGATAGAGCAGCACGTTCCTGATATGGTTGCCTAAATTATAAGTACAGAGGTGTTGGTATTCCTGGCCATCTGGAGTCCTTTTCTTGCACTTCTTTAAATAGACTGTATTGTCTAATCGGTTGACATGGTGCATGTGGCATTTAAATTGAGATAAGATAATAAAGGATAGTGGTTGAGATCTACTGTAAATGCTCTTTGAGTTTTTAACCATTATTATTATAGTTTTCTTTTCCTTTATCATACAATTAAAGTCATCACAAAAAAAAAAATGTCTTTGCAGACTTTTATTTTTTGTCGAAATTGAAAATTTAAGTAAGAGTGCTTGGTGCTGTTACCGTTGTGTATATTTCGATTCTATTTTCTTTCTTTTCTTTTCTCAGGGAGATGAGGTGGTTTTGCAGAGCACATTTACCTCCCATGATGGAAATTTGAAACTCTGTCTTGCTGCTGAAGGATTTGGCAGTAGGCTTTGCCGGCTTGAGCCCACTTCAAACTGCAAGGTATAAAGCTCCTCTGAGGTGATTTTGTTGCTCCTCTGTGATGCCATTTTTCAACCATTATGACATCAGGGGACGTGACTGAAATAATTCAACAAATTGGATAAAAATAATCCACAATGAAAAACTGAAGTAATGCTGAAGGTAAAATGATTAAAAAATGACTTACAATGTGGAAGTGATATTTAAAAAAGACATATAATCAAATGATTTTGATCAAAGCATATTATCCTTTTAATAGAGTCTATAATTAAATCCAATTAAGGATCTGACTTATTATTTGCTTCTCTCTGCTATTTAGAAATATATGTATATCTGTAGAAATCACAGTTTTGTGGGTGTTGAGAGCTGGTTAAGGGAAACATCTAAAAGTTGAAACTGCAGTAAAACACTTTTAAAAAAAAATTATTTACTCATGCGCGTTACTATTTATATATTCTTATTTATGGGATTTCTAGAAACAATGTAGGATTTTTTTCTTCACAATTACAAAACACTTGGTTTTGTTCTGTCACATAAAATCTAATTAAGATGCAATGAAAATAAAGTTTCTGGGTGCACCATGGCATCCTAATAAAAGGAGAAGGAACACATTTGCAAGGCATAATCATTTGTAACAAGATGTAATATATATTTTATTTTTATCTATCTATCTATCTATCTATCTATCTATCTATCTATCTATCTATCTATCTATCTATCTATCTATCTATCTATCTATCTATCTATCTATCTATCTATAAATAATTATAGATTTATCTGTTTTTAGTGTGCACAAAACACATAATTTTGTATTTTACTAGTTATTCTTAACAAAAGCAAACATAAAAAGAAAAAAAAAATTAGACATGAAAGTGGATTAGTAACTGAATTCTGTGTTCTTTTATTTTTTGCCAGAATGTTCCTCCAGACTTGTCTGTGTGTGGCTTCGTTCTGGCTCAGTGTCTCTCAGTCCGAGCCCTGCAGGAGATGTTGGCCCATGGTGGACAACTGGCAGCAGAGGTGAGGATCTGTTCCCTTCTATTCCCTCTCAGTGCACCTTAATGAATGGATCTCTTGGCTCATCTGAGGGATAACTCACTTTATCTTATACAGTCCGTGTTTAAATTAATCAATTTCCCCTTACATGTCTTACAATCAGACATTCATCCTTAAACCTAAAGTTTTTAGATTATACATTTTCTCATAAAATTTTAGCTTAACATGTTTTTTCCACATGCCTAATTTTTTGGTTTGAGGGTTTAGTGAAAAACAAATGATGGACTTTATGTAGCGTTGTAACATCTAAAAATCAGATCTGAGGTTATATAAGTTGTGTTATTAAAGCTTTCTAATTATAGGCACCCTTGATCGAGATGTCAACACAAAACTGAAAATATGTATATAACACTGTCAGGTTTATAAAAAAAACATGTAAAGTCTCAGGTTTATAAATAATTGCTTTAACATCATCTTTGGCAAACTCTTGGAACCCACAGTGTTACATTTGTTTATAGCCATCTTTTGCCAACAATACATCACTTTGTCGTAGTTTTGCCATCACTTCATCACAGTGGAATTGGTTTAAAACTTTTTTATTTGTCTTTACCGATGCAGATAAAGATGTGGCCTCCATCATTTGCATGCAATCTTGTATATAAGTTGACCTTGTCTCTCAGAGGAAACAGAAAGTCATAGATTTCTTATTCAAAGATCTTGGATACTTTGGATTTAAATAGAACAAGCTTCAATTCATCATTTAATTGAATTTGAACCTCGGATTTCTGAGGTTCTATGTATATTTCTAAGGGCTGCAAGTAACATTTATTTTGCAATTCGATTAATCTGTCGACTATTTTTTTGATTGATAAATTAATAATCGTATAACCAAAGATTTTTTTTACGAAATTAAACCAGGTAAAACTCAAACTTTTCCTCTTGAGGAGTTCTGGATAGAGCATATTGACAGACAATTTTTGTTTGTTTATTTTACTTGAATGCAAAATGTTCATAAATATGCATGTATATGTATATATATATATATATATATATATATATATATATATATATATATATATATATATATATATATATATATATATATATATATACGTTGTTTCAGCCCTAATAATTTTAAACAAAAAATGTAATCTGTAGTCTAAATAAAGACATTTTTCCCCCAATACATGTAAGTGCAGCATTGTGCTAATGGGAAAGCACTGTAAACTGCATTTTAAGGATTTTTACTTAGGGTACCTAGATTTTTGTTTATAACAGTGTCTTTAATATTCGTTTTAACACATGGTCAGCAAAATTTGAGGCTTTGAAATTCAAATCAGTCACTGACTTTATAGTGATTTGGTCCATGTTGTTTGTGTGTGTGTTTTTTTTTTTTTTTTTTTTTAAGAAATAATGCCACCTCTTATTTTTCACCTGGAAATGTAAGTTAAAAAAAAAAAAAGTATTTTAAGTTGAATAATGTTGATTAACAGGCTGGAGCTGGAGTTGCCCATCGGACCCTGCTGTATGGCCAGGCAGTGATGTTTTTACACTCCTTCAGTGGCATGGTGAGTTTTAACTGATCCTGCCAACACACAGTTGAAACCAAATATTTACACATTTTTGAAAAAACATCCATGTTGATATATAGTTTGACTTTATAATACATTTTTTGTACATTACCTCAGTTAGGATTGGGAAAATGATTTGTACTTTCTAATGTTTTACACTAGACAAACTTAGACTTTTACAAACTTTATTGTCATTGTCATAGTGTATACAAAACGAAATTTCGTTGTATACAGATTAAAACAGTGTATTATTATTACAGTTGTAATAAATAAGCATTATTAATATAAAGTGCAGCAGTAATCAGAATGTAAAAAAAGTAACGAGAAAAAAGAAACCAGTTTAAATAATGGTGCAAATGGGCATTAATATGAAAAACTTTCAGTGCAGTGCAAAAATAAATATGTTGTAAAATACAATAAATATGGTGCAAAATGCAATGTTTTCTGAAATGCCTCATAACAATTTTGTTTTTGTTTCATACATCTTTGAAATATTGATATATAAATTTTGATATGCATTTTTTATATTTCCCTTCCAGTATCTTTGCTGCCTGTCTTCATCCCAGACTTCACCTGACAAACTGGCATTTGATGTTGGTCTGCAAGAGAATAAAGCTGGTAAATAATTTATTTATCTACTGTATTCAACCTGATCTGTTTTATTTATCATAGTCCTTTTTGTGGCCCTTAGCTGTGAGTGAAGTGTTTTTTATTTTGAAGTTTCTTCTCATCTAAATTCTGCTCATGGCTCAGGTGAGGCATGTTGGTGGACTGTCCATCCAGCTTCCAGGCAGAGGTCAGAGGGCGAGAAGGTGCGTGTTGGAGATGACCTTATACTGGTTAGTGTGTCCTCTGAGAGATATCTGGTGAGTAAAGGAAGGGGTTTATTTTTTTTATACTGATTTTTTTGTATCGGTTATTGAAGTGTCACCCAGTAACAGAAATAATACAATTAAACATAAGATTTTTGTGTCTATGATGTTTTGTTTGTGCAGTCTAAATTGTGTTCTTAGTCTTACTCGTATTATTGAGAAACTAAAATCTGTTAAATGTACATTGAGTTGAAGCAGAAGCTGCCTTAGTGTCTTCCTGATGAGGTGTTTTGCATAATTGCTTATGATAACAGTTATTGCAGCATAAAAATCAGAGAAAGTTGTGTTTACATCTGATGAGCGCATTTTTCATATTCTCTTTTTTCCCCCCCAGCATCTGTCCTTTGGAACTGTGTCAGACAACCAAAGCCTAAGTGGCAGTTTAATCGTCAGCGCCTCCTTCCAGCAGACTCTGTGGAGTGTTGCTCCCATCTGTTCTGGAGGTGCCATTGCTCAAGGCAAGTTTCCTTTCTTTTTGTTCTCTAAGCATGTTGATAAACATTTTTTTTTTTTTTTGCATTATAAAGCTCAGCTGTAAAATGTGTTTAAAGAGGCTTTGAATGAAAGCAAGGCAAAACGCTACAATGTAACACTTTATATGAAAAGGAAAGAAATACAATAAAAAGGAAAAAAATAAAAACATACATAGATTATCTAAAATGAGTATATTGTCTTAATAAAGAGAATAAATAAACTCTAAAAAATATTTTTGTTCTAATGGAAATCTGCAGGAACAGTCACATTGTCAGTTCTTTTAAAGAAAAGCAACACGTAATCTAATTCTTAGTTTCTTTCCAGAACTGAGAATCTCTCTTGTCATTGTGGGAACATGATAAGATTTGGTGAGACATCCGACTCAGAATGCATATTCAAACAAAAAACAACAAAACCAACAAAAAACAACAACAGACCGAAAATAATAAAACTCTATAAAAAATATCAAGCACCCTCAGTAAAAATAAACACACATTTTAGATATTAAACTCTCAGTTCTTAGAAAAAAAGAGAAACATTTGTAGAAGACATGAACAAAAGATTATTTAGAAATATAGCATTTAAATTTTACATAAAGTCCAGCCTGTGGTGAAAAGCTCTATAAATGTGGCTGGTTTAGCGTTGGTAGGGTTTTTTGTGTGTTGGTTGTCTTGTTTTTTGTTTCTGAGAGTGTATATGGTTGTCCCTGTATTTTTTAGCTGGTGAGGACAGTTCTCTGGAAATATACTAATTTTGGGGGACTTATAGGTAGGCTTTGCTTTACTTGTGGGGACCAAGGACTGGTCTCCATGAGAAGTTATCCTCTTTTAGTAGCAATTAGGTTTAGGTTTAGGTGTGCATAGCAGTCAAGTCTCTTGTTTTAGCTGTGAAACTACAATATTTCACCACCTTTACCGCCATCCTCTCGTTTTAATTTTCCCGTAAATTTCCTGTTTTAACGTTTTATAAAATTCTGTGGAGCAAAAAAGCAGTATGCGCTGTTTGCGGTGCATAGGCATAACTATAACTCCTGTTTGGAGCAGTGGCGCTGTAAAGGAAGTTAGGGGCTCAATACGGGAACCCAAAGAGGAAGAAGGTGAAAGATTTTGCTGCGGTGAAAAACTTCTCCAAGCTGTTTTAGGTAGACGGTAGGTAAATAAGGCTTAGTAGCTTAAGCTTCTGCGGGGAGGCTTGTATACATTAAAATAAGCTTAAGCTACTAAACGTAAAAGAGTAGGTTACTGTATTAACCAAATTAACCGATAATACCAAAAAATATGATGTTGCTAGGGGTTATTTTATTGTTTAGGCAATTGTCAAATTAAATAGACAGTTAATCATTAAATAGGGTTAAATCTGGAGATTTATTTTCTGATACAGAAATAGCATAATTTATATAATTATTCCAGATTCTCTTCTTTTAATGGACACCTGTTAAGGCACACAAACATAAAAAAAAAAAAAAAAAAAAATATATATATATATATATATATATGTATATACACTCACCAGCCACTTTATTAGGTACACCTGTCCAATTGCTCGTTAACACTTAATTTCTAAGCAGCCAATCACATGGCGGCAACTCAGTTCATTTAGGCATGTAGACATGGTCAAGACAATCTCCTGCAGTTCAAACCGAGCATCAGTATGGGAAAGAAAGGTGATTTGAGTGACTTTGAACGTGGCATGATTGTTGGTGCCAGAAGAGCTAGTCTGAGTATTTCAGAAACTGCTGATATACTGGGATTTTCACGCACAACCATCTCTAGGGTTTACAGAGAATGGTCCGAAAAAGAAAAAACATCCAGTGAGCGGCAGTTCTGTGGGCGGAAATACCTTGTTGATGCCAGAGGTCAGAGGAGAATGGCCAGACTGGTTCAAGCTGATAGAAGGGCAACAGTGACTCAAATAACCACCCGTTACAACCAAGGTGGGCAGAAGAGCATCTCTGAACGCACAGTACCCAACTTCTGATGGCTACTTTCAGCAGGATAATGCGCCATGTCATAAAGCTGGAATCATCTCAGACTGGTTTCTTGAACATGACAATGAGTTCACTGTACTCAAATGGCCTCCACAGTCACCAGATCTCAATCCAATAGAGCATTTTTGGGATGTGGTGGAACGGGAGATTCGCATCATGGATGTGCAGCCGACAAATCTGCGGCAACTGTGTGATGCCATCATGTCAATATGGACCAAACTCCCTGAAGAATGCTTCCAGCACATTGTTGAATCTATGCCACGACGAATTGAGGCAGTTCTAAAGGCAAAAGGGGGTCCAACCCGTTACTTGCATGGGGTACCTAATAAAGTGGCCGGTGAGTGTATATGATAGTTTTTTGTATCATACTGTAAAATACAATGAGGTAAAATCATACTTTTTTAAGCCTTTGTGTTTTTTAAATCTCAAAACACCAACATGACATACATGCTATAGATTTGTTTATAAAAGCTAATGTTCTGGTTGAATGACTGTGTTTCACAATGGCGTAATGACACAGCAATAGGCCCCTAAGCAATATTATCTGGGTGGGCCCCATATGAAGTCGCCACTGCTTCCGTAGACAAAGACCTTAAATGTGCCCCATACATACACACTTCATCATTGTATCATTCTTCACCTTCACTAGACATGGATATATATTATATTCTGCTGTAAAAGTTTTCTTATTGGGCTACCTTGAGTTTAACAGCCCCCCTCCTCACCCACCCTCCCCATTCATTTCCTGGTCGCAATCTTTACTCACTGTAGCAGCAGCAACGTCCACCTCTCCCTCTTCGGTTCTTTGACAGAACGTGTTTATTTTTGGGAAGTTTTTTCTGTTCTTCCAGCAGCTCTTCTTACTTGTTCTTTCCTGAAATCCGCTAAAGTACCTCATCTTGGTATCCATTGTCGCTAACACATTGTACGTAACGGTTATGACTTTAATCTACGCACTGGATTACCCATAATTCCAAGTCGTATTGTAAAAAATGAAATACCGAAATACATCTTTCCTTTAAGATCGTTTTGCAGTTTGAAACATATTATACGAGTGTATTTTTTACCAACTGTCTAATGAACTATACACAGCTATTAACATAGTAATTAAAAGTACCACTGTCCGCTTTGCTACTGGTGTCGTGTTTAAATGGCTCACCATCATGTTGAAATCTGGCATGTGTTGGGGTATAAATAAGGTCTGTTCAGTCAACCTAGTATCAGGTGGGTTTTTACAGGAATTTTTTGCACCATTACTTCCGCAAAGAGACGTCCTAGTCCACAATTGTGTAGGGGGCCAACCAGGTGTCAGTGATGGGGCCCCTAAGAGGTTGGGGGCCCCTAAACACCTGCATACTCTGCTTACCTCTGCTTATGCCATTGGTGGTTCCGTCAGTTAATACTTAAAGCTTCAGTTGTGTTTAGATTTACTTTGTTAAGACAGCCATTCTCTATAAATTGATGATGTAAAGTGTGTTTTTTTTCCAGGTTATTTAAAGGGGGGTGAAACATTGCGTCTGCTTCACAGCCACAGTGATGCCTGTCTCACTATTCCTTCTTCAGAGCATGAGGATGAGCTGCAAAGGTCCTTTGAAATTGCCTTTAAAAAATCAAGATAAAAAAAACAAACATTGTATGACTCTCTGACCATGCCTCTGTTTTTCTAGAGTAATGCATTATGAGATTGGATCGGTGTCTGGTCATGCACGGTCCCTCTGGAGGCTGGAAATTCTACGAGTTGCGTAAGTGAACACAAGATTTGAGGATCCTTTAACCTTTAAAAGAAACATATTTAGCTTTGCTTGTGAAAATGCTATGAGGAAGTTGTATGAGTTTGTTATCAACGTTGTGTAGGTGGAGTGGGAGGCATACCTGCTGGGGCGAGCCTTTTAGATTGTGCCATGTAACAACTGGAAGGTACCTGGGTCTTACAGAGGAAAAAGGCTTGCACCTAGTCGATCGGGACAAAGCTGATATCAACACAACCTCTTTCTGCTTCAGATCATCAAAGGTCAGCATGATAATTAGAAGTACATTGGATGTTTCTAAGACAGTTTCACTGTTAGGCATCAATTATTTTCCACTTGAAAGTGTACGACAAACATATATAAATTATTAAAAGTAGCACATTCCAGTAGATGACTTTAAAATACTGATACAATACAGTTTATAGTTTATGACTAATTGATCAGAATTGTAATTGTGGGCAGGAAAAACTTGATGCTGGCAAAAAGACAGATACTGATGGTATGGGAATCCCAGAAATCAAGTATGGAGACTCCATGTGTTATGTTCAGCATCTGGACTCAGGACTGTGGTTAACCTATCAAGCTGCAGATGCCAAGTGCCGCTTGGGTGGGAATCTGCGCAAGGTAAAACATTAGACTCCTTGGTTTCCTTTTCTTTTACTGCACTTTTGAATGGATTCTAACTACAAATGATTTGTTTTCAGGCTATTTTGCACAGCGAGGGTCACATGGATGATGGGCTGACTCTGTCTCGATCTCAGAGAGAAGAATCTCACACTGCCAGACTCATCCGGAATGCTATCTTTTTGTTTACTCACTTCATCAGGTGATTGGTGCTTGGTCAAGTCATTCGGCTTTATGAGAATATAGAGCACAGAAAGTCATTCTTCATTGAGGTTTGAAGCTGTTCAGTGGATTAAGTTATTTTTTATTAATTGACTGCAGGTTTAGAAAGGAGTATGCTTATTGGATTAAATTAAGTAGGTATGATTTTCTGGTATGAAGGTACAGGCATGCTTGGATGACCACATTTCCTTCCATGAGCTTTATCCCATCTCCTATCACATTTTTCAACTGTGGACAACAAAGTTAAAGTCATGAGTAAAAAGAATTGTAAATTTTAGATTCCTTTTACCTTAGTAAATAATAAAATTAGTCTTGTAAATTTCAGTACCAAATCTAATCAAACAATTCATGAAAAACTCAAAGGGTCACAAAAGAATCCTTTTAAAGCCCTGAAGGTCTGCTACATGAGCTTGAGCTTATGTAGGAGACAATGATCTAAAGCGCATGAGAAAGTCCACCTCTGATTGGCTGATATTCAATTAAGATGTTGTTTCATGATTGTTTATTCTCTAAAACCCTCTAAAAGTGGTACAAGACTTATCATCAGTTATTCTAAATACCTAATAGCAATTGTTTCCTCAGAGGTTGTTGAAGTCGTTTATTATGGGGGATTGATTTTTCGTACACAGGTTGATTTCTTTGATGATCTGAAACAATATGACAAATGTAATAAAGCCAAAACATCTGGGCACTTTCTGCAGTACTGTAAAACATGATTAATACACCTTATTTAAAATATAGAAACTAAAATGTTCCGTCTAATTTTTATAAAATTTTCTTTTAGCAGATGAATGGATGTACCTTTAAAATACGTCTTGCATTTCCTTTAGGAACCTCGATGGTTTTAATCATGATGGAAACCTTTCCTCAGTCAGCCTGCCAATGAAGACAGTGATATGCAGCCTCCAGGATCTCATCAAGTACTTCCAGACACCATGTGGGGAACAAAGCCATGAAGAAAAGCAGAAAAAGATTGCTGCTCTTAAGAAACGCCAGAACATGTTTAAAGAAGAGGTAGGAATGGTGGAAATCAAACTGCGTTTGCTGTTTTGTTTATCAGAGGAACCAAAAAATGCCCTCTTTGTTCTTCTCAGGGTGTGATAGATCTGGTCTTGGACTGCATTGATCATCTACACCATTATAGTAGTGCCTCTTATTTTGCCGAGGCTACTCAGTGTGATGCTGGAGAGCGGTGGGAGGCCGTAATCAGCCTGTTCTATGAGTTACTGGGTAAGAGTACCAAAATATTCATTCATAAACAGCTGGTTTGACTTAAATGTTTCTAAGCCAACCAGATAACCTTTTTTCTGCCCGGTATGCACATGTCTCTCAATAGTTCTCTCAGAATGTCTGACTTTATTTTATCTTTAGCTTCTTTGATCCAGGGAAACCGTGGAAACTGTGCTCATTTCGCAAGCTCTGTTGACTGGCTGATAGGCAGACTAGACCATCTAGAAGCATCTTCCGGTTGGTTTGATACTAATGTTTCAATTTTCACAAATTGTTCTTAATAGGAATGAAAATTACCTATTTAGATTGTGCCATTGCAAAGGACTGATTTTCCAACTCCTACCATTTTCTTCTGTCCTTTGTATATTATTTTATTATAAAAACACAGATTATAAAACAGCAGTTCTATGATATACCAATGCTCTTTTCCATTTCCAGGAGTCTTGGAAGTTCTGCACTGTGTTCTAGTAGAGAGTCCCGAGGCCATAACTGTCATAAAAAGTGGACACGTTGAGGCTATTATCTCTTTTCTGGAAAAGCATGGACGGAACCACAAGGTATACAACTTTATGTTTTCTGTTTGCTTTGAATAAAAATCAAGATTATTTGTCTTAGAAAAAAGAGAAGCTGTTAAGTTATTGTGTAATCATGTTTAATTAGGGAGATAAATGTCACACTGTAAAAAAAATAATTAAATTAAAACGCATTGTTAAAGATCTGCAGCAAGTGTTACCATTGTTTGAATGATACCAGAAAAGAAGCTCCACTAAAACCCTAACTGAAAGGGTCTACTTTGGTCACATGAGGGGGGATTTTAAATGTAATTTAAACAGCCTTAAAACTTAAAATTGGATAATCAATGAACAATTCAACAGAGTTATGATGTAAGCCAAATATCAAAAGTCTAGATAAGAAACCTGAAGGGTAAACTGAGGGGATCATAATGCAGGAGCCACAACCATGGATGGTCTATGAAGAATATATGCAAGAGGAAAGATCGTACATCCTTCTTTCTATGAGATCTCACCCTGTGAAAAACCATGTGAGTGCTGTCTTTTTGGGGGAAAAAGCAGTGTTACAAAAGCACATGTGCTAAATGTGGTTGCCTTGATAATCTTATTGAAATACTTATTCTAAAATGTAGTAGGGCCGAAAAATTAATTAAATTAATCATGATTAAAGGAGTATTTCAATAATCACAACTACTTTAGTGGATTAATCAAGTTTTAGAGTAAAGAGACTCTGAAACACGCCTTCAGCTGACAGAGCAACCACTTTGAGAAGTAATTATACCAAAATTGTTAAAAATATATACATAAATATTTAGCATTTTACATGTAAAAAACTTTTAAATCTTTCAATATGCTCCATCCAGAACTCCACAAGGGGAAGCGTTTTATTTTCACCTGGTTTAATTCTGTAAAAAATCTTCTTTAAGGAACCTTTTGCTATCCCATTATTAATTGATCAATAGAAAAAAATTATCGACAGATTAATCGATTAGCAAAACACTGCATTATCAGTTGTAGCCCTAAAATGTAGGCTTTCTTTCTACACTAAATACATTTTGGATTTTTTTATCTTAAGATTCATATATTCCATTATGATGCTAAAAAAAGTTTATTCTATGTCTACCTTACAATTCTTTATCTGCAGTGCCAGTAACCATAGATAGAGATCTAAGCATTGACAAAAGTAGAACAGGCAAACATAATATTTTTGTAGCTTGTTAAACAAAATTCCCAAAGGTCCTGTGCTGTTATTTGTTTAAACATACTGTAAGAGTATTTAAAGTATTGGAAAGCAACTTTAAGATTAACCATTGATCTTTGGCCAGAATCACTTGGACTGGGTTGTGTTGCAGGTGCTGGAGGTGCTGTGCTCACTGTGTGTGTGCCATGGCGTAGCCGTGCGCTCCAATCAGAACCTCATCTGTGACAACTTGCTGCCAGACAGAGATTTGCTACTTCAAACACGACTCACTAATCAGGTCACCAGGTACTCCAGACAGGTTTCTTTCAAATAAGACTTGATTTATAAGTGTTGTTTCAGTCCGTCCTTTGTCTGTGTGTTCTCTCCTGTTACCCCAGACCTGCCCTAAATTCCCCTGCATTTAGACTTCTTTGAAGTTTTGTCAGTTTGTCTCATTTAAAGCTCACAAAACTAAAAGAGGATTTTAGCTATAACAATTTTTCTGTTAAAAAAGATGCATCTCGATAATAATCATATTAGTCTTTATTCTTTTCCTTTAAAAAATTTATATAATCACTTTCTTCATGGTATATTTGGTGCTTTTTAGCATGCCGAAGGTTTCCTCATATTATAGAACCTTTTTTTTTAGGTTTATGTTCATCTTATTTTCTCTTGAACAGGTCATTCTTACAGTAGGGGTTTGCATTTAATGAAATGTAATCTTGATTTTAATTTTTGCACTAAATCATCACAAGAACAAAGAGATAAATTTGCTACATTCTACTTTGCAAGCATAACTGGAATGTAAGTTCATTTGCAATTCAATGAGTTATTATAATTAACGATTGTAATGCTGATTATGTTTCTATAATTAAGTAGCCCTAGATCAGGTGTGTTTCAAGTGTTAATCCTAACCTATTACAGTGGGACATTGGTGTAGATATTTGCTCCCTGAGGTGGTATGAGTCATCTCAGTTACTCTTTGGACACTTTCAAATCAGTTTCATCATCTTTCATGTTTTTCCTGTTCTTCCTTTTAAATGCTTGACCTGCTGCACCAGTCTGATGTTGGGGAAAGTGTCCTTTTTTTCCCTTTTTCCTTTGAGTTATGTGACGTTTGAGTTTCCTCCTTTCCTTCGTATTTTGATTAGTCACTTGGGAGTTTTGTTTACAATTATTTTATATGTGATTATAATTTTTTTCTGAAAATATCTTTCTCTGTCATGTTCTGTCTTCATCCTTTAACATTTTTATGAAGAAATATCTTAATTAATTTCAATTCAATAATACTTTACTAATCCCAAACAGAGATTCAGTATGAATTTGTATGAAAAAAGCAACTTTTTAGTTGTGTTAAAGCAATCTTTATATTTAAAAAAAACCTTAAAAGAGCTCAAATATCTGTACAATTAGAATTTGAATGGCGCAAAGTTTGTCTTTGTCATTGAATTTTTAAACAGCTTTTATTGTCTTATGATTTTACACTAGATGAAGTTGAGTTTTTAATTGAAGTCAGATAATTGGAGAATTTCAGAAACTGTGTGACTGGCCTAAACATATATACTCTGACTCATGATTCTGTCTTGGTGCCTACAATTATCTATAGAAGATACCAACATTGCTATTTTTTACAAATTATATTTCAAAATACTCCTGCAACGAAAATAATTAAATGTTAGGTCCTGTTTTCAGTCAATTTAACTGTTTCATCCCCTGCATGAGCTTGATCTTTTTCACAAGAAAAAAATATATATAATTCAAATGCTGCTCTGCTTTTAAACAATGACTGCTAATTTACCTCCAGCTTGGAGGAATATGGACAACTTGTGGTGCTGAGGTAACACTTTAAGCTATACAGTACTTATACTGACAGGTAGAAACAAACAGGAACCAGGGAGTAAAAAACAAGCATATGCAAAAAAAATATATTCACATAGAAGCAGATGGTAGCCTCACAGAAACTTTCTTTTTATAGAAAAAAGAAACATTACATCATTTACTTTAATGCCAAGCCAGCAATATGAACCTTAATGTCATGTTGGTAGTGCTACTGTTACTTGTTACATGCGCTTGAATTATGTATTTCTGAATAAAAGTTTTTAAATAAATGCTCCTTATCTTTTGTCCTCCTTCTTGCACGACTCCACACAGCATGAGACCGAACATCTTCCTTGCTATGGGAGACACGTCAGCTCAGCACCGGAGGTGGTACTACGAGTTGGTCGTAGATCAGGCTGAGCCATTTCTCACAGCTGAACCAACACACCTGCGTGTTGGCTGGGCCTTCACCAAAGGCTACCTGCCTAGGCCCACAGGAGGAGAAGGATGGGGGGGCAACGGAGTAGGAGATGATCTCTACTCGTTTGGTTTTGATGGGCTACACCTGTGGTCAGGTAAGGAGGAGATCAAACCTGAGACAGAGTTTTCATTTACAGTTCTGTAACATGTGCATCCAAGAGGGATAGGTTATCATTTGTAGGTTAATCTTGGTTGGTAATCAGTTTCAAAAAAGTAACTCATGTAGGTTTGGTATAAAAGTTAGGCTATTTTTGTAATTAAAAATCACTTAGGTTTGGATTTGGATTTCCCAATAAATAAAATAAAATCTTATTGACCTAGTGGGTTGGAGCAGTACACATGTGCTCTGAGAAGGTTGCAAGTTCCCGGTTTGATCTCCACAGTCTGCACTCTGGGTCCCTGAGCAATACTCTTAACCTTTACTGCTCCCCGGGCGCTGCACAATGGCTGCCCACTACTCCCCAAGGAGATGGGTTAAATGCACAGAGTTCATTTCTCTAATGTGAGATCAATAAGGTTAAATTATTATTGATATATTGCAACTAGTGTTGTACCGATACCTATACCAGTATTGGGCAGGGCCCCGATTCAGCACTAAAATGGTGGTATCGGTATAGGCGAGTACCAACAAATAGGGCACAGATTCCATTTTGAGAGCCATAAATTTATTCAACTATTGTCACCCATTCCAGGTAGGCAATAAAAAGTTCTATTGGATTCACTTTGTATTAGTCTTTTTTCCTGCTTCACAAAGGTAGACAGCAGCTTGACAAAGCCATGATGGCATTTTTTTTTTTTACATCCAAGTAGTATGCAGTTCTTCATATATACACAAACACATCAATTTCAAACAGATGGTATCGGTATGGTATCGGCCAATACTGCACAGCCAGGAATCGGTTTGGGGGCCAAAGAAATGGCATCGGCCAACACTAATAGCAACACTTTAACAGTTTTATAGGAGGTTTGTCAAGATTAAAAGAGCATGGGAACTCAAATCAGCTTCTCAATGTCAGTTTCTGGTTTTGGGTATGGAGAGTAGAAGAGCTAGAAGACTTAAGAGGTTTAAATAGCAAATTTCCAACAGTTTCAGTTACATCCAGTATGACTAAATGTTAAAAGAAAGGCATCAGAGTTAAAAGGTGATGCTTTGGTGCTAAGCCATTCAGTAGTTTATTTTTTACATACTGTAAATACATTTCTAAGTGAATCACATAGTTCTTTTGATTTTTAGTCTTGCAGGACGTCAAAACCAATAATTAGGTATTCTTAATCAGCAGCTATCATAAAAAACAAGGCCATTAAACTCATTTATAAAGTTTGTTTTGGACTTAGGAAGTCTGTAGATATTCAAGAACATGGTTCAAGCTGGGCTTGTTACCTGATGTGCCAAATATTCAAGAGTCCAAATTGCCCAATAGTATTGTTTTACCCTTGGTGAATCAGTAAATGAAGAGGCCAGAACTCCACTTTTTCTTTGCTGTCTGCCCTCACAAACACAACTTTAGTTCAGAACTCTGTGTGAAAAAAATTGAACGATCCATAAAGCCAGTTTATGACTTAGTGGCTGATAACATCTCTGTTCCTGGCTGCACCTGGCAATTTATGGTGTTTAAATATGGTTGTTTATTACTATTTCCTTTCCGTTTATCTTTTTTTTTTCAGCCACTTATTGGCACAGTTATTTTACAACTGGGCTGCACAGTTGAGCAGTTCATATCGTTGTTGCCTTGTAGCAAAAAGGTAAAGAATCGATCCAGACATGAGACAGGATGCTTTTGCATGAGGTTTGCTTGTTCTACCTGTGCTTACCTGGATTCTGTCCAGGTCCCACCAGTGCTTTTTACCTAGTGTCGGAAAGCATTAAAATTAGATTGATTGGTGACCCTTAATTGGCCTTAGGGGCGAGTGTGTAAGTGTCCATGGTTGTATGTCTCTTTGTTGCTGTGTGACCTGGACTGCTGATCTGTAGAAGGTGTACTCTGACTGTTGGAGATTGGCACCAGCCCCCTGTGACCCAGGTGGATAGATATATGGATTTGATATTCTTGTATAATGCATTCCTTTCCTTTTTATTGCCTTGACCTTTTGTGGATTACCGTCATTGTAGACAGTAATCATCTCTGTCTGCTCAAAAGCTTTCAAGACTGTAGAGTTTCTGATAATTTAGTATGAAATACATGACATTTCGTATATATTTCTTTTAAAAAATTATATCTTTAATTATTACAAAATTCTGTTATCAAAATGTTGAGGAAACGTAAATGGGGGGGGGGCAATATCATCAAAACATGAGACAGATGACAGAATGTGATTGTTGTTGGGAGTGTTGGCCTAGTGGTTAGAGAAGTGCATTTGTGCTCTGAGAAGGATGCAAATACCTGATTTGATCCCCACAGCCTGCATTCTTGATCCTTGAACAAGACCCTCAACCCCACACTGCTCCCCGGGCAGTGAACAGTGGCAGCCCTCTGCTACCAAAGGGAATGGGTTAAATTTAGAGGTAAATTTCTCAAATTTGAGATCATTAAAGTTAAATTATTTTTTATTATTTTTTACTTTTTGGACTGAATTACACAAAGCATGCATCAGTGAGAGAAATCAGTAGTAATTCCAGAGAAGTGAGTGTTATGAGTGCAACTGCAATTTTTTTTGTCAGAAGTGATATTGGTTTATGAAACATTATCTGGCTGAGAAACAGGAACTGCAGCATAGAAGTGTTTATTGCCCATTAAAATTTATGCAAATGGCGCAATCATGGCTTGATATTATGTACATCTTCTGTTTCGTCTTTGTCAGCTGTATGACAGAAATGCTGCTTCATTTTCATCTAGCATTTTAAGTGACTTGTTTCTGCCTCCAATATTCAGGTTGTGTGGGCCGTAAAGTCAGTTCCCCCTTTTCTCACCTGCTGAAAGATAATGATGTAGTGAGTTGCTGTCTTGACCTCACGGTTCCATGCATCTCCTTTCGGGTCAATGGTCTGCCTGTACAGGGCATGTTAGAGAACTTCCATGCTAATGGACTTTTGTATCCTGTGGTCAGCTTCTCAGCTGGAGTCAGGTGAGCAGTGTTAAAGTCATTTAACTAATATATTTGCTTCTCTTTTGATCCTATTTAACGTCATGTGTTTTCACGTTATGCCTTTATTATGATTCTTTGTTTATAATAAGGTCTCAAAACCTTTTAAAGCCACTGACTATAATACATTTTGTTTTGTTTGATGAAAATTTCTAAATCCTATCTTGTCCTTTTTCTGAAATCAGAGTTCGTTTTCTGTTCGGTGGGGTAAATGGGGAGTTTCGCTTCCTGCCCCCTCCCGGCTATGCTTCATGCTCTGAGGCTCTTCTCCCAAAAGTCAAGCTGAAGGTAGAGCCATGTCAGAAATACATCTCAGACTGTGAAGAGGGGAAAAAAGAGCTCTTTGGCCCGTCTGTGCCGATCACTCCAGTAACCTTTACTCCCATTCCAGTAGACATAAGCAAGGTAAGCTTTATTACACAAAAGCATATTTCTATCAAGATAAAGCCGAATTGGACACCTTTTTCCTGACAATATTGTAAACATTTGTATTTGTGCCAAATTTGAATAAGCTAATTTGCATATAAGCCAATTACAGATCTGCTTCATGGGTTATAACACTGCATGTCGACAGTTTTTAAGGTGCAGTGATTTACAACATACATAATTGATATTTTATTATCATTATGAATGGGGTATTCTTGTTCAAATTTAATTTTGACTTTTAAAATCCTCAATTTATGAAAATTATACATAACCATTATTTGTATATATATATATACACTCACCGGCCACTTTATTAGGTACCCCATGCTAGTAACGGGTTGGACCCCCTTTTGCCTTCAGAACTGCCTCAATTCTTCGTGGCATAGATTCAACAAGGTGCTGGAAGCATTCCTCAGGGAGTTTGGTCCATATTGACATGATGGCATCACACAGTTGCCGCAGATTTGTTGGCTGCACATCCATGATGCGAATCTCCCGTTCCACCACATCCCAAAGATGCTCTATTGGATTGAGATCCGGTGACTGTGGAGGCCATTTGAGTACAGTGAACTCATTGTCATGTTCAAGAAACCAGTCTGAGATGATTCCAGCTTTATGACATGGCGCATTATCCTGCTGAAAGTAGCCATCAGAAGTTGGGTACATTGTGGTCATAAAGGGATGGACATGGTCAGCAACAATACTCAGGTAGGCTGTGGCGTTGCAACAATGCTCAATTGGTACCAAGAGGCCCAAAGAGTGCCAAGAAAATATTCCCCACACCATGACACCACCACCACAAGCCTGAACCGTTGATACAAGGCAGGATGGATCCATGCTTTCATGTTGTAGACGCCAAATTCTGACCCTACCATCCGAATGTCGCAGCAGAAATCGAGACTCATCAGACCAGGCAACGTTTTTCCAATCTTGTATTGTCCAATTTCCATGAGCTTGCGCAAATTGTAGCCTCAGTTTCCTGTTCTTAGCTGAAAGGAGTGGCACCCGGTGTGGTCTTCTGCTGCTGTAGCCCATCTGCCTCAAAGTTCGACGTACTGTGCGTTCAGAGATGCTCTTCTGCCCACCTTGGTTGTAACGGGTGGTTATTTGAGTCACTGTTGCCCTTCTATCAGCTCGAACCAGTCTGGCCATTCTCCTCTGACCTCTGGCATCAACAAGGCATTTCCGCCCACAGAACTGCCGCTCACTGGGTGTTTTTTCTTTTTCGGACCATTCTCTGTAAACCCTAGAGATGGTTGTGCGTTAAAATCCCAGTAGATCAGCAGTTTATAGGTCTGGTTTTTAAGCACAGCCCAAAACTTCTGAGAAAAAATTTGAGAAGCATGATATGCGATTTATAACAAGTTCTAATGAATGATAGGGATTATTGTTTTGTTAGAACATTCAGCTGTGTTAACATTTTTACCCTTAAGCTGTTAATATTATGTAAACTTAGAGGATTTGGAAGGAGCACTCAATCGTAATTATGCCACTTTATTTGCATAATGCAGCCATGACACTGGACCCTCAGCATTATCCTACCTCCACCATTCTTGACAGTTCTTAAATGGTCATAAGTCATAAACTTATCTCAACTCCACTTATTTGTATTTTTGCCATTGTCGACAAACAGTTTAGAAACTAAACGGAACGTGTGGATTTATTGTATGCTAAAATGTCCGACAGAAACCTGATCAATTTGGCCTATGATGACTGTGTGTGAATTTCTGAATTCTGAATAAAGCAATATCAGGTGTTTTTCTCTTATAGGTTGTATTACCTCCACAACTTGAAGACATCAAAGAAAAAATGGCGGAAAATTTTCATGAACTCTGGTTAAAGGACAGAATTGACCTTGGGTGGACATATGGAATAGTAAGAAAAGTAGTTTTTAGGGAAACATTTAATTAATATCCCCACTCTCTTAATTTTTGGTTCTGCCTGTGATGTAATAAACAGCTGTTTTTGACACACAGGTGAAAGATGAAAGCAAACTACATGATCCTTGTCTAGTTGAGTTCTCCAAGCTTCCAGAGCAGGAGAGAAACCAGAACCTACAGATGGCTGAGGATACACTTAAGTAAGCTTTAATAGATGAAACATAAAATGACAAACTGAAACCCAATCAAAGTTTAAATTTTGGTTAAAAAGTTGAATATTAATTATGAAAGACGTAGTGTGTTAATGCGTCCTGTTGTCTTATTGAAGGACCCTGCTTGCACTTGGTTTCCACATTGGTTTAGCTGATGACTGCGCTGAGGAACGCACCAAATACATGAGATTACACGCAAAGTAATAATTTTAATGTGCTTGATTGAATTTTTGATGGAATTTGAATCGTTAGAATTTGGATAAAACATAATATTTTATGCAAATGTTTTAGATTTGATTTTGATATACCAATGCCTTTTTCTCAATCATCTGTTTCAGGTATGAGCTGCCCTGTGGCTACAGGCCTGCACCCATAGATTTAAGACAAATTATCCTCAGTTCAGCCGATGAGCATGTGGTTACCTTGCTGGCAGAAAACCAACATAATGTATGGGCCAGAGACCGTATCAAACAGGGATGGACCTATGGACCTCAGCAGGTGCTATTTTTTTATGTGGCCTTGGTTTCATAAAGGCGGATCACGATACAATAGAATACCATAAACATTTGATATATTTCAACAAATCAATACAAAAAAAATCTAACTCATTGAACTTAATCATTACACCCAGAGTTACATATTACAGTACAGCATATACAGTATTTAAACTTAACTTCTCAACTGAAATGCAGTTAACACTTCCATTATTTTTTTTATCCCCTTAAATTTAGTGTGGCATCTTTTTTCATAGTAGTGACTGCACCCCATTTATGAATTGTTTCTACAAATACAGACTAGTTTTAACATTTAAACAGTGAGAGTTAAAATGCACATATTACAGATGTTACCTTTTTTGGGGTTTGTATAAAATCCAGAACTATCCATTCCTTTTTAACAACATTCAAGTGCTTCGAACTGATAACTTACAGTGAACAATTTCCCAGTAGCCACAGGTGAAATGACTAATCACTAACTGTGGCAAAACCATCCTCAACCCTAAGAAATATGGTGTCATAAAATGGGACAGATGGACCCAGTATTCAAGGCAAGTCAGACAATGGGAAGATTCAAAACGTTTAATTATAGAAATGATAAGACAGAACAGAACAGAAACGCGGGCTGCTAAGGATAATCGGACCACAGTGGCTGCAAGGGGAGGCGGGGCACTGCCCAATCACTGACATTCTGGAGGGAGAATCATAGGTAAGTGACCAGGATCATCTGATGGAAATGATTATCCAAGTGAGTCACTTACCTGGTTTAACAGTGCAGTCCATCCTCTCCGAAGAAGGCAAGATCCAGCTGATGGACTGCTAAATAAGATGCGGCTCAGAGCCGTCCAAAGTGTCCCAGATGCAGCAACCCCAGTGAGCAGGCAGGAGACCGATCCAGGTCAGAGAAATAGTTCAGAACCGGACAGTTCCGAGTTCCAGGCATAGTACGTTGCCTGACCAGGGGTTCCAATCCGAACAGACAGATTCAGGGTTTTCAGGAATCCTCAGAGTGTGAAGGCAGGTTCAGAGTTCTATGATACCACCAGCATACGCAGACAGACACACCCCGATAAAGACAGGCACGCTCAGGGGTAGAGAGGAACATAGACAAGACATGGTTCCAGGATAAACGGCAAACTTTAAACTGTTGTCCACCTTGGAGCCAGGCTTACAGGAATTAAAACTGACTTTCCCCGCATTCCAAGCCAAAAGCCTGAGCCGGGACACAACCAGTAGACAGGAGACAAACACCAAACCCTCTCAATCCACTGGTCTCCAAGACTCAGGGCATGAACCAGGAAATTAACTCTCACGAAACAAAAATGAATAACTGACATGAAAACATAACACGAATAAACAAAGAATAGACAAATAAATTAAGAAATAGATGAATAATGATCTGGCCCTGATAGCTGGGCTGAACTGTATATATAGCAGAGGGAGCAGGTTAATAAGATTAATAATAATTAGAGAGCAGGGAGGGAATAGCAGGTGAATAATGTAAGTAATCATAGAAGCTACCGGTGCTTCGATCATGACATATGGATTCTATGTCTTTCAAGTCTTCCTCCAAAACTTTAGAAACTTGATGTACATGTCAAAGGCATGCTTTTCTGATATCTGAAAGTAGGACATTTCTTTCCCAATTTTGTTTTTGCCCATGTTCTGGATTGGAACTATGTTCTGTTGTTCTTGAAGCTCTGGCTCCAGCTGTAGTCTATATATTGTTAATGTCCTTCACGCCCTTGAAGTTAGGTTTTTTTTTGTACAATGGTGCACTTAGATGGAGCAATATAGGAAGCTAGCTTACTTTTGATAGTCACCTTTTTTGCCTTATGCACCTTTGGGAGAACATCAGTGGAATTTTAACTAGGCAATCTCCTCTATACTTCTGTTGTTTTAAACAAATGAAAATTAAATTTAAATTTAAGATATTCTATTTCTCTAATTGTATATTTTCTTATTTCAAAGAACACATTGTAACTTAAATCAATAAAATGAACATAAAAATCTCTTGGACACACCACCTATTATTTTATAAATATCAGTTTAAGTTTTTTTCATTATGTACGAAATGCTACAGGTTATTTAGCCCCTAGATCATATTACATTTTAGACCCAAATGTCTTGCAGCAAAACAATTACAAGTTTTAAGTTTAATCTGTTTAATCATTTAATAAAATCAAATTCGCCCCGCAGCATGCCATGAGACTGCTCATTCTCTGAACACATATCCCATAATTGTACATACAGTAGATCCTTAAAATGTTAAAGACATTCGGACAACATTTAACTACCCCTTTGCTCTTTCCAATCTATGTTTGTAGGATATAAAAGGAAAGCGGAGCCCTCACCTCGTACCTTACAGTCTTGTTGATGAAAGGATGAGAAAAGCAGGCACTGAAAGTGTGAGAGAGGCCGTCTGTATCCTGCTGGCATTTGGCTACAGCCTGGAGTCCTTAAGCCAGGAACAGAGTATGAATCAAATACCTGTCACTAATCTTTAAAGTCTCAGTTTAATTTATCTCTATTCTATCTGTTGTGGACCTCTTTAACCGTGTACATGTTATCAATGAATAGCTAATGTATGAAACCTAATGGAAACTCTACAGTAAGTTGCAGTTTTTAAATTGTGGTTTATTGCTGTAAGTTCTGTCAGTGTTGCAAAGATAAACTAACAAGGGAGGAATTTAAATTTCATTTTATGAGATAACCATTTTTACTCTGTTTCTTTGACTGACAGCTCCTTTATCAAAGCCATGCCTCTTCTCGGTGGAAAAGAGCAGAGTGTTCAGACCAGATAAATCCTACGTGGTGACCAAGGGGAAGTGGTATTTTGAATTCGAAGTCCTGACAGCTGGGAATATGAGAGTGGGTTGGGCCCGACCAGGCTGTACTCCAGATAAAGAGCTTGGCTCAGATGACCAGGCTTATGTCTTTGATGGATTTGAGGTGAGGCATTCCAATTTAACAACTCCTGATTTCCCAAAGATGCTTGCTGTTGTAAAAACCCAATTCCTAGCTAGTTTGTTAAAAAAAAAGCATACTGTGGATTTGTGTCATCTTTTCATCAGAGTAGATTTAATTTACAAGCATTGCCTAAATTCAGATTTCCTTTTATCTTTGATGTCTCTTATCCAATATCAATATGCAATTTATCTGATCTGTTTTAAAAAGCAACTATTAGTCTGAACTTTGTTCAGACCTTAATGATTAAATGTTTTTGTTTCATAAAACTGCTTTCAAGCTAATTTGATAAAATGGTTTCCTTTCATAATTCAAGGCAGTTTGTGTTGAACGTATTCAAGTCTCTACAAGGAAATCATTTTTTTTTTTTCAAAATTATAACAAAACCAGACATTTGATAATCAAGAACACTCCAATCTACTCAGAGAGAAAATGAGTGTTATAATATTCTTTATCACTCTTTGGGTGTTTAATTTGGTTTGTAAAATTTACTAATCCTTAAGTTATTAAATCGATTTTCACCTCGCATGGGGTATACAAAAATAACCTTTCCCTTAAATTTCCTCATGTTAAGGGTAATATTTTTCACTAATGAGGAGAAAACCAGCATTGATGCAACTTACGGAATAAAAAGTCAGAGATCAACAGGGTCTCAGTAGGGTTGTGATGTAATGCCACAACATGGGTGGTATACCATCTAATGCACTTCTTGGAGATTAATTAATTAGATGTAATCAAGTAAAAATTCAAATTCCAGACATATATTTGATAAAAACCAGCAAGATCGAGGTTATAAGGTTTGCACATAATAAAAAGAAATACTATCATTTGCAAGCAAAATCATAGTGATATTATGGATAAAGTTCAGTTCCTTACCAAGGTTTTTGAGTTACTGTAGCTCATCAGTTGCTACAGCTGTTACATTTTATTTATTCATTGTTTTAAGAAATTGAGTGAAATTAAGGGTTTATAGATTTGGCTCAGAAATTGTAAAAGACATTGATTCTTGCTTTTTAAAATATAAGCGATTCCATTCCAAACCTTGTAATACTATACCTTACAAGTGTCTCCATTAATATGTGTGATGCAGCAGGGCTAGAAAACAAGGCTAGCTGGTTGCCTTGGTCAGTAAAAGCAGTTTTGAAGTTATATTTTCATACATTCTCTATAGCTGATTAATGCTATAGAGTGTTTGAGTCATATAACCATAAATGCCCTCAAATAAATACAAATACACAATATTTATTAAGGCATTTAATACTACTCCTTAATCCACATGCTTTCAATTATGCGATTGACTACCAGATTAGTCTCTATTATATTACGGCATTTACTCATTTCCATACCCGGACTCAACTGTTTAATTACTTACCTCTGTACATTCAACAGTTAAATGACCTCAACATAAAAACTGGGTTTATTCACTCTGTTGTTAGATTGTTTGTGTTTGTCTCCTGTTAGTCATGTTTTTCTGAGTTGTTTCTTCCTTAAAATCTTTATTGCATTTATTCCTGCCACCCTCATCCCTGAATAAGTGCTAAAAAAATTTTTTCATGATGCATTTTTGTATTGAAACAAAATAATGAATTGATGCTTCAGCATTAGCAGATGTCATGGTATTGTACATTATTTGTCAAATGCAGTTGAGAAAAAAACATGAGTTGAAATCGTTTGCAGAAATTGATCTGTCCGAATGTCATCTTATTTGATCTTTACAATGCATAATTTTTTATGTTCATTTTAAGAAATGTATTATTGTAAACTTCCGCAAGGGAAAAAACACACAATTCTATCCTGCTCTGTTCCTATATTGGTTAATTTACAAGAGGTAAACGTACCTCTGTTGTTTTAAGGTGTTCAATTCTACATAAATGAGGAGTATTCTTTTACTTTATCCCCTGTTTTGTACTTTGATGCTGTAGTTAAATATCCATATATAGTTGTTTTTTTTATTAAGAAAAAAACATCTTCCAATGTTTTGCTTTCAGGCTCAGTGGTGCCATCAGGGAGGTGAGCCCCTGGGGCGTCCGTGGCTCAGAGGCGATGTGGTGGGTTGCTTGGTGGACATGTTTGAAGGCACCATGATGGTCACGCTCAATGGAGAGCTGCTGTTTAATGACAGAGGATCAGAGCTGGCTGCCAAGGATTTGGATATCAGAGATGGTGCGGGAAAATCCTTTGCTGGAGTTTGCATACCGAACACAGATATTTTCTATGGAACTGTGAGAACATATAGATACAGTACAGGAAAACATTTTCAGTTTCAGCTATATTTTGTTTTAGGGGTTTGGTCACACTTGAGTATGTAGGATCATCACTAAATGTTAACACTGAAAAAAGATAACCAGAGTAAATGCTGTTTTTATATTATGATTTGAGTTATTCAGAGAAGCAGGCAGTAATACTAACCTGAGTAAAACAAATTCTCCCATAAACCTATTAAAAGGTTGTGCAACCACTTTTATCAACAGACGACATTAAATATTCCTACTAGTTAGGAAAGAGTAATTTAAATAAATTTGGAGTAATTTTATCTCATTCTTTTATTGTAACATTGTTTATTCACTAACAATGCGACAATTTAAAGCGTCTTTAATGCTATATGAGATATGGCCTTAATGATTGGTCTTAAGTTCAAGATTTTAACTAGGCCCAACTGAAATGCCGTTTTAGTGTTTTCCTGAGCTAAACTTGTTGGTTGGTGTATTTCAGCCATTGTGGTGATGCAGAGCCCAAGTGTTTTTGACCTTAAAGATCCAAAGTGACAACCTACCATGACTGTGATTCACTATTGTTTTCTGGGAAAATTGCAAATGTATATTTCCAGCAAGATGTCTTTTGGATTTAACGCCTCAGCCTTATTCATTTAGGTTTAAGTCAGGTATTTTCCTTTGCAAATTTTATATTGTGGGATAAAAAGTGTAAAATTAAAAGAAATCAGCAAGAATGTAACCCCTCTTATGACTATAAACATGTTTATTCTTGTTTTCCCTTTGTTCGTGTATTTATGAAGTCCACTCTTGAAAAAATTTCCCTTTGTTTTTTTTAGGCCTGTTGCCTGTGGTCAGTGCTGGGGTGAACCAGGTGGGAAGGCTGAATCTAGGCCGCCAGGTGGAGACTCTGCAATACTTTAATGTGTGTGGCCAGCAAGAGGGTTATAAACCTTTTGCCTTTAATATGACCAGAGACCCATCTCTGTGGATGAGTTGGAATCTGCCGCAGTTTACGTCAGTGCAGCCTGATGATCAAAACCTTCAGGTTAGTGCAGTGGTCGAGGGATTATTTTCACACAGCTTGGTAACAATGCCATTGCAAGGACCCAGCACTGTACAATAGCTGTACAATTGTTAATATGGAGCCATCTCTGGGACCCAGCAATGTTTTTTTATATGTATTAATGCACCACTTTGATTCCCAAAACATTTTGCTAATCTGACTCAAGGTTACTCGACTCAGGGGCTCAATGGATTTCTTATCCAGCCTGAGGGTCTCTCAGCGTTTGTTGGTGCAACATGGTGGAGGGAGTGAGATGGGTTTTTACCGGCTCAGCATGCCCATTGAGTGTGCTGCCACACTCAGAAGCCCTAAAGATGGTGTGCCTCTAGTCCCCTCCAGCTCTTTAACTCCAAGTTCAGGTTCGTATGCATTGCTCAGAGAACTCACACAGATAATATTGTATCCAATGCAGCACATAAAACCAATGATCCATTGCATGAAATACTGTAAATTGTGTATGGAATCCAGCTGCTATTTTTCAGACTTATCCCCTGTCTAGATAACTGATATTCTACCATTATGACCTTGATGTATTGTTCTAGTTAAGCTCCCCAGGGCCACAGTGTAATTAATGCCTGTTGTCCTTTAGCGAGAAAAGAGCTGGAGGACACAGACTCTGACTTTGAAGTGCTGATGAAGTCAGCACGCAGCTTTGCTGGCTCAAGAGATGAGCTCAACCACAAGGATCACGGTCATGAAAAAACATCAAAACTAAAACAGCGGTAGGTAAAAGAGAAAAAAACCCTGATATTAAACATATAGGGAAAAATTGAAATATTTTAAACATTTAGATGTTAATTCAGTTCACTTATTTACCATTCGTTTAATAAATAAGGGCATGTTACTTTTCAAATTAGGGAATTTTTATCATTCTTTTTGCCATATTTATATCCAGTTACATTCAGTATAATTTAATCCAAGCTTCGTTAAAATAAAGTCGCATTAATCTGATCACTTTACAGTTCCCTTTTAGACACCATGGTCATTGGCATCAAGTCATTCAATTTGCTGCTGTCCCTTATTCTGAGTAAGCATGTGATGACTATACAAATGTATGGTCATCAAATGCTCTCATTTGTAAGAGGAAAAAAAAAAACACAGAAGGGCTGGTCCATAACTACTATTTTGGGGAAGAACAATCTAAGAATATATGCAGATATTAGGAGCTTATCTACATAAATATCTTGATTCTGAAAAGAATCCAAGAACCATGGGAATTGAAGTAATTACTATTGGAAAGAAAACAAAGAGCTTACAGAAAGTTAATGTCATCCACAACTCTGACAAATTATGTCCTGAAAGATGAAATAATAAGAGGGCATCAGCAGCATTCTGCCTGCATATTAATAATAAGAATATTTTCTTCTTATTGATAATCAGGCAGAATGCTGCTGATGGTTAATGGTTAATGATGGTTAATGGTTAATGATAACAGTAGCATCATCAAGGAGGCAGTTATGCTGTGAATATATGGGGTCAGAACCAATTTACACAATCCACGGAAGAGACACATCTAACCATAAACTGGCCCACTTGTATATTCCGTGAAAAGAAACCGAGAGAACAAAGTTAAAAACAACAAATAATACATACATGGAAAATAACAGTCTGATAGTTCATCAGTAAGCTTAACAAATTAAGCCCAACATAACTAATTAAGATAGCTAAGAAAGGCAGGAGTCACTCTGAATTTAAGCTATATGTGCATATTTATGTATTCAGTATGTATAAATTAACAGTTTATTCAGACAGAGTAATGTTCTTCTGCATTTAAAACTTTTTTTGCTTTGTGGTTACAACAACCATTGCAACCTGGTATGATAAACTCACAGATTGAAAAGAAAACTAAAAAAGCTGAATAGATTTGAAGGAACAATGATTTGAAAGAGAAACTTTGCATAACCAATTCCACTTTCTGTTATCTTGAAGGTTCATGATGAAAAGGAACAAACCAGGCTTAGTCAGCAGCAACTCCTCTGCACGGCTTCTGGAAGACGTCATTGTTGAAAAGGATAACTATGACCATCTTATCCAGAGCGCTAGAGTAATATTTCTTCATTACCTCATTTCATCACAACTAATTGATTGTGCTAAATAATTTTTCTTTATATATTTTAATATTTTTGTAGTCTGCAATTTTTAAGATGGATTGTATTGCTAGCCTTCTATCCTAGATGGGGAATATTAAACAAACTGTTAAACAATGGCTTGTGCACTTTCATTATGCTGTTGTTCTTTTCCAATTACCAGCCACACTAATACAATAACTGCATAAACACGGTTTGAATACCCAACCATACACTCAATGACCTATTTGTTTCAGTATTATTATGCAGTGAGGGTTCTTCCTGGCCAGGAGCCATTCAATGTGTGGATAGGCTGGGTGACCTCTGACTTTCATCAACATGACACAACGTTTGATGCGGACAATGTCGGCACGGTGACTGTCACCCTCGGAGATGACACTGGCAAAGTTCAGGAAAGGTTAATCAGTGCAAAGAGAATTGCATATTTTTGTGAATATATAAGAGTTGATGGCTTACTTTTCCTTGTTAAGTTATAATCTGCTCAGCCTCATAATTTTAATGTCCCATTTGTGTCCTATATGCTAACTGTTGACTGAATGTTTTCCAATCTCTCTGGTATAGTGTGAAGCGATGCAACAGTTTCATGGTTTGTGCTGGAGAGGCCACAGGTCTGTCTCAGAGTCGTCGGAGTGCAGGGTTGGAGATTGGCTGCTTGATTGATTCAGCGACTGGACTGCTCACCTTTACTTCCAATGGCATTGAAATGTCAACTTTCTTTCAAGTAGGTCCTGCAGCAGATATTGTACCTTGCTAATGTAAAACCACATTAAAAAGTTGTGGTGGACCTATAATTCAGCCTCCCTGACTCAATAGAAAAACTACCTCTAGTTTCAATAGAGAGTGACTGGAGACATCACAGTCCTTTGCATTCTAGGATGAGATGGGTGTATTTTTTTTTTTTTAGATCTGCTTAACAGAAAGTTATTGTTAGACAAAGAACCAATATAACACTTTCCTGATCAGACTAATTTTCAGTTGTTTGATGCACGATTTAGTCTAGAGGGCTGGACGTGTTCTTGTCTTTTACCTCATGACTTTTCAGTCTGATGGTCCAAAGTTGTCAAACATCAGATAATACCGCCAGGTGCTTTTAGGGATGCTGAACTTGGAAGTAACAGGTCTAGTGCCTCTAGTGGCTTAAGGTTATAGTGTTTATTTAGCATTGCACATATCAATTTGACACTTTTCTTATGTATATACTTGGATATATACTAAAGTCCTGCTAAAGCAATTAAGTGCAACATCATTATAATCTATTTCCTATTACACCTCATTTCCTCAACGGATTATTTAGGATATATCTGCTTTGAATAGACAGATTCAAAGTTTTGAAAAAACAAAAATAATACTTCAAGACATTCATTCTTAATTAAAATTATGTCTTTACTTTTACCTACTCAGTCCAGCACAATCAAACAATTTAATCGTAGCTCTTGCTGTTTGTGAATGTCTATCTGCTGGATGGTAAACTAGTTGTTAAGGATTGTCCTCCCTTTAGTTGCAGCCATGTGATTTATACAGCTCTGACTAGCTTTCCTGTTACAAAAACATCCCCTCTTCATAATGCTATCACAATTACAGTATTGGGTCTTTTGTAGCATTTGCTTTTTCTGCTTGCTTTCATAGAATAGCTACAGCTGAGATAAAATAAAGCGGTAGGCCTTGAAAGATAAGTGGTTGCTTATGTTTTTTATTATGTATACAAGTATTTTTCATGTGACTTACAGCAGGAAGAAAGAACTTTAAAAGCTTGCATCCTTTTATTCTTGCTTTTATACTTTACTATATCTAAGTAAAAAAAAAGGTTGTAGCATAAAACATGAAAAGTGAGTGGCAATGAGCATGTACGCATGAATGGTTATTCTTCTGTTGAACAAATATTTCTGTATGCAACTTATGTTTGAGAAAGCACGTCATTCAAGCTGTTTTAGACAAATGTTAATGGTTTACATTACATAATTAAGCTGTGAAACTATTTCCCAACTAAAATAGGTGGAGGCTGGTACCAAGCTGTTTCCAGCTGTTTTTGTCAAGCCAACCACCACCAACATGTTTCAGTTTGAACTTGAAAGCACAAAGGTAATTAATGCCAATGAACCAATATGAAAATATAAAGTTATTAATAAATCTTCTAACATGATAAATAAAAAATAAATTCAAGTTGATGAACTATAGTGATGCTGTTATTTTTTTCTAGAACGTCATGCCCTTGTCATCAGGTTTGCTTCGCAGTCAGAGAAGGAACCCAAGTCCTCAGTGCCCTCCAAGGTTTCAGGTTCAGCACCTGAAACCTGTCACATGGACCAGAGTACCAGACAGTGGGTTAAAGGTATTTGTAGATCGACCAGATGAGCACCATGGCTGGAGAGTCCAATGCTCTGATCCCCAACAAGTAATGATTCTTCAGATTCCTGAAGAAAATAGGTAAAAATAAAAAAAAGAACCAAATAATGTGTGGTTCTATTTACCCATTTACATAAATATTTTTATTAAGCAAAATTTTACATGTCCGCAATTTTAAATTACAATAGATTTGCATTTTTTTTTAACCAGGTACCCTTCAATATCCCCCATTACAGTTTTAATTAGATTTTAAGAAAGCAAAACCTCTAAAACTTTCCTTAATTTTTCCTTGACATTCACTAGGTGTGTTGACATTTTGGAGCTGTCCGAGGTTGATGACCTCCTCACTTTTCATCAAAATATCCTCCTGCTCTACTCCTCGCTAGCTGCCTTTGGTAACAACAGAGTTTGCCATGCTCTGTGCAGTCACGTTGACCAGTCACAGATCCTCTATGCTATTCAGAATCCTAACCTCCCGGGGCAGCTCCGCTCAGCGTATTATCAGCTCCTTATTCAGGTACCTGTTGGAATTAATACAAACAATGATAATAACAAAGCTTTTGTTACCTTTTATACTTTTTATTTTTAGGTTTATCTAAGCAGCCACACAACAGCATGCCTTATGATGAATCATGAATACATAATCCCAATGACTGACCAGACCAGAGAAGCCTCATTTTATCTCGGTATGGAAAAGTTTTCTGGAGGGATTGCTCAAACACCAGAAGGCATTCCTAGCACTTGCAGAAGCAAGTGCCTCAAACCGCAGATGCATTTCTCATCTCCTTGTTTTGTCAGAGGTTATGAGACTGAAGAGGAAAGTGTGGCTGAAATAGCCTGCACAGACAGCCCAGAAATTCCTTTGGACATACTGAAGAATTTGACATTGGACATGCTGACTGCTGGGGTTGTAGCTGTCGGTCAAGCTGTGAGGGATCCTGCAGGAGGAAGTGTTGAAGTTTTGCTTGTTCCACCCTTAAAAGTGTTGTACAGCCTTCTGGCCATGGGAGTGTTTGGGGATGAAGACCTTGCAAAGGTTCTTTGGCTAATTGAACCAAATGTATTCTCCAAAAACATCAAAACTGTTGAAGGGAAGGAAAAGGAAAGTGAAGATGATAAACAAGGACAAAAGAAGAGGAGCACAAACCATGATGATATTAATAAACAAGGGCTTCTTCAGATGAAGCTTCCAGAAGCTGTCCAACTTGAGGTGATTGTATATTTATTTTCGTTCACTAAACCTAATTTTATTTAATCAAATTGTTATAAGTTGCTCTGAGCAGCTAAAGCTTGAAATGTATTGTCAAGGCAGTCATCTATATTTTTCTAAAAAGAGGAGAACATAAATGTGAAGTGCAAAGGAAATAAGATTTGGTTTTATTTAAAGGTTATTTACAGATTCACACATGGATTTAGGTTTACTATAACTGGGCCGTTTTGACATAGAGATATGATCTGAACCAGTAGTTTTTATACTTCCTATAGCATGAACATCTCTTCTGTTGTATTAGAGGATTAGAAGATTACTTCAGAATGAGAAACATTGGCCAAAACTATCCACTGTACCTCAAATGTATATTTACAGTTTTTAATCTTCTGGTGAACCAGTGCCCTAATTTAGGTCTCTTTCTCTAGTAGTCTGTTATGGCACTGCAATGTAGTTTGCATCCACCCTTCTTCCCATCAATTCTCTTAATAAGTTAGAAAAAGTCTCTACATGCTGATGCTGCCACCATAATGTATCTTGGGGGATGATCCCATCAGAGTTAGGTATTTTTTTTATTTCAGTCTAATATTTTTTAAATTTTTCATTTGTAAAACTTTGTATGTAAACCTAAGTGTCTCAGCGCTTCTTCTTCCATGTGTTTACCTATGGTAAAGGAAGCTAGTCACCAGGCCGTACTTTAAATAATTGCAAAGGAAGTTTAGTTTAGTCTCTAACTTACATTTTTTATTCAAATTTAACTTTGTGGATTTAACATGACAGAAATCTGAAAGAGTTTATGGATATGATAAGTGCCAGTGCAACCCTGACTAAGAAAGATTTTCCACATCTCCTCTTTTAGCTTTGTCATCTGCTGTCCTACCTGTGTGACTGCCAGGTGCAACACAGAGTTGAAGCAGTGACTGCATTCTCTGCAGACTTTGTACATCGGCTACAAGAAAACCAGAGGTTTCGTTACAATCAGGTCATGCAGGCTCTCAACATGTCTGCAGCACTGACTGCTCGCAAAACCAAGGAGTTCAGGCTTCCTCCGCAAGAACAGGTTGAGTAGCCCTGGATAGATACAGAACTTAATTAGACTTCATAATAACTGTCAAAGGGGATATTTACAGATTTTAAAAGTGAGGTTCTCTCATAAGGTATTTGGTAGTTATGATCTTATCTGAAATTAATATTTCTTTCTGGATCTTTATTTAGTATACATCCAAACTATTAAGTTTCCAGATAACGGCCAATTATCTGAGAAGAAACTCAGAAACGTCTTGGTTATGTGAACCCCATGACCCTTTGAATAATGCTTGTGTTTGCATTGGGTGGTTATTTACAGAGAATCCAATGAATATTTATTTAAAAAATGAAGGTAGGAGGTGTTGCATCTCTTATGGTCTTAATGTGTGAAACACAAACCAAAAGTGGAAGGTGTAAAGCATTTCTGATCTTTGTAAACTGTCAAACCAATGTAAAAGGCAGTTTGGAAAGCAAACATACATACTGTAGTAGTTTATCAGTTTACTGACTTTTGCAGTTTATTACTTTTCTGCTGGACTTTTAATATGGTCAGAAATGGTTCATTCTTTCTTGATCCATATCCTGTGAAAAACAAAGTAATTGGCTTCTTTATGAATAACTTTCACTTTACAAATGTGGGTACGGTTTAAACAAGAATTTAATCTCTACCAACAATCTTTGAAGAATTAAGACTGAGACTGAGCCATAGTCTTTTCTTAGACTTTTCCAACCTGGCATATAAAAAAAGTATGTACTAGTTCAAAAGTATATGTACTTTGTTTTTTATGATCGTCTCTAAAGTAAATTTTTAATTGCTGTTTTTATAAGGTCTACGATTGTAAGTCAAATCCCTTTTCTGAGCACACAAACTTGGCAAATTAATCGATTCTCATTGTTTAAAGTTCTTAGGGGTTTATTTTGGTCGAGGCCTATGTTTCAGAAATGCCTTAAGCTTTAACTCGGATCTGTACCAAATAAGAGTAAAAAATAAATTTCCGGTTAAATATTACCTATTATTTAAAAAATCTATCCCTTTTAACAAGATAAATAAGTATGGTTCACACTACTTTTGTTAACCTTTTTCTTCAATTTTTTCTCCATTTAAAAAGATGAATTTGCTGCTAAGCTTCAGGGAAGATGAACAACAAGAGAACTGCCCCTGTCCTGTCGAACTCCAACAGCTATTATTGGACTTTCACCACCTGCTCAACACACACTGTGGTAATAATATGGTTGATCTTTCAATTATTAAATCATGGAACTATGAAACCCTCATAGAGGGCAACCGCTCTAATTACCATAAATCGTAAAGATCCTTTTAATATCTGTCTTATCAAGGCACTGAAATGGTTCCAGACTTAGAGGAAGAAGATGATGCCAAAATGTCTTTAAAAGATTGGCTTTTTTATCGAGTTGGACATAAAAAGAAACCAATAGAATTGAAAGAACATAAATCTTCCCCCCCAAGTAAGCCTGCTTTTATAGATTTTGAAATATGAGAAACTCTAATTTTTCACTTAATCTAAGATTTGATCTTCTGTGATTCAGTTACCTTTCGTCTGTAGCAGGGAAAAATATATGTTTAGAAAATTGTCTAGAATTGGAAAAATGTAAAAGTGTATTTTCTGGCTTTTTCATGATAAGTGCCTTCAGGTCCCACAGTCTAGTTTTTATCAACACTTCTCACTTCCTGGCAGAGTCTCTCAGAAGACTGATTTCGGAGACGATGGTGTGCTGGGCTCAGGAAAGAGAGATAGAAGATCCTGAACTGGTCAGGGCTATCTTCACTTTGCTATACCGCCAGTATCAGGGCCTCGAGGGCCAAATGAAAGGGTCACTGTTAAAGGCATATACTATCAGCCAGTATTCCATGGAGGACACCATGGCACTCCTGTCCTCCCTGTGCCAAATCCGTTCTCTCCTAAGTGTCCGTATGGGGAAAGAAGAAGAGAAGCTGATGATCAGAAGGCTTGGGTAGAGAAAGAATTGTCTCTTGTGATGCATTATCATAATTGTGTGCACTGCAGTGATGCTTATTGTTTATATTTGCAGAGATATTATGAACAATAAAGTTTTCTACCAACATCCCAATTTGATGAGAGCTTTAGGCATGCATGAGACTGTGATGGAGGTGATGGTCAATGTTCTGGGTGAAGGAGAGTCCAAGGTAATGGATTGACAGTTATAATCAGCTGTTGTTAACACATTATTGTCTTTATCTATAAATACATATTATGCTATAAACTGTAAACTAACCCACTTTAACTTCATAAATGTTACTGTTTCAGGAAATCACTTTCCCCAAGATGGTAGCCAGCTGTTGTAGATTCCTTTGTTATTTTTGCCGTATCAGTCGTCACAATCAGGGAGCTCTATTTGACTGCCTCACCTACTTACTGGAAAACAGCCGAGTTGGACTGGGTAGGTTCTTTATCTCCTCAAGATTGTAACATAGTAAATTTACCAGCTTTATTAGAATGAGTTTTAAAAATTTTCACTTGTTTTTTTTTTTCTTCAGCTTCCCCATCCATGCGTGGCTCCACTCCTCTTGATGTGGCAGCAGCCTCTGTTATGGATAATAATGAGCTAGCATTATCACTAAAGGAACCTGACCTAGAAAAGGTGTAATGCTATATATATGTTTTTGTTTTGTTTTGTAGTTTGCCAACAATGTTGTGAAAGGCCACATCAAAAAGCAAACAAAAACCATGTCTACTTTTTCTAATCTGATTTACAATCCAGGTGGTTCATTACCTTGCTGCATGTGGCCTCCAGAGCTGTTCAATGCTTGTGGCAAAAGGCTACGCTGACATTGGATGGAACCCCGTGGAGGGAGAGCGCTATCTGGATTTTCTACGCTTTGCTGTCTTCTGTAATGGTACATTTGCACGATTAAAGCATGAAAAACTACTCTTAACAGGGTTTTTTTTTACTTTATTACTTGTCATGGATGGTGATAAGCTTAATAAAATGCAATCAAGGAAAGAGTCGTAGTACACTCAAAAAATTGCTTGGTAAAAGGTGGCCTAATTGGGGTAACTTTGTAAACCCATTACTGGGTCAAATATAGACTGATCCAAGCCAGGTTGATTCAACTCGACAAAGTTGGATCCCTGGTTTGATCTTGTCTACTGGGTCTGATTTCCAAAACATGGATTTTAGTCATCCAGAGCTAATAGTAAAAGGTATAATGAAGGATTTCCTTGAATTCGTTAAAAGATATTATAAATACAGATGCAGTCAATCTGATAAATGTCAAAACGTCCACTTAAAATGTGTAAACATTTCTAGGTATAACTTATACCTAGAAATATACATATAAACTTAATTCTTGTGGTGTATTTTTCTTTTTAGTTCATGAAATTCTGTTTCTGCAGGTAAAAATGTAACTTAGAAAATCTGCTCTTACTCTAATTACTCTTATTACTCTGCTATGGCTCTAGATACTACTTTGAAATGAGATAAATGTTTTGCATCCTAACATCACATGAACTTATGACATTAAACTTCCCTGTGCCCCTACTTAATATAAAGAATTGCAAAAACATATGAATAAAACTATTGAATACTCTCTTTATTACAACCACGGTTCTAATTATTTATTGAGGCATTTAGAAATGCTTATAATGCTTATAATGCATTGGATAATAATTGCTCATGGGAGCTGAATGATTCAAGTAAGGAGCAAAATGCAAAGCCTAAAAGCCACAAATAGCTGCTTCATTTCATGTTCCCCATTATCTTCGACATTTGGAACAGAGGTAATTCATTCTGCTATTGATTATCTTTTTTCTGAACCAGTGCCTAAAAGTCATCCCTCCGAATTGCCCTTGAGGTTGTTTACCATTCAGCCAAATGGCTTTCTGTTTGGCCGGTGTCTTTGTGATTTAAAGTTCTATCTTTTAGCTAAAGCCTTCAGTTTGTGCTATATTTATAAGAATATGATTATGTTGCTTCTGCTAATATTTTTTTTCTCATAAATTCAACAAAAATTTACTTACAGTCGAACAAAACAAGAATGACACATAATGCACATAGCCAGTCCAAAGTGTTCTTTCTCACACAGTCTAAAACAATTAAGTGTTTATTTTTTCTTTACTTTCTTTGCTCTTTTTCCCAAAGGTGAAAGCATAGAGGAGAATGCATATGTGGTCTTGCGGTTGCTCATTCGTCGGCCTGAATGCTTTGGCCCTGCGCTAAGAGGAGATAAAGGAGATGGACTCCTAGCAGCAATGAAGGAAGCCATTAGAATCTCTGAGGACCAGTCTATGGATGGACCTTTACCCAGTCAGCACTCAAACAGAACAATGTCTGTATCACCCATTGGAGGAAACATAATGGATAATCTAAAATTAACATCTTGTGTCACATCAAAAAATCTGTCTCAAAAGCTCAAAACTTTTGTTTCCTTAAATAATGTGTGATTGTTGACATTGAAAATTTCTTACGGCTTTTGTGGTCGATTTCTATCACAGGGACGCTCCAAACAACAATGACGATGACCTTATTCACATGGGGCATGCCATCATGACCTTCTATTCAGCGCTTATTGACTTGCTGGGACGCTGTGCTCCAGAGATGCATGTAAGTAGTTTCTACTACAGCAGATTTTCATGCCACTGAGTTACATCTAATGACCTACCAAAAAAAAAAGATTATTTGTTCTTTGAATGTCAAAATAGTGAACATAAATAATGATAAACATATGCATTTAATTTATTATAAATCATGGCATTTGCCAATCATTTAAAGAACCTTTTCTTCTGTACTCTTTATTTTGTAGCATTTAATAATGTATAAAGTATATTTGTAACAAGGATACATATTCATCTAACATATAATACAACTCATTAGCGAATCCTGACATTATATATATATATATATATATATATATATATATATATATATATATATATATATATATATATGCTCACTGCGGCTGCTGACTATTTAGGGGGAAATATAACTTACCAGATGTTCTCTTTTCTGAACTGTTGATCAGCTAATTCAGGGCGGCAAAGGAGAAGCCATTCGCATCAGGGCCATCCTGAGATCACTCATCCCTGTTCAGGATCTTGAAGGAGTCATCAGCCTCTGCTTTAAACTCCCATCAATTTCTGAAGGTCAATGTGCGGTATTTGTCTTTTAACATAAAATTTTCAGGGTGAAATATAAAGATATATTTTTCCCTATACAAATTTATTTGGTCAGGATGGATGAAAAAAAATGCTTAATCTAAAATGGTACAACCTTTTCTCTTTATCCCCAGTCCAGCTTACTTAGAATCAATTGGAGTCGTAAACATTACTTGATCTTATTTTGTTTTGTTTTATTTAATGACAATAGTCATCATTTAAAGAGCCATGATTTTTCCTTGTAAGATTGTTTGCTTTTTGCAAAAAGCTGACGGATACTTTACATTCTATCGGATTCTACTTGCTAAAACCTGCAATTTTAATATTATATCTACATTGAACACATTGTCAATAACACGAGGCCCCAAAGCTTCGGGTTGTAGACGTATGTCTAAAAGAAGCGCACAACAAGATATACTGCATAAAACAAATGTCAACTCCATGATATGATTAAAAGTTTAGGCTAGTTGTGGTCTAGTCTTTTGAATATTCTCTAGTTTGTTTTCTGGTAGAAAATATAATTTTATTGTATGATTGTTTCTTTTTTGGGGGGCTGTACTGCTGTGGAAATGTATGCTTTTACCTTTTTATAATTTGTCATTTATTTCCCTTTGAGATGATTGTAATTTTGAATAGAAGCTAAGTTAAACTAATACTTTTTGTTATTGTCTAGATGGTGTGCTGGATGAGCCTGACTTGTCCACAGTGTTCTGTCCAGACCACAAGGCTGCTATGGTTTTGTTTCTGGATCGGGTTTATGGTATCCAGGAGAGGAGTTTTCTTTTGCACCTTCTGGAAGTCGGCTTTCTGCCTGACCTTCAAGCAGCTGTTTCTCTGGACACTGTGAGCGTTATTTTACCTCACTAATCCAAAAGGCGTGTTTGTGACTGAATTAAAGCTAACTAAATAGAGCTTTAAACACTATATATTTTATAGTAAAAACATAAATATATTTATTTTTTTCCTTGTTTCTTTTGGCATAAAAAATGCATAATATTTAATATAAAAACATGGATATGCTTTCCAGTTGTTACCTGTTAATTATGTTCCTTCCATCACTAGACTCCAAAAGTCTCTCTTTTTTTTAATACAGACCGCCCTAGGATCAACAGACATGGCACTGGCTCTCAATAGATACTTGTGTACAGCTGTTCTTCCCCTGCTCACCAAACATTCAGCCCTATTCCAGGATTTGGAGGATCATGTATTGCTGGTAGATTCCCTTATCCAGGCAATCTACAGGCTCTCTAGAGCTCTATGCTTGACCAGGGCTCAGAGAAACACCACAGAGGATTGCTTGCTAGCTTTGTGCAGGTGAGATTGGAAACTAACAGACAGACGATTCCGTCTTGAAGTTGAGTTTTACCAACTTTAAGACAAATAAAATCCAGTTTATTTGTTATTATTTAATTTATCTACAGGCGAAGTTGCATCTTTCTTTAGTATTCAGAGTGATATTCTGATAGATTGTTTTAATCCTATTAAGAAATAGTAGATAAAAGACATCTTTATGTAAATCTTACACTTTATGCTTACAACAGTGCTTCACAGCACTGTTTATAACACTTGCGGGTTGTTATTTTTTACATTTATGCAATCTATTTGTGTTCTTAATTTTGTTTTTACAAATAGAAATTAAAAAAATATATTACTCTCACAAATGGTCAACTTCACATAACTTCACAATTAAAGTAAAACAAGTTTTTTGGTTGTAATTTAACAGAAACTAAAGTACATGTAGGAATGATTTAAAAACAATACTGGTATCACTGAATGCATTTTAACGAGGGGGTTTTATCTTTGTTTTGTTTTTTTCCACTAAAACATGGGATGCAACATAATCTTCAAAAAAAGAAAAAAAAACAACTAACCAACAAACTCAATTGTGAAACCCTAATTATATTTATACATATTGTATCTTTGGGCATTTTAAGTATTTTTCCTGGATTTCTGTCATTCTCACAACTTTCTGTATCCATTGACCCACCCAGCCATAAAACCGCAAATAGAATGTATTATGATTAATTATGTTGTTTCGCCAATTTGTTCTTAATTTACAGAATTTAATCATCTTGTAAGATTAATGATTACCTTGCCTTTATGAAATTACATTAGTCACTCCTCTGTGTATTTAGACATTTCTGTTAGTGTGTATGTGTTAGTGATGGAGTTGGAGGGTTTCATGTTATCAGTTCTTGGTCTTTTTAGTAATCTCCAGACATCTACGATGCAGCCTCTCCTTCAAAGGCTTGTCTTTGATGTTCTCCATCTCTCAGACCACAGCAATATGCCTCTAAAAGTAAGTATATAAATAAATTAGATATACTCTTAAAATAGTATATAAGATTTTTATTTATGTTTTCTTAATTCACAGATGTTGACCAATCATTATGAGCAGAGATGGAGGTATTATTCCCAAGCTGGAAGGCAGAATGACCAGAACTTTGCGTCTGAAGATGAGCTCAATCTGTCTACAAAGTTATTCTGGAGTGTTTTTAAGAGCTTGACAAAAAAGGTAAGAAATTATTTATACATTTTCCTCAACTTTTACCTAAAATTTTAAACACACTCAAATAATATTTTCAAATTGAATGGACCAGTTGAAAAAAGGACATTGTATCATCTGTTATCTTTTCAACTCTATCCTTTTACCATTCTCTGCCTATTTTAGGAGAAACAGCAAAATGCATTTCATATGTGCTCTTTTGGTGTATTAGGAGAACTTTAGTGAAAGAAGAAGGAGCACAGTGGAGATAAATAGTTAATCATATCGCGGTATGAAAACTTGAGCAGACTTCCTAGAGACTTTAAAGACACACAACCCGCAAATGAAACTCACAGCTCTCAGTTTGCTCTAAACTCATCTTTTTTATGAATCATTCTGAGCAAAAACAACATTAGAGGATTAACTGAATAGGCAAATTAATTCATTGCGTAGTATAATTCTGTCTCAGGTATAAGGTTAAATACTAACAGTATACAGTATACAGTTTTCTGTGGAGGCTTGTAAAATCAATTGATGTTTTAATATAAGACATATAATTAGGTTTATTTTAGAAAACCAATCAACCAAGGGTGAAAATGGCACCAAAGGAGAAAGTAATATTTTTAGATTGGATTTGCAGTAGGTGTTCCAATTAATTGTTATTAAAGGAGAAGTTCGGTTTTTTACACTTTAAGCCCATTTTCTGTAGTGTCCAGGATGAAATCGAATGATCGACACCAAAATTTTGACAATTGCTCCTGTCTCTGCTTTTTGGCTCATTTAGAATCAACCCCTGGCTGCTTTAGAATGGCTAGCATAGAGCATGTCCGATAATGTCCTTAAAACAACCTTAAACGTTCTTTTTTTCCAAATATGCTACTCACCGGGTCGTCAGCGCTGTTCAATGACGTTCCAAAAAAAGTTTCGTGAAGAAAAAACGTTCCTGTAGTGTTTTATTTAGCATTTTGTAAATCCCATTGAGTTCTGTAGGAATAGTCAATATTCCGCTGCCACCGGAAACGGAAATGGGGCCTGTTTACACAGTTGTAGTCTTTTCGCTTCACCCTGCGTACTCCGACGTCGATGTGCTAACGTCTCTGTTAAACACTTTAAAAAACTCTGAAAATGGAATACGAAAGGTGGATTCTTGATTCTCGACGTCGGAGTACACAGAGTGAAGCGAAAAGACTACAACTGTGTAAACAGGCTCCATTTCCGTTTCCGGTGGCAGCGGAATATTGACTATTCCTACAGAACTCAATGGGGTTTACAAAATGCTAAATAAAACACTACAGGAACGTTTTTTCTTCACGAAACTTTTTTTGGAACGTCATTGAACAGTGCTGACGACACGGTGAGTAGCATATTTTAAAAAAATAACGTTTAAGGTTGTTTTAAGGACATTATCAGACATGCTCTATGTTAGCCATTCTAAAGCAGCCAGGGGTTGATTCTAAATGAGCCAAAAAGCAGAGACAGGACCAATAGGGGGTTTTCATGTGACGTCGCGCTCACGTGACTACTCAGCGCGTTCGCCATATTTTGGCAGGCAGCCTTAGGCAGTATTGACAGTGAAAAATGGTGAAATCGTGTGTAATTGTTGGTTGCACGGCCCGTGGAGGTGGAGATCAACGCTCTTTCTATCGCATACCAGCCGTAATCGTGAATCAATGTGAAAAAACAAAACAGCTATCTGAACAACGCCGTCACCTATGGCTGACACGGATATCCAGGTCCGATTTGGACGGTGTTAAGCTGGAACACGCCAGAGTCTGCAGTGCTCACTTTGTCACAGGTAATTAACTGTCAAGCATTTAAAACATGTAAGAATATATTAATAATAGGGCTTGGGCGTCATGACGTATTACTTTCCGTGGCCGCAATGTTGACTGCCTCCGCCGCCGCTACTCAGACTACTGCCTATGACTACCGCGTACTGGACTCCCTCTCTCTGCCGTGTTTTAATTTGATTAATTTCACCTTAACTTGATTTCAACCAGCGGGAAAAGGCTCAAATATGTGAGAAACCCGGAGGGTTTAGGGAGGTTTGGCAGTTAACGTTACTAACCAAACCTTTGAAACACATAGCAGCTAGTTAAAAGTACATTACATGCCTGAGTGGTTGTTAGCACTAACGGTTAGCACTGTTTGCTGGCTTTATGAGCTGCAGCTCCTGAACCCATCCATTCGTAAACTGCACATGAGACTCCAAGGACTTGTAGCTTTGGAACTGTTCGCGCACCGCCGGCCGTTAGCCACCTAGCATAGCGAGCCCTGCGTCGGATTGTTTACATTTTTACCATCTTATTAAAACTCACCCGTCCACGTATGATGGCGATTTCCTTCATGTACATCACTTCGACATCTCGTACCCAACCAGATGTGAACTGGTTGTGAGCCTCTAGACCCTTGTACGCTCTCATTTCCTCCAGAGTGTGTAGAGGGTTTTCACTGAACACCGGGTAATGAACTATGTTACCGTGCTCTACATTTGGCCAATCATCTGGATTAGTGCTAAACAAGGCACCGTGGAGGGCATAGGGGTCCATATGGTCGATCACGGAACATTTCCTCAGATATGTTCCATGATCTGGTGGCTCTAGCGTGCTGGCGTACTTATCTATTCGCGACATGATATATTTAATATACGATAATATGCCACCCAAGATGGCGGACCGGGAGCTGGCCAGTGACGTCACTGAAAACCCCCTATTGTCAAAATTTTGGTGTCCTTCATTCGATTTCATCCTGGACACTACAGAAAATGGGCTTAAAGTGTAAAAAACCGAACTTCTCCTTTAAAACGGTATTTGCTTTGCAAGACCGAACATCAAAGTTGTTGAAGGTTGAATTAAATTTAATAACTGACCAGTGTCTTGCATGTTCTCTGTTTTGTAACCAACTTACTGTAGCCATATTTTCGCCATGTCTGGACCTTGACAACTTATTTGTATTTAAGGAAAGTCTGATACATTTTGGAAAAACGCTTGTAAAGAGGATACAAAGAACTTTAATGTCTACAAATGTCTGTATTCAGCTAATTTCTAATTTGTTTAGTATTTTTTTTCTTTCTTCCATTCTCCCCTTTCTTTTCCAACTCTAAAGACCCTCAGTCCTCAGTTGTTCAGACTAAGTGTGCAGTGCCTTGTTTCAGTTGCCAAAGCTTTGCCTCCTGACTATGTAGAGCCAGGCTGTTTGTCTCAAATGGAGGGAATAACCTCATTGGAGAGCGGATATTTTGACCTCCAACCTGTAGACACATCAAAGTAAGAAATGGCAGAAATAGTTGTCATTTAGTGACAAGAATCCTCCAGCTAACCCAATTTGATTCTGTGTTTTATCTCCTCTAACTAGTGTCTCTGTTCCTGAAAGACTTGATTTTGTGGTTAACAAGTATGCAGAGCACACTCACGAGAAATGGTCTCTGGAGAAGGTAATATCTTAGTGACTGATTATCAGATCTGCATTGCTTGGCAAAAATTAGGGAGCTGATAACACACCATAGGGCCCTGTCACACCTTGCCGATTTAGCCAGCATATGTCTGACGTCCCAGAATTTCCTAAAACGCTGTTATACACTGAACTTTCTATGTATTTTTTCAATTTTAGGCGTATACATAGTGTATTCATATGAGTCCAGAACTAATGTCCAAGGACAGCCTAACTTATGCATAATGTACAGCAGCGTAATGCATTACGAAGCATCAGTTAAAGCTGCTTCCCTAAGGCGTATCACCACTCCTGAGGGGAGCAGCAATGCACCCGGAGGTGGCTGTTCTGCATAAAAAGATGTCTTTGATCACACTATTAACCTAACTGCTGTTTACCGCCCGCCCCAAAAAAAGGAATTAGTAAAAAGAAAAAGAAAGAAAGAAAGTTTGCAGTCGCAGCAGATTCAGCATCATGTCTGCTAGAAAGATTGTTGGTCTTGTCCATGAACGGTGGCAGGATCCATCACACTCACCTTCTCGCTTCACCTATGATAGGGATGATGTCTGGAGGAGAACTGACAGTTTCCTCGTGTAAACCCCCTTTTATACCAAAACACTGCCAATACATCATTATGCAGTAGCCGAAAGTTAGAAACACGTCGTCTGGAACACATCAAATACATTGATATGCGTTGGAGACAGTTTCTTAATAAGTTATGTATCAGTTATGCACACATTACTCAGATTTCGGATAAGCTAGACGCCGCGACTTATGAGTAACTTACACTAAACGTATGTCAATGATCTTATAACTTACCTGTAACTTATGCCCCATGTATGGTGTACGCTGGCTTGCCGTATGTCAACTTGTGCCCACGTGTTTTAGCGTGCTCATGACTTATACAAAATGTAACAATAACTTATCCAATGTATTACAGTGTTTTTGCAAGATTTTTCGTATGTCAGGCATATGCTGGCTAAATCGTCAAGGTGTGACCTGCGCTTTATTAGTCTGGCATTTAGTGTTGCAAGACTCCTCATAACAGTGTACAGTTTCCCAACAGTTTGCCAATGGCTGGGTACATGGGGAGCAGCTATGTGAAAACACCAAGGTTCATCCTCTCCTGAAGCCATACAGGGCTCTGGCTGAGAAGGTAGAAATGTCATAAATAAATGAAATGTCATATTTAGATAATACACACTTTGAACTGACTGATCCCAGGAAGACTTGCATACAAAATGTATAGGCTGTAATATAAAACATTAGGCCCAACAAATTGGTTTTAAGTGACTACCTTTATGCTATACAGGAAAAGGATGCATATCGCTGGTCCATCAAAGAGACGATAAAGAGTATGTTGGCCTTTGGATGGACCATAGAACGTACCAAAGAAGGAGATGCATTCGGCATACATGCCTGTGCTCGCAGGGTCTCTCAGTCCGGTCAGGTGTGTCTACCAACCTGCAATATTAACCTATAAGCTTTAGGCTCTTTGCAGTGAGAACACAGCCATTAATCTTTTGTTTCTGTAGCTTTCGTTTGAAGGAGCATCTACCTTTAGCCCTAAACCTTTGGACATGAGCAGCATCACCTTATCATGGGAACAGTGTGTAAGTCCTGTGTTGTTATTTACTCTTTTTAAACACCAAAAGTTCAAGTTTGCATTGAAGTTCTGTTATTTAAGAATTACATAAACACTTTTTGGTAGCAAATTATTTCAAAATTTTTAGATTCTGTCCAAAATAAATGCCAATTCTAAGGTTTTTTTGGGGGAATTTTTGTGCACACACTCAAAAAATGTCTTTACAAATACTATTATTTGTAGTACGAGCCACTGTCTTACTGAAAGTTAAAGCTCAGTGTATCTGAACCTCAGAGTTTTTTTTAAAAGTATTCCCTTAAACTCTGGCCATTTCTCTATCATTGCCCACATTCCCCTTGCAGCATGAATCCAAGTTGGGATGATGTCTTCAGAGTGATTTTCTCCATGCAGATTTTTGATTGCTGGCCAAAAACATATGTGGTTTAATCTGACCAGACGATCTTTTCCCAAGTTTGCTGTGTTCTGCAGGGCATGGGAAGTGTTAAAACAGTAACTCCTGTGGCTTTCTCTTAAAATGTCTTTTTCCCGTCCTGTTATAGAGCCCATATATGTAAGAAAAGTAGTTGGGTGATTCTCTGAATTCGGTGCACTTTGTGTCCCCAAAGGTTTACCTCAAAGATTTTTATATAAGGTAGACAATAAAGAGAATTTAAAAAGAACAGATTGAAAGATCCATGTGTCTCTGCTTTATAACACACATCCATATCCTAAAATTTAAATTTTTAAAGATTTTATGGGCTGCAGAAGATCAGAGGTAAGTGAGATGAGCATGTCCCCTCGCACCTAAAGTACTTTTTCACTGAATGTAAAACAAATAAAATAGCTAGAAAAATCTTTTTTTTTTCTGCTAAAATTATTATTTGCATGTTTACTCAAAGCTGAATAAAAGAAATATGAGAAAAATAAACAAATTATTGACAAAATAGCACTATTTGATCATGTCCCTCAGTTTTTGTTCAACCCCGTAACGGCAAACCAATGTCCCCTTTTTTAAAATATTGGTTCAGTCCAACTTCAACCACACACAGGAAGTGACATCACTTAAGTCTTTTCCCTCTCAAACTGTGAAGGGAGGTAAGTGTAGGCTTACTATCTCACCTACATTTCATAATTTTTATCCATAAATTAGCATCGTCAACCTCAACCTTTCAACACTGTTACATGTATAAATGATATTTAATATTGTTTGGGAAAAATAAAACAATTATCTTTGAAAAATACTTGAATTTCTTGTTTTCCACATGCCATAAGCTACACCATACTGCTAGCTAATGTGGACTTATAACTACTTTTAGCTTTAATCTTCAACCCTGTAACATTCAACCCCGTAACAAAAAACATTGTTACGGGGTTGAAGTTTGTTCTGTTGTTAAGCAAGTCAGTCTCTTTTCTCTAAATGTTATTTCATACATTATTTTCAGATATCTGATGGCTAAATCAAATGCAGAGAGGCAAAGAGAATACAGGGTGAGAAGAAATGCAGATTCACAGAGAAGAGAAGAATACCTCAGGAAAGAGCGTGAGCGATGGAAAAAAGATAGAGAAGCAGGGAAAAAGAAATCAATCAGTGACCTGAGTAAGAGAGCTCAAAGACGTAAGCGGAGGGAGTGGCGGAAAGCTAAGGAGCGACAGAAAAGGAAGGCTGAGATTGAAAATGTTGGGTCTGCCTCTCTAACCCCTCCACATACTCCTGAATGTGACTTTCAAGATGAAGTCCAAGCCAGACCAGGGTCCTCACGGTGAGGGAAATATAGTTTGAAGTATAGTTGACTTTAATGATGATAGTTTTAGAAACACTACTTTTTACTCTGCTTTATACATGACTAATATGTTTGTTGTAGCAGTTCCTAAGAAATGACAATTTGTAACATGGAAGCTATGGTTTATTGCTTTTAGAACACCCCCCCCCTCACACACACACACACACACACACACACACACACATATACATACATATATATATATAAACACACACATATAAATATATAAATAAACACACACATATATATTAAGCCTTGTGGTCAGTCATTGCACCATAATTGCTATGTCTCTAGTCATGTAACTACTAATATGCAGAACTAATGATTTCTTTTCCATTTATTGTATGGTTTCATTTTAGTCATTCAGCAGGCAAGAAAGTATCCAGAAAAGCAAGAGACAAACTGCGCAAAGAAATAGAAGAACTAAAAAGGAAACTCAAACATCAGAAAAAGCTCAAAGAAAAATATAAAAAAAGACTCCAGCGAGCAACTAAGAATAAAGATTCTCCAAGATCCAAAGTTTGTCAGTTGCTGAAAAACTGTACTGTGAACAGCAAGGTGAGGAAAACTTTACTGCACCATGAAGCCATAATTTGTGACATCAGGAGGAAGTACAAGAATGCCAGATATGAAAAAGGAAAAAAAAAAGTTGCAGAGGTGGTTGTTGGGAAGATAGTCAAGAAATACAGGCTGCAGAGTTGGTCTGAGAAAATACTGGGCTTTTCAAGGAAGCGTAGGACCTTGTGTGAAAATGAAGACCTGAGTACTAACTTCATGAGACAAACTTATAACAGGTACACTGATAAATCCCTGGTGAGCAAGGTGAAGACATTCTTCACAAGAGATGATGTGAGTCGGATGACGACAGGGAAAAAGCAAACCATAACAAAGAAGAAAATTAAAATGCAAAAAAGATTCCTTGTTGACACTATGAAAAACCTTCACAGGAGGTTTCTGGTAGAAAACAACACCAGTCACATTTCCTATGCCTCATTTAGCCGGCTGCGACCCTTTTGGGTTGTCCACCCCTCCCTCTCAGACCGTGACACATGCCAGTGCAGGTTACATGAAAACCTGGGCTTTCTGGCTGACAAGCTTTATCAGCTTAAGATAATTGGAACTTCAAATTTGGAGAGCCTCACAGAATTCATCTGTTGCAACATTGGGAGCAAAGCTTGCATGTATGGAGAGTGTGAAGAATGCAAGAACAGAATCGTTCCCCTCTCAAGCTCATATAATAGTGCAGAGAAGGTGACATATATGCAGTGGGCAACAGAAGACAAGACAAAATCCAGTGACAAAGAGAGCTCAGTCACAAAAATAACTGTAAAAAAAACTATTGAGAGCAGTCAGGAGGACCTTGTAGAAAAGTTCCACACATATCTCACTAAGTTTAAGAGGCATTTCTTCAATATCAGGCAGCAGTATGCCTACTACCGTCAACTGCGCAACTGCATGGGCAATGATGAGTGCCTTATTCACATTGACTTTTCTGAAAACTTTGCTTGTAAATACAGCACTGAAATACAGTCAGTGCACTTTGGATCATCACACCAACAGGCCACTCTTCACACAGGGGTCATCTATGTCGGTGGAACCCAAGAACCAACTTGCTTTTCCTCCATCTCACCATCAAAACACAAGAGCCCAGCTGCCATATGGGAACATTTGAAACCTGCACTGGACTATGTGCAGACTTCACACCCAGAAGTGTGTGTTGTGCACTTCTTTAGTGATGGCCCCTGTACACAGTACAGGCAAAAGGGAAACTTTTTTCTCTTCAGTACAGAGCTTCACAAAAGAGGACTTAAAGGGACCTGGAATTTTTTTGAGTCCAGTCATGGTAAAGGAGCACCAGATGGTGTTGGTGCTGCCTTAAAGAGATCAGCAGACAACCTCATCAGCCATGGCCGAGACATCAAAGATGCACATGAGCTCTTCAAGGCCCTCTCCGAGACAGACACTTCAATCAAATTGTATTTTATTGAAGAAGAAGCTGTTGAGGAGGCGCTGCAAAGGATGACGCCCAACATTCCACCAGTCCCAGGAACCATGCGCATCCATCAGGTGGTCACTGTTGCGAGTGGAGAGATAACATCACGAGATGTCAGCTGCATGTGCTCCACTTATGGAAAGCTGAAATGTGAATGCTGGAACACAAAGCATGTCAGCCTTGTCAGGAACGTCCCAGCTACTGTGCCACAAGAGCGGGAACAAATCAATTGGGATGACCCAAGGCTAATTGGAGAGTGGTGTGTGCTCACTTATGACAAAGCATTCTATCCAGGAGTGATCCTTGCCACAGATGAAACAGATGTACAAGTTAAATGCATGCACCATGCTGGAAAAACCAAAAACAGGTACTTTTGGCCTCTTCAGGAGGATGTACTGTGGTATCCGTTTGATGACGTACTTGAGCTCATTCCAGCTCCTCAGCCTGTGACAGGGCGTGATTCGCGACACATGCAAATTGAGAAAGAGATCTGGAAAAGACTGATTGAAAGATGAAAGAATTGGAGGAATTTTCTTGGGTGCTACTCTTTTCTCATCAGATCTGTTGTTACAACAGATGAGATTTGTTCAACAAACATGAGTTTGCTTTTTTGACTTTGTTCATCAAATATGAGTTCAATGTATGATTTTAAAAATAGTAATGTTTCTTGTTAAGAGTGTAACTGTGTTATTACTCTCCTGATGAGTAATTTTACATTGATACTTGTCAGGATAATTTCTTTTTGTAAGACAAACTTGAAACTGATCTTACATCGCTCACAGTTTTGTCTGTCACTTCAGTGTTCCTCAGAGTTGTCAAGGCTACTTACAATGAAATGCTTGTGCCTGGTCACATCTGTCCTCTTAAGAAGTGAAAACCGGAACTGTCAGTGATGTAAGATCAGTTTCATGTTTGTTCTTCTTCTTCTTACAAAAAGAAAATGTTCTGATTATTAAATTGTAGACAAAGTTAGCACTGTTATTGTGTTGCATTGTTAAACGGATTTGAGAGAGAGATTTTGCTTACAGCATTCAGCCTATACTGTTTATCTAAATCATTTATAAAGAATATTAAATATTACATCCAAAATGTTTCTTTTCTCATTTGTTTTAATGCATTAAATTCAATTTAAATGTGATTAAATGTTTTGTGATTCTTTCAACCCTGTTACAGTGTGAGCCACCCTGTTACAATGTGTTCAACCCTGTTACTTAATACATTTTCAGACTTTTTGTGATAATAATAACAAATATGAGATAAATGCTAGCTGAACTGTCTGTAAAGTTCAGAGGACAAAAGAGAAAATATATGAAAACTTAATCTGGTGTTTACGTTAAAGTATATTTTTGTGATTAATGAAGACTGTAGGTATATAAAGAGGCCATATCATACCTGACAGTCACAAATGATTATTTACAATAAAAAAAAATCTACTTATAATTAGTTATTTTATATAAGGGACAAGTGATTACTAAGGCACTGGAAGAATTGGTTTGAATATGTTTTGGGATTGTACCAACACAGAAATTCAATTGTCCCGTTACAGGGTTGAATTTAAAACAACATATGTGACAAAAAAATTGAGAATAATCTTTGAGATTATATGCCTAAGGTGGGAAAACATATTTTCTCAGAAGTTAAAATAGTCCTAAATCAGACACCATGATCAAAAGCAGAATTTTGTGTTGCATTTTTTTCAGTAATCACAAGATCAAAAGTGCACCGAATTCAGAGAATCACCCAGTTACCCTTTCAACAGACATGAGCTATGGATTTCTGCAACTGCTCTTTTCAGAAGTTTTGAAATCCTTCTGCAACTAATGCCATCATTAAGGTTGCGAAGGTCTCGAAAAAGCTCTTTACTTTTACCTATCATTAGATGTTTCTTATGCGATAGAGACACTTTTTTTAGGCCATCATTTTGGACTAAACCAGCTGATTTGAGCTGACAAGGGGCAGGATTGGTCTCTAATTACTGAAGGATTTCAGCTGGTGTCTTTGCGTTCCATGCGATTTTGCACCTTATTTTCTACACGTGATCAGTACTTTTCCCTGTGCCATTTTACATTATCATACATGATTAAATTTCTGAACATCAGTGGTTTGATTTTCTTGTATGTGTGGATTGCATGGATTATTACCTCTAGAAAAACACTTATTGAGAAAAATATATATTTATAATTTTATATATATATATATATATATATATATATATATATACCACCATTTTTGGCTTATAAAAACAACACAAGAAATCTAAATGTGATGTACCTATAGTTATTTAGTCACTACCCTGCCACAAAAAAAAAAAAAAAAGGGTAACGATGTTTTCAGATGTTACTTAATGGGTATTTAAAGTCCATAATGTAATTGATTAGATTTCAGTATAAACAAATCTGTTTTGTGAAGACCTTACAGGTTAGTCAGTTAGTCAACAAACAACATCACGAGCATTATAACTTAAACTTTAAATACATTTAAACTTTAAGTTATAATTGGACAACATTGGAAAAAGTCCAGGAGGGTTGATTTGTTTTGCAGGAAAAAGGGTTGTCTGTTAAACAACAATAATCTTGTTGTCTTTAGGCTATGGCTGAACAGTTGGCTGAAAACTACCATAATGCCTGGGCTAAGACTAAAAAGATGGAACTTGAAAGGAAAGGTACTGTACCATTGGTGTAAATCATCTACATCTCTTTTACTCCTGGCCTACAATATTGTAATGTTTTCACTACATTTGCCCTCGCAGCGGGAGGTAATTCCATGCTGGTGCCATATGATGCTCTGACTGCCAAGGAGAAGACCAAGTTCAGGCAAAAAGCTCAGGAAATACTGAAGTTCCTTTTGCTCCATGGCTACACTGTGTGGAGGTAGGTACCAGCCAGGTTGATTATGACTGGGAAAATATGACCTGGATAACTTGAATCTACTAACTTTAATAATTCACACGTCTTTTCTCTTTCTTCTACTGAAAAACTCCAATAAAAAAAATAATAATAAGAAAAATTTGGGATAATGATGTTTGGCACATTCCTTATAGGGATCGAAAAGCCATGGAAATGGACTTCCCTCCAACTGCAAATTGCTTTGGACACATTTTCATCCAAAGGATGCTGTATTACACTGAGGAGGCTCAAGAGAACATGCTAAAGTTTGGTAACACATTTTTACATATAAATTTCAAGACCTTACAAAACAATCACAACTCATCAACAAACTACAAGTAATTTGTGGATATTCTTTTTGATACCACACATTTGTGGGCAATTCAAATCACTACATATTGTAGGTGAACCCTAAATCACTTAGGCTACATTTGTTGTATGCAGATCAGATCATGTTTCCTTCAACAATACTCACATTACTGTTTAATGTTCAAGTAGCTCTTGTTTTTAAGGTTTTCTTCTGTGGATCCAATCTTTATTATCTCTCAAGGACCAATTTTAATCATTTTAACTCATTTTAATATTTTGCTGTATTTGGTTTGTGACTATATTCACTTCCTAAAGATAAGAAATATATTTAGATCTGAATTAATGAAAATTAAGTCAGAGTACACAGCAAAAGGTTGATAGAGTTAAGTAGGAAACATTACATTTGGGCACCAGTAAACAATACAAAAGAGAAAAAAATGAATGGCGTAGTAGCTCACAAGCTGAAGATTTTATTACATTGTTCCAGTGAAGAGAAAGTCATGACAAATGCTGTCTAAGTGCAATGGCCTTGAGACATAATGGACTGACACTCTATCTTGGGATTTTAAAAACCCTCTAGTTTAAAACAACACTAAGTATCTTTTCAACCCCCAGTTACTCAGTCAGCTTAAGGCATGTTTTAGGGTCTCTATGCTCCAGTTAGCCATTAATTGATTACTAAATTAGTTGACGATTATTTCAATGATAGAATAATCTCGATTAATCCGATTAATTATTTATATGCTATTTATCTTTCACACAGCCATTGGAAAAATAAATCTAGTTCAATCCAACTGCAGGGAACCGGGAGATCTGGATTTTGCCACTATATTGTCTTTTCCACACTGGTCCTTGTGGGAAATGTTGTCCACTGGGGGGAGTAAAAATTGACCAAAACTTAAAGTTGTTTAGTAGTCCTTTAATTGTTATGCTGCGTTCACACCGGACGCAGCAGGCGCGACAGAAGCAGCGAGTTTACATGCAAAGTCAATGGTTGACGTGCGTCAAGGTGCAGCAAAAGGTCCCGCGGCGCGTTTTGAGCAGCAGGCGCAGCGCATCTGAGCAGCTGAAGCAACGCGTCAGGCGCGTTTCAGCATCTGACGCGCGTGGCGCGCCGCAAACGCGCCGCTGCTCGAGATGGAAAAATTTTTCTTTTGCTGCTCGACGCGCCGCATCAACCAATCAGAGAAGCTGATCTGGGAGTTGGCAGGGAGAGAGACAAAGCACTGATGATACAGAGCGCTATGATCACCCCTCTGAAACAGTTTATTGACGCATAAATTAACTTAAAATGCAGAAATCTGCCCGCAGAATATGTTAGCTTTTTTTATCCTGCTGCTTGCAGTTTGGATTATTTAGATGAAAAACACCTACAAGCCGCCGCGGTGAATCGCGAGGAGGCGACCCGGCCAGAGGCTGCTGTTGAAGGGATTCTTACTGTCGGCGCACCGCTGGTATGTGGGGGGTCTGAGCGGCTGCAACAGAAATAACATTGGAAGGCAGGATTGTAATCTGGATTAACTGACTGCACTGATGAAGTTTTCAGGTGTATTTTCTCACTTAAAAACATATTAAAACGACTTTATTCCCACTGATCACAGCAAATATAGCTGAAAGGAAGAGAAAGGATAGTGAAGCTCCGCCCAACGCGCGTCAGACACACTTTTGCACCGCGCAGCTAGAGCAGCAAAGCTGCTTCAGCCGCACGTCAGAACTAACTGGTACAAGCAGCAAAAATTAAGCAGCAGACGCGATTTTGCTGCTCTTGCTGCGTCCGGTGTAAACGTAGTATTACATACAAGTGGGATAAGCAATGCAATATAAAAACATAAATTGTGGGGCACCTTCCTTCTTTAAAAAGATGGCTTTGATAACTGTGTTTTAAATGTATCTCCTTTGCCAAACTATGAAGTTGTAATTTGGAAGAAAATTTCAGAAAACTTTCCAGAGATTTTCTCAGAAGTTTTGGAATTTTGAAAAACTCTTCCCAATGGAAAAGGTTAATGAGCATAACTAAATCTGTTAGACTTTCTAGTAAGTCGGGGGCAGTTGGACAAATTATTATATCTTAATATACGCATTGACTTTTCTTCATTCTTCCATTCAAAATTATACAATAAATGAACACTACATTATATTTGGCATTAGAAAATCTTTAGAATAGCCAAACAACAAAAATTGCCTAAAAAACATCTTGTTACTTTTGTACAGAAAAATCAGCATGGAAAATGCTATCTGGTGTGGTACTAATCTTGTAATAACTACAGTAGCTTTAAGCACCTGACTCATCAGCTGACAGTCTGCTATATTAGTATATATTTCGGTAAGATATTTGTGGGTTATACGTCAATACTTAAATTTGAAAAAAAAATTTCAGAAAAAAATTTAGTTTTCTTTATTTATTTTAGTCCATTGGATCAAATGTGTGAGTTTAGCAGTCTTGATATGATCTCTGAATGTAATGCCGAAATGCACAGTGCTTATATTGACAGCATGGCCTTATATTCCTGCCTTAAACATAGTGTTGCATACATATGATTGGGGAAGGACAGCGATGATCACATTCAGTTGTATTCAATCTGCTTCTTTTAGTCAGAGGTTATACAAAAAGTACTTTTCCTTAATTATGATTTATAATACTTCCAGATATTCATTAAGGTGATTTGAAATTATTAAGAAAAAGTCTGTCTTCTTGGAAATCATATTAAAGTATAAGGAAATGGGAGGTGACTCAAAAAGGTCTGCTTTGTATTGTTTACTTGTCCTCCTTTTTTCTGGAATAGGAATGTTTTGGTTGGATTTTTCAGATTAATTAATCCTGCTGTGTTTATTTGCAGAGGTGATTCAAGCCAGAGGACAGATGTCTAAGGGGGAAAGGGCTCAGGATCAGCAGCCGATAATCTTTTTTCAAAAGGTTTGCCCTATTTCAATTGCACAAACACTGCTGATTTTTATCAATGCTATAAGAACCTCTGGTAGTGAATTAGTCCATTCTCAATTAAATTTTTCCAACAGCCTTTTATTTGTCCCTATTAGCCTTTTTTTTTCTAATTTCACTTATGACATCTAATTAGTTTTGTTAGATGGTTGCCATGGGCAACCCCAGTAAGCCAAACCCTTTGTGGCTGTGTAATTTGTTTAGCCATTTTGGAAATCCATGTGGGCGTTTCGATTGCCATCAGGACATAGATTAAAGCCTCCCACGCTGCTCTGCCTCCAAGGAGGCAGCAGGGAAATGGGTTTATTTTTCATTGTTGGGACCCCTGAGTCAGACCCAGTAAGGCAAGATTGTGAATAGTGATGCTTCTCATTCTTACTCCGAACCTTCCTCTTACACGCATGCAAGCAGGCTGGCATGTAGGTCTAATTATATCCGTCTGTCTGTTGAGAAGTTTTCAGCACTCACACATGCAGGGAATACCTATAAAGCAGTAAATTAGGAGCTACTTGATAAATTTACATGTATTAAATAGATCATTATTTAATCAACTGTCTGTCCTTGCTTGCAGGTTTTAAAGTGTTTAATCATATTGGGTTATAATAATAAACAAGCTACACATACTGTATTACCTAGCTCATAATTTCCTGAAATTCCTGTAATAATCAGTGAGTTTGATTGCAGTTGGTTAGTGTTTGCAAATGCTCCAAATATAGCTTAAGGTTGGTAAATATGGCATTAGGTTTGTTTCTCTTAACAAGACAATGTAGGTTTTTTTTCAAATCAGAACAATACATTAATACACTGTGTAGCCAATTATAAGGCAGATTTTATGTTTAAACATAGATGTTTATAAAACTCAGATATGAATATATCTGAATACTTAGGAAGTTAGTAAGTAAGGTTTTGAATTTCCTTGGAAAATATCTCTCTGTAGACAATTATTGGGCAACTATAATGCTCAATATGTTGAAGTAGTATGCAGCTAGAATAAAAAATGAGCATCTTCACATTTCACTAGTTTTTTTTCCCAATATAGTGAGAATATTGAACAGATAAAAATGTATACATTCTTTCACATGTCAAAAAAATAAATATGTGACCAACAAAGCCAATTTTTCTAAAAGGAAGGTCAGAAGTCTACCCTTCTTTAGCTATGTTTACATGGGCACCAGTAATCAGATTAAAGCCCTCATCAGATCACAATGTTTCCAATAAACATGTCAGACTGAAGATTCTAATCCGATTCGGTCTTTTGGGAAATAAATTTCCTTTCAATTGAGAGAGGTGTTTTTTTCCGATTGGCATTCCCATTAACTTCAAAATAAACACCTGTTCAGTTGTTTGGAGTAAAATAATCTCCATTGCACATGTGTGCAATGTCAGCATGACGTATTTCTCTTTACTAACCTTCATTCACTGGGTTCTGGTTTGTGGTGGAGAAGGTATCTCTGTAATACAGATAAACATGCCATCCTGCCTTCTACCCTGTAGCAAAGGAGCATTAGAATAAGGTACCGCTGAGCCTTCAACTAAAATAATCACCAAAAACAAAAGTATAATGTGAAAAACGTCCATAGTAAAAAAACAAAAACAAAAAACAACACATCATCATACGTGACTGAAGAACCGGAGTCAATCAAGTTCAATCAAGTTTATTTGTATAGCCCTTTACAATAGCCAAATGGTACCCAAAGTGCTTTACAACAAAGCCATAAAACAAAACATAACACATAGAAACATACAGAAGAACCGAAGTAAAAGAAATGTGTGGGACAGGCACAAAGAGTACCTAAGATTGAGGATGAAAGGATGAGTATTTGTTTGTTTATGAAACAGGAAGCTGTCAAAATGGTCATATGTTATATTTGTTCTGGATCTTCTTAGCCCCACACAGGGTCACGTCTATACCCCTGTACTGCACAGTAGATGATCTCAATACTTTGTCAAGGTTACTTTTGGATTCCAGAGATATTTTGAAGCAAAATGTTGGGGCTGACACACTTCTAGAACGTTTAACAAAAGTTTAACAAGGTATAATTCTGACTGGATTTCTCATCACTCTCACTATCAGGATTTGTAGATATCAATAAAAGTAGATTTCATAGCATTTAACTATTGTTAAAGAGGTATTACAGAGTTTTATCTTTAGGATGCGCTAGCCTCCGTTTAAGGGTTTGATTTGGCTTGAAATGTGGGATTTTGTGCTTGTAGAAAATCCTCTCGAGCTTTTCAGACACTCCAGCAACATAAGGGATTGTGATGTTTTTGCGTTTAATTTTCTCATCGCTATCTTCTGTTACATGTCTTTTGGATTTCCTTGCTGATCTACTTATCTACAGTAAATCTGCAAATCTAGAAATTATCAAAGGCTCAGAGCATGCGGTCAAACAAAGATTTCACCAGATGTTTCTGTCTATTCCCATGAATAAGTTTAACAATAAGACAAACATTATGCTATTTAGCCCTTTAATGACACAAATTGTGTTTTGACATACTGTAACCAAACGGTAGCTAGATTGCTGTGTATTGGACACATTCTGATCTTCCAACACAGCAATTATGTCAAAATGACATCAAACCACGTTTCATACAGTCCAATAGTAGAGTTCTGGATGGCCTTGATGTCATTCCCAACACAATTTGGCAAATTTGTATTTCTTTCTAGCTCAACCAATTCTGTAAATGATCCAGACAGAATTATGACTAACAACATAATTATGATTAAACAACAGCTGTGGTGTCTCTGCTTGCTCTAAGCCTGTAAGTATATCTGACTCTTTACAGTTTACAAAAAAATCTACAATACACTAAAGCTTATGCAACCAGTTTTTGTTTAACAATCACTAAAATTGTTGATCTGTCATTTTATTATAATGTGTTTGTTAAAATAGCTGGGCAATTAATCAAAACTATTGATTTTTTTATAATGTTTTTTGTAAAAAATGAGAGCATTTGTGGTTATTCTTTATGTTCTCAGGTTGTTCTTCCTCTATTGGAGCAGTACGTAAAAAACCATCACCTATATTTCTTGTCCACTTCTCTGAACTCAAACGATAACAGAAGTCATGCCTCGAAAAAGGAAAAAGAGATGCTTTTGTGGTATGCATAACTTGTATCTAAAAACCATGGGGAAAAGAAATTCATATTTAATATAATTTCTTCCAGTTTTATAGGGCATTATTATACAGTAGTGTACATATGCTGTTATCTTGTAGCTTGTCACTCTTTCACTTAATTGTTTTTTCTTAAATCCAGTCTCTTCTGTAAGCTTTCTGCTTTGGTACGACACAGACTCTCCCTAATTGGTAAGAAACAACACTTGTTGAAACAATTATTTGCCTCACTATGTTTTCTCTGTGCTTGATATACTCTTGTATTCTAATGCCTTCTTCTTGACAGGCTGTCAAGAAGAAGGCACTGACTTTTGTATGGGGCTCTTTAGTTTATATATCTTCATGTGTTTTTGTCACTGAATTTGCATTCATAAAGTGCCTTATTTTGACATGATTTGAAACCAGCAGTGCTTTATGTCTTACCAGGAGATGAAGCTTCTGCCATCACAAGCTGTCTAAGCATCCTGGCTCAGGCTCTTGATGCAAGGTAGCTAGATGGCACTAATGTCACATTGCCTTAAATTTATCCTGTTCTGCCTTCAGTTTTATCAGTATTGCACTACCATGTCTGAGGCTAAGATGTATGGTGTAATTGAGCCAGAAATACACTGATGTTATCTGGTTGTGGTAGATATCACTTTTATTGCCTGCAGTCAACAATTTTAAATCATTTCATTGGAACATTTGTTCATCACAGGTTGTTGCCATAAAGGCTGATTAATTTCTTTACAGCTCTATAAGTATTTCACTTAACAAGCATGAGGGATCTCAGCTTAAAATGTTAGTCATCTGTCATTTTCAAAATATTGAGGTGTATCTCTCTAATTGGTGGAACTTCTTTATTATATAGATGTGTATTATATAGCAGCGTATTTTAAAGCAGAACTTTTATGAAAATATGACAAAATAATCAGGGGCTCCAACCTATTCCATCTGTCATTGCATTATATAAAAAATATAACCGTGGATGTCTGGGAGACAGTGATTCGCCTACCTGTTATGAATGCTGGCGTACCATAAAGAATAAATTATGAACAGTTTAGTCTGTGCCTTCAACTCCTTGCCCATAGGAAGATGTTACTTGGATTTAACCTAACGGAATATCTTCAGAACAGCTCCAAATGAAACAAAACTCATATGGGTGAGTAGAACTTGATGTAATAACGTAAAATCAAGGGCCCAATTTAAAAAAAAAAACGGCGTTCCCCTTTAAGGGAGCCGCTTGGCTTTAAAAGTTACACATAAAGCTTTCATTATACTGGGTGTCATGCATTTTTTTTTTCACTCTTTTTTCCTCCACCTAACTTTCCATTACCATGTTTGGTTACAACCCACAAACAGCCAGCTGCCTTACTTGTGATATCATGAGGCTTAACCTCCTTACTAAATGTCTCTGTGAATATGTGCTAAACAATTGTGAGTGTGCAGTCCATAATAGGGTCATAGCACAACAAATCTGTAATTAAATAAGTATTTAAATTGTTTGACCAACTGAATTTTGGATTTTAATAAGCTGCAAGCCACAGATATAGAATTTAAAGACCTAAAGTATGTTTATGACTGAAATGCATCCATATACTGGGTGATTTCATAGTTTTTAATGAATTTCTGAAATACAGCTGTCTTACATAAGATATTCGATTTAAATGTGCCGGACCATTTTTGTTTAGAGTGCATTAAGATTAAATATTAGATATGACACTTAGCTTTCCTTTGATATACTTTTCTCCTTTCTCTGCATCTAGAATATTGATGGCATCAGCTTCAGAGTCCATACAGAGTTCTCTGCATTCATTTTTTGAAGCAGCAGCAGCAGATTTGGAAATGACTGTGGAAAAAATATCAGAGACCTTGCCTCAGAGCAGGGGTCAGTTGTCAAGAGCTGTTGTCAGTGTCCTTAACTACACTACCTCCATTTTGATCCCAACACTTACATCACTCTTCCATCATATCGGCAATCAAAACCATGGAGTGGATGTTCTAGGTAATGAAAAATATTCTTTTCAGTACAGTAATTATCATTTCTAGTCAAAAACACAGACTTTCTCTACTTGTTTATTAAAAGCAGTTATTAGTAGTACTAATGTAAGTTTTTGTTATGTGCAGGGAGTTGTAGGAACATATTTTCCTTTTTTTGTAACATTTAAAATGTAAAAAAAAAATCATTAATTGCATCACCTTAGTTTTTCTTGCAGCTTCTCAAAAGAGGTTTCTGAGTTTTAAACATTAATGTTTGTCTTTGCAGTTGGTGGTATCCAGGTGTCATGTTATAAGATTTTAAACAGTCTTTACTCTCTGGGGACCAGTAACAGCATCTACATGGAGGGGTACTGTTCATCTTGTTTACATTTCATGTTTTTTCCATTGTTATATTTTTTTCATACGAGGAGCTTTTCAAAAATGTTAAGTCTTAGATATGATCATTTCACTACATTCTAATCACAAACTTCAAGGTATTTTTCAGGTTATTTTGTTATTCACCAACACAAAGTATTGTGTAACCACAAGTAAAAGAGGTTTAAAAGTTTCACAATTTTTGGCGGGAAATAATTAGAAAAGTTTGGCATTCATATGTATTTTGTACCTCTTATTCTGATATCTCTAAAATCTTTCTGCATGCAATCAGTTGCCCTTAAAAGTCGCTGCATTATACAATTAGTAACAACACTCATTTCAAAATATATGCCTAAAGTTTCAAGCTATCATCAAACTCTGCCATTTAGGGTTTTAATGTAGTAGTGGAGAGAGGTAGACCAAACCAAAAGTTTGTCAGAGTCTATATCTTTTAACAGCTGCAAGCTAAATAATTCTCTGCAATTTACTGGATTACTTATGAGGTGCCCCCAGGGACATAAATCAGAATTAACTTGCATATACACATATTAAATTACACTCTTCCATATAATATACTGAAAACCTCACACAAACACTAGTAAAAAGCTCTCACATAAACTAGTGAAAACATTTACCTCTTATATAATCTACTTAAAAGCTCTCATACAAAGTAGTGAGAACTGTTCATATAAACTGGTGAAAAGCTTTACCTTTCATACACACTACTAGAAAGCTTTCATATACACTATTAAAAAGCTCTCATATACACTATTAGAACGCTCTCATATACACTATTAGAAAGCTCTCATATACACTATTAGAACGCTCTCATATACACTATTAGAACGCTCTCATATACAGTATTAGAACGCTCTCATATACACTATTAGAAAGCTCTCATAAACACTATTAGAACGCTCTCATAAACACTATTAGAACGCTCTCATAAACACTATTAGAACGCTCTCATATACACTATTAGAAAGCTCTCATACACGCTACTAGAAAGCTCTCATATACACTTTTAGAATGCTCTCATATACACTATTAGAACGCTCTCATATACACTATTAGAAAGCTCTCATAAACACTATTAGAACGCTCTCATATACACTATTAGAACGCTCTCATAAACACTATTAGAACGCTCTCATAAACACTGTTAGAACGCTCTCATATACACTATTAGAAAGCTCTCATAAACACTATTAGAATGCTCTCATATACACTATTAGAACGCTCTCATATACACTATTAGAAAGCTCTCATAAACACTATTAGAATGCTCTCATATACACTATTAGAACGCTCTCATATACACTATTAGAACGCTCTCATAAACACTATTAGAACGCTCTCATATACACTATTAGAAAGCTCTCATAAACACTATTAGAATGCTCTCATATACACTATTAGAACGCTCTCATATACAGTATTAGAATGCTCTCATAAACACTATTAGAACGCTCTCATATACACTATTAGAAAGCTCTCATATACACTATTAGAACGCTCTCATATACACTATTAGAAAGCTCTCATAAACACTATTAGAATGCTCTCATATACACTATTAGAACGCTCTCATATACAGTATTAGAACGCTCTCATAAACACTATTAGAACGCTCTCATATACACTATTAGAAAGCTCTCATATACACTATTAGAAAGCTCTCATACACGCTACTAGAAAGCTCTCATACACGCTACTAGAAAGCTCTCATATACACTACTAGAAAGCTCTCATACACACTACTGAAAAGCTATTAGCGGATTTCAGTTGAAACGGAAGGTGTTTCAGTTGAAACGGAAGGTGTTTCAGTGAAACAGGAAGGACCGTCATTACACAGGAAGTTGTTTTAAACGGAGGTCATTCTGGCTAGCTCCGTACATTTTGTGCTATCTCCGGCCGAAATTGTATCAAATAAAATTATTGATTCATGCTCAGCTATCCGCTAAACAACTCACAGAAGCATGGGCATTACTCGACTTTATTTTTTATGTTTTTGCTTCAACAGAGATCCTTTTCCGGTGTTGTGCGAAATTCTGTTCCCATGTGAAAATCTGTTCCACCTGTGTCGGGAGCGCGCCGCGCATTGCAGCCACATAAGCGGATCTGATCATTTCCCAGGCCTTTCGGATCATTTCTTGGTTAAATAAAAAGTCGTAAAATTATACAAGGTTGAGACATTTAGTTTAATCAGCCGCTGTTGTTTACAAAATTGTAAAAAAAAAAAAATAAATGCGGTTTTCTTATGCTGTTTTGTGTTGTTATTTTAAACGCCAAGAGAATCAGTCTCTTTCCAAGTTTTTTCACTTCAGCCTGACAGAAATAAAAGTCAAGTCACCGAATACCAAATTTGTATTTATAATTTTTTATTACTGATATAAGATGATGGGAAGTGCCTGATAGCAGTTCCATAATATGGAAACAAATTAATTTAGCTGCAAATCTTAAACTGTGTTTATTCCTCTCTTCATCAACAACAAACCATCTGGATTCGGTGATATTTGAGCAATGTTTGCCTAAATTAAAGGAGGGGGACCATATATTTTAGCGTTCTAATAGTGTTTATGAGAGCGTTCTAATAGTGTATATGAGAGTGTTCTAATAGTGTTTATGAGAGCGTTCTAATAGTGTTTATGAGAGCGTTCTAATAGTGTATATGAGAGCTTTCTAATAGTGTATATGAGAGCGTTCTAATAGTGTTTATGAGAGCGTTCTAGTAGTGTATATGAGAGCTTTCTAATAGTGTATATGAGAGCGTTCTAATAGTGTATATGAGAGCGTTCTAATAGTGTATATGAGAGCGTTCTAATAGTGTTTATGAGAGCTTTCTAATAGTGTATATGAGAGCGTTCTAATAGTGTATATGAGAGCTTTCTAATAGTGTATATGAGAGCGTTCTAATAGTGTATATAAGAGCGTTCTAATAGTGTATGAGAGCATTCTAATACTGTATATGAGAGCGTTCTAATAGTGTATATGAGAGCTTTTTAATAGTGTATATGAAAGCTTTCTAGTAGTGTGTATGAAAGGTAAAGCTTTTCACCAGTTTATATGAACAGTTCTCACTACTTTGTATGAGAGCTTTTAAGTAGATTATATAAGATGTAAATGTTTTCACTAGTTTATGTGAGAGCTTTTTACTAGTGTTTGTGTGAGGTTTTCAGTATATTATATGGAAGAGTGTAATTTAATATGTGTATATGCAAGTTAATTCTGATTTATGTCCCTGGGGGCACCTCATAATTACTTTCCTAAAACATCATGCCAAAAGTAAACATCACAGATACTGAGGAGAGATCATATGGATACCTATAGCATTCAATCCTAACTCCATTTAAATTGCAAGTCAAAACAATTCCCATTGATGTGAGAGAAATTTTCAAATAGCTGCTGTGCTGCATTCAGTTACAGCTCTTACACTAGGTATTCTGACGGTCAAAGCAACTCCAAATTGATTTAAACATGTTTTATTCTCAAATATGGGGACAGTCCTTTTCATTTTTTTTTTTTTTACCAACATTAACAATGTCAATTTCCAAGGCTTAATTTTCCTGTTTAATCTCTCTCTCCATTTAGCTACTATAGGTCTCCTTATGGTATATTCTCTACACTCTGCCAGTAATTTATACACTTTCTACCTGTTTAAGTATATAGAATATCTTAAATTCTAATTGTTTTCAGAAAAAAATGCTCATTTGTCTCCATCTGACCAAATATTTAATTTTCCTTTTTAGTTCATCTTATATGAAGTGGACCAAAAATATACCAACTCATGACTTCAAAAGCTTATTATATACCAAACTGTGATTCTGTATACTTTTACATCCCCCTAGGGTTAATAGAAAAAAAAAAGGGGGAATAAACATAATGTGGACAAAAGAAGGCTGGTAAAGCAATTGTAGAGACGCTTTTATTAAACAATATCCCAAGGTTTGAGCAATCAAGGCATGATTCCACTATAACATAATCCAGACAGTATGTCAATACAAAGTTAACTCAAACAGGTCATCATTATACTAAAACATGGTGCTGGGGGTACCATGCTGTGTTAAAGCATTCAAGGTTAATAGGAAAATGGATGTAGATTGTATATAGATGTAACTTACCTTTTATATAGTTTGCAACCTTAAATACCGGCCAGTTCTGAAAAAAAAAAAAAAAAAAAAACATAAACTGCTGGAGGCTGTAAAAGACGAGCCTGGGGCGAGGGTTTGTTTTACAGCAGAAAAACAACCCTAAATGTATACAACTAGAGCTTAACTGATTAAGATCAAATTATATCAATGTGTTAGGTTTTTATGTTGCCTTAAGCTACACAACACTAAGTACAGTTCAGGCATGCTGCAAGAATATAAAATAGGTATTCGTAGGTTCTCTTCTTAAATTTAACAAAGGCTGAGTAATTTTATAAAGAATGTACAAAAAAGTGCAGTTCATAAATTAAGTAAGATTTTATTATATAGCAACTTTCTCAGACAAGTGTAACAAAGTTCTGTACAATATGAGGCATAAAATACAAAGCAGCACCATACAAAATACATATAGACAAAATAAATACAATCAAAGCAGCACTTGATAAAATTTGTCTAAAATATTTGATTAAAAAAGAATATTTTTTGTTGTTTTTTTAAATAATAAATGGAGTTACCCAAGCACAGGTAAAGTGGTAGAGCATTCCACAGTTTGGTTGGAAATTGAGATTCGTATTTGTAATGTGACTAAAGGATCGTAATTAAAATCGGTACAAATGCTTTAGTCAGGTTTTGTAATAAATGTTTTGTCTTTCTGTGCTTTTATATATAGTCAGAGGTTAGCAGCGGGTGCATGTCTAGCAGCTCTAACTGCTGCTTTTCCTGTCTGCTTCCTGGAGCCAACTCTGAACCACAACAATCCACATTCTATCTATAATACCATGAGTCATACAGAGATTAAAGGTAAACTATGATTATTCTTGTTCATATATGTGTGCTTGATCTTCATCCCTATTAAAAAAACTCCTTCCTCATTTAGATCAGGGACTACCAGATCAGGTGGAGGACATGTGTCACCCTCTTCCTTCATTGGAAATTGCACTGGGGAAAGTGGAGGAGCTGGCAGGTGCTGGAGCTGGAGCTCATCAGATGCAATACATTCATGTTGCAGAGGTCATTTTGCCCATGCTGTGCAGCTATGTTTCACACTGGTGTCGGGGGGGCTCTGATGGCCACCACGAAAGCCCAGTTTTCACGTCTGTTGTTCCTCACCATGCGAGCGACCTGATTGGTTACATTCTGCGCATTATCCACAATCATGTGGGTGCTAGCCAGGGGGACTGGATAAAACAGCTTGCAGGTATATTGACACCATATGAGACCTGTCCCCAAAACACTGGTTCCTGCTGTTGACAGGTGTCTCTTCTTTTAGTTTTTTCTCTGCCAATCATCTGCAAAGCCCACAGCGAGCTGTTAAAAAGTCACTTTCTGCCCTTGATGGAGAAGCTCAGAAAAAGGACAGAGTGTGTCCAACTAGAAGAGGAGCAACTGAAAGCGGAAGACTGCAGCAGTTCTGAAGCAGAGCTGCAGATACAAGAGAAATACAGAGTTCTGGTTCAGGACCTGTATGCCTTCTATCCTCTCCTCATCCAGTTCGTTGATTTTAATCGGTAAGCGTTTAAGATAAAAAAAAGTTCAAGTGTGTATAAACTAATCTTGTCAAGAAAGACTTAAGCATTTATAGTAGTTATAATCATGCATCTAACACAAAAACCTTTTCAAATTAGTTTGCTAATCCATTGCAGAGTTTTTGTTTAAAAAAGCCATTGATTAATTGTTTGTGATTGATATATAAAAAGACATAATTTCTTAAACCACAGTACAAATTATTGTTTTAGGCTATGCTCAGCTTTACAGGAATAACTTCTGTGATGTTAATGCATTTTGGTTGGTCTCGTTTTAGAGCCAGATGGCTGAAAGAGACGATCCCTGAGGCTGAGCAGCTGTTCAGCATGGTGGCAGAGGTCTTTGTATTCTGGGCCAAATCTCATGTAGGAAAGACACACAGCTTTTTTTAGACTTCTGCCATATCAGATATGTTACATGAGAATCCTGTACCTCATAAATATTGCTTATCGTTCTCATCTTTGATTTTTCTATAACAGCATTTCAAATGGGAAGAACAGAGTTATGTGGTCCAGAATCAAATCAACAACTTAGCTTTCTTGTTTTCCAGCGACAACAGAATGGAGGTCAGCTACAATTATAAGACCCTCTGTTTATGCATGCAATTATGTGAAATACTAATAGTCTATTACTAGTTGTATATTTCAGTGCAAAAGTGAAAGTTTTGAATTTTCTGGGCATGATTGTTAGTTTAAGCATAAAAAGAGAAGGATGAAGAGAAAGGAGGATCGCTATTCTGCACACACATCTCTCATAGTCGCTGCCATGAAGAGGCTTGTTCCTGTGGGACTCAGAGTTTGTTTTCCTTTTGACCAGAGCCTTATCATGTTGGCTAAAAGCTGCTTCTCTCAGGTCAGTCTCAAATGTGGTGTTATTATGCTCTCCTGTCCTTAGAATGTCCTTAGTTCATTGGTAATTCTTTAGGCTGTAGTTATGCATGTCTAACTAGAAGGATATTTTATATTTTTAATAAATGTATTTTTTTATTTTACAGAATAAGCCTGAAGATGAGATTCAGGAGCATATTTTGAGTTATCTCAATCAGTTTCATGGTCAGGTAGGTAATGGCAGTTCATCTAATTGTGATGGTTTTGTTCTAAATATCATGCATTACATATCTATATGTATTCTTGGCTAAAAAGCTCTTGAAAAAGATTTTAAAATCTCAAGGAACCTCCTTCTTAAAAAATGATTAAATTCTTATAAAGCATCAAAAGAAAAAGTATAACACCTGCACCTGTGACGCCTACTGGTTTCTGATGCACTCTCTGATGTCAATATAGAGCAATGTAAATCATATGAACAATCAAATATAATTCATTATCAAGCAGCAAATTCACATGATAGATATATGGATTCTAACATTCATAAATGTAGTTTTGGTTTTTATTTAAGTCAATTTCTATGATCATGGCTTACAGCTACTTACAATCCAAAACTGAAGTCCTTCATGAGTTAATAAAAATACCTTAATAAACTAAATGTGCAGACTTACAAAATTAGCACATATTTTTATCAATACATTTATGGCAAAATAAGGTGTATTTTTGCTGCATCCGTAAATAACTGAAAGTTACCAACCTTGAGGCATGTCCATGTTTTTCGCCATTATAGAAACATGAAATGAGACTAGCAAACTAAAAATTGAGGCTAACATGCAAACAAGCCAAACATACAAAAATCAAACGTGCTGCAATCACAGAAAGAGAGAACAGCATAGTGCAAATGTGCTGCAAACACATAAGAGATGCTAACACACAAACACATTCATGCAAAGGTAAAATGCTGCAACTAGGAAAAAAAAACAGCTGCAACTAAAAAAAGAAAAAAAACTAGGGGGAAAAAAACAGCTGCAAGTAAAAAAAAAAACAAACAAAAAAGCTGCAAACTAGCTCTGCATAATGGAAATGATTCCCACTACTTGGGGGAGACCATAATCACCTTATATGGGACCAGAGCATAAACCTTACTATGAATTAAGACCAGATCTGTTATATTAACAAATAAATTCCCACTTGGCACAAAAAATGATGAAATATCTTTATTAGGACTTGCAATAGGTGGGCTTGTTGCGGGTGATCTTCAAACATTGCTGCCCAATTGTTAAAAGGTGAAAACTGATTTGGTTCCCCCATTAAAATGAGCAAATTGTGTGTCCGACTAACAGTTTCAGATTGGCCGTAAAAGAAAGATGATGTGGAGGTAATTATGATTGAGATGGAAGTAAAAGACAAATAACACTGCTTCATGCATGGTCATGTTTTATTACTGTATTTTCACGACTATAAGGCGCACTTAAACGTCTTTTTTTCCCCTCAAAATGTGCGGTGCGCCCTATGGTGCGGTGCGCCCTATGTGTGTTGTAACTGCGACTTTTGAGACCACCTCATTGAGGAGATGATGAAAGAGTGGCTGAATGTAAGGAGACCAGGTGTTTTTTTTCCACTCATCACCATCACCATTAATCTGTAACTCCATGCGTGCCCATCTCACAGCTGATGTGAAAAACATGGGGAAACAAATTAACCCTGTGCTCGCTGTTCAACCGCTCGACATCGGTGTGAACCGGACCCAGCAGGTGCAGCAGAAGCAGCGAGTTTACATGCAAAGTCAATGGTTGACGCGCGTATAGGTGCAGCAAAAGGTCTCGCAGCGCGTTTTGAGCCGCAGGTGCAGCACGTCGGGAGCGTTTAAGCATCTGACGCACCGCCAACGCGCTGCTGCTGCTCGAGATGGAAAAATTGAAGTTTTGCTGCTGGAAGCGCCGCATCAACCAATCAGAGAAGCTGATCTGGGAGCTGACAGCGAGACAGACACAGCGCTCTGATGACATATGATATTAACGCAAATGAAAAAGGCTGGATGGATGAGGAGATGATGAAAGCGTGGCTGAGGGAGGTGTATGTGAGGAGACCAGGTGTTTTTTTCCACGCATCACCATCGCTGCGTGCCCATCTCACAGCTGATGTGAAAAAAAAGGTGAATCAATGAACGCTGTGCTCGCCGTTATCCCGGGGGGTCTGACAAAGGAACTCCAACCGCCCGACATCGGTGTGAAGCGGTCGTTCAAAGTAAGGCTGCGCGCGGCGTGGGAGCGATGGATGACAGACGGAGACCACAGTTTCAGGATAAGTGGAAGGCAGCGCCGGGCAAGTTACGCCACAGTTTGCGGATGGATTGTAGATGCTTGGACTAACGTGTCTGCTGGCTCTGTTGTTCAAGCTTTTGCAAAAGCTGAGGAGCTGCGCTGCACGGAAAGTGATTCTGACAGTGAAGAAGGGGAAATTGGCATGTCTGATTTAGAGCAGCTGTTTAATTCAGAAACAGAGGAGGATAACTTTGATGGGTTTGATTAATACTTTGTAATAAATACATGAATAAAGCACAATCATACTCAGTTTTGCTCCCGCTCTATTTTTCTACCTGAAAACTTAATTCAACAGCAGCCTCTGGGCGGGTCTCCTCCTCTTCAGCGCGGTGGCTGGCAGGTGTTTTTTCATCTAAATAATCTAAATCTTGCAGCTATATTTGCTGTGATCAGTGGGAATAAAGTAGTTTTAATATGTTTTTAAGTGAGAAAGTCCACCTGAAAACTTCATAATTGCAGTCAGTTCATCCAGATTATCTATTTCTGTCGGAGGCGCTCAGACCCCCACATACCAGCGGTGCACCGACAGTAGAAATCCCTTCAACAGCAGCCTCTAGGCTGGGCAGCCTCCAGGTTCACCGCGGCTGCTGGCAGGTGTTTTTCATCTAAATAATTTAAACTGCAGGCACCAGGATACCGGTAATAAAAGCGAACATATTCCGTCGGCAGGTTTCAGGATTTTAAGTTAATTTAGGAGTGACCACAGCGCTGTGTCATCTGCGATGTGTCTGTCTCACGGCCAGCTGCAAGGTTTGATTAATACTTTGTAATAAATACATGAATAAAGCACAGTCATACTCAGTTTTGCCCCCGCTGTATTTTTAAATACGCAGTAGAGGTATTTAAAGGTAGTAGAGGACATGTACCTGTATATAAAAAACGCGCCCTATAGTCCGGTGCGCCTTATGTGTGTGTTAAATACAGAAATGGCACACATAACTGAGAGTGCGCCTTTTAGTGCGGTACGCCTTATGGTCGTGAAAATACGTTAACATTTTGGAAAAATAAGAGATACACACTTTCATATCTGTATAATATGTGCTAGCCTGAATAGACATTTTTTCTTTATTATTATTATGCTATTATTGTTACTTTTGATTGTCAAGTTATGTCTATATTGACACAGAATATGTTGCTATCCTCTGGCATTGTAATGTGTGTGTATATATATATATATATATATATATATATATATATATATATATATATATTTGCTTTGTAATATGCACCTCACTTTCAGTAGTGCTAAAAAAAAGACGTAAAAACTGCCGCCGCAGTACAGTCCTGAATTACAAAATTGCTATGCAAGTTGTAAATGAATACATTTGCATATTCTTCACCCCCAAATTTGTGTTGTTTGGTCATTACAATATGATCTACATATTGATGAAGGAACACACACAAATAAAGGTTTTCACAAGCTGTATTACAAATGCAAATCACTTTGCACCTTTCTTTAAGATCTGCTCTGCCCGTTCAAACATGTTTGCATTTGTTTTAAGATGTGTAGACCCACTGAAGATCAAGCCCTTGGTCGCTTTGAGTGTCACATTAATTTTCCTTCTCAGGATCATGAACTATATGAGTTGATCTTTTCCACCATGTGGTACAGAGCTCCTCCATTATGTTGTGTCAGTTTGCAGCTTTTGTTGACATGAGGTTGTTTTGCTATTTGCTGCTCTTTGCTCTTTTCTTGTCGGTTCTTGTCATCATGTATGTCTACACAACAAGTTGTGATTTTGTATTTTGTTTGCACTTTCCACCCTTACTTTCTCTGATTGAAATATTGATATTGAAAAAAAATATTGATATTTTGTTTGTTTATTTTAGCGTTATATTTTAGTTTAAAATGTTTTTTTTATAATTTTTCATTTTAAAATGCTTTGGTTAAAAGATTTTGTTAAAATGTTTTTTAAATCTTCTCGCCACGAGCAACATTTTCCATTTGCATGGGTTTTGTGCGATATCATGTATGTGTTTGCAACAGGTTTTGTATCTGCAGTTGGTGTGTCTATTTTCTGTGATTACAGCATTTCTCCTTTGCAGCCTTTTACCTTTCTATGTCTTTATACCTTAACTAGTTTTCCTTTATTTTTCTGTTCTCATTTAGGAGTTTGCAGTAGCTTTAGTATTTGGTGTGAAATTGTGTTTTTGAGTACATTTGCACCCTGTTGATATTCCAGAAACTAGTGTAAATTATTTAAAACAAGAAATTGCCATTAACCTAATTGAAATCAGTGTAAATCAGTTTGTTAAATTGCCAGTGTAACACTAACTTTTTTATTTCCCCATATAGATGTAACTCATTTAAGTTATTTAAATTATCCTAATTATTGGAACAATTATGGAATTTCTTTTTCAAAGTGTAGGTAGGAAATGCCCAAGTCACTTTTTTATTAACTGTGCGTGATCAATTTAACTGTTCAGCCACCATTGTGTAAAAATAATGCACCAAATAGTTGGTTGCATTTTTTTCTTAGGAGGCCTCCCTGTTCTTTTCATAAAGTTTTTAGACCAGTCACTTATTGCAACTTTCAGCCAATGTCTACGTTGAGTGCAGTGAAGATACATCTATGCTAACTGGACACATAAACACTATAAGTATGAATGCACAGAAAGAGCACACAGATTGTTGACAATTGCACTGTTGCAAACTCCTTTGCAAGTAAAGCCTCAATAGGCTGCCGAAAAACTGACTAGAGGACGGCAGATGAGATGACAAAATTTACATTTTCAATCATTCTTTGACCCATCCTCTAGAAGAGAAGGATTGGACTCTAAATGCATTTAAAACTAAATATAAACTGTTAAAAATGATTATAGCACAACCTTATACCCGCTCCTGAGAGGGAATGCCTATTAAATGCCTGCGAGAGCATGCAAGAGCCCATTTCTCCTCGTGCACGCTCTATTGAAAAGTTGCTGTTTGCATCTCTGATACAAACTTACATTCTAAAAGAAGTTTTGCAATTTTTCCACTATGTCAATTTACCACTGGTGTTATGCAGAGAACTACCTGCCTGTCGAGAATTACCTCCCCTCTCACTCACTGATGGAAAAAAAGGGATTGAAATATGAAGGGAAAGAGAACTTTACTTTACTGCTCCCAAGGGGATGAGTTAAATGAGGAGGTAAATTTTTTCAATGTGAGATCAATTAAAGGGATAGTTCGGTATTTTTGACATGAATCTGTATGGCATCCCCATCACCAGTGGCATGCAATCACACTGACTTACCCCTGGCAGCGTCCTGTGAGCAGAGTTATCGTCCAGTTTTGGTCAAGCCGAAAGTAGTCCGGCAGGTTTTTAGCAACAGCGAAATAAAACTTTTCTCTTCCCAAAACATTATGTGTTCAAAAGAGCGATATTTTTGCATCCCAAAAACATTGTAGTGGAAAAAGTCACACGTTGTTATCACTTGGTCCTATTTTCTCTCTGTTCGTATCAGTGCGCGCCGTCATTCTGACAGCGAGGTCAACAACAGCCATGTCTCCCTCCGCCCAACTAGGCGGAGGGAGACATGGCTGTTGTCAGGTTCTCGCTGTCAGAATGACGGCGCGCACTGATACGAACAGAGAGAAAATAGGACCAAGTGATAACAACGTGTGACTTTTTCCACTACAATGTTTTTGGGATGCAAAAATATCGCTCTTTTGAACACATAATGTTTTGGGAAGAGAAAAGTTTTATTTCGCTGTTCCTAAAAACCTGCCGGACTACTTTCGGCTTGACCAAAACTGGACGATAACTCTGCTCACAGGACGCTGCCAGGGGTAAGTCAGTGTGATTGCATGCCACTGGTGATGGGGATGCCATACAGATTCATGTCAAAAATACCGAACTATCCCTTTAAGTTCAATTATTTATTATTATTTAAAACATATTCTTAATATTTTCATATCTCTAATGCATGGATGCCCTAAAATTTAGAGTCTTGTGGACAGATAAATGTTGAGAAATTCCTGCCTGCCGAGAATTACCTTCACTGAGCAAAAGAAAATTTTCATCGGACACTGACTGTAGCACATTGAGTGAAACTAGTCTCCATACAAAATTGTGTAAAAATTCTGTTCATTGGAATTTATCTGTCCACCAAAACTCTAAATTTTAGGGCATTCCTGCATAAGAAATATGAAAACATTAAGAATATGTTTAAAAGTTCTGTTTTTGTGTATATTGCAATCCCTTTTCTCATCAGTGTGTGAGAGGGGAGGTAATTCTCTGCAGCCACGTATTTCTTGGCATAGGGTTAGGTGAAATGGGGACGAACACGTAGGACAGCCTTATGACTTACAGCCTCACCAAAATGATTGACAATTAGGAGGACCACTTATTTTGATGATCCACCAGGAAAAAGAATATTCTCCACTATACCTTTAACTTTACTATAATCTTTAGCAAACCATCTACTGTAATATTCCAGTTGTGTTAAGGAAAGGCGAGGCAAGACAAATTTATTTGTATAGCACAATTCAGTAGAAAGACAATGCAAAGTGCTTTACATTACTGAAATATAGGAAAGTAAAACAGAATCAAAGCAAGTAGGAAAAATTAAAATAAAAAATGCAGAATAAAAGATTAAAAACATTAAAAACAGTTGGACTAAAGAAAATAAAAAAGTTGAACTAATGATGTTTCAGATGAACTGTTTGACTAGAACAGTCGAAGGCAATCCTAAACAAATGTGTTTTTATTCTTGATTTAAAGGAACTCAGGCTTTCCGCACTTTTACAGTTTTTCCAGATAAGTGGAGCATAGGAACTAAATGCTGCTTCTCCATGTTTAGTTCTGGTTCTAGGTATGCAGAGCAGGCTGGAGCCAGAAGACCTGAGTGGTCTGGAGGGTTGATACACTGATAGCAAGTCTGTGATGTATTTAGGTGCCAAGCCATTCAGGCATTTATAGACTCAGAAATATTTTAAAGTCTATTCTCTGAGATACAGGGAGCCAGTGTACGGACTTTAGAACTGGGCTGATGTGCTCTACTTTCTTAGTCTTAGTGAGGACACGGGCAGCAGCGTTCTGGATCAGCTGCAGCTGCCTGATCCACTTTTTAGGCAGACCTGTGAAAACACCGTTGCAGTAATCAATTTGATTAAAAATAAACCCATGGATTAGTTTTTCCAGATCATGCTGAGACATTAGTCCTTTAATCCTGGAAATGTTCTTCAGGTGATACAAAGCTAACCTTGTAATTGCCTTTAAATGCTTTTGGAGGTTCAAGTCTGAATCCAGCACTACACCTAGATTTTGGGCCTGTTAGCAAAGCATTATGCTTCAAATCTTGCTCTTCATATTTATGATTATAGCAGATTTTGCTGATGAAGATACTCAGCCTTCCAGGTCAAAGTCATTCCAAAGACATTTGAATTGAGAAAGTTTCCTGGAGGGGAAGCGAAACGTCTTTAAACCTCGGAAACCAAGTCTAGTGGACTGTTTTTTTTAAACTTTTACGGAAAAAGTATAGCAGATTATCTTTTAGCATTTAGTTTGTGAAACAAGTTTGTTTATATGAAAATTAAAACTTCTCTTATAATTAAGGTTATTAGGAAATTATGTCCATAGTCACTGTTTTAATAATCGCTGTCAGTGACTGATTGTGCACCGGAGACATGAATATTATGAGCCAACCACTCTGTACAATATTTGCTGAGATTATTTCTGCATCCATGAGTTGGTTATCAAAATGTTTATTCATAAGCCAATGATGAAACTATGCATTTAAATTAGTAGCGCCAAACTCTTCTAGGTAAAACTGGGCTTCATATTTTTGATTTTTCTTAGTTCATAGGTTGTTGGTTGTCAGTGCAGATGCTTTTGTGACTATTGATAACTGCACCTGTTTACTCAAGAAGTCAAGCTGTTGTTCTGAATCTCGTTTTGTCTTTTGCTTTTGTTTAGATTTCATTTCTTTTATTTTTCCATAGAAAAAGTCCACAGTAACTCGTTTTTGAAAATTTGAATAAACCATAAACCAAGCTTTTCATTTGGAACAATAGAAATGAATGACTCAATCCTGTTTCGCTTCACAGGCATCGAACAAAGTCAGCAGTGGGATTCTGTCTGCAGATCTCCCTGCACAGCTTGGGTCCCAAGCCGACACACAAAGGGCTGTGGACAGGGTTCTAGAAATAGCTCGAGTGCTTTATTATCTGGATCAGGTGAGCTTTACAATTCTATTAAAGAAAATTATTAGAACTCAGAGTAGAGCGTCTTCCTTTGCCTCCCTGGCCTCTGTAAACACGTTAACATTAGTGCATCCACTCTTCTCAACCATTTAACTGCACACAGACAATTGTATTTGTTCAGTGAAGTGGAGTGAGGTGAGATGAAGGTAGCAAAAAATGTTGTGGCATGCTGTTGTGGCTGTCTACTTCATCTATCACTCCAACAAGATGATTATCTTTTGCAGGCATTTGTAGCAATGTTTTCTAATTTTTGACAACACTCCATCCATAAAATTTCATTTTGATTGGGGTTTTATTTAGTTTTACTGATGTTAAGCCAATAAATATTCTAACTTCAGGCTGAACATTTCTTATCTGTTCAAAAAATGTTTTTCTAGTTTCTAGCAAACCTTATTCTTTTCTTGACAAAACACTTGGCTTATTAACAGTCTTTGTAGTTGTCTTTATAAGAATTAATAGTTTTTGTCATCTTATAATAAATCAGAAGTGCGATTTAGAAATTTAGATGCCTCTCCCTACATTTTCTAGGTAGAGCATCCGCAGAGAAACAAGAAGCCTTCTTGGCATAAAGTTTTATCCAAACAAAGAAAACGTGCAGTTGTTGCTTGCCTAAGAATGACTCCACTCTACAACCTACCACTGTAAGTCAAAATAAAGATATTGGTCCTTCAGGTTTTACCTATAAAAGTACATAGAAAAAACAACTTCTTATAGAATGTTTTTTTTTTTGTTTTTTTTCTATCTATCAACTTTTCACCTCCTTTCCTTCAGGCACAGAGCTGCCAACCTTTTCCTTCAAGGCTACAATAAATCTTGGATATCAACTGAGGGACGTGGCTTTGAGGAAATGCTTGTGGAGGATTTAGCTGTAAGTTTTAAAGTGAAGCTAACATGCTTTACTCTTCAGATTGTATTTCTACTTTCTGTTTTTGCCATTAGTGATAACTATAAAAGTTATTCCAACAAAAAAAGGTCATCTAAAAAAAATCCAGTGGACTTTGTTTCCAAGTTTGAAGACGTTTCACTTTCCATCCAGGAAGCTTTTTTCAATTCAAAATGAAAAAGATTCAAAACGAAAAAGATTTTAAACATTGACCTTGATGAATGAGATTCTTCACCAGCATATAATTGTTATGATAAAACATGTTTACATTTTTCTCATTCTGGACTTATCTGATTAGCTGCAGAAGTCAGAGCTTAAAGAACACAAATGTTGCTCAAATAATAAATACATAATTGGTAAGTTACTTTAAAATATCTATAGATACATCATATACACCAAAGCTTTAACTTCCTGGCTAATTATGGGAAAGGTTTCTAACAAGCTTCTTCTTTCTGTCAAATGTACTGATCGACATTGTGGAAAACACTCCAAAAATTAGGATCATTGAGCTTCAGTGTATTTGCAAACTATAATCTCACTTTTTATTTTGATGATAATGGAATAATGGTTTCTCTGTTTCTACATAAATTTTCAATCCTTGCCAGTCAATCTGGATGATAGCTACACTAATTCTGACCAGCTTAAGACAGCATTGTCAAAAGGTCTTCTACTTTTGTTCTTTGCTTGGTACCCCTGTTTCATACCCAAAAACATTCTTCGAAAAAAAACACAACATGCATCCTTTTAAAATAATATATAAGGTTGGACATTCTCTTGGTGGTTATACAGGCTAGCTGTTTAAATAGATGAAAAGGGCAATTTTATCCAGGTATGATAATATATGTAAACTTCTAACTTCAGTAGATCAATAAAAAAAAAAAAACACTGAAATATTGTGCCTTTCAATAGTCTAGAGAAGTTTGTAATCATACTAAGTGACAAAAGCTTACTTCCTAGGTCCAAGAAAAGCCTAACCCTGCTCTGAAATCTTATTTGCACAGTGTTAACATCTGTCTTTAAAACCAGCGGCTTTTTTGTTGTTATCTTTAACATGAATATGTCATGATTTAATTAAAGGTCTGACCCAAAATGCAGAAGACCAAACAGAGAGACCAGGGAAAAGTTTAACAGGTTTATTAAGAATATAAAGATGAGTCCAGTGCTGCTCTGAACTAGCCTAGTGAGACCATCCTGATCTCGCGAGCTTTCATGGTTTCACTCGCAGATCAGTCTGGAGACTCTCCGTTAAAGAAAATTTGGAGCCGTTCACCAAACGAACATCCAATCAGCGTTGGCTTTGAGGTGGGTTGAGGTGTGACACAACGAGAAGTGCGACAGTTCAGTCTAAAGAACATGGTGGCTTCAGCCGATGAAACTAGCGTTAGCGTGGCTATTGAGCAAGTTTTATCGAAATTACAGAGTATTTCTTCACTGAAAGAAGAGCAAAACATTGCTCTGGAGGCTTTTCTCAGAGGAAAAGATGTTTTTGCTCTTCTCCCGACTGGTTTCGGCAAGAGCAGCCTGGCTTGTGGTTGTGTTTTCGTCGTCGCTCAGTTAGTACGTCATATGCTTCGTTGATCTGATTGGTTTATTTGGCTCGTCTATCACCAACATAGGCCAATCAGCTAACCAGTATTTTCGCCCCTTCCCAAAATTGCTTCAACGGAAGGTTTCCAGATTGATATGCGGAGCAAGTCCATCTGGCGGAGTCAGGTTAGCTCTGAAACTGGAAGGTGAGGGGGAAGACACTGCGGTTAGTTCAGGCTCAGTGGGAAATTAGATTCTTTGGTTTGAATTGGACGAATAGGTTGCAGACTCACTTCTCCAGAAAAAGGTGTCCTTTATGGCATCCAGTCTGTGTGGAATGTTCCAGAGATTGTCTTGTTTGGTGTGGGGTGGACAGGGTTACTCAGACTGCAGTTGTTCCTTGGTGAATGGAGAAGCTGCCTGCCACTAAGTTTTCCTGCGGTACTTGAACGGGCTGCAGTGCAGAAGAAACCTTTGCACAGAGTGAAGCTCAAACGACCTCTTGGGGAAAGTGGATCCAAACTTCCTGTTTGGAACCCCAGCTCAGTTAGAAGCTCAGTTGATTCTTCTAGAGAGAGAAGGTCCGAACAAATCCACTTTGCAGGATGACTTCCTGCCGAGAGGCAAAGACAAAAAAAGTTAAGACTCAGGTTGACAAAAACTCAGTTTAACTCAGCAAAACTCAGCTTGGCTAGAGTATCCAAAACTGGCAAACAAAAACTTATATTAGACTTTGCTAAACTAAGCATGGCTAGAGTACCCTATATTGGCAAACACTCTGGCGTCGAGGTAGTGGCAGTCAGCAGCTTAAGAGCACTCCACAGGTAATGAGGCAATGAGCTGCAGGTGTGCACGAAAACCCAATGAGCACAGGGCACCACCTGGTGGAGGAGGAAAGGAAACACAAAAACAGACCACACAAACTGGATTCCTGACAGAATATATATAATATTTACCTGAATCTGCTTTTTGTATGTTGTAAGTGAAGAGACTTTTTCTTTCCTTTCAGAAAAAGTATTTGGTCACATCTGCTGCATGGCTAACTATTAAGAATTCTCTCATAATTGCAACTTTCCCATTTCTCCACTGTGCTACAGCTATTCTATTCTCTTGTATTCTATTCAATTTAACCAGGAGCAGTTTAGATTTAATTTTTATTTGTTTTATTTCAGACCGTTGGGGGAAAAAAATTATGTTTTGACTTCTTAAATGTTGTGTTTAAATGTAGCGTTTTAAAGGAAAAGTCAGGTCATTAAGGAATAACCAATGGGTCATTATTTATACCTGAAACTAATACGTTCACAGGGATTTAATGAATGATCTCAGAGTCCGGGAACAGCCAATTTTGCCCAAATATAGTAACACCTCACTCCTGATATCTTCTGTCAGTGACATCATGGTGCGGTAAGCCTAGCGCCATTCTCCCCACTTTACAAGCAAAATCAATGGGAATTACTAGACACCCCTACAATCAACAACAATTATTTAACATTTCGAGAGGACTTCACCATTGAAATTTGTGAGAGCTATAGTTAAACTGACACTGCCCATGTGCATGGCAGTTGGATGTTGTAATACATCGGGTAAAAGTAAAAAAAAAAAGTAGCTATTTCAGCTTTCAGGTTCATGATCCACCGCAGGATCGTCGTTGGATTGCCAACTTGAAGAGGGAGGATTTGTCATCAAACTTCTGGCCAGAAAAAAAAAACAGAGCATTAATCCGTTACTCTCTGCTTCGCATAGTGCACTGGTCGTCATAATCATGGATAATAGCGAATTGTGACAAACACCAGATACAGCACTGGGACATGCTCAACAGCCGATACCGCACCGTGACGTCACAAACCAGTAGATGGCAGCAATGTTCTTTGACGAACATGGATGTCTCCATTAGAGCACATTCAAATTAAATTATTCTTAATTAAAAATTTATAATTTATTGTTCTAGGAATTTTACTCTTTTATTTTATTTTATCCCCTTGTGTTGTCTGTTAGTTTAGCTCGAGCTATCTTTCACTGCTGCCAAGCAAGCCTTCATAGGACTATTTCTCAGGTTGATTAACATTGCACTTTGCTTTGAATATTGAAGCCATATGCTCTGCAGAGAGTGCAGAGAGCATGTCACTTCACATTGACAAACAATAAAGGTAAGTCTGCATCAAGAATTTTAATTTGCCTTTACTGTTCATAAGGAAGGGACCTGCTGAGTTTACTTTGTTGTTAGCTCCAATAAGCTGTGTAGTATAATTTAAGAACACACACTAGTTGTCTCGCTCTCTCTCCTTGGATTGCAGAAGGGGCAAGTGATAAACCATTGGAAAGGTGACAAAGAGGAGGTAAAGGAGGTGGTAGAAAGCGCCCAGGCGATCGATCCCCTCTTGCAACTCATTATGTTCTTCAGTCGAAGTGCACTGACAGAAAGCAAGTGTGTGTTTATTATAAAAGATCACATGCTGCTTTTGTTACTGCTCAAATGCATCTTGAATACTAGTGAATACTACACTGGTCTGAAGTGGAATTAGTGCTTCATGGTTTTAATCTCCTGTAGTTCTGCACATGCTTTTTGAATTCCCTCAAACATAATATTTTCTTAACCTTTTAACATGTTTCTGATTTAGCAGGGACATTTCTCTGCAAATGTAAAATGAAAAAAAATTATAAAATAAACTAATTTTTCCACTTTCTGATAATATAATATAGTGATATATATATTTCTGGTAATATTTTTCTTTTTGTTTTCCCTGTTTTCAGTAAGCTTGATAATGACAACCTCTACAAATGTTATGCTGGTATTATGGCAAAGGTAAGAGTCAAAAATTTTGTTTTCACAATTAGCAAACGTTTTGATTTTTACAAGTTGTAAATGCAATTGAACTAGTGAAATCACTTAATTTTTGAAAATCTGCAAAAAATCTTTTAGCGAAAAAAATTTGACCTTAAATCCTTAGCAAATACAGTTGTACTGGAATGTTTATGTAACGTCCCATTTAAAAAAAAGTATAAATTCACACTAGTGATTCAAATAACATGGAACTGAAAAATAATGATAAACACTAATTTACTTAATATTAACTTCTTAAAATGAAATAGATTTTGACTTATTATTAAAGGAAATAAATATAAAAATAAAAACTATCCAAGACAAATTAAAGAACCTTCCTTATGAATAGTGAAGCAACATACATGTTAACAGGTGCAGAAGTTTGACTGAACATTTCCTCAAGCTCTATTAGGCTTGGTTTGTTAACCCTTTATTTTTCAATGTCCACATATCCATGTATATATGTATGTATATATATATATATATATATATATATATCATGATTTTTTATTTCTTCGTTTTTATTTGCATTTATTTGACTTGCAGCAGATTTTTTTCTGTCTTTAATAGAAGGGTATTTCAAACACAATTGTAATGGTGTTACAGGAAGCATAATAGAAATAAATCAGATATGCATGAATTTGGCTGAAGGGTAGTTTCACTACTGCAATTAGTGCTCTAAATTGCCTATTACAAATCATGTTGTAGTGTTTCTTTTAATGCATTTAGACTTGAGGAGCCTCTAAGCACATACACAGATACACTAAATTTTTGCATCATGTCTTGAAGTTATTCTTTAAAATCTGTGTGCATGACCCATGAAGTATGAACCTAAAGTACCTGTCAGTAAAGAGCTTCAGCACATTTGTAAATCATTTATTGTTGATGCATTACTTTTTGGATCTGGTTTTACATCATCTGTTCACTTCTGTTTTTTTTTTTTTGTTTTTTTTTCCCAGAGCTGTTGCAGAGAGAGCAAAGATGATGATGAGCAGGAAGTAGAAAGCTTTGAAGTGAGCAAATGAATCCTTAGATTTTTAAACTCTTTTCCCTGAGTTATTAAGCTTTTTTGTCTTGTTTTAAAAAACTATAAAATATCGCAGTATCTCTATATTTCAAAATTAAGCCGAAGTTGTGTATTCAAAATTAAAGGAGAAGGAAATGGAGAAACAGAAGCTGTTGTACCAACAGGCCAGGCTGCATTGTCGTGGAGCCTCAGAGATGGTTCTGCAAACTATTAGTGCCAGCAGCGGTAGGAAATATTAAATAGAAAATATCACCTATAAATAATTTTTAGATAAACTCCTGCTTTGGATTTGACAAAGTGAAAAATGAGAATACTTAAAATTGACAGAAATATTCTGATTTTGTATCACTTTAGGCACTATGGGATACATGATTGGTCCTACTCTTGAACTAGGTATTGCTCTTCTCAATGGGGGGAATGCAACTGTTCAGCAGGTAAGTGAAATCCTTTTCTATAAAACACAAAGACAAAAACACAATTATTTTTTTTGTTATTCATTCTTATATCGTGTCAGGTGCTTTAGATGGTTTAGGTGGTTTAGAGACAATAGTGGCACTTTTATATAACTTATATGTTAATTAGATGACTAAAAACATTCATAAATTTAGGATACCAAATCACATTACGCTAGGGTTGCTAAACATGTTAGTATAAGATACTAAAATCATCTCAACCTCAGCTGGAGAGTTTCATAGGAATTTGTTAAGTTAATTTCCCATTATGACTTCTCACTGGTCTGATTGTCCCACAAAGAATATTGGTACCATTACAATGCTGACCGCGAGGAGTGTGATGAACAGTCAAGCTAAAATATAAAACAGTGTGTATGTGTATCAGTGTGTATGTGATGAATTTGGGTAATTTGGGAGGTGAAATGCAATTAAAAGCTATTTAATAGAATTTGAGTATGGATGAGTCAGTTTTCCACACAGCAACAACCACAATCTAGGCCGGCAGTAAAGCAGCTGAAAAAACATTCTGGTGTCTATGTATAACTTAGGGATGTTTTTTAGAGATATTTTATCTAATTGTCCTTTGTTTTTATTGAAGATTTTTATTGCTCTTCAAATGTTATAAATACATTTACAGCATGGGTTGTGTTGCATCTTGTTTCATGTACCAAATTCACATAACTCTAAAATTAGACTTAAACAATGACTGAACAGGAGATTACAGTACATATAAATTTACAAAAATTAAAAAACAAGCTCAAAATTACATATCAGAACTAAAGTGACAGAACAGAGTTGTAGGCATTAATTTGACAAAGCATGAAAAAGCTTTTTCTGCAGAGTTATCTTTTAGAGAGTTTAACCAATCGCAAAGTATTGCTTTTAATCCATATTTAACAGTTTTGTTTTCCAGTTAAACAAAATAACAACAGAGCAAATAAGGAACCATTTCCTGTCTTACTTTACGTACGTAGCTTATTTAAAATAAAAGCTTACTTTTAATATATCTGATAAAGTATTCTTCAAGACTTAAATCTTTAAACCCCAACTTACCCCTAATGGAAACATATTATCAGACTAATCACTTCTGCTTTATTAGATCTTATCTATGTTTATTGTGCCTTACAGAAAATGCTGGATTATCTAAGAGAGAAGCGCAATGTTGGCTTTTTCCAGAGCATGGCTGGACTCATGCAGTCATGTAGGTAAGTTACTGAAGAAAAGGTGCTAAAATCAGAAAAACAGGCTGGCTGATTAACAGTTTGATGAAAAGTACAGTAGGTACATTTTTAAAGGCTTTGCTAACTCCTCTTCTGTGAATTTCTGCTACTCAGTGTCCTGGATCTGAACGCATTTGAGAGGCAGAACAAAGCAGAGGGATTAGGCATGGCTACGGATGAGAGCTCAGGTACTGTAGTTAAATGGAAATAAAAAAATCCATTACTGTTAATCCATGTTATGGTAGAGGAACTCGCTGCACGATCACTGTTTCAGAGCACAATTTTAAAGTATTTCTTCATCTTCTGTTTCATCAACATCTTTTCTTTTTTTTTATAAGGCTTTGGTTAAATTTTTTTTGTTTTCAATTTTACTCATAAATTTTACTTGAAACTGTTCATTGATTTTTTAAATAGCTGTTATCTTTTTGGTTTAAGGAGAAAAGGTGATGCCTGACAAAGACCTGGCTTGTGACCTATTCCGTTTTCTGCAGCTGCTCTGCGAAGGACATAATTCAGGTTATTACAACTTCCTTCTTGTCCATTAAGAAATGATGAAATGTCATATATATTTGTCAGTAATTCACATAAAAAAAAACATAAATGGTGGCAAAAGTAATATTTTTTCTGATATCATTCTTCAAATTTTGATACAATTTTTTTTTCTTTTGTCCACATTTTAGATTTCCAGAACTATTTGAGAACACAAACTGGGAACAACACCACTGTCAACATTGTTATATCAACTGTTGACTATTTACTACGGGTACAGGTGGGTTTACTACGGTTACTACTTAGGAAAATGTCAAACTAAATGGAATATTTAGAAAACAAGCAGTCAGACTCATTGAATGCAGATGTTCAAACCATGTAAATAATTCTCTGTAGCTCAGTGAGCTTAATCAAGGTACCGTATTAGGCTGCCACCTGTGCAGTATGTTCAGTGATGAAATTTATCGGTTGTTAAATATTATACTCTCATCTGTTAGTGATCGATCCATCCATCTTCTCGCGCTTATTTCGTGGGGCTTGTGCCTATCTCTATCAGTCTATGGGTGAGAGGTGGGGTACACCCAGGACAGGTCGCAATTTGCATGGCAACAAAGAGACAAACAGAGACGTACAGCCATGCATACAAAAAACTCACCCAAGGATAATTTAGAGACACCTAACAGTCATATTTTTGAACTGTGGGAAGAAGCCGGAGTACCCTGAGAGAACCCATGCATGCAGGGGGAAAATATGCAAACTCCATGAAAAAAAGACGCAGAGCCGGGAATTATACTCAGAACCTTCTTGCTGCAAGGCAACAGCCCACTGTTAGCGATATTATAGCATACTGAAAATAATTGTTCATGAAAGCAACCGAGCAATTAAGTGGTAGACCCAGTTTAATGACCGAACGGAGTCAGTTAATAACAAGGTGCATAGTGCACATCAACAACTTTTGCAAAGTCAATAGCTATAGATCTCCAAACATAATGTAGCCTCTGGATTATCTAAAGATCAGTTTGCACATCAATAGCCTAATGAAATGTATATACATGCATGAGCTGCTAAACAGGAGCTTTAACTCATCAGGTGCAATACAAGTTTACAGTGAATTAAAGTGGGGATGTGTTCTCTAAAATGACAAATCCTGCCTCTCTTTCTGACAACCCAATGGATGCGTGTGATGGTTACTTTCCTGACTATGTTGTGTTGAGCGTAAGACTTAGTGAAAGGGTGTTATTATGTTGGCCTTATTTCATGAGTTAGGTCTGGTCTTCAGTTAAAGCAGATATTAAAGCTTTCTCATTACGAGATATCTTAGACAATTCAATGGTCCCATCTTTGTGGGGACTGGTTTTGATGGTTCTTTGTTCTATCTGTTCCTTCCTTACAGTGCAACTCTGTACAAAGCAAGGTCCTAAGAGTTTACTGGTAAAGAACTTGACCCAAAACATTATTTTTATATAATCAGAGCAGTGACTGGGAACTTGGTAATGTCAGCACACATATTGGTCATTAACCTGACGTCCACCCCTCAGAAAGAATGGTCAATAATTGTATAAACATTTTCCTAAACGGTATAAAAAACTTCAGACAAGAGTTATACAGTAGTTGTAAAGGTTGGTCCTACATCATACTAAACCTCATCACTTTAGAACAGAATGTTGCTAAAGGTTTATGCGGTTGTGGATCTATATGAGCAAAATTTGATCAAAACATTCCTACAAATAAAACTAAAAATGATGTGTGCTACACCACAGGAATCGATTAGTGATTTCTACTGGTACTACTCTGGGAAGGACGTTATTGATCCTCTGGGTCAACACAACTTCTCCAAGGCCATTGAAGTCACCAGACAGGTCTTCAACACACTCACCGAGTACATACAGGTCAGTCCATTTGTGTTTGTAATAAATTATTTTACCAGAATACAATTTAGGTTATTTCTTAGTTACCTTCAATAAAGTCTACGTAAATACTAAACCTAGATACTGTTATTAGAACACTTTTAAAAGATTGAATCCTATCACTTTGCAATATCATGAGCGGCTTTCAAGAGGTTTATATCATTTTGTTTTTAGCAGTGTCTCTTTACTTTGGATAGATCTTGATTTTTTTAGATTTGTAAATAATTTTTGTAGCAAATTTTGATATGAAGTGCTTGATAAATGTAGGTTGTAAATGCAAATACATTTAAACAGTCAACTATATTTGAGAAATAGACATTTAAGCATTAGTATTTCAGATTTTAGTCATTTAAAGTTCTTTCTACTTTCTGCAATGTTTGCACTGACTGTATGTATTTGTTGTTCATCTAGGGTCCATGTAGTGGGAATCAGCAGAGTCTTGCTCATAGTCGTCTTTGGGATGCTGTCGTTGGATTCCTCCATGTTATTGCTCACATGCAGATGAAGCTGTCTCAGGTATAGCACACACACTAGATACCATTCTACAGTCTTTAAAAAGATTACAAAGCTGTTGCATTATTTTAGCTTAATAGAGTTGTTTGCTGACAGTATTTTTAAACTAAACCCTTTATTGAATAGTGTTTAAACTTCTTTTTGTCTCAAGGTAAATTTTGTGTTGTTATTTTTTCTTGTTTTGTCATAACTGTTGTTTCTTTTTTCAGGATTCAAGGCAAATAAAACTTCTTAAAGAGCTCATGGACTTATTGAAGGACATGGTTGTGTTTCTGCTTTCCATGTTAGAAGGTAAATTATTTGCAAGGCAAATGGGTTATTTATAAAGAACTGATATAAAACGTATACTTTATTTTCAATCATTGCACTCAGCTACAGCTCCAACTTTACAATGAAACCAAATGCAATGTATGTTCTCACAATGTTATGACCAATGCTCCGATCCAATCTAACTCTTCACACTGTATGTTCAAAAACCACAAGTGGGACTCAGCGCCGAGAGATGGTACTGGTCAGACTCATCAATCTTGGACATGCTTGCTGTGTCATCAATGTGGCTTGTGGCAAACAGCAAGCATAATTCTTTATGGCTTTCTTCTGTTCACTCTTCTATAAAGGCCAGATTTGTGGACTGCATGACTAATAGCTGTCATATTGACATATTCTCCCACTTGATTTATGGACCTCTGTAGTTGCTTTTGAAGTCACCAGGGTCCTCTTAGTTCGTTAATTAAAGCTGACATTGGCTGACCTGTTCATTAAGATGGACAGTCATGTCTTGGCACATTTTGAGGTTTTAGCATTCTTTTCTTTATCAAATTTCATTTTTGTGTACCCTCTGTGTATACTAATAATTATTTAATGCATGTTTCAGATCCAAATTACTTTATTTTTTCTTATTTCCTTAAAAAAAGAAATCAAATGAATATTATGCTGTATGTATTAAACTTAAACTATAATCTGATAATTTATTACCATTTTCTTTGTTGCAGGCAATGTTATCAATGGGACAATTGGAAAGCAGATGGTGGATATGTTGGTGGAGTCGTCATGCAATGTGGAAATGATCCTCAAGTTTTTTGACATGTTCCTCAAACTAAAAGACCTGACCTCTTCAGAGGGCTTCAGAGAGTTTGACCCTGATTGTAAGGGCAACATAACCAGAAAGGACTTTCAGAAATCCATAGAAAACTGCAAGCGCTTCTCCCAAGCTGAAATTCACTTCCTGCTTTCGTGCATTGAAATGAATGATAGTGAGATCTTGGAATATGAAGCATTTGTGGATCGATTTCATGAGCCAGCAAAAGACATTGGTTTCAGCATCACTGTTCTCCTTACAAATTTGTCGGAGCACATGCCGAAGGATTCCAGGCTGAAGACATTCATGGAACTGGCTGAATGTGTGCTGGCTTACTTTCAGCCCAGCCTTGGGCGCATTGAGATTCTTGGCAGTGGGAAGCGGTTTGAACGAGTCTACTTTGAGATCAGCGAATATAGTCGCACACAGTGGGAGAAGCCACAGGTTAAGGAGTCCAAGAGGCAGTTCATTTTTGATGTGGTCAATAAGGGAGGAGAGAAGGAGAAAATGGAGATGTTTGTAAACTTCTGTGAGGATACCATTTTTGAGATGCAGCTTGCAGCCCAGATATCCGGATCAAACACAAGGGATAAGTTTACTGTGAAAAAAGAGAATGAAAAAAGTGAGCTCGATGAGGATGAAAGCCCAAATGACAAGGGTCTGACTTGTATCTCCTATTTGTGGCTGATGCTAACCTTTGTCCTGTCTTGGAAAAACCTGAGAACACTGATGAAGATGACTCTGAGGGATTTCTTAATAGCAGCATTTCGAGTCTTTTCATTCATTTGTATGGTTCATGTCCGCTGCATTTCTGTTGTCATCTGTCACATCATGTATTTGCTATACATCACATTTGTCAACAGTGGTCTTATAGAGGCAGCAAAAAGAATGAAGGTGTCGGACTTGTTTGGTGGTATCCTTGAACCAACTCTCGACAAGGTCATGGAGATGCCAAAGAGTATGGATCCAATTAGAAAGTACTCTGCTAGTTTCTCATCCCAGAAAGAATTAAGGGAGATTGGGCAGATGGCTTCAGTGACCTTTCCCAGAGAGGTGGACATACTTTCAGACATATTCGGTCTCAAACTGAAAAAAGAAGGAGGTCAATACAGAATTATAACGCAAGATCTCTCTGATAGTCTGGCTGATCTGTTCAATGCAACAATGGTTGATAAAGAAATTTCTGAGCAGCCCCAGACTTCGGTAAGTGTTTTTTTCTATTTATGTCTTTGGTTTAAAAGGTTCTATCAGGTTTTTTTGTTTGTTTGTGTTTTTTATGTATTTTTAGCCTAATCATTCTGGTGCTTTGAGATTTTGAAAATTAAGGTGACTGTTTTATTGTAGTTCATGGACCACTCGGGCAATGAAAAAAAAGAAGATGAGAAAATGGAGGAGTTACACGATCAAGAGTGAGTATCAATTCTCTTGCCTTAAAGGATGCAGTACCTTTTCAAAAATTGTTGTATGTTATGTATTTTTCAAATATTATGTCATAAAATATTATATTATGAATTATTTAATAGACTCTCTTAAGCTGGCAGCAGTCACAAGATTAAATTGTACAGAGGTTTAAAATACGGCTAGATTTTTGTATGTTATACACATTGTTATCCAACAATATGAGCAAAAACTAAGTATACAAAAAGTATATAACAGTCTAATTACTGTTAAAAAGAGTGCAGCACAATGCAGGGCTTCAATGAAATCGCAGTTTGAAAGGCTGGGTAAGGCCAGCATTTAGTTCAGTTGGGAGAATCAGTTGAGTTGACACAACAAGTATTATTCTTGCAACACAACAAAAAAAAAAAGAAAAAAGACCTTTATGGATAAGAGGCTGGGAGAAAACCACTGTTAAAGGAGAGTCATGAAAGGTTACATTTAGACTTTTCTAAGCCATGCAGGAATTTATTTCCTATTTTGGTGTCTTATGGTAGAATGGGATCCCCCCCCCCCCCCCCTTCCTATTTGTCCAAAATATTTATTAATGTTAAGTGTTTAATTATGCTATTTAATTATTTGAAACTTGAATAAGTATTAATATTTACTTTCTGAAAGTTATAATCTGTTTTAAAGATACCCATTGTTTTCTGTCGCTATAGAGGTTTATAGATAGATTTATAGATAGATTAAAGGTAAACTGTTTTAATTGGCACAGTAGAACTGGATTTTTGATAAACATGCAAAAACATCAGGGCTGTACATAGTTGCTGTTTATTCCATTGTATGTTTTTACCTTTTTAGTGCACTGATTCACAACCAACGCATGCTGTGCTCTAAGAGCAAGGACATGCATAGAGATGATAAAGGAAACATGGAGGAAAGTGTTGTGGTTAAATAAACTAAGATTAAATCAATAATATGCAAAACGCTTTGTGGAGTCAAACACTGAGCATCATCCTAAGCACAAGATCACTACCAGTGAAACTATGCTGTAGGAATGCATTTCTTTAGCATAGAAAAAACTTCTTCAAGGTTAATGGTGCTAGATGAGACTAAACATCTGACAATCCTGGTTACATACCTGTTTATACTAGCATACCCCAATCGAACTGTAGACTGGAACCCTATCAGGAATCAGTGGCAGAACCTTTCAAATGCTATTTACAGGTGCACACCATTCAGTCTTTCTGAGCTAAAGCTAAAAGTTTAAGACAAATGGGGAGAAATGTGTTTCCCTAAATGTGAATTTGGCAGAGATTTACCTAAAGATCATTGACACTGATTAATGTATAGTTCACAATAAAACACAGTAAAATTTACAGTTGTAATGTGACATATTTTTGTAACAGTGTAATGATTGTAAGTGAACTGCTGTAAGTATTCAGTGCTCAAACAGGTTAATATTAGTTTTATATGAGCTTGAAAATTATGAGATCATGCATAGAACATTGATTTGTCTGAACACACTCTATCTTATGATAAAAAAAGAAAATATGAGATTAAAAAGGTTTAATTCTTATTTTTTTAATTTCTTTTATGGAAATAAAGTACATAAAAAAATCTTGGACATGTCTTGTTTTTATGTTTGGAATGTTTTCAGAGGGAAGAAATCTGAAAAGGAAAGTTGGAATGTAAAAGAAGAGAAGAAACACAGTGCCAAAGGATGCTCTAATAGGTTAAAGGAAGCACAGGGCCAGCATTCTGCTCTCTGGGAGATGATAAGCGCAAATAACAAGAGTCTTCTGGTAATGTACAAGTACAGCAACACATGCTTACAAAGATAACTATGCACAGTCAACATCCAGCTCAGCAATAGCAAACATTTTTTGAGCTTGACTATATCTGTTTTCTTCTTCCTTTTCTCTCTAGAATTACTTTGCAAGAAATTTTTATAACATGCGTTTGTTGGCATTATTTGTTACTTTTTCAATCAACTTCATCCTTCTTTTCTACAAGGTGAGAGCAACCTTATGAGCCTACTTTTTCTCAGACTTGCAGCTGTGTAGGATTGTGAATGTGGAAAAGGTTGCCTCAATTAAATCGTTTCATACTCATGTTATTTTTATCAATTCCCTGTTGTCAACTATGCCACCAAAGATGCCAAGCAAAACCATTTCCTTTTCTTACTGGTTTCCAGGTAGTATCTTTGCCTGCACCCAAAGAAGAAAAAGTGGTTACATCTGTGAACGGAAAAGAACTGGACTCCACTATGAAAAATACAAGCAATAGCAATGTTCATTTTGTGCTCGAAGAAAGCAGTGGTTACATGGAGCTGTGCCTTCATTTCCTTTCTATTGCACACACAATCATCTCATTCTGCTGCATTATCGGTTACTACTGCCTCAAGGTATGCCTCTTCAATAATGTTTTTCTGCTCCCGTTGATTGAATTGTAGTTTTTAGAGGCAATTTCATTTTAATTTACACAAGTAGAATTTTTTTTAAACTAGACTTCTTCAAGATTCAAGCTTTCTGATGTTGTTGGAAAAGTAGTATAGTTTGCTATCAGTGCACAAATATAACTAATCAGGCTTAAGTGTATTTTACTGTTATCTGCTTCTGACTATTTCGTTTTAAAACCAATGACGGTAATGTTGGCTTAGTTAAAATAAAATGAATGCTTTGCAAAGCACTGTATTGCAAAAATACACTTTTTCACACAGTTTCACTTTAATGCCATCCTCCTTTTAAAGCAAAGGCTTAAATAGGATGTACTATTCATGAGGTCAGCTGCTCATTTAGAATGAAAGGTCTGGTTCACATTCTCATTTGTAATTCATCACAAAGTCTAAGTTACAAGCTTGAACTTATGACTGTGCAGAAAAAGCTTGTCAAACTAAATTTTTACATTAATATCCTTATGAACCCTGCTAAGTGCATTAGTAATCTAATTTAAAACTATTTAAATGTCTAAAGAATTATGAATTCCTTTCACTTGAACAAATTACATTCTTAAAATGTCCCCATACTATAATTCCTTCTCCATCAAAATGTGTGCTTTGCACAATGCAATCAGGCAAGTGGGGTTTTCATGGTGTTTTCCAAACCCAGAGTCATCTATTAGATTGCTAGAACACAAAGCATGACTTGTTTTTACTGTGCGGTGGCATCTTACTTTACAGAACGCCATCTGATGCTTTGAACTGTGATTGATGATGGAAGGCTTGAAGCCATAGGGATGTTTGTGCAGTGATCTCAAGTTGGGATCAATTTGAAAGTCACATGATTTCAATTATTTCTACAGAAAGTTTCACCCTCTGGGCCCTTGTGTATACAGATATTGCTTTATGTTTTTCCTATGCCTTTAACAAAGTGACTGAGTTTGCTTTTGCTCTCAGTTCGTATGACTTTGTATTCATGCTTCTTAGGGTTCATATAGAATCAGTGCATCAAACAGTAAATTTGATATACTGATTAACTTTATTTTTATTTGGAAGAATATTTCATGACTGGACATGCAGCTGTCCTGCTTTCTCTGTTTTTAACAAGCTTTTTCAACTGATGCCTAGGGGTGGATTTTATACACAGGTGGCCATGGAAGTGATTGAAACACCTGAGTTCAATGTTTTACATAAGTAGCTTAACATTCTTCTCACCATATTGTAGACATGATAGAGAAACCATTTTGGATTTGCAACCTGTAAATAAGCTACCAGAAAATACTAGGGGAAAAATTCCTCTCAGTGCTTTGCTATAGTGAAATTGTATTTGTAGAGCAGATAAAATTTTTTTTTACTCTTAGAATATAAAAAGAGGTTGGCCGCATTGGATTGAGGGCAAAAACTCATTACTTGGTGTCATACAATGGTCTAAGAGTTGAGGGTTTTATTCACTTAACTTTAAAATACATTTTCTTTTCTGTTACTGTTGATTATCCTATTTTTGCAGTATGTAACATAAATCACCATGGTAGATTTTTTAATTCATTTTAAAGTTAACGTATATTTTTTAGTCTTTCAGTATTTGCAGGGAATAATTTCTAAATGATTTTGCATTTGATTGAAAGGTGCCGTTGCTGATCTTCAAACGAGAGAAAGAGGTGGCACGAAGGCTCGAGTTTGACGGACTATGTGTGACACAGCAGCCTCACGAAGAAGACATCAAAGGGCAATGGGACCGTCTGGTCATCAACACACTGTATTATCTTTATTAAGGACAGATTAATAAATGATATCTAGCAAAATTGTCTATATCGAAATAAAGACATATTTCGCATTATTCGTAATTATGCAACATCTTTATGTTGTCTGTTAATCTACTTCTGTATCTTTTCAGATCGTTTCCGAGTAATTACTGGGATAAATTTGTGAAAAGAAAGGTAAAATCTTACAAATGGATTTGTTTGATACTGACAGTCAGATAGAACTTTTATTCCAAAAATGCTTACACACATGTAATTATATGCAGATTTCATGCAGTGACAGCACAGTAAGGAATCAACTGATCTGTGATAAAAGATTTAATGGCAGCTGTAATTATTCCACAGTCAAGTACATATAATTTTATCCTCTTCCAGACAGTTAAGCACACCTTCCATTTTAGATAACCATTTGTTTTATAGAGAATGATGAGCAATGGTTTTGAACTTTTCTGTAAAGGTATTTTTTGCTATTTTGTCTTGCAAACTGCCTTTAATGTTTTATATCAGTATTTTTTTTTAAATCCTCTGCAACTTATTATAGGGAGGCAGAAAGTAAAAACTGAACACCTTAAATTAATTAAGAAAGCAACATTTAGGAACAAGCTGAATAATCCCAAGTGTTTTCTACTGTATGTAATACTAAAGTAGCAGCCCATTTTTCTGCCCATTACCACCAAGCCCAGGGTCGATTTCTAAAGTTCTCTTTAAAAGGAGTGCCATTTAACGTTCAATAAAATAGCTGTGTGTAAAGGAAAAATAAACATGCCAAATTATTGTAGCTGCTGGATGCTTGGTAATCATCTTTTTTTCCCCAGCATTTTATTGTCCTTACACTTTCAACTTTTAAAAAGCCTCATAAAAAGATAGATCACAGATATAATAAGCCCTTATTGACAATACCTTAATATTTGGAAAAAGGTGTGTGAGGTCTGAATTCAAGCAATGTCTCAGAACAGCATTCAGAAAGGTAAAGGTTTTTCACAAACGAGTCTACCAACTGGAAAGGGATGAAAGGTCTGGGCCAGCAAGCTGGCCTCAAAACGTATCCCCCTTACACCAGCTTTTTCCAGAAGGATGGGCCAAAGATTTTTTCTAAGTCATTTTCTAATCATCAAAAAAAGTTTTGTGTGATTTAATGTCAGTTAGAGGAAGGTTGTTTCTTACCAAATAATGTATATATTATTTTAATACTTACTACTCTATATATTTATATAATATACATATATTGTGGAATATGGATTGCAAGCTATATACCTACTGGAAGCATTACCATTTTTTTCCTATGTTTGAAAGGCATGGCTATTCACATTCATTTGGCTACAAGTAGAGTACTTACTGTATTATCTCCAGTGGCGTGCACAGACTTTTTAAAGGGCAGGAACGGGGAAAGGGCACATAGAGCATGTCCTAACCACAGTAGACGGCATTTTAGCAGTTAAACATCAAAAATGAAAACGAGATGATTGTTATGATCATAAAATTAAAATGAGACAGTAAATAGAACATTTAAGTATGTACCAGTCCATATACTTTCAACTACAGATTTGTTTTTAAAAAGGTACTTTAATATTGGAAGACTAAAAACATCAAAACAATGTCCGTGATTATGGATTAAGATTCTTTTCTAAAACAGTTTAGCATCCTCCAAAGAAAATCTTCCTGCTGTCAAGTTAAACAATTATTGCTTAGACGGATGTTTTAAAATTTCTTGCCTGTATAAAATTAGACAAAAGGGAGCTGGCCGTTGAGGGACTCCAGAGGTCATTAAAAATGCTGGAGGCTGTAATCCTGTAAGGCGTAATCTGTCTTAACTAAAATACTTTTCAGTAAACAAACAGCCACATCAGATGGACTTGAGAGCATGAGTTGGCAAATGATAACCTCTAGAAGAAGTACTTTGACATTAATTTTCTATTAAGTTGTAATTAAAGCAATTTTCCATTTTGGTTCCAGCTTGAACACTTAATTCAAAGCAGATACTTATAATAATAATAATTAATACTTCCCATATTGGAGAACATAACAGTAAGCTAGCTTCAAACTGTGGGGGGCTCTGTCTTTTAAGTACAACATACAGTGAGTCACAGTAGAATGTTCTTAAGGAAACATTTAATGCTTAACCTTAAAAGCTTGGGTGGATTTTCCTGTATTAGGGATTTATCAATCATATGTAAAATAGAGGAGGAAATCAGTGGAAATATTTCCTTAAATAACTTGGCTGGAACTGGATCTATGTACAAGTTTTAGATCCAGGGCAGTGGATTTACATTACCATTGTCAACTGCATGGGGAAGGGAACCAGCATTGTATCCAACATGGTGAGGGCTGTCACCTTTCCATTCTCACATTGTGCCACTAGATAGAACTGTGGTGTTGTTAAACAACGGCACGTATGGAAAGAGCAGGGCTACGTCACAACTCTGGTTGTGATGTAAGTTACTTATGCAGCCTAGACAAAGGAAAGAAAAAATAATTTATTCCTAGAAGGACTGTTCATCATCCTCCCTTAACTGCCTCACAGACCCCAGTCACTGCCAACTCCCCAGCACAGGTGCTTTCTGTGTAGGTAGATCTGCAAGGAAGTACGGCTGATTCGGACTGTCATCCACATGTAGCTCTGGGGGCTTTTTCCAATATATTGTCTCCCTTAAGCCGACTCAGACATTGTGCATAATATCAGTAGTCCGTAATGTTACGTTTCACCTATGTGTTTATTGTGAAGTGCCAATAGTAAGACCTTCAAATGAAATGCTATAGGGTTGTTAGGGGTAAATGCAGATCTAAATTGAAGAATCTGATAAGGAATTGGATATTGTGTAACAATCATTCCAGCCACCAAATAAGGTAAAAATTCCCACTTTTGTATTCAGTGGCAGCAAAGGAATGCCATATGATGTTATGCAATAACTTGATATACTGAAACAGTAGCATCACAAACAAGTTTTACCTTCAGAAATCAAAAGCACTGTAAAAGGTATATCAATTTGATTCATTTTCCAGCTCAATGGGTGGAGAGTTGACATCTGGATAACAGAAAAACAGTCTTTAATATCTCTGAAACAAAAGTAGCTCACATCTTTTTTTTTTTATAATTTATTTGTTTTTTTCATTTTACAAATTACCAATTTAAATGCAAAAACTTGCACTAACGAAGTACTAACCGCTCTATTTGCTGAGTTTTCATGGGGGGGTATCAGTTTCAATGAGCTCAAGCTCCTATTTGCTGACAGTTTGTGGCGTAAAAACTGCTTCTGAAATGCTGAGTGGTGAACTTCCTGTGGGGCTCGGTCTGAAAGCACCTTAACACTGATGTTCCTTGAGCTTGAAGTTGACCTTTAATCACTTAAGAATTTATTCTCTGCTCTTTTGCTACCATTCCTCTTATCATTCTTATTAATTTTTCATCAATTTTCCTCCTTAAGCCACACTCACACTTGAATTTTTGAATTATGTTTGCAACCGTTTTCACAGGAACATGAAGTTATTTAGAGAGGGTCTTCAGAGATGGCTTTACCTTTAACATTCTTGTCTATGATTTTCTTTATAATCTTCTGAGAGCCCTATTTCCTTTGCTTCCACTGCTCCATGTTAATGGTGTTGAACACCATGTCACCAAACAGCACAGTGCTATCTGTAGCACTATATACAGCCCCACTGACTGATTACAAGATTATTGACACCTGTGATGCTAATTAGTGAACACACCTTGATTTAACAGGCCCCTTTTGTCAAGTAATTTTCAATATTTTCTAAGTATAAAATAATGTTTGCCCAGTTTCATTCTATTGAAATTGTGTTGAAAATCAGTGATTATCTTAAATGAAGTGTGCAAACAATTTCGTCCACATGCCCATCAGTCAAAATCTTGAAATTGTGGACAATATTTGTATTCAGTCCAACTCAATTGTGTCAAACCCTATGAAAATGAACTGATTTGAATAAACATGCAGGGCATATTTAGTAGCTTTTACTCTGTACAAATTTGTGAGAACTAAGCATCATGTTCCCTCTACTTTACAGTTTACACTCTACTTTGTTTAGATCTTCCTCATAAACTTTTAATGAAACACAGGATTTTGCAGTTGCAAAATGCAAAAAGGTTTAAGGTGTGCAAATACTATTGCAAGGTACTATACTGTAACAGCACAACCTCATTTGTTTCACTTTGTTGTTCCATCTGCATACGCCTCCAAACGGCTTTCAAAAACCTTTTTATGTTCACTTATCATTTTTCCCAAAGCTGCACCATCATCTTGTCGGCAGAACTAAGCTGCTATCTCATTATGATTCAGACAGTGCTGACAATGCGGCTAATTACCCTTTGCTGTCTCTTGTCATGCCTTATTCAAGCGGAGATATGTTAAAGATGCTATTGTTTCAACCTGTCTTTTCGTCCCTGTCAGGTGATGGATAAGTATGGAGACTTTTGCGGCTGTAAGAAGATCCATGAACTATTAGGTCTGGACCAAGCTGCTTTAGACTTCAGCACTGAGAGAAAAGAAAATAAGAGGCTCAGAAGAGACAGTGCCTGGAGTGCGCTGTAAGTAGAGAAAATATTGAAAATATCCAGGTCTTTGTTAATTAACCCTCTCAGAAAGATACAGATCAAACTGCAGTCATCTGGTCTAGCATTCATTTTCTACTTGACACTGAACAAAGAGCATTTTTTTTTTTTGCCAGTTATTGTTACCCAGTAAAGCATATTTACATTTGTCCTAAATAAAACCATATAGGCCATTTAGTCTGCTAGCTTGCAGTGATTGTTCGCAACATCTGTGCCTCAAGGCCTATTGATATAAAAACAATAACCCAAAAATTGAAATCAATATTGCCCTTTCTGTTGTACATTCCTCTGTAATACAAAATGGTCATTTGGTATTGTGTTGGAGTACTTTGTTGGTCTTTACACTTTCATTCATCTCCTTCGTGTGCTGTTTAGCACCATTATCTATTAGCATTTTTGACCAATTCATGTTTTTAGCACATACTTTTATTAACGGCTGTTTCCAATAAACTGTGAAGGTGTGTGTATCTCCATGCATTACCTAATGTGTGTCCTTACAAAGAAAGGTCCGAAAGCATTATCTTGCACTTGAGGAAGAACAGGACATTCTGAGAAGTCATCACAGAACAGACACTCTCTTTTAAAGAACACAATGTAGCTCAGGGATATGATTTTAGCCTTGGACATTTTGACCTAATTTTCCTGGTTCTTCATGTGTTTTTATGTATCTTTGTGGTGACACTGTTCCAGATTTAACTCCTTTGATGTAAAGTACCAGATCTGGAAGCTAGGAGTGGTGTTCACTGACAATGTAAGTTTGGTTATGTCCACAACTCATGGCTCATTGGATTTATTTTGCATGTTCGCTCTCTCAAAACAAAAATCAACATGCCACGTTATATTCTACATGCTACGTAATAATAAGTTATGACTGAACATTGTGTGCAAACAACGTAATATTTGATGATTAAATCAAGATTTTATCTAATGAAACCACACATGTCTCAAAGATGATGGCAATATCCTGTCAGTCTACTTGTCTGAAACACATTTATCAGGCTGTTCTTGTAATTTAATATATTTTGTTTTTCTCTTGACTTGTCTGTGTGTGTTTTAGTCCTTCTTATATTTGGCCTGGTACATGACCATGTCAGTTTTGGGTCATTATAACAACTTCTTCTTTGCTGCTCACCTTTTGGACATCGCCATGGGCTTTAAGACGCTTCGTACCATCCTTTCCTCTGTCACACACAATGGAAAACAGGTGCGTGTGTTTTAGGACTGTGCTAAAAGTTGTAAACAAAATATATAATTCTTCTTTAAAGCCTTGAACTGGAGAATTTTCCATATTAAATTATTTGCCTCTGTCTCTCTTCTTACAATAATTTTTGCCTTTTTAGCTGGTGCTGACCGTGGGACTTCTGGCTGTTGTGGTATATCTTTACACTGTCATAGCCTTTAATTTCTTCAGGAAGTTTTACAACCAGAGTCATGACAACGAAACTGACGATATGAAGTGCAACGACATGCTTACTGTAAGTTAAAAACTAAATCCCACCTTTTCTTATCTGTTTACTTCCATTTGCTGATGCAAATTATAAGACTTCAGTGTTTTGGTTTTTTTTTTTTTTTTTTTCATTTTTCTTCTCAAAATAAAAAAGAAAAGTATTGCAAAATAACAATTTCTAATTGCAAGGCTCTACACAATCCTTGGAAGGCTGCTGATTCTACAGTTATCCATCTGAGTGCTGGGGACCTTTTACAAAGTGACATACATTAAGGTCATTGCTAAAGTTGAGAGGAAGGAAAAAGATGTGATTGAAGAAGAGCAAGTGCCAGAGCCTTGAGAGGCTTTGTTAAGCGCAGCTGTTTCAACAGTTTCTTGTAGGTAAAATAGTTTAAAGCATGGACTTCAGCTGGAGTTACAGCTTTAAGAGCCATAAAGGTACATATCCACAACACGAGGCACAAATGTAGCCTTCCTTGCGCTTCTCCTGTGATATCAGACATGTTTTACCAGGGTTGCAAAGTCAAAGAAGCAGACTTTTGCTAAGTAGTCCAAAGACATATTTTAATATAATTTGAGAAAAAAAAAGAAGGCCCATAGCTTTAAGAAAGAGTTGAGACACAAAGCCCAAGTGCCTCAGGTCCCCTTTGACATTTCCATTGACTGAGCTACTTCATCAGCCAGTGTAGGTTTACCATGTTTGATCAAATTCAATCAGTGCAGACATCTACCAGTACATTTTGTGAGCACTTCATACTTTTCTCTGCTGACAGGGCTTTTAGAAATGCTAATTTCATGTTACAGCAGAACTTGGCAACTGCCTACGCAACCTAAAATCAAACCCCTTCATTAATGACCATAGCATCACTCTGAGCTTGATTGGCCAGAAAACTCTCCGGACCTGAAACCCATAGAGAACAAATTACATATTGTCGAGATGAGGGTGAGTGATACCTGACTCAGCAAAGCTAATAATCTGAAGGCCACTTCTAAAATAACCAGGCTTCCTTAACACCTTTGCAGAGTCAAAGGCTGACCACTTCACTGCCATCTTGAATTGATGCAGAGAGAACAGAAGGAGACAAGTATTTATTGTATATATCTCATATCACCCAGACAAAGTTCCCTATTAAAGTATGTATTTTAGTGGGCTAATATAGAGAAATATATTTTTTTAAGAAACTGCGTTGTGCTTTATCTTTAAATGTAAGCGGCAATCATCAATATTAATGAAATACAACACTTATTAAATAAAATCAATATAATAAAAAATATATATTATGTATTATCAAAACCTTTTTTCACTAAGTCCCCTCTATTGATTTTTAGACATAGATCAAAAAAGCAAAGGCAGAATCTCCATTTCTAAAGTAAAAACAACCCTTTTGTGGTCATCCCTCAAAAATATGATAGACACATGAAAAAGGCACCCCCAAAGGTCTTAGAGTGCCTCTTTGTTTGCTGGTTTATGACGTTAAAACCCAAAGGCCTGATCTATTCTAATATGGACAACACTGTCAGTCACAAATGCCGGCGGATTGCATTTGAATGAACCCTGCTATTATGGGAGGAATGGGATATTACACTGAATCATCAGCACACATCCCCTCTGTCGCTGTTTATTTTGATTAAATAACAGTCACTCGAAATCATTTTATATCTATAGTAGAGAAGTACCACAGCATTTTGAAGCCTGTGGACTAGGAAGACAAGTACAATAAAGTGTTTTTGTTTTACTTTAATGCCAGTTCTTTGTGATGAATAGAAAAGTTGGCACTTAAACACAAATCAGACATGGCTGGACAATGTGAAAGGTTGATTCTTCCCATCACACTGTGTGAGATGAAGAATATTGATTGCAAAAAGACCTTTGCACCATGTTCACACTTTGAATTTGTACAAGAATCCTGTTAGCTCTAAAAATGTTCTTATGAGGCGGCCAGCATGGAGGCAGGCATGAAAGTGCCTTAAACATATAATTGTCTGTACCAGCATGTATTTTCACCCGGCAGTGTTACCTTTGCTGAAAATAATCGTTCCTTATTTCACACCATTTTAAAAACAGTCACAGAAAAAAATGACAATGAAAAACACCTTAGGTGGTAATACTTTTCCTTAAATAATATGCAAAATATACCACAACCAATAATGTTTTTTTTTCTTAGTGCTACATGTTCCACATGTATGTGGGAGTGAGAGCAGGTGGTGGGATTGGTGACGAGATCGAGGATCCTGCTGGAGACGAGTTTGAAGTGGAACGCATCATCTTTGATATTACGTTCTTCTTTTTCGTCATCGTCATCCTACTCGCCATCATCCAGGGTGAGTGCAAGGGTGGAATATTTTTTGAACATGTATGCAAACAAGCCTCACACATGCATAAGCAAGTATGCTGCAGTTTTTTTGGCTGCAGCATGCATCGAACTCACAAATACAGATGTCGTTCAACAGTTTCTGAGTGAATCGGGTCATGAATATTTCATGTGTTAGAGGAAATTTAGCCGCGTATCTCTTCATCCCTCAGTGCCAGATGCTTTTCACATGAAATGACAGAGATTTCAATGAACAGTTACAAAATGTAGTCCCTCTCTTAGGCTTAATAATTGATGCCTTTGGAGAGCTTCGAGACCAGCAGGAGCAGGTGAAGGAGGACATGGAGGTAAGGGCTGACAAAAATATCTTCTCCACATACATATTTGACCTAAGATAGAATTTCAATATCTTGAAAAAAAACTCAAGGAATCTGATAAGGGTTATGTATTATTAAAAGATACAATTCTGTAACCACAACATGATGTCAACATTTGGAAGATCCAGTTTATAACGTTGTTTTTAACATCAGCCTTTATTTGCTGAGCTCCTGTGTGCAAAAAATTACCTCAAATAAAATGTTTGTTGAAGAATATTCTAATACATATTAACATGATTCCTTTGCAGAAAACATGTTTTGGTGTAACTATAGCAAATAGATTAGAGTATGTAATTTTTAAAATATCTAATCCATTTAGCGAGCCATTTCTGCATGGTGAATGAAAGCCCATACTTTCTTCCATTGTTTCTTCCAGATTCAATGTTTAAATCCTGACCCTTGCAGACATACTTGGCTCATACTGAGTGTGCACTTTTCTATTTATACATAAAAATAAATTTTAGTATAGAATAAGGAACTTTGGCATACAAATGTATAGAAACAATGCATGGAATGTTGTTATTGTTTGTATAGCAAATCAAACAGTAGTATTGGCATCAAAGATAATCTGTGCCTTGTTTTGATTCTTCTCATTATTTGATCATTTATCAGTTGTATATTTTTTTTTCTAACAGTGTGAAAAGTGTTATCTTTTGAATATTTTATTACAACAAGAACAACAAAGGTGGATGTAGCAAAATACCCAAAGAATCCTTTAGCTCTTAGAGGTTCTCTCTACGAAATTTTACAGCTTGCAGTTGTTAAAACCACATTTACATGCATAGAGTATTTTAATGGAGTCCTTAGACTACATGGTCTCAAGAGACAGCTATCCTCAGCCACACACAGCGAAGAAGATGAGCATAGTTGAAAGAAAGAGGCAGGCTGACTCTGGGTAACAGCAGCAGTTTGTAGTGAGAACAGTCCAACAAAAACAATTACAAGCAAGTCACTGAATACAGCTTTGATTACTAGACTAAGGAAACAAGTTGCAGACATCCTTTGACAAACAAAGTGTTATGTCACTAAATGTGGAGCAGTTCTGCCCACTGGTATTTGGTTGTCTTGTAGTGAGAGCTAGACAGCAGTATTTGCATCACAGCATCTGCAGAAGAATAAAGAAGACTAAGAAATGGTTCAGCACACCTAAAAAAAAAATATATATATATATATATATATGTGTGTGTGTGTGTGTGTGTTTCAGAAGAATTTAAGCATGACCCAAAAACTTTATGCTTAGTGGTTGCTCTAAAATGTTAAAATGTACAAAAATATGTTAGGTATGGTTTGGTTTAGTTTTGTCCTTGCTTTTAAGGCAGAACCTATTAATTTGTGTTATGTACCTGTATTTCTCATACAGTCTCTTTTACAGTTACATTGGTTTTATACATTTTCCCAGTTGTTACATTTGAGTGCTCAATCATGATGAACTGAGTGCTCCACTTTCAACCTCTAATAATTTGTTGTTGTTAATATGAGTGTCCTAACACACATATTGCATTACAGTAAGCAGCAAAACAAACATTTTACCATGTTGCTTTCATAGAACACATCTGCAATAACTGTGCAGAAACATAAATTTTTTCATTAATTTTATTAGCAAAAATCTTCTATGGGAAGGGGTAAATTAAAAAATATCACTATTAACACCATTTCTAGCAAACTATCTCCAATATTTTTGTTACGGAGCATGGATGTCTTATTCTCATTGTTTAGATTTTAAAATTTGTTTTTAGTGTTCATTATTCTTTACATGTTGAATGAGTCATGAGTTCTTATTTCTTTCTCTCTGCAGACCAAATGTTTCATTTGTGGAATAGGAAGTGAGTACTTTGACAAGATCCCTCACGGCTTTGAGACTCACACTCTGCAGGAGCACAACTTGGCAAACTATCTGTGAGTTGTTTTATGCTTGTTACCACTAAGTGTGGGCATGTATTCGTCGAAATCTAAAAAATGTATTAATCAATTGCTGAGCATTACAATTTCTACTTAAAAAGTGATGCATATATTTATGTTGATTCACACAAAGAATATGAAAACATTTCTTACCATTTAGTTTAAAAGAAAAATGTCCATTCATCCATCTATCTAGCACCACTTAATGCATCAGGGTTACTTTAGGGCTAGTGTCGATCTCTAGCAGTCTACAGACAGTCCAGAGTTAAATTACTTCGTTTTGAACCATACTAAAAAACAACAAACAATAAAAAATGTCTTATACCTGGTTAAGAAGAATCGTTAGGAATATATAGAGTAATGTAACTAGGAAGAAAAATCATGTAGATGGCACTTGTACTGGTTGCTGCACAATTATACAATTTTTGCTGCCTGTTACACAGTGCATTTTCTGTTACATTTATAGTGCACTGTTTGTATGAACAGGTCAGACATGAAGCTGAATAAATAGAAAACCAGATTTTGCTGCTTTTTGATTTGTAACAGAACTGATTTAGTGCATTTTATATTTAAGAGCAACAGCTCAGAATGCATTATGTTAACAATTAAAGAACAAGCCATTCATTTAATGAGATCAATACTGACAAGTTGCTCTTTTTTAGTAATATAGTTTAATATATGAATTACTATATCTAGATAAATTACAGAAAGACTGACTTTTTCAAGCCTTTTCAAGCAACTGTGATTTTTTTTGCTACTAAGGGTGCTATACCTTTAACTTCCCAGTTTAGTGGAACTGAAAGCCACTGATAAAACTGAACCATTGCAAAATTAAACAGTCTCTCTCGCAGACCACTTACTTGTAAAGCTAGGGCAACATTAACCACTGTAGATTAAATCCTGCATCAGAGAACCAAAGACATCGGATCAGATAACTGTCATTTTTGTTTCATTGCCAAACAACTTTGAGCTTAGTTAGGTCTTCAGTTTAAGGTGAGATCAGACTGCTATAAAGTGATGACCTGGGTCGCATGACTTATTCATTAACCCTCTTAAGTCACATAGGCAAGTTTTTGAGAAGAGCAGGTGATGATGAACACTGGCTGTAGAATGACCTATAAAATCATTTATTGTACCTCATCTTAAGGTATTGCTGGGGTCAACAATTACATATTGCTATAAGATTTGAATATTAGAAATTATGATGTACAGTATAAACCCCCCACACCCAGGAAGAAGAAAGTAAGACATACAATATTAAGTAGAAAGCAAAATCTTTAAAGCAGCATAAAACAAACTGCAATACATAGTGTTGGCTTCCCTACAGCTGCTTCATTTTAGTTGCAGCAACGATTGCAAAGCTATTCTCTAATAATTTTGTTCTGAATTTAGGTTTGTTCCTGTTAAAACTGATGCATTTTTGTGCATGCAGAGCAGATCTTTAAAGAAGACGCAAAGTGATAGACATTTGCAATTCAGCAGGCAGTGTGTAGAAACCTTTTTTTGCATGTGTGCCTTCATATGCTGATCACATTTTAATAACCATGCCCTGCAAATGTAATAATTTACCACGTTCAGTGCTTTTCCAAAGCTGAAACTCATCTGCTGCCTTAGTTTTTGCCTCTTTTTTAGCAACTCTAAGAGTCTGATGCAAACTCTCATAATAAAATTTCTGCAACCATTGTGTCCATAAAATTAACATTGAAAGTAGTTAACTAAAGTTAACAATGGAAAGAGGTTCTGTAAATATGTAAACATATTTGGGTCATCAAAATTATGAATAGAAGAATAAGATTGATAAAGAAATGACATCCCTCTTATTCATGCACACACACAAAAAAATACACATGCAATTTATCACTAACTATTTGGAATCTTTGAGAATTAGGCCACTAAAACAATACATTAGACCAATGGGAAATATTTTTGCTCAATAAAAAGTATGTTTCACACCTGCATTAAGATTGAAGTTTTCTAAATCCATACAGAATTTGAACAAATGTGTTCATCATAATATATTGAATATGTTTATAAAGGTGCAAGAAAAAAAATCAAAATGCAGTTGCCATAATCTGTTAGCAAATAGAAAATAAATGGAATCTCTTGGTCATAAATGTTGAAACATTAAAACAAAAACAATGGAATGGCTTGAACCCTCTGTAGGGTTAGAGTATAGTTTGATAATACATTGCATGCAGTACGTTGTGTGGTATTACATGAGCTACAGGTGCATCTCAAATTCCTAAACCCCTTTGTCTAAAAGGTTTAAACAAGGCAAAAAGAATAAAAAGATCTACATGTTATGTACATGTTAGCTCTTTGGGTGCATTTGATATACATTCAGTCCGCTAAAAAAAAAAAAAAAAAAAAAAAAAAAAAGTAATTAGGAGTAAATTTAGGGACACTGATCCAAATGTTTGAAAATTGCTTTGATACTGGAAGTGGAAATGGCTGACAGCATTTCTCTTTAATCCCTATTTAATTTTCTGGAGTAAATTCTTTACTAATTGCCAATACCAAGAGCTTAACTGAGCCTAATTATGTTGGATCCTGCAGAGTGCTGTTGCAGCCTTTAAATGCATAATTTTCCCTTTTTTTATGATTCTAATACATCGTAATGATTCCTAGTACATATTAGCCCACCTAAAAAGAAATACAAAGACTTTTAATCTCCAGCTCAATCAGTTGTTTTAAGTATTGACTACTGAAGCCTAGTTCAATCTGAAAAACTCACACGAAGAGAAAAGAGAATTAGGAGGAATGTATTGATACAATTACATTGTCTTTGGCGCTCAGACCTTGGCAGGAAACGTAGAGCTTAATTTTGATAGATATGCATGAACAGGAGTAAAGAGCAGGGCTGTGTCCCGACCAGGCCTGAAACTGGTGGTGGAGAGGAGATAGATGAAGTTGGTCAATCTGTAGACTGCTGGTTAGAGAGACGGTATGATGAGCTTTATGGGGATATCCAGTGGATTGCGTGAGCTGATACTAGAGCTTCACTCAGGGACCTGGAGTCACAGGTTGAGAGAACCTGTCCATGATGAGGAATGATGAAGCGAGGTTGGAGGGCAAAAACTCCCTGTTTGGAAGAAACCTCTGGCAGAACCAGGCTCAACATGGCGGTCTTCTGCCAGATCGGTTGAGATGTGACAGGGAACGCAGTGAGAGTCCGGGAGGAATGACACTCTGATGAAGCTTTAACCACAATGGTGGAGGAGGGGCTGGAGGTGGGTTGAAATGGTGTCATCTGAATGAAGTCACAGAGTGTATCCACCGCCTACGCACAGGAGCACACAAGTGGATCGGAGGCCTTTTAAGATGAACTTTGGTTGCCGATTGGCTTTCGTGTAGGTGTGGTTCAAAGTTGATTGGCTGGGTCGCAGGTGGGTGTAGGAAAGCAATGAGTTTCTTCAGTTGAACTTCCGCCTAGGCTCCCTTTCACGGAACTCCCAGACTTCCCCCCCTCCAGACACCTCCTCTATCTCCTGGGGGAAGCCAAAGACGCTCCCAGGCTGGTTGACAGACATAGCCTCTCCAGCTTGTCCTGGTTCGCCCCCTGGAACAGCTTCCTGAGGGAGGGGCCCAGGGGCCCTCCAAAACGGTTTCCAAGCCACCCTAGCTGACTCGTCTCGATGTGGAGGAGAGACCGCTCTACTCTGAGCCTCTCCTGGATGACCAAGCTCCTCACCCTATCCCTTAGGGAGCCACGCCACTGAGAAAGCTCATTTCAGCCGCTTGTATCTGAAATCTCATTCTTTCAGTCATGATCAACATTTTATTACCATCGGTGAGGGTAGGAATATAGCATGGCCTTTTTTGCACAACAATCTCTTTAACACAAGACCTATCTAGTGTCGACATTATCTGTTTATCAATCTCCTGCTCCATTCTCCCCACACTAAGGAAAAGGACCCCAAGATAACCCTCCTACAATATGAAGGGGCTGCTTTGCACCAGTGGCGGCTGGTGGAGTTTTCTCCAGGGGGGGCTATAAATTCGAAATAGACATACTGTATACCAAAAACCAATCAAATGTACACAAAATTTTGACACAAGTAGTTATCAATGTTGGGTCAGATCCTGACATTTGACAAAGGAGGCAGGGAAAGTAGAATACAGGGCTAGCCTCGCTCTATGCAGTTAGCCAAGTCTTGTAGCTAAAACAGGTCCTGGAAAAGAACGTTTCTTGCACCATTTCTCTCTCTCTCTCCAATGCGTGGCTTGCTCCCTCGACTCAACCTGTCAATCACCCGGAAAGCCCCAGAGCTGCGCCCCGAGCTCTCCTATACCTTTGTATTGTAGAGGAGCTACTGCAAATGTACAATTTTTAACGAGAGTCAATGGGTAAAGATTTTTGTAACCTAGGGTGGAAATACGTCACCAATCTAACCAAAAAAATGGAATTACTAGTTATTAAAGATTAAATATTTATCTTACACATCTAAAAAATATGTGTAAATATATTTCGTAATATTTTAAATGTTAATTTATAATTAAATAAAAAAAATATATGTATGTTTTTTTTTTTATGTCTTAATCAGGGTCATTGGGTGGGTGGGGCGCGGCCCTAGCTCCCTCTATTGGCCAGCCGCCACTGCTTTGCACACAAACTGGCCCAGTGTATGCCGTAGGTCATGGTTAAATAGAGCCAGCAGAACAATATCATTTGCGAAAGGCGGGGACAAAATCTGCTGGTCCTCCAACCAGACCCCTCCATCCATTGGCTGTATCTAGAACTTCTTTCCATTAGGGTACTGAACAGGACAGTGCAGCAGCCCTGCCAAAGTCAAACGTGGTTCAACTTAATGCCAGCAATGCACACCAAACTCCTGCCCTGCTTGTACAGAGACTGGATAGCACCTAATAAAGGGCCTCTGACTATAACTTCTGGAGTGCATGCATTCCTTCTCATGTTCACAAAACACAAGTGGACCAACTGGGCAAATTCCTATGAAACATTGAGCACACTGCAGATGGTGTTTTTCCAGAATTACTTTGAGGCTGACCAAAACTCTCTCCATGCTCTCGCCAAGCTCCCCCAAGGTAGGAGCAACTCAGGAGTCATACAGGCCAACCAGGCTTGATAGGACTGTTTCTTCAGCTTGACACCATTTAAACTACCCTTTGAAAACTGATCCGTGCCTAGTTCGGACCAAGCTCTGATCATTTCACCATACCTAGCTCGGTTCCTTACGACCTTTTACACATCACGATAGCACAGTTCCCCAACTCCTAGTGAAAATCTGTGGTACTACTTCTCTCTAAGGTGAATCAAGCAAATCAATATGGCAGCGCCCAAAACATTCAGGAAGTTTGGTCATAATTGTGATATTTCATTGTTTGCAGAAAATGAATGCACAGAATTTACTTGAAAGAGTTGGCTTATGAGAAGTGGATATGGCAAACGATTGTCTAATCAGAGCTTACAGATGCAGGAAACAATGACAGCCATTGAGGTTTATCACACTGATAAGTAGAATCCTCACTGGAAATTGTGTGGCATGGTTGGGAAGCTAGTGTGTCTATAAATGTCTGAAATGGTTTTGGAGATGATGTAATTGTAAGGAGATGATGTGGTCTTCTCATGAGCGCTTTGTTATCTGAGAACCACGCCTGATCTGAACCACGTTCTCCTGATCACGCTCCAGCAAATGTTATTGTGGTTTCCCACATGAGAGCTGAAATCCCCCTAAAAAGTGATGAAATCCCTGATGCACGCTATTCAGCAACCTCGTCAGGGACCACAGGGCTAAACTCTGACACAAAACGGCTGAGCTGGGGGAAGAAGGGCAGCCACTACCAAAGGCACTAATCTAATATGAACCCTTTCATATGTTTTCTCTCATTTTATTTCTGCTTTAATGCATGCCAAGTATATACATACATAATAATTGTATAGTAGCACAACAAAACCAATTTCTATATAAATATTTTTCTTTTAATGTCAATTTTTTGAATGCTGTAACAGTTGCCTGATCATCTTTCCCCTTCAGATTTTTCCTGATGTATCTTATTAACAAGGATGAAACTGAACACACTGGACAGGTATGGTAATTATTTCCTCTCTTATAGCACAAGGTACAACCAAAGATGGAATTAGGTGGGCACTTTAAAGGCCCCCTGACAATTTAACTGTCATTGAAAGATCACGTCTCCTTTAATTTATTCATCCTCAACACTCCGCCCCCATGTCTCGGTGACCTATTAATTCCTGCATTTGCAACGATAATGACAATCTGTAATGTAACCTTTTCGGGTTAGAATGAATTTGCATTCATGCAATCCCTGTAAAGCCATACTGTATTACCCTAGGTATGCACAGTTAATGATACAAATCCCCTCCATGCTAATCAGGTTGGTTCCCTATTACAACTTTTATTTCTTTTAAATTATGTTTTGGTTTTGCATTAACTTTTTTTTTCTATAAAGACGCAATTTATAATTTAAGCCTGATATTATTTCAACTACAATTTTCATTTTATTGGAAAAAAAAAAAAAAACCTTTTGCAAAGAGCAACATGCATAATTTCTCTTTCACTTCTATCTTACAGAGCTGTATATTTGCTTTTATTTTTCTCTATCATTGGTTTTGTTTTTTTTCTCTGAAAATACTCTACATCAGAGAATAAGTTTTTAGTGTTTGCAGGTAAATGGTATTAAATCAATGATCACTTCTTTCACACATTATAATTTAGAATTTGGCACAGAATGCTTCCAATATAACGCTGTGCCATCGATCAAAGAAAGGAATTTTTTAATCTTTGTGAACCAGTTTAACATTTCAGTGATATTTCTAAAGTGGATTAAGTTCTGATGCTTATTCCTGGATAAATCTTTTATGCTCTATCAGATATTTTAAATCTCTTTCTATCAAATGGAGAGCTCTTGAAAGATATATTTAAAGGGGAATGCAAAATTGTTTATCCTAACTTTAATTTTCATTTGTGCTACAGCCTTTTGCTCAAACCAAATCCTCAAGATCCGATAGATAGAATAAAAAAAAATTGTAAAAAGGTTTGCATAGTTCTTGAACATTAATGACACTAGGACACATTTAAACCCACTACTCGCACATGATAAATGAAAGGGCTTTTAAAATATTGATGTACAATCAAATGGAATATCAGTTAATCTCTTTCTCTTTTATTTGGCTTCGACACAGAGCAAAAAGAGGCACAGCTTATTTTTCATTGCTTAAAATGTAGCAGAATTGTTTGCTAGAGTTACATTGAACCTGATGCATGAGGAAATGAAGTGTGGGAACAACACATAAAAGGTGCTCTAAAAGATTTCAGCAAAATGTACTCACAAACAGCAGCTGCAATCACCTCAGTGGTCTTTCTGCTGACTTGCTGCTCAAGCTGTTTGTAATAGCCATGACAGGAACTGTGTTGTTCTGTATTATCTTCCATAAGCCTAGGGTTGTTCTTCACTTAAACCCCCTGTTGCAGTTGTTAATTAAGTTTGAGGCAAAAAGTGCTTTTAACAGACACTGTTTCAGGAGGATGAAGAGAAATCCACTACGTTTTGATAGATTTTTATGGCTCAAAATATAAAATGTCCCCTTTTAGAAGTTTCTTTCCTGTGCCAAACATGCAAAAAAGGAAAACTATACTTACACTCACCATGCACACTCCTAAACAGTTTACTTTTGTAACTACCGTGTATTGTCAAAAGATGTATAAATTAGATGTAGCGTTTTGATAAATGAAGGCTATGTTGACTTTTCAGGAATCCTATGTGTGGAAAATGTACCAGGAGCGTTGCTGGGAATTCTTTCCTGTGGGAGACTGTTTCCGTAAGCAGTATGAGGATCAACTCGGCTGACAGAACATCCAAGAGGTCAAAACCCTCCCAAGATAGTGTTATTGCTCGGGAGCCACATTGCTTGTTGCCTTTTGACTCTCTAAATTACCTAAAATTTGAGTGTTTATGTTAATCCTATATTAGCTTTTGGAATGATTTATTTTTCCCCAAACAACAGTACTCTGATGTGACACTGAATAAACGAGTTGGAATCAAAAGAATGACAACTGCTTGTTTATGTTCTGATCTAAAAAATGTTTTGGAGGGTCTTGTGGGTTGGAACCTTTTCATTTCAGATCTTTACATCTGCAAATATACTTAGGTTGGCAGTACAGGACTGTTAAATACATCGCTATTTCGCACAATAAAAGCTGATCTGATTCATAGCCAGAGTAATTATTTTTGGCCTACAGGAACTCATCTTTTTTTGTATCACCTCTGTTTGGCAACCAATTTCACTACAGGATATCTAGTTACACCATTCCCCTTCTTGCATTAACTGTTTTTACCCTGCTTTGCTGCTAATCCATCCTGTCTCTTGGGGATCCTGTTCCTCCTGTGATCAATTTAAATCCTTCCTTACTTCCTTTTCCCCAGATCTCAACTCATCCTTCAATTACCTCTTTTCCCATCTCATTACCAACTACATTGTAGGTTGCTGTCAGATGTCTCAGTGCTCAGGTCAAAGTCCTGTCATAGAAATAGATCATCAGGAGTACGATTAATAAAACAGTTCACTTATGAACAAAAAGCAGTGATTTAAATATAGAAATAGCGCAACAGGTTTTGTTAAGTAGCTGCAGCAGAACAAGTTCAACAGCAGGATGATGGCCATGAGAGGGCCACCTTGAGGGATTGTACTCATTGTCCAAGTGTCAAACACTGTACCTACAAAAGCAATAAATATCAGCGTACCTAATGATTTGAGCCGATGATTGACCCGAAATGGGCTGTGCAAAAGAAACATTTTCTATTGTCAGGTAAATAGTTTCCCTATTAGAAGAATTCCTTGCAACTTGTGACTGCAATAATTAAACCCAGTTGAGATTTGTCTTTAAATCTAAAAGCTATAGCAGTAATATCAAATGCTGATGATCAGTGAAAAATGAAAGATCTGCAATGCTCATGAACCTTTTAAGATTTAAAGTGGTTATAAGAAGACACTCTCTTGCCTGATTCAAATAGAGATTCACCGTCTCCTCTTTCTTGTATTAGATATGCCTGCCATGTTTTGTGTAATGTTCCCTCAGCAGAGGCAAGCAGCTCGACAGAACTGATTGCCTTTAAGTGTTATTTGCAGATTTTCCCTACAAGTTGTCATGATGGGTTCTAGGAGTAAGCCCAAAATGCAGAACACACACGGAGAAAACTGGTTAAAAGTGTGGTCAAATGGCCAAAACGGATGGGTTTTGGGGAGGTTCATACTTATTCTTTGTACCTATTCTGTACCTTGGGACTTAACATGTTATTATTACAAAGGTTTGCTGTAATACTTAGATTGGAAAATTTGGGATAGTGTTTTTAATTTTTTGGAGGAATTTATCTTTTTTCTGAAGGCGATACAATCAAAACAGAAATGTAAATAAATTTTTTTTACTTTTAACTGTTCCTTTACAAAACAAGCTGTTGTCTGTGTTTGATGAGTATCGATCCTGTTTTGTTTCATTTTTTTTTATAAACTAATGATAAAGATATATCAATAAATGAACAAAAAACTAAGGAAACTAAAGTAAGAAACCACAGGAGTACGATGAAAATCCAGTAAGACTGGAAGTAAACCCTATTAGGTCATAGACATTGGCAGAAAATTCTCGAACCTAGAGGTCTCAAACTGAAATCCTCCAGGCCCAGTGTCCGATAACGTTTAGGTGTGCCTCTGCTTCATCACACCTGACTCCAGTATGAGCTCGTTAGCAGAACTTGGCTGCTATTAATGAGGTAGTTTAGCTTTTGGATTCAGGTGAGTAGAGCAAAGAATCTAGAAATTGAAAGAGGATTTAAGTACTTGCCTCTAACCACTGCCAGACACTGACAATAGGCACCAGAGGTTAAACATTTAAATGGATATATATATATTTTAATGCAATTAAAATGTATAAATATATAGTATAATAGATAGCTTTATTATCTTTTGAAAAGTGCCTTGAGACAACCTTTGAGAATGTGTACTTATAAATAAATAAACAATCTAATGGCAACTGGATATTTAGGATAGGACAAATAAAGACCTGAAATATTCCAGTTAGTGTGCAATGAATCTAAAATGTATGAATCTTCAAGTTTTATCAATACATTATGGAAAATAATGAACTTTATCACAATATGATAATATCTTAACAAGGTTTGGCATAAGCTCTTGCCTGCTAGCATCTTACACCCTGCAGTTATAATCCAGCACATAACTGCAGGGTGTAAGATGCTAGCAGGGAAAGCTTACATGGAGTGCCATAACCAAGTGGCTGGAATAGTGTACAGGAACATCTGTGCAGAGTATGGGCTGGATACCCCAAGGGCAAAGTAGGAAACACCCCCAAAGATGGTAGAAAATGACTAAGCCAAGATCCTGTGGGACTTCCAAACGGACCGAATGGTTATGGCAAACCAAATGGACATTGTGGTGGTGAACAAAAAAGCAGAGGAAAGCTGTACATAGCAATACCAAGTGATAGCAACATCAGGAAAAAGGAACATGAAAAACTAGAGAAATACCAGGGGCTCAGAGAAGAAAACCTGGAAGGTCGGCATCAGTGGTACCCTTGGTCATTGGGGCACTTGAGGCAGTGACCCCCAAACTTGAGGAGTGGTTCCAGAAAAGTGCAGTCCTAGGAACTGCAAAGATGCTGCGCAGAAACCTTAAGCTCCCAGGCCTCTGGTAGGGGACCCGAGCATGGAAGAAAAAAGGAGAGTTTATGTATATATATATATATATATATATATATATATATATATATATATATATATATATATATATATATATATATATATATATATATATATATATATATATATATATATAAATGGAATGGACAATATGTTCCTAATGAGGACCATGTTTTAAATAATTAGAGTAAAGCTATCAGGACCAGCTACATATGCTGTAAAACTGATTAACAGCCTCATCAACCTTGTACTGGAGGGTAAGGAAAAAGAGGAAACCTCTCATTACAAGCTTAGTATATGTTGAAATTTAGCCCCCTTTAATGGACAAAAAAAAAAAAATCAATCATAACGTCATAACATTAAACCCACAGAAATTCAACCTTCATTTCCAGTTTCCTCTGGTGAAATAACATCGTCTTAAAAGACACTTACCAGCTACAGATTTTTTAAACAACATCTGCTGTTAAAGCAAGGAACCTTACTTGTTCCAAAATAAACCCAAATTAAATATACCGAATGTTCAAACATTAATTGCAACTTTGTTTTATTAAAAGATATTGTGAACAAGATTGATTTCCTTTTGTCCCTGCCAAACTTTCTATTCTATCTCTTTCCTGATCTTTTATTTCAGCAGCTGGATAATCCCAAGGCCTAAAGGTCTGGATGTTGTGTAGGTTATACAGCATAACTGATTTTATTAAAAACATTTTCTGTAAGTAAGCCCAAGCTTATACCCACAATAATACTTAAAGGATATATTAGACAAAATAGCTACAGTGTTACTTTGGCATCCTATGTATATTGACTGAAAATGCAACAGTGGCTCTTAGATATATAGTGAGGAAATAAGTATTTGAACACCCTGCTATTTTGCAAGTTCGTCTACTTTGAAATCGAGCAGTGTCTGACATTGTCATTGTAGGTGCATGTGCACTGTGAGAGACATAATCTAAAAAACAAAAATATCCAGAAATCACAATGTATGACTTTTTTAACTATTTAGTATGATACAGCTGCAAATAAGTATTTGAAGAACAGAAAATCAATGTGAATAATTGGTATAATAACCTTTGTTTGTAATTTCAGAGATCAAACGTTTGCACACACTGTAGGAGGGATTTTGGCCCACTCCTCAACATAGATCATTTAAGTTTCTGGGCTGTCACTGAGAAACTCTGTGTTTCTCAGTGACAGCCCAGAAACCTAACTGATCTAGAGAAGATCAGTTAGGTTTCTGAGAAACACAGAGTTTCAGGTCTCTCCAAAGATTCTCCATTGGGTTTAGGTCTGGAGAATGGCTAGGCGTTCGTTATGTGTAGCACAGCCACGTTTCCGGCAGACATAGAATGCTAGCCTCTGTAGCGTCTTTGATGATGAGTTAAAGCCGCCAGGTGATCCACCTAGTAAGAGAGAGATCTGACATTACCCATGATGGACGGAGGGGATGGTTGGTCTGTACCTACTTCCCCGGTGGTGTTGTCTGACTCCCGCCTGGCTGAATCATCTCTTCCTCCTCAGCTCATGGGGGATATGGGCTTGCTCTGTGTGTGGCAGTACACCAGAGCAGCTGGTCTAGGGTGTAAACAATTGGAGCCTTGTCAAATACGCTGGCTCCGTATGCAAAGACAGCGAAAAAAGAATGAAAAACAGAGCTTTCCAGAAAAACTTTAGCCCCATTATGTTAGAAATAGTATGAGAACGATACGAAGTCACACCAAAAATGAAAATAATAAAAAGATAGATGAAAGTGGGAAAAACTCAGGAAAATAAATGGAGCTGCTGAAACAGTCTGCCTGCTCCTCGCTGGCACAGATTAAGACCTGTATAGATAGGCCAGTATATATGCATATTTGGCTGTTTTAAGTTATCTGGCATTTTATTAACTTCATGCTAATGGAAATGCTGAAATAAAATATCCTTTGATTCTTTTTTTTTTTTGTATGTAAGCCAGATTTACAGTAATAGAAAATATGTGCAAGCATTTTTCAGTTTTTCAGTCAGGATGTACCCTCTTTCCTCTGTGTTTTCTACTCATGAACAGTATGAGCCAGATAACTGAACACACAAAAAACACACAAATAATCTTTAAAAAACAAAAAAAGAAAGAAATTACACTGCAAACTTAAAGAAATATCTTCTCTATTAACATGCTAATGTCAGGCAATTTTTATCTATAAAAGGGCAATCACTCATGAAATTTAGATACAATCCAATTACTATAACAACACAATCAAACTTTGCCATAAATGGGGTTGCACTGTGCTTGAGACAGAGTTTATATCTTCCCAAGGCCATTTTATATGGACTGTAACTGCCCAAGATATTCTCATGGTATGTGGACTTGTTTTGTGTCATGGTTAGTTAGGATTTCAGTAGAGCAGAACAAGAAAATATTTTATGTTTAAGTTTCTTTCATTACAAAAGAAAATATGAAAAGTTTGCTTACTGGTTACTTCAACCGTTGAAGTACTTAGGTGCTGCATGTTGATGAAAGAAATTTGAAAGCAAAAAAAAAAAAAACATAACAACCATGCTTGATAAAATGTGCAATATATACAGATTATTATGAGCTTGAACATTTTTCAATGCTTGAGGTTTTATTTTAAAACATATATCACCCTTTCAGTTTATCCTTAACTGTTTAAACAACACAAGAAAGGTGTTTGAAATAGACAATGCTGTTGTCTGTGTTATGCCTCTAATTCAGGTTTCACATACCAAACCATTGTTTTTACTGAACCCCAGACTGCTGCAAAGATTTAGCAGCATTATAGAAATTGATGTGTGTTTAAGGTTAAATAATATCAGGAAACTTTACCGACCTTATTATCTCAGGGGAGGCCACCAGGAGGAGGGGACTAATTGGTTTGTTGTCAAGGACCTGCTGGTAACTTGGTGTCCTATGGTTCCATTGCACGAACCACCTCAGTTGTTTATTTCTGCTATGTACTGTGCATCTTTGCTATTTGTAGTAACTATCAGATCAGGTGATATAGAGAATTTTTTGTGGCTGGTTAACATTGGTTGCATTGTTTCATAACTTGCTGGTGATTACTTTCACTGTTGAGCACTGCATTGATATGGAGTTGAGGGATTGTAACTTGAAATGAAAGCACAGCTGTAAAGACTAAACTGAAAACTAAATGTTCTTTCAAGACATTTAGAGCTGAAATCTTATTATGCAATATAAGTGCTTGCCTAATATATAAACAATTTGAAGCACATGATCTAACCACTAGGCCATCACAATTTATTCACATTTATGGTGCATATTATCCAAAATTATTTTAAGTATTAAATTTATTTAACATTATGATGTATGGTAATATGAGACTGCTATTAATTCAATTCAATTCAGTTTATTTATATAGCACCAATTCACAACACATGTTATCTCAAGGCACTTTACAGTTCACCAGATCATATAGTCAAATTGATTCAAAGTTTTCTATCTAAGGAAAACCTGTTGATTGCATTGACTCAAATGCAATCCCTCACACTAAGCATGCTTGTAGTAAGAACCCTAATGAACAAAAATATGTATTGGTTGAGGTTTTGGCGTTTGGAAGAGGACATTATTTGAGAAATAATATTATGTCCTGAAAAGGTGAATATTAATCTCCACTAGTTAAGGAAGGTCATGTCATGTTGGATTTAAGTCTCTTGGCCCACATGCAAGTTCACACGAGACCAGAGTTATCAGTTCAGTGAACGTTTAATAATGTTCATTCGTACAATTAAATTAGGCTCCACTGGGTGGCTAGGCGGATTCAGCTTGGGTTCTGTTGAAGAGGGAAAATGTTAGTAGGGGCCGGTGATGAGAGATCTTGATGGGTTTGAATGTACCGGCTTACTGTCTGTTGGATGGCGGCTGCGTGGAGGGAAGGGCTTGGATCCGGGAGCGTGTCCGAGGGGCAATTGTGGAGAAGGATGGAGAGCGGCAGGCGGAGATGATCGGTCTTTGGCAGAAGCGGTTTTAATGTCCAGACGCGGTACTCGGCTTTATTCTGAAAGCTCGTCGTCTTTTCTGAAAGGAAACGCAGAATTACTAGAATTCTCTTAAAACATCCAAAGCATGGTTTCAGGTGTTGACTCTGACCAACAAGTGGGACCATCGAGCTATGAGTGACTGTTCCTCAGCTTCTTTTAAGGTCCACCAGTCAAACACCCGAAATCAGCTGCCGGTGCGCCAGCCTGTCAGAGCTCTCCTCCGAAGATCTTCTATAAGATAGGCCACTCACACTGACCCGAATCCTAACAGGTCATTGTTTGGACCCATCTCAGATTATCTGAATCCAAAGCCTGTCACGACTATCAGCAGGTGTAATCTCTAGTGTTTTCATATGTAACAACTTTAATGTCAATCTTTGTTTCACCAGGAAAAACAAATGACTTTCACCGGATAATTAGATTGACACATTTGTTTGACCATACCTCTTATCTGCCTTTAGCTGTACTTCTTCAAAGTTATCTTTTAATTATCCTCCTCTGATCTATTGGACCTAGACAACTCCAAATGAGATGAATGGAATACATGCTTTATTAAAATGTTTTGAGGGATACAACATTGAATAGCTAATGTGTATCAGAATAATAGATAATTCTAGTCCTCCTATGAAAAAAATAAGACACCCGACACTTATTTATCCTGGCACAAGCACCTAATTTATTTCAAGCAATTTCTGTTTCCCATAATTTATGCTAAGCTTTATGAACTTTTAGAAAGATAGTTGTACTTGTTTCCATTAGGCTTTTCTGACTTTAAGCAGAAAAAAGGGGGGGAAGTGCTTTTTCTTCCTTTCAATTTATCATAAGAAATTTACACAAGAGGTGTTATGAAAAAAATTAACAGCTCTTGATTTACATATGCTTTGTAATCTTATATAATTGCCATACCATAGAGCAAGTGCTTTCTGCCAGTGATCGCATCCAGGAAAGAATTTGGGAAAGAAAGCTTGAATATTCATTAAAGATGTCTTTTCAATTGATATGTGAGTGATGAAAAAGACAAGTTGGTCCATCAGTACTAAAGCAAAATTCACAATTCAATCTATTATGATTAATGATGGACAGTTCTTCAGCATGTATAATGTTTCACACTTTATTACAGAAATACTTCATGACATTATTTTTTTATTAGTTTTTTTTGTATTTAAATATTATTTATATTTTGTATTTAAATAATTTAGCAATCATATTTTTGTATCTATTTTGTTTTACTTGTCTGTGTTGATTATACTTTTATTTTCAGTTGTATATAGAACACTTTGATGAGGTTTGTTCATCTTTTTTTTTATCTGTGAGACACAAATAAACAGATAACTATTCAACTGGATTGTTCTGGGTAAAACAATGGGAACACTGCCTTTGAAGCTTGCTTAGTTGGTAATGTGACTGTATCCAAATGCAGTATTCCAAGGAGATTTCATCTGAGCCATAAATCAATGAGCGAGGGGAGACAAAAAGAAAAACACTGAGGGGGGTATTGAAGTTAAGGAGACCTTTGTCTCCAACAAACTTGTCAACCTTTTTGAATGGTTTTATCTATTAGATTCTTTATTTACCATTGCTTTACTTTCTTTTACTTCTATGAAATGTCACAAAGATGCAATAAATTAGCCAACAGTGAGCACTAGGACGAGATATGCAACTTTGTTTTATCATAGGCATGGGATAACATGAACACATAGTAAACGCTTAAATATTCAGTTTGTATCTAAATGTGTCATTCATGCTGCCTTCAACTGACAGCATTTCAAATTTCTTCTTTTTCAGTCCTTTTTTTTGTTTCTGACCTGTCAGGAAGAATTTGATCCCTTGTCTGCTAGCTTCTATTGCATCTCAGCTTAAGGAAAGTTGAATCTTGTCCATGCATTAAAAAATAAGGCAGGTGGTTCAATTTTTTAAAGCCAAAAATAGCTTCATGGATAATAATTCTCAGAGGCTCAATCCTTGTAGATACATCTGGTACTAACCCATAACACAAATGCTCTCTTTTTTTATATATTTCTCCCTGATGCCACTTAATTTTCAGATTTGTATGCAATATTGTTGGAGCTATCCCTCATTCTCATTATGATTGCAATAAGATAAGTACCCACTCCACTTTTTAATTCAAACATTTAGAGCACACTGAAGTTATTAAAGCCTCTTTTCCTGTGAAAATAGTGCGTTAACTTGGGTTATTCAAATATGACTCTCTAACAATCGGCATTTGGCTCCCTGTCCACTGGCAAAAAAAGCTGTGTCTAACCTCTTGCTCGCAAGCTGCATGGCCTCTGTCCTCCAGCAGCTGTGTGTTTGGTGACACCATCAGTGCTGCCAGATAAAGTTGAGGTTTTCAAGCCCAAACATCTGTTAAAAACCGCCAAATCTTACAACAACCCGCCCAATTAATATAATGTTATATTAACTGTTTAACACATAAACACACTTCAGTGCAACTTAATTCAACACTAAATGTCAATACGCTAGAATCCAACAAAGTCTGCCCAGAGATGTTCTTCATAAACAACTTTGACCAAGCCACCACAGCGATGTCAGATCCAGCGAGTGTCATGTGACACATCACATACCGGTACTAACATGTTTGCAGATGGAATTATAACTACGGGTATGTAGACTACTCCTCTTTTTACATTTAGAAGACAGTGTGCACAAACAAAAATGCTAAGTTTATTTTTACATAACTGAAATAATAACATTTATTATGGTTGATTTTGAATTCTTACTTTTAATGCTTATTATTTTGGCTGGAACACTGAACATCTCAATGCTAAACTTTTACTTTGATGAACTATAATACAATCCATTGTGATTTGTGATTAGTACATGGTTGAATGAAATCTTCCGAATAACTGTCCATCCATTCCGTGTTAGTCCAGTTCGCACATCCATCAAACTTGACAGGATCAGCAGACCCATTCGATTACTGGACTCGTCTTTCAGCAGAGCAACTTATGAAAAAGCTCCTTTAACTGGCGCATATTATATAGGAAGGGTGAAGAGTTTAATTGCACCAAGTGCTAAATCCCAAAAGCAGTGGTTTCCTCCAGTATCTTTAAATGATTCCCTTTCCAACCAGAACACATCGATCGTCAGCGCGAGGTTTATCACACCAGTGCCTCCTGCTGCTAAATCTAGCATAATTTGTGGCGCCACTCCACTAGTTCTCTGTTGTAAACACTCTGACAGATGATATTAGCTAATCAGTGATGGAGTAAGTTTGGGGGGGCTTTGCTATGAACCAATATTGATTAAAAGATCAAAATGAAAACCGCCCAACTGGGCAGTAAACCACCTAATCTGGCAACACTAGACACCATCATGGTGGGAGCAAGGGCGTAGTCGGTGTGCTTTATTGTTTCGCTCTCTTGTCTCTCCAAATCTCTAGCACCAGTGCTGCACCATGTTTATCGAATGTAAGCAGAGCTGTTTCGGCTTGTTAGATCAGAAGTGAATGGCGCGGTGTGTTGATGTCTGTGTGTTGCTCTCAATGGTATCACAATATTAAGCTTGTCAACCTGGCTCTGGTTTTCCCACAGCATGCTGATCAGATGACCTGGGTAGACATGTGTGAGTGAGCTGTTTCCACTGCCACTAAATGCCGATTGTTCCCCGATTTAAATTATTTTTCGGCCAGTGTTGAAGGGGTAGATAGCTTTGGAGCTAAATTGTACTACAAAACTACCTTCTAATGCCAGCTTCTGTAAAGAAATGATTATGAAGACCCTCTGGAATCTGGATAATTGAGGTATATTCCCAGTTTATTTTACCTAAGTGAGTTTTAAAACAGGTTTTAAAAGACGTGAAGGTGCAAACAAAACAACCTCTGTAAATTAGTAATGGAAACACCAACATCTAATTGCACTTTTATACAAATATGATGTTTGTGACGTTTTTGTCCTATGACAATAAAACAAACTCATTCTTTCCCATTGCAAGTCTTATTTTCATATTGAGAAAACACCCCTCCAGTCAACAGAAAATCTGAGCATTCCAAATTACCATTTAGATTGGACAACTTCATGCCAAAAGAAAGCCAATTACTCAATGACACTTTGGTGGGGGAGAAGGATGGAAGAGGGCTAGAGATGAGTGTATGTCCCAGTGGAGGTCTGCTTGCATCACTTCCCTTTGAAAGCTGTACCACACAAACCTCTCTTTTCATATCTGTAGCTTAACTTTCAGATCTGCAGATAAAGTGGATTTTTGCTGCTGCAGGGCTGTTCGCACACTTGTCTGAGACACCGAAATTTAAAAGGAGACAGGTGCTGCCTTTAATAATTGAAAATGGCAAATTGGCTGGTTCAAAACTAAGCTCAAGCGGTAGGAGAAATGACCCATTTTCCAGCCAAGTTGGTAATTTTTCTTTCTTTTTTTTAAGCTTATGTTTTTTAAATACAAGTTTATTGGCATGAATTATTAGAAATTTGTACTGAACAGAGAGGTAGATCTGAGACTACATCTGTTAAAGGTATATTTACATTACTTATTTCGGTATCTTGTTTTGAAAGATGGCTGTTTTGACAGTCATACTCAGCTTAAACGAATATCTGGACCACCTGCTTCAGAAGAAAAAAAATATCAGAAGGTATGATGTTAATCAACAGAAGTCTGGATGCTCAGCTGTTACCAAGCCTGTGTGGGTGGATAACAGAAGATTAAGGTCAGTATTATAGAGATGGTGTATTTTATTTCCATGCGACAAGCAAGATATTTTTACTGTTTCAGTTATGTCAATATTCTCTACAAAAGCAGTATTGTCAGGGCCTACCAGACTTTTTTCCAAGCTTCTGAAGATGCACAAAGAACCCTACAATTAAGCAGTCTTCTAGTTAATTAGTAATTATTTCCCCTTTCTATTAATTATTATATATTTGTTGTATTTTTGCAAATAGTGTATGACCTTTGCATATAGATTGACTGAGTGTTTGTATAGATTATCTGTCATTTCCATTGCAGCTAACACTACGGCTCAAATTGTTGCACTAGTGGAAGGTGATGTCCTAGGTCTTAACAGTTTCTAATAGATTATGTTTTTCCCCTGCTTGGCTCTTGATAAACTGCAAATTTGACTTTTCCATGATTTGATCATCCTCTGCAGTAAATCTCTGCAACTGTACCATGTGCCTCTTTCCTGCTTCTTTGATGAATGCCATTGATGCTCAGCCTGTGAATAAACACGTTGTTTGTTTTACTGTTGTGCCTTACTCTTTCCAGTTTTTGGTTAACCTATTAACAGTGCTTAGATGGCTAATCAACAGCTTGTAATATTGTTTAATAAACTAACCCTGTTTAGACCCTTTTCTCCGTTTCTTTTTTCCTTTTTTTAATAATACATATAAATATAAAACATTTTTACACTTTTATAATACATATACATATAAAATATTTTTTTCTAAAATAAAATTCAGCAACTGGTGTTATCTAAGACGGAGGGATCTTTTTGCTAATTTTGGTATAATATATGATGCAATATATCATTGCATCATATATTGTTCAAATGTTATCAGAGTAAAAAGGGTTTATTACAAATGCACTCCATATTTTGTGGCCATTCATGTTAACATTCTGTAAATCACACATTCCTTTTAGATTTCTGTTTAGTTTTATTTTGTTGATAGAATATTTTTAAGTTAGATTTGCACTATGATGAACACTCACCGGCCACTTTATTAGGTACACCTGTCCAACTGCTTATTAACACTTAATTTCTAAGCAGCCAATCACATGGCTGCAACTCAGTGCATTTAGGCATGTAGACATGGTCAAGACAATCTCCTGCAGTTCAAACCGAGCATCAGTATGGGGAAGAAAGGTGATTTGAGTGACTTTGAACGTGGCATGATTGTTGGTGCCAGAAGGGCTGGTCTGAGTATTTCAGAAACTGATGATCTACTGGGATTTTCACGCACAACCATCTCTAGGGTTTACAGAGAATGGTCCGAAAAAGAAAAAACATCCAGTGAGCGGCAGTTCTGTGGGCGGAAATGCCTTGTTGATGCCAGAGGTCAGAGGAGAATGGCCAGACTGGTTCGAGCTGATAGAAGGGCAACAGTGACTCAAATAACCACCCGTTACAACCAAGGTGGGCAGAAGAGCATCTCTGAACGCACAGTACGTCGAACTTTGAGGCAGATGGGCTACAGCAGCAGAAGACCACACCGGGTGCCACTCCTTTCAGCTAAGAACAGGAAACTGAGGCTACAATTTGTACAAGCTCATCGAAATCGGACAATAGAAGATTGGAAAAACGTTGCCTGGTCTGATGAGTCTCGATTTCTGCTGCGACATTCGGATGGTAGGGTCAGAATTTGGCGTCTACAACATGAAAGCATGGATCCATCCTGCCTTGTATCAACGGTTCAGGCTGGTGGTGGTGGTGGTGTCATGGTGTAGGGAATATTTTCTTGGCACTCTTTGGGCCCCTTGGTACCAATTGAGCATCGTTGCAACGCAACAGCCTACCTGAGTATTGTTGCTGACCATGTCCATCCCTTTATGACCACAATGTACCCAACTTCTGATGGCTACTTTCAGCAGGATAATGTGCCATGTCATAAAGCTGGAATCATCTCAGACTGGTTTCTTGAACATGACAATGAGTTCACTGTACTCAAACGGCCTCCACAGTCACCAGATCTCAATCCAATAGAGCATCTTTGGGATGTGGTGGAGATTCGCATCATGGATGTGCAGCCGACAAATTTGTGGCAACTGTGTGATGCCATCATGTCAATATGGACCAGAAACACCTTGAATTTTGAACATTTATTCATTCTACTCTACTAAAGCTCACCAGATTTTTTTGGAATAGAAAAACCTTTCATGTTCACAACCCTCTTTAGGTCACAAGATAGATTTCCTTTCAGGTTTAGTTATGGGTTCCAGTTTGGCCATTCCGGAAGTGAATTTTTCTCTAATAAAGTCTTTCTGTGGTTTACATAAGGATATGCATTGATGTAAAATGATGATGAACAATAGCTTTTGTGCAGAAACTGATGGCAAAAATTATTCATAACTTCCATCTTTATAAACTTATATCTTAAGTTTCTGTTATTGTTTTCTTACTTCCTTTTGCATTAGCTTTGACATATATATAAGAAAAATACTGAGACTTTTGTGACATCTAAAACATGGACATGTATTTATATGAAATAAATACATTTTATGTATTAAATTTCAAATTTCTAAATTCTAAATTTCAAATAATTTAGATAAGGTAACTTAATTTAAGTTTAAATTTTATGACTTACTCTAACTTCTTCTAATTATAAATAAAATGCCATAGTAAGCTATATTTTGCCCACCAGCCTTGAGACTGACTAATGTGTTTTTTTAGATCTTCGTAAATGGCAGGTTTAGTAAAAGTATTTTGCTTATAATTCAACTTTGAAAAAATAAGTATAAGACAGCTGAGTATCATTTCAGATTAATCCAATAATTTTTTTGTTTATGATAGGAATGACTTTATGTCTAAATCCTGAAAGTTTATCACAAGACCATATCAATAGTTTAAGGATGTGCACAACATCTCAACGTCTTTAGCTCTTAGTTTTATATGCTCTAAACCTGATCTTCTTAAGATATCATTCATTTTTAATTCTTTTTGTCAAATTTGACAGAAACACTAAAAACCTGGTTGGTAAAAATAAAGTGTTTGATCACATTTAGGTCATCATAACATGATAAGCCACAGTATCAGCATTGCTGGCTTCTAGATGGTATTTTCAAGTAGTACTGACAGTAATAGAGGGTGCAGACACACTGTGGCACTACATCGTTTTGTAGCCAGCATAATGTCAGAAGTCCTTTAAATGCGAGGCAATGGCTGCTGCCTGATAACACACATGGTTGCAGTTGTCATCCTGTTCATTATGTCCAGAGCAGCGGTTTGCATAGTAATGTGAATCCTCAGATCCAACCTTCCCTTGCAATAATGCTTCTCCATAAATGGGCCTATCTGCTAGAGTAGAATTGTAAATAATGTAATTATTTGACACTGCAAAAAAAAAAAAAAGAATTAGCAAGAAGGAAATGAAGACAATGTTTGCTTGGGGTCTGGGAATAAACATAAACGATAAGCTTGGACCATTTCAGCACTACCTGGCCTGGCCACAAACTAGGGTGCCAGATGGCTTTGATGGCACACAGTTAAATGAGTACAAGCGTGTTGAGTGTGAATGGCCTCACGTCTTGTTAGATTAGTTAGATAATGCCAGGAGGGGAGAAACATGTGCACCCAGTCAAAATCAACCTTACAGTCATACATTATCACACTGAAACCCTTTTTTTTTATCTTAACAAAGGCCAATTATACGCTTACACAGAATAGATTTGATTGTATACAAACACTAGTTGGGGCTCAAATCAAGCTGTGTAATTCATAAATGCCCAAAAATTAGTTTTGCAAGTAACAGTCAATATTGACTCAACCAAGCCAGCATAGTTTTTCAGTTTGGGTTTCTTTCATCATGTAGCTTTTGGCTGGAAAAACCAGCTGTGCCTGATTGCTTCAAATCAGAAAAGCAACACTTTTAAAGCCTTCGCATGCAGGGAAGGAAGAGAAGTGTGTATGCTCTCCTGGTTAGCTTACTAAGAGACTCCCTTTGCCAAAACAAGTGTCTTTTCAAAGAAATATTTTCACCTTTTTTGGAACTTAATAATCCTGTTATGCATATAAGGCTTTCTGCACGGGGTATATTGGATTAGGTGCTACTACTTTAATCCTCTTACAGTAACATAAATCATATTCACTGTGATTTTATTTGGTTTCTAATATCTATTTACATTACTTTACAGAGGTTGTCATCACAAATACTTTTGCCTCCTAAGGAGCAAAGCATCTTCCGATTTAGTTTATTAGATTCATGTAAAAGATAGAAAGGTTCAGAATTGGCTTACGCAATCAAGGGAAAGCTAATTTTTACAAGCTATCCTGGGCTGAGGAGAAATAGGACTATGCTGTTTCTCAGGAATCCATAGACCTTTCTTCATATAAAAGTAAATATTGCATTTAATTTGAAAATCCAGGTGCCAGAGTTTGTAGGATGAGTCAAGATGACCTGAATAAGAATTGATTAAGGTTGAATGTGAAGTCAGTAAGGATTCAGGGGGGCCATATCATCCTCTGCTGTGTTTATAAAGTCCACAGTCAGCAGATAAGTCCTCCAGGAAATGTTAAAGCACTTGCTGTTTCCCTGTGTTAAAAGGATTCATAAAAAATGCTTTTGTTGTTCAGCATGACTATAGTAGTAACAAAATGTGGTTTAATGACTGTGTTGTCACTGTGCTTGACTGTCCATCACACTCATGTGACCTAAACCCAAAAGAGAATCTTTGGAATATTACCAGTAAAAAAAGAGAGTCACCAAAGAAGATGCAGATTAGGTGCAGACTGTCAGGCTTAGAACAAGAGGACCCAGTTTTTGAGGTGGAGAGACAGTTAGGTTTCGCAAAAGGTTTATTTAAGACGGAACTGTAGAGAACAGTGTCTAAGGCAGGAATCTCTGCAGGAGGAGAACTCAGGTTATTTGTCACAGTGGGGGTAAAGCTTTTATAGGACCCAAATGCAGACAAAAGCTTGAGGTGGTTACTTAAATGTTTTAATGACAAAAGTTTAACAGAGGCAAAAATCCAAAAATGCTCAAAACCAAGATTACTCATAACAAGAAGGGAACAAAGTAATGATGACAACCCAGCAAAGAGTGACTGAACAGGAAGAGATACTGTAGATTATATGAGAGAGAGAAACAAAGACCAGGCTAATTAGCAAATTGGGAGCAGGTGTGAACAGAGGCAATAAGGGAGCTAGAGAAAAGATTGACACATGAGCGCACACAGGAAATATCTAAGAACTCAAATACAATCAAAAATACCTAGAACACAACAATAGAAATAAGACCAAGGAAAACTCAAAATAAAACTTGAACAAAACCAAAATCATGTATTGACCATGTCAATCTGGTAGAGGATGAAATTAATGTGTGAGTCACTAACCTGGTTTTATAGTTAAAGGAATAGTACACCCAAAACATGATTAGCCTTCATTTTCTACTCACCTCCATGCTGAACAACACTCTGGAGTACTTTTTTGATATCTCAAATGCATCTGGAGATCTGGGAGACTTCTTGCTGTCTGCTGACATTCAAATAATGGAGGTCTATGGCGCCCGAGACAGAAAGGTCCACAAAAGTCCACAAAAACTTGTCAATATTCCTCCATACTGCTCGTCCAATGTAATCCAAGTGTCCTGAGTGGGTAGCATCCAGAATTTACTCGAAACGAAGTCATTTAGAACGTTTTAGAGCCTAAACAGTAGTGTATAGGATTTCCTAATAGCGCCCCCATGCGCGCTCACGATTCTACGGAAGCCGGCAGACCAAACCAGCGCATTCAGCTCGGCAAAGAACTCATGCTCTTCCTCAACACTGAAGTCCTCAGACATTTTTCTTTCGTTGTTTCTTTCTTTGCACAGGTAAACAGCACATTTCTTCTTCTACGCTTGCATTATCGGCAGACCAGACGCTGAATGCGCACTTCCTTCCGGTTTGGTCTGCCGGCTTCCGTAGAATCGTGAGCGCGCATGGGGGCGCTATTAGGAAATCCTATACACTACTGTTTATGCTCTAAAAACATTCTAAATGACTTCGTTTCGAGTAAATTCTGGATGCTACCCACTCAGGACACTTGGATTACATTGGACGAGCAGTATGGAGGAATATTGACACGTTTTTGTGGACTTTTATGGACCTTTCTGTCTCGGGCGCCATGGACCTCCATTATTTGAATGTCAGCAGACAGCAAGAAGCCTCCCAGATCTCCAGATGCATTTGAGATATCAAAAAAGTACTCCAGAGTGTTGTTCAGCATGGAGGTGAGTAGAAAATGAAGGCTAATCATGTTTTGGGTGTACTATTCCTTTAAGCCCGTGCCCAGAGGCTGAGGTTGGTTCCAGCCAAAAAGACACGGTGGATGCTGCCCAGAGTCCCAGACGCCGAAGTCCTGGAGGTCGGAGAACAGGCAGGAGATCAGAACCGAGCAGAAGAAGGAAGGCAGGATAATCCAGAGGACAAAGCTAGAGTTGGAGCCAGGAGATCAGAAATCTGAAGAGGTACCGGTGGGAAAACCATGACAAAGTCAGGAAACAGATCCAGGTTCAGTACACAGACAGACATCCAGCAGGAGTCAGGCGTCAGGTCAGGCAAACAGATCAGAACAGGGACAGGCAGGTTGAGAGGTCCAGAGGAAGAACGAGTCAGGGTCAAGCAATCAGAAAACACTCAGGTATTCTAGAGAACTCTCGCCAAAGGCTCCAATAATCTGGCACTGATGATTGGTTAGAGAGCTGGTTAAATAGAGGCTGAAGCAGGTGGATCAGGTGAACGGTAATGAGAACTGGGTGAAGATAAGCAGGTGAAGGAAATGAGTAATCAAATCAGTGATCAGCGCCAAGATAATGACAGCAGACTACAACCTGTGTGTCGATTACTTCAACTGAATAGGTCAATATAGGGTCTTCACATTTTTAAGTCAGAAACTTCAATTAATTAGCTTTTATAGATATTTTAATTTAAGATTCCACTTTAGTTACTTCTTAAGTCAAATATAATATTGTTCATCACTTAGTTATGACATTTGTATAACACGTGGAACCCCAGTCGATGCCACGGTCAAAGTATATGTTTGTGTTCTAGTCTCACAGTTCTGCAATCAAATTTGCATCTTGATTAAGGTTTGTGTTCATTAATGTCTGGCCTGGGGTGGTTTATGAATACAAATATAGCCTTGGTGTTGTAATTTGTCTGGCTGATGACTGCTACGCCTTTCTGTCCTTGTCACTCTTTTGTTGTCAAATTTAAATAAATAAGTTGCTTCCTTCTTTGGAATTGGCAAAGTGATTGTGATCAACATGGGCAGTTTGAATGTCATAATTTTCTCCAACAGTCTTCCCTTTTTATGTGCATTCTCTCCCATTACTTGATTTTGCTGTTCTATTATTTATTTTTATTTTATAAATCTTTTAAATAATTTGTATGAAAGCAATTTAATTTTTTTAAATTTTACTGTATATCATGGTTAAATTCTATTATTGATTTTACATCATAAATGTAAATTGTTGTTTTATTTATGTCTTTTGGCCAAGTACATTATTATTATTTTTATACTATTGTATTTTGTTTTATAATTTCAATATTTATTGAGCCTTTGGTTATTTTCTCATTAAAAACACTATAATTTACTGAGTTTGCATTGATGTGATTGGTATTGATTTTTTTTAGCTCTGTAAAACACTTCTCATTGCATATGAATATCTATAAAGTCTTGCACAAATAAAACCTAAATGGCTTATGTGCAATCTTATCAAAATGCCCATATCCTATCCTCACAACGAAGCACACATGTTTTAGGATAAACATGATCCCGATCTGTCAAAAAAAAAAAAAAAAGAATTTTGGCAAAAAAGTGATAAAAGTTGGAACACTTCATGTAAAATTAAAGATTCTATCACTTTGTTGAAACGCTGCAGAACCGGGAAATATGTAATGCAGCTCCTAGTGGTCATAATTAATATTCTAAATGAGTGGTGTCAAAATCCATTAGAAAGTCATGCATATCATATAATGTTTTTACCAGGCTCTGTAGGGCTGTGCCTTGCCAAAGCATTATGTCTTTTACTTGGAAATTACAACTTCATGTGTTAGACCAACAGTTAATATATAATTGTGTTGTAAACATTTTAAGCATCCATATTTTTTCATTTTCTTACAAATAAGAATCTTAAATATTTTGGTGCACATTTTTATTCAGCTCCTTCTAAGCACTGTTTTGAAGGAGAAATTGTTTTTGTTGCTTTTGGCTCTTTTCTGTGTAAAATATCAGATGTTTACCGGATTGAAATGCGGGGCTTGTCTCCCGTTCACATCTGAATGGAGCTCAACTAAATTATGTCAGGATGAGCGACTCTTTCTTCAAGTTGTTATGTAAAACACCATCTTAATATTTTGGTCCTCAGAATAGTGATCTCTAAAACTGCAAATGAAACACTGCTTCTATTGATACTCTTCCTCTTATTCCTTATAACATTGTGCATAGAGATTTATAATATTGTATTTAAGATGTGCGCAGCATTATCACCATACTCCTCCAGCTGTCACACATGTAGGTCATCAGTCAATCCTGGCTTAGCAGTATTACTTTCCCCAGTGTTTATTCTAATATATCCAGTTTGATCTCACTGTTTTCTACAGCTGAAAAATTAAGTAGTTAATTTCCATGTTAAACCTAATAGTCTCTTTAAATGTATTAATAGAATTGGTCAAATTGCTTATTCAACCTCCAGTTTGTAGCCTGATCTTCCACTTTTCAAATGTCATACATTCTCCATATGTCCAAAAAGCTGTGTTTAGCTTCAATGCAATACAAGAAAATAATCTAAAATAATGATAATTACCTTTACACTACTACCTTCTTACACTACACAATAGTGTCTCCATTCCTCCCTAGGCCCCTGCTTTGAGCTTACACAATGAAATCAGTAGTTCGAGGCTGAAAAAATACAATGCAGTCAAGTAGGATGTTCACCATGTCATATCTTTGTTTGCACAAACCTCATTTATAGATAAATGCATTAAGGTGCACTCTGTGCTGCAATACAGAATATGACTGTCGGAGCTTGACAACAACTGATAAATGTGTGTTTATTTGTACTGAACAGATCTTATATAAGATATGAAGGACTCATACAAAGATGACCATTTTTCTCTTTTTATGTATTGTGCATCCTGCATTTGGAGAATATGGTTTTACAGATGTTTTTCAGTGTTTCAAAGAAAGCAACCCCTAACACATCTTAGTGCTTAACTCAATATCCTTGAGCCTCGTCTTTTTCAATATTTGTACCCCTTGAGGGATTTATGGTTATGAAGGGTAAGACTGCAGTTCCACAATACTAATAAAGTTTCAGAGAGGCAAGGAAAAAAGTTTCAATATTTTTTCCCAAGTAAATTCTTTTCAGGGATATTATGTGATGTGCAATGTGGAGAACATTGTGTGGCTATGATAAGAATGTTTTCTCATCATTGGACACAGTGTCCCTACATAGTGTAGCAGCTAGCAGAGTCTGTCATTATGTCTCAACAAACAAGGTGTTGCCTTCAGTCAGCGAAGGGGAAAATAGTGTTTAATACAAATACATACTCAGCATTGCTGTTTGTGAATAGGGAATCCAATTTATCTTTTAACACAATATTATGGACACTCTAAATCCTCTAAGGCTGGTTTAGCCTTATATCATATTTATCATGATTTAAGAGTACATTTTCTTATAACCCAAGCCAAGTAGCTTTAGTGGCTTAAGCTTATTAAAAACTAATGAAAAGTTAAATATACTTTCATAATGGATTCAAAGGAGGTGCAAAAGTTTTAAAGAAATGTGGAAGTTGGTCCCGACTCTATGACTAAAATCTATGATGCTGTCCTCTTATTTTTGGGCAGCACGCAGTACATAAATTTGTATCATTGCAATACTTGAAATAAGGATGTCTTACATGCTCAGTCCTTGTTCCTGGAACAATGTGACTTTACCAATACTTAATTTGGTGTTGTGTGTCTCCCCTTAGAGAGAAGTAATTCAAAGCATGTGCCTTTATCCTTTTAATAACATTTTTGTCTGGTGGAAAGTGTTCGTCAGAGGATGGTCGCACAAAGCAATCGCACACTTTGAAACATTTGTCTGGTTCTACACCCAAGACAGAGATATTTTTAGACTTTGAAAAAATGTGTTATTTAGAAAGGTTAATGAATATCATAATGCAGTTACATTTATGTTATCAATATTAAAATAAAATTCAGTTTTAAAGTGTGACTTCCATTAGTGCATGAAGTCCACTATCAGCTGAAGGTTGTTGTCAAGCAGAAAGAACCTCTGATCCATTCACATTTATCAGCTGTTCTTCCAATATGTGCAGTATCACGCTCTATCCTCCTATCAACCCTCACTAGCTTTAATGTCCCTGCAGAAGACAAGAATCGACAGAGTGTGATGCCACACCTATTTCATCATGGGGATGCTCCGTTCAGTGTAGTGGGAAGGTTTAATTTAAGCATTGCACTTTGATAGCCATAACCTTTTTTTTGGTCTTAAAGGTGATGTGGAGAATTTGCACACATTTTTTTAAATACCAGTACTCGCCCTCTCCACATGCACAACCCTGTACCCGCTTGCGAGAGGGAACGCATATTAAACGCATGCAAAAGCATGCACAAGCCCATTTCTCCTCATGCACGCTTTGTTTAAAAGTTGCTGTTCTCATAACTCATACAAGCTGACTGTGTCCAAACATCCGCCCTAACACCTAAATCCCTTAATCATTTTATAGAGCGGAGACTATATAGGGGACTTCTTAGCAAACGTAGTTAACTTACCGTTTTGACAGATGATCACTACTTTTTGGTCCCTGATGGTCACATAACTGCTCCTCCACTGCACAGTGCCTGCGCCATCTTTGTTATTAGTCACTTCTGTCGGGTAGCGACAGCGGGCCACTGTGACAGCAAATCCCATAATGCTTTGTGATGAGAGCTCTCTGTGCAAAGCATTCTTGGATATATCAGCCTCATTTGAGGCCTTTCTTTTCCTCTGATACACTTCGTAGACACTGGTTCTCTTATGACCCTTGCCCATTTTCAAAGGACCACACTGAGAAAGGTGAGCTTCAATGACTCTCTGAATCAGTAACTCACCACACATATACACCTAAAAGTTTGCATGCACAGAAAAAGATAGCTAACTGGGGGTCAAGTAGGACGAGCTTATGTAAACAAATCCATAGAATGATTGAAAATTAGGAGGACCACTTTTTTAAATGATCCACCCGGAAATAGAAGATCGTCTATACCTTTATCTGACCGGGGCACCATATTTCACTTTTTCAAGGCCCGTTTGTCACACAAGTTGGTCTTGGGCAATATGGGTTCAGTTGTGAAAGTTTAAATTAAAACTTGCTGGTAACTGGAATCATACCACTGATCTTCAAACATACTTTCTACTCCTCACCCATAGGGTGTTATTTAATGGGACTGACCCAACCTCACATAGTGCATGTTTTACCATCAAGTTTTTCAGGGAGTTTCATTTAAGTTGTTTAATAATCTTACATAGCACACATCTATTATTGTGGTAAGCTTTGACTTCCTTAACCTTTTCAAACTCTTTATCTCCTACTTTTAGAGCATCCTATTAACCTTCATCTGAGATCTGGGTTAATTTGCTTGGCATAATAAACAAAAAATATCTATGTACCTGAGTAACCAACATATAATGTTTGCTTTTCTCTTTAGTCTTTGTTCTATTACATTTTTAGTTGCCTTCACCTTTTCCAATATATTACTGCATTTTAGCACCTGCTTTGGGCCAAATTACAGGTATTAATGTTGGCCTAGTGGTTAGAGCAGTTCACTTGTGCTTTGAGAACCGAGCCACCACACCACTGTGGGTCTCTGAGCAAGACCCTTAACCCCACACTGCTCCCCGGGTGCCTCATGATGGCAGCCCACAGCTCCCCAAGGGAATAGGATGGGTTAAATGCAGAGCTAAAATTCCCCAATGTGAGATCAATTATTAGTGTTGAATTGGGTGTTTTGTTTTTAAATTACATTTATTCACCCATCTATCCATTTTCCATCATGCTTATTCCTGCTGGGGTTGTGAGGGGTGCTGGTGCCTATCACCAGCTGTCAATGGGAGAGGGACGGAGTGCACCCTGGACAGGTCGCCAGTCTATTGCAGTACATTTATTCAACATAAACCAATTAAAACTTTAGATCTTTAGGAATAGCAGCAAAATTGACATATCTTTTTTCATTGAATACCTTGTTAATTATACATTTTGTGTGCTTCATTTTCCTTTAAAAGGACCATAAATTAACATGAAGAATTGTGCAAAATAGTTGAAGTATGAAAAATACTCTAAGTCCGGAAAAAAAGCTGAAGTCAGTTATGTTCATGCATTTGCCATTATTTAACTGTTCTAATGCAGACAAAGAGTAGTTTGATGTTTAAATTAGAGCTGCAGTCACTTGGTCAGTTAGCTGTGTTGGCCTTTAAGGTAGTGTTTTTTTATTCTCTCTGTGGGCCTTCGACTCTATCATTCAGACATCTATTGATTGATGTTATTATCTGTCTTGAGGGCTTGCCTCTCATTGTTAACCGTTTGTGTTTATAAGATCTTTTCTGTCTTGCCTTCAACGCCTTTATAAGCTCTCAGTCCTGTTCACTTTACTTGTGTCTTATCTATTCAGTTACCCTAGCCGGTATCTAAAGCAATTATTCTGGATTCAGTTATTTACTCTCTTTTTTTTTTATCTGCCTCTCCTTCATCATTGCTCTATTTACTCTACTGTTTGAATATGTGAATCTAGCGAGGACTTTTATCAATAGGTGGTAAAGATAAAAGTTTATTTTACAGAAAACAATCACTTAATGCATGATTAAGAAAAATAAATTAACTTAACCCAGTTTCAGATCTTATTTATGTTATTGTCTCAACTATTCTGACTTCATTTGTAAGCTGAAACTGTATTATGATGATTGGCACAGGAGGAGATGGGAATGCGAACTGTTCTATGCAACACTAATTGCTTCCTTACAGTCTAATTTAGAGCAAGCAGCCAGCATGTCACAAACCTTCATCTCTCCCCTAATAGGGTAAGCAAACAAATCACCCTGCCTGTTTATGGCATTTTGTTTACCTACGGAAAAGGCACAAACACACAGCAAGACACACATCAACACAGCTATTTAGGAGTTTCCTAATTAAGCAGCTCCATAAATCATTGTTTTTAAAACTTGGCTCAGTTTTCATTAGGAAATGGAGAGTACATTTAAGCATTCAATAGTTGGTTACTTATCTCTCAGCCTCATTAGCAATGAGCTTCATGTAAGTTCAAGTAGACAAATTGCAAACGGATGTGACAGACTAGTGTAATAAAATTGCAATACAATCCAGAGAAATAATCCAGTCTTGTTGACAGAGGTAGATCTTGCATAGATATGCTCTCATTGTACCTTATTATACCATCCTTTTTAGGGTTCTTCAATTCTAAAAGGTTCAGCAAGGGTTAAAAATGGGACCTATTGCTATGGAACAGAATTAGCTACTTTTGGAGGTAAATTAAGGTTCAGTTTGGTATTTACTAGTATAGCAAGTCTTCTCTAGTACATTTCGTTCCTGCTGCAGAAGCATTTTAAATTTGAAGATCATTTGGGTTCTAATTATCTTCACAATTATGATTTATTATTCACAATTTGCACCCTTTACTTTGTGTGGTTGTAGAAAATAGGAAAATAAAACGTTTACAAACTTTTAAAGGGAACGATTGTGCATCTGTTCAGTAACTGTACTTTTGTATCCCCCAAGCATTTTCCTAGTGTACGAGGTTGCTTTTTGTCCTTAATATTGTATTCATGCAAATTCATTCTGCCAATTTTTTCTCAGCTACTCCTGATTTATTGTATTACATTTATATTACATCAGAAACATAAGACCAGTGGAAATGTATCCATGACTATCTTTGTGATTTTGCCTGGGCCTTTTTTTTTTTTGAGCACCCTCTTCCCAGATGCTATTTGTATTTGGAACACATGCTGTGTCCGTTCTACCACTGCAGGCAATGTGTTGGCAGTCTGAAGATGGAACCAATGAGGAGGTTCGATCCTAAACAGTTAACAGAATTCTTGCAAAGATAAAAAGTGCAGTTAATACTGTATGAACACAAAAAAATGCATTCAGTCAAAGAAATCATTACTCTTATTCACTGTGGGCGACAGTGGCATTGGATGCAGGAGGATGCCTTGCAACCAGAAGGTTGTTGGTTCAAGCCTCAGCTCTGGCTTTCAGTGTCCTTGTGTCATTGGGCAAGATACTTCACCTGCATTGCCTGCTGATGGTGGTTGGAGGGACTTGTGGTGCCAGTGTACAGCAGGCTGGCTTTTGTCAGTGAACCCCAGGGAAGCTGTGGCTACAGTGTAGTTTGCCGTCATCAGTGTGTGAGTGTGTGCGTGGATGTGTGAATGACTGGGTGTACTGTAAAGTATTTTGGTCAAGTCTTCTGAGTTGAGCAAGCGCTATAAAAGTACATGCCTTTTACCAGCTACCATTACAAAGGATACGTAATTATATTAGCTTCCTTCCCATACTTGGTGAGGTGAGGTCTTTTGGCAAAGTGTTAAAAATTAATACCAAATCAGGTATTACTGCACAGATACAGAGATAAATGTTAACTTAGCTACAATGCAGAGCATACATAATACGTTTATTCGGAGAGTAAAGTAGTTTGTGAGCAATATTGTGTAGAACACCACGATTCATGAAATAGGTAAAACATAAAACAGATGATAATAACTGAAATGTATTGATCTCACGTTGTAGAAATTTACCTCTGCATTTAACCCATTCCGTTTGGGACTAGTGGGATGCTGTCGTGGGACACCCGGGGAGCAGTGAGGGGTTAACAATCTTGACACAGACGAAGAGTGGCAGGGGACTCGTACTCAGACCCTCAGGACTCCAAGTTCTGTGCCCTAACAACTAGGACGCCACTCCCCACCAGATCATGTATGAAAGTTCAGATTGGGGATTTTATCAAACCATTTTTACTCTCCTTTTTATCCATGCATGAAACCTAAAAGTAGCTTCACACCTTTATAAGTACTCTTGAGCAAATTGTGAAATCAGGCAGAAAACTATGAGAAATTTTTTTTATGCATTTTATGCATGTATTTTGTACATTCAAATAAACATTTAAAAGTATTTGAGTTTGTGATTTATTTTCTATCTAATTTATTTATATGTTTATAGTAGAAATCATTTATCAACAGTAGATACAGTTATAGCCAGACATCTACACAATTTAAAACATTACCTCTATACTCTTATTGTCTAATCTCACCAAACAAAGCAGAGTTTAATGACTCATTTAATGCCAGACAGTGAGGCAACTATGTTTGCTTTTAAGTATTTAAAAGTGTAAATATCCATCCCATTCATCTGACTAGTTAACATATTTTTGGTATAAAATATATATTAACTGCATCGCTGGGCAACTGAATCTGGTAAAAAAAAGTGTAATTATTCTCAGTGAATTGATTTCTACATCTATATTGATAATCCTGCTCGGGTAAGATGAATCCATCACCCCAGAAGCAATATAAAAGTATTTTTTTTTACAGTTGTTTGAACTGATTCCAAAACAGTGTTGTGCAATAACAGGTTTGGTTAGGATATAAATAACTATCACTGAAAGTGCAAGTCGACATTTCTAATGAAATTAAGTGTGTTATTAATTAACAATAGATTAAGAATTGAATCTGTTAATTGATGTTCTTAAATAGCGAACCCTGCACACATATATATATATAAGAAAAGGAAGAATTTCTCTCCAAAGAAAATCAGTTTATGTAAAGGAACTTCAAGTTAAAAGGTTTTAGTTAATAAAATAAATTACACCTGTAACATTGATCTACATAATTATGGGAAACTGTTTTTATTGGATATCACTAATTCTGCCAGATAATTGTTATGTTTTTATTTTAACAGAAGCTCAGGCAGCCATGTTTAGACTTATTTCAAGCCGGGTTACAGCCATTGGGTACTACTTATTTTGGAATTCAGGTGTTTTTAGAGATACGGTCTTCTACTTTGCCAGTGAAATCAAGACTTTCAAGCTCTTGTTTAATGCTGCCTGGAGACCTGCAGCAAAGATAAAGAACACTGCTGCCTTTTATGCTTTTGTACTGTACCTCCAGGATTTAATAGGGCTAATCCAGTTGTGAATTATCTTTGCCAGGAGCTATGCATGAAAGTGCTTGAACTCTGTGTATGTTGGGACTCAGAGTTTTTAACAGTTTGTTCTTTTGTTTTCTGTGCATCGTTTAGTTCCTTGTTTGCTCCTTTGGCTGGGTCTAACAAGATTTTCCCCCAGTGTTTTGTTTGTGTGTTGTGTGTTTGCGTGTTGTGGTGCGTGTGTATGTCTGTGTAAGTCTGTTGCTCCATTTTAATTGTGTTTTTATTAAAGTAATTCACTAAAAACGTCAAAAGGCATCTATTGCTCATGCAGTAAATAAATCTTTGATTTTTACCTTCCCTGATGCTGTAATTTAAGAATCATTTTTGAGAATTTAGGACCATTGTATAGTACTGTGTTAATACACAATAAATTGTTTGCATGGTACCTTTAGCTGATTTTGTTCTTAATCAAAAGGCATTTAGTTCTGTTAAACTCATGATCATATTAGGGAAGGTGATACTGAAAGCAGCTAATAATTCGTCTAGTGATGAAAACCTTGCTAAAATAAAAACCTTGTAAAAATAATTATTTATAATCAAATTAGCATCCTGTTGAAATCTGTATTTTTAAGCTTCAGTGAAATATTTGGAGTTTAATACATTTTCGGGGAACAGTAAGTTTTACTTAGATTTCCTTATGCTATTTAAATGTTTAACAGAATTATGTACATAAACCTAAAAATACTACATAAAATTTACTCTCAAAATGTCGCTTTTTGAAACGCACGGCACGTGCGCAGTGTAGCTCACAGCAGGACTGATTCTGCTCCGAGTCCAGATGTTACAGAATTACACACAGAGCAAGAGGTAGTCCCGATGACAGTCATTTTGCCAGGGTACAACAGTACTGCAAAACCCTGCTCACTGTTCATAGAACTGATATGCCCTGAACTTGGCATACCCTCCCACTTTGCGCTACACTTTTATAATCTTCCAAAAACTTTTCCTGGAGTTGGATGGATTTATACTGTCCCCCAAAGTAAATACACTGAAGATGAAGTTGCTTTGTCAAATTTGGCATCAAATGCCAAGAAATAGCATTGGGTTCATGTTGTGGGTTTTTTATTTGCCAAATAAGGTATATTTTATTTGGCAAAAAATAACAGATACCTATATTCAAATATTTAGTAGAGATTTTATTCTTCATTGAGAATGGTTAGAAAGTTTAAGCTGTTAATTGTGTCGATTTTGTCTAATTAATGTTGTAAGTGCATTCTTAAAAGTCCACTAGTCTGGACGACAGGTTTAAATGTTGAAATTGCACTGTTTCAGTGTGTAGGTTTGTAAGATTTTTTTTTTTTGCATATTTGAGTAGTGACTATATTACAACATCTGTGTTGAATGTGGTGTATATGTTTACAAGTCATACCTACCATATCTTTTTTCGGTACAAATTCTAATGCAGTACAACATATTGCACTTTTACCATTAATGCTATCTTTTTTTCCCTATTTAGATAGAGGCCTACATAATCTTTACATCACTGCTCAAAGTTTAAGTGGTTGTTCCTATTCTGACCCTCGCCCAGAAGTTGTATTGAGCATGTTTGTGTGAGTTTAATACTCTTGACAATTCCGGTACAATTCCAGTGAGAGAGTGGTGCAGTGGGTAGCACTGCTGCCTTGCAGCAACAAGGTTTCAGGTTTGATTCCTGGCCCGGGGTCTTTCTGCAAGTACTTTGCATGTTCTCCCTGAGCATGCTTGGGTTCTCTCCGGGTGCTCCCACACTCCAAGAACATGATGGTTAGGTTAATTTGCTTTTCTAAATTCCCCTTAGGTGTATTTGAATGGTTAGAGTAGTCTACTTGCAATCGGAATGTTAAACATTTGGCTCCAATTTCAACCTGTCCGAAGTTGATGGACAACAATCCCAAGTCAATTGATCAATTGATCAGACTATCGGTGTATGAGTTTGAGTGCAGAACGTGATTAGGTGAATATAGTTTTAGAAGTAGAAAGTGCTCTTTTTCAGTAATGGATTTGTGTAGCGCACAAGTGATAGGTGACCTCTTGAGAGGTTGTCCCACCTTGGTCTCTTAAATGATTTAATATATTGAAAATGTTGCAAAACATTTATCTTTTTTCTTCCAATAAACATCTATGCTCGACTTTGTTTAGGCCAATCAATTAAAATGCCAAAAATAAGTTGAAGTTTGTGGCTGCAACAAGACAAAGCAAGCAAACATTTTAGGTGTTAGACATTCTTTTACCAAGGCTGTGTAGACCTGCAAGTAAAGGTGCTGAACCAGTAGTTCTTTTTACATATTATTCATATTTCATTAACAATGTTAAGAGACATCATGTATTGGAGCCAGAATCTGCCTTTCTGTCCATCAAAGCAGTATGATCCAGTATTATCCTGTAAGCCCAGCTGGGATGGCTATGATTAGCACTGCATGGGGAGATAATATGAGTCTAACAATTCAGACCAGATGTGGGCTTTATTCAGATGGCCGAAGAGCTGAAAAGGAGGGGTACATTTACCAGCACTTAATATGATGAATTGCAGACAGATAAGCAGAGGAAAAGTAGCTAGCTCTGTGCAATGAAGCCAAGAATCTGCTCTTGGAGTGAAAAGGATGAACAACTTTATTTTGGTCTTTGAGGTCCAGTTTTTATTCAGCACATATAAGGGTTGATGCACAATTGTTTCTCTTATACCCTCCAACCATTTAATTCTTGTTTTTATTCACTGTCACACCTTTTTTTCCTTATCACACACAGACCATACAAATTTGGACTTTGAGTTACAGCCTTTAAAACCTCCTATGGGTGTTTTTATTTTGTAAATATTGCACTGTGAGTATTTGAGTAATCAGGTGTCAGCTGGGAAATCATAAGGAGACGAACAAAGCAGGGACTTAGGGTAGATAAAGACAAAGCAACATATGGTGAGAAAGTAGTTCCTCTAAGACACACACGGATATGAATAGATGATTTATTCTGTTTGGTGCTGTGCTGCAGGTTGTGGACGGAAACCCTGCTTTTTGTCAATTTGAGCCTGACAAAGCTCTGGGCCATGCTTCAAGGCTATCCAAAGCATGAAAAAGCCTCGGTCTATTCCCATGTAAACATGTAGGGTGGAGAATGCCAGTGGATATGATTTGATAAAGAATCTGGGAGTGAAATTTAAGATTAATTATTGACTTTCAAGCCCATGCATGATGTATGTTGAGGACAAACAGAGAGAGGAGAGGTCAAAGGATAATTAGATTTATGTTCTTTATCTGAAGGGATGTTCCATACCACTGATAGTGATAATTAATTAGCTAATTGCTCTGGTTTTAATTAAAACCCATGATAATCTGAGTATTGTTCTGACTGAAGAGCTTTGCGAAATAGTGGCAAATGAGACACAGAAGAATCAACTAAATCTAAATAGTTCAGGGCAATACACTGGTTACACAATCAGTTTTACACTCTGTCTCGTATTGATGCCAACAGAGGCATAATTCTTATCAACACTTACGTATTTAGTTTTATCTCACTGTATTATAAATATCAAGTAGAATTTTAAGACAGTGTTTAATTGCATTACAGTCACACAGTGTGTCCTTTTCTTCTCTTTTGACTGTTTTGACTTTTTTCCCTTCCTCTTTACTGTATTTCTTTACCTGGCATTACCTTGCTGACGGACTTCAGTAAACTGATTGGCTAAGGGACAGCTGTGGTGTCCCATCCACCCAGAAGCTCCAGCAAATGATGCTGCAGATGTTTCAAAAGTTGGCCATGGCATTCATTCAATGCTGCTGTGCCTTAGTACACCATGTGGCTTGGTGCTATTCACTTGTTTGGATGTTCTTTGAGAACTTGGCTCTTGTCAAGCAAGAGACTTGTTTGTTTGTTTTCTTTTTCTTTCTTTTTTTTTTTAGAAACGGGGGGGTGAGTGGGTTTGTGAGTCAACACATACTCATCAGCCAGAACAGCAGCTGAGGAGACAAATAAGACAAATAAACAACAGGTCTTTCAGAAAAGGAATGTTTGAGCTTATCTACCAAAAGCAACTCAACATGTGTTAATATGCTTCAGGAACAAGCTCATAGCACATAAAATGGTAGAGCTGCCATTCACTGGCATATTTCACTGGTTTTCTGGAGTCAAATCCAAAGCTGCTTCTTAAGCTTTATTATATATTTTATACTGTAGCAGCTGCCAGACCTTGGAAAGCCACGGCAATGTGGTTGGTGTGTGTTCAAACATGCTTAAGTAAGCATCTCCCTTTGATTCACAAAATGCAGGTACCATTATAATATGCTAACTCGTAGGTCTTCAACAGGGGGACCGTGAACCCTAGGGGGTCCACGGAGGTACTGCATGGGGGTCGCGAAAGTTTTGTTTGATAACACTCTTTTTTTAATATTTCCCCCTGCAATTTTTCCACTAATTGAAAGGTCTTTAAATACACATAAACATGAATTAAACACACTGTATTAAACAGATAAATGGAGGCAGAAGATGTCTTTCAGTCATCAATGCACACATTCAGCGACACACAGGAGCTCTTTTAAGCTGGGCACCGTTTCATTCACAACACCTGTCCCATCAACCAGGAATCAGAATCAGAAATACTTTAATAATCCCAGGGAGAAATTACTTCCGTTACATGACTCCATCTGTAATAGAGTGACTATAGGACCAGTTTGATATAACACAATTTCATTCAATATATAATTAGGGGGTCCCCGCTCCATCTCGCCATCAGTTTGGGGGTCCTTGTCCTGGAAAACGTTGAAGACCCATGTGCTAACTGATATCAAATGCAGCATTTCCAATTCTTAACTCTCAGCCAGATCTTGCTGTATTTGTTGTTATGTGTTTGGTCATTAATATGTTCATGGGCCAAGTTTTGCTTGAGATTTACCTTTTAAAAGATGGCCTCACAATTTCCTAAGGCAATCCTAAACATTAATTAAAATCATGGTGCAACTTATGATGGTGAACTGGCCAGTTATTGCCAAGAGAAAACAAAATTGTGCTTTGGTGGCGCAGTGGTTAGCATGCACAACCAATATACGGATCATAGTCCTTGGTCCTTGACGTGGCCGACCCAGGTTTGAATCTCTCTCCCCCTCTCTCCTACCCCCTTTACTGTCAGCCCACTGTATAAAAAAAAACAAGCCACTATCTCAAAAAACGAAACAACAACAAAAAATTTACTTGCTTACTGCAGTAATGTATACTTGGTTTATGACAAGTATTGCAAGGTTTGAAACTGCCACTCTGGGCCCCCTGAGAAAGACCCTTAGCTTAAAAATGCTCCACATTCAGGGATGGGTTGACGACAGAATTCTTTTTCAATCTCTGCTTTAATCCAGTATGTTAACAAGAACCCAGATGCTTTAAGATAACATTATTATAGAAACATTATTTTGTCAAAGGATGAAGTGGGGAATGCTCTTAAGAGGCTTGTGGGTGTCTTTCAAAAAAGCTATTTTCTTTTCGCTTTAGAACAGGGGTCACCAACATGGTGCCCGCGGGCACCAAGGGGCCCTCAAGGACCACAAGGGGTGCCCTTAGAGTCTTCTGAAAATAGAACAACTCAACAGTGAGGTACGTTTGAAATTTCACTGTATTCTGTTGCTCTTCTTTTTTTAATTGGGTTATAGAACATTTAATCATTTAATCATATATGGCATTTCCGCATTTATAGAGATTTCAAAATAAAAATGTCTAAAAGAAAATTATAAATTTAAAGAAACGATAAAGATATGTTTATGATGTATGAAGTTTAGGTGAACGTTGACCCTTGCAATTTATAGGTCAGTATTGGTAGCCCTTCCTGTGACTCAGTACCCCTGAAATAGCCCTCAACTGTAGAAAGGTTGGTGACTGCTGCTCTAGAAGGACTGTTTTGTTATTGTTTTAATTCCAGACACCAGCCAGCTGTCACCTTCTCAACTGGTGCTCTGGAATCCTCTTGTCGTCTGGCTTCTCCGATCTGCAGATGTACATCTTCAGTCTCCTGCAGTTAGCCTCTAGGGCTGTAGCCCCGGCCAACTCACTCTTCTCCCTGCTCTGTCTATTGGCGGGCTTCTCTGATGTACTGCTGTACTCTTCCCCCGCCAGCCACTGCCCCTTGCACAACTTCAGCATGCTGTTTGCCCAGGCGATCTGCCACTGAGTTGCTCCGCTGTCTTCCTAAGCTAGCACCAGCAAGGCTCTCCCCTGCTCTTGTGCTCCATATGCCCAGTGAGCTTCTTCTGTTGTCCTCCCTGATCTCCTGCTATGTTTCTTAGCTCCAGATGTGAGCATGGCTGCCTCATCTCGTTTATGGTGCTTTTTTTGACAGCCCTCTCACATTAATTTATCTCTGCTCCTAATTAACACTGAAAGCTCAAAAATTCCAAAACACCCTGGAACCGCCAGACGGGATCATTTTGCCCCCCAGTGACATATCAATACAAAAGATAGAGATGCCATTTGTAGTAGTTATTTTTTGCCTTACAATTTTTTTTTTTTTACAGACTGAGAATTAAAGAATGGAACGTTAGCAACAGGGAAAAAGAAATTGTTAAAATATAAAGTCGCTTTTTTTAGATCTAAAATAATTATTTTGAAATGTGATTAATTAGTCTATCAAAAAGAGTTACATGGAACGAATTGCAAAGAATTCCAATAAAGGGTTAGGGAAACTCAAACTGACAATAACCTACTCATTTTCACAGCAGCACCTAGAGCCAAAAGTGGTATCTGGCATGCTACTTTTGAAAAGTGTACCTGTGAAAATGGTATATGCCAGTGTAGAAGAGGCATTGGCAGTTAGAAAGTGGTTTATGCCAGTTGAAAAGTTATATAAGCCAGTTGATCTCTTACCTCTGGATTGACGTGGCCACAGTTATTGAGCCTGGCTTTGCCTTTTTGGAACAACAGAATCCAGGAAGCACTCCACATGCCAGGTCACGTCTGACTCTGTCTCTTATCCTGAAATTTCTTTTTTAGAATAACTTCTGTTTCTGGTTTAGATTTGTTCTCCTCTTTTACAAGCTGTAACACCTGCCACTGCTAGTCAGGAGGAGTTGAATACAATGGTGATTCTCTATATAGAGCTTCTCTGTGTGTTTTTATGCCAGATTCTTGAAATCCTTCATGTTAGTAAAACAACCAGCATTTATTGTTTGTCTGCTTGTGCCTGACCTCATCTGTTCTGCGTATCTTACCTGTTTTGTTGTGCCCCTGATTGCCTCCCCATCTGGTCTCTGATTCTGGACACCGAACCTTCTGATGATTTTCTGACTACGCCTGCCTGCCTGGCCTTTTGATACCTCTTCTTGCCTCTGAAGAATTGTCTATAACCCTACCCTGTATTACAGATCCTCCTCTTGCCCCAGCCTTGATTATGAGCTTCTTAAAGCCCCTTTAACAGTCCTTATCTGCAGAAACAGCCACAAAGTTAAGCCCTTTGACCCACAGACCAGCACTACTGCATAATTTCAGCTTCTGAGAGGGTTAGTAGCTTTTATCTAGTGTATTCCACCTTTCACTAAGTTGGTCTCGCCCACTAGTGTGTGTGTGAATGGTTGTCTGTGTGTTGCCCTGCGATGGACTGGCAACCTGTCCAGGGTGTACCCCGCCTCTCGCCCATGGAAAGCTGGAGATAGGCACCAGCACCCCTCGTGACCCCACTTGGGATTAAACGTGTCAGAAAATGGATGGATGGATGGATGGATGGATGGTTGGATGGATGGATGGATGGATGGATGGATGGATGGATGGATGGATGGATGGATGGATGGATGGATGGATGGATGGATGGATGGTCTCTGTCACTATCGCTACACTTTTAGTTACAGGGGTTCTACATTACAGTATACTTCTGTTTCCTACTGTTCAACTCTTAACTTTAAACTTTTTCTTGTGTTCTGGTTCAATCATCAGGACCTTTCCTAAGTTCTTAGCAGAAAAATAGAGCCAATGTAAATATAGGGTAATCCTGAAAGAAAACATGTTGAAGACTGGGGGTTTGAACTATAAGCAATGCAGTAACTCTAAAATTTCAGGTATCGTTAGTAACTTTTTATCAAATGCTTCTATCTTTAATGTTATTTAAAATACAGGTCATATTTAGTTATCAAACACACAGCTACAACAGTTGCCAAAAGAGTTGGCACCTAGCATAATTATTTGTGGACTACATCTAAATTGAATCTCTGGGAGTACTTGTAGAATCTATTAGTCACTAATTTTATCCTTCCAATCTGGTATTTCTAACAGTGAGGTAAAATCAGATTATCTAGATGTGCAAACCTTGTAGAAATGAACACAAAGACACTAGCTATTATTGCAATGAAAGTTGATTCAAAGTCTTAAAATGGAAGCTATTCTAAATAGAAATGCATGTCTTGGTTGTATATAAAAAACTGTAAACTTGACAAATGCTTGCTGCTTCTTGGTACTCAATAACAATAGTAATCCTATGAATTACTTTCAACTTTAAAGTCAATCCTTAGAATATTTGTTATTTAAATCAAAGGTACATGTACTACTCGCCCATTGACAGCTGGAGATAGGCACCAGCACCCCATGTGACCCCAATTGAGACAAGCCTGTCAGATAATGGATGGATGGATGGATTGATGGTACATGTACTAAACAGCCACACCCCAAAACCACTTATCTTCTATTGTCATTAAGACCTCCCTACTTTTTAAATGTTCTCTTTGGTATTTGCTATATTATAGGAGGAGTGGCAGTTTCATGTCCTTATTTGATTATGGTTCACAAAACAATTTTTTAAAGTCTTTTTTTTTAACATTTTAAAGTCTTTATTTGTTCATTAATATTATTACATATGCATCCATGAAGAAAACTGTAAAAAATTGAATAAACTTTTTGACTCAACAAATTTTCTCTGCACATAGTTATATTTCAGAGTAGTAAATCTTTGTTACAAAGGACACTCTTAGGAAAGGGCAAAAACATTTAGATTCAGTGTTTTGAAGTGGTTGGTTAAAGGAGGATTTCCACTTTATATTAGTAATACTCTGAGAAAAATGCTGCAAAATATTTCATTCAAGAAGGTTGATTTTCAACATCTTTCATTGTGATAAGACAACAGTCTGACTGACAGATGCAGTAAAGATGAGAGAGAGAGAGTCTGGGTTGACTTGTACATTCTTCTTAGCCTGGGTGCCAGTCCGAACTTAGTCCCGCCCACAAGGTTTGAGTTCGGGGAAGTTCGGTCTGGCTCTGCTCCATAGTAGCGTGAGTATTATCGCCCACTGTCAGGCGATCCAATCAAATTGTCAGGGCGGGCTTTATACGATGATGGACAGATGATCAAGAGTAACGTAATCAACCACGTGACCAAAGCGCGCTTGGGTGACAACAACAATGGCTGCTGCTGGAGAGTTTGGGTGAGTAGATTCTGCTATTAGGTCTGTTCTAGAAGATATCGACAGCAAATTAATTTTAAAAGAGGAACAGAGAAACGCGATCAAGGCTCATCTTCTTATTCTAGGCGTGCAACTGCACGCTTTGATTTTTGTGGACAACAACTATGACTCGCTTAACATACGTCACGCACTCCGTTGCTCTTATTGGTTGTAGATCTATCCAATTGAGTGCAGAGGCATTTTTTTTCCTGGTTCGTTCGAAACACGCCCCATAATCACAGCTCTATGGAGCAGTATCAGACTCATATTCTGACTAGAATTGAGTAGGACTACGTCAGGCTACATTCTTCTACCAACTTTGAAAAGAAATGGGATGACAATGTAATAATAAGTCAGACTACGATCAAGGTAATTGATGTGATGCCAAAAAATATGTGAAGCTCTTTAGGAATAGTAATAGAATTAGCTTTTGAAAAAAATGAAATTATTGGACATAACATAACCAGTGCAAGTCTGAAAAACAAGCAGAATGGGACGATATTGAAGGAACAGCAAAAGTGGGGCTTGCAGTAAAATTCACTCCATTATTGGTATTCATATGCTAATATAGCTTCTGTCAAGAGTCAAGTCACATACGGGCAAATATAGCACATAGCAACAGTGAAATTGTCACCACAATGATAGTTTCTAATTTTTGAGCATTAATATTAATAGATAGGTTTACATAAAAATGTGCATTTAATACTAATTTCCCTTCCCTCTAAACAGTCAATAAATTATTGTCTTTAATGCTGTTAATGTTTAGGCCCAAAATCAAAATCAAATTTAGGCAAAAAGAGGTTTAGAAATTTAAACTGAAGAAATGATTGTTTATCACTCACACTGTGAAGTGACATTTCCAATGCTGGGGCAGCTAAGGGCAATAATTTCACAGCAAAAAGGAAATCTGTTATGATTAAAAAAGTGATGCATGATGTCTTCACAATGCAGATTTTGTTTATTGGCCAAAGGCTGGTTTGTCTGCTGAAGCTAAGCCGCTGCTCGGGTTTCTCCCCATCATTGATTCTCAGTTCAGTCGATAGATGTATAAACCTACAGATATTTATTATGGCAAACACCAAAAACGAATCACTTTATTTGATCCAACAAATTCATCTAAGGATTTGATCTTAATCCAATGGAAATTAAACTTTATTGTTAAAGCATGTTTCTTGCAAACAAGAAATGTACAAGGTGAAAACTATTGACAGTGATTTGTATAATAGGGAAGAAAAAACAGAGACAAAAATATATATTTGCAAAGCTTTTAAAGACATTATTACAGTATTGTTTATCACAGACCCTGTGCAGACAGGATCAGAATCAAAATATATAATGGTATTTTAGTTTTTTTTTTTTTTTTCAACCTAAGATCTGCTAAAGTATTATTGGTGACAGTTTTCTTATGTCCTGTTAAAAAAAAAAAAAAAAAAACTATAGCTATGAGCTTATTGTAAAAGAAAATAGTCCCTCAGAGAGGTTAACTCTAAAAATCTTTATACCTTGCCATTTACCTATTTTAGGTGACATGAGCATTTTTGCTGTTGATCTGCTAAACGTTTATGTCATAATTAAATATTAGATTTTCCTGGTGAACACTATAACAATTACAAGAAAAATAGACTGTTTTGTGTTTCCAACAACACAAGTGCATTAGAAGAGTGACAAATAAAAGAAGAAAGATAAGCCTAACAACAGCTAAGGTGGACAGCAGAAATATTTATTAAGTAAAACACGTATTTTGGAACACCACTGTTCCACCGTTTAAACCAATAGGGCCTACTGGACATGAATGGATGCTATATTTATCTGTAGGTCTTTATTACTAAACATGGTGAAAAACTTGCAGATCCTTTATCTTTCAGATTTGAGCATTCCTTGTATGTCCTTCATACTAGACGGGATGCATTCCTGAGAAAAATAAAATGTTTCCTCAGGATTGGGATCTCAATGCTGTAACTTCTCTAAAATGTGTCGTTTTGCAAATAAAAAAGGGTTTTGTTTTAACAAATGTGAGTTAGTACTGAAATACTAAATAAGGCAACCATGGGGACCTTTAATGTCCTGCATTTTTCGTATTCCTTAGAATTTTAGTCGGCAGTCTGTATCAGAAATATTTAGTGTTTTTTTTCCAGATTATATCTTTACCTAGCTCTGTTAAGCTTCTCTTGCCCTGTGGTGTTCCTTATAGGAAAAGATTTTTACAAAATGTCATTCCCTGTGGGAGATGATAGAGTAGGACAAGCATGTATCTGAGAAAGGATTAAACTTTTTACTTAAACTGTCTGGAGCATTAACTGCCAGTAGCTTCTCAAACATTTTATGGGATTTGTTCAGATACAACAAGGTACACATTTATTCAAATCTTTTGCTTTATTTGTTTTCAGTTCCTGTTTACACCTTTCAGGAGCAAGCTGGACTGAAGGGGCCATATTGAAATAAGAGTGATATCTCAGTGCAGTGGTCAGTTACTTTGTTATCAGTCTGTCCATGCAGTTCTGCAGGAGTCAGACAGTGTGAAATTGCAGGAGGCACCTATAGGAGATGTTCTTGCCTAGAATCAAGATTTTTTTTTACTTTTTTATGACCAAGGTTTTGTCTTATCTGAATATGTCTGACATATATTTGATTTTTCAAATATGTTTTTATAAGAAAGTAGATGAATGTATTTAAAGTAGAAGGTCCCTTCATAAAATCAGATATGTAATGCAGTCTTATGTATAGATACACTAAAATGAATTACAACCTGTATTCCTATAAAAATGTCTCCACACCTCCACCCAAATGAACAAACATAATTTGAACTCCATAATATAAAATGCCTTAAATCAGCAACTTTACATCCGACTTACTGTGTATTTACAACAGACACAGTTTTATATATGCTTATCTAGTTGTGCTGCAACATCCTCAAGATGGAAAGCAACATCTCTCCTCACACAGGATGCAAAACAACTGCCAACGGAGAAATATGCTTGTAGAGTGTCAACCAGTCAACACGGCATTAGGATGATGGGAGTATTGCATATTTTAGTGGGAGTTGGCTCAGTACCACTCACCATTCTGCATTTTTATGTAGTAGGACAGGAAATATACTCCATGGGGCTGATGTGACGCCAAGCAGGAAGCTTTATTTGAGGATTCATTTCCCATATCCCTGCAGCCAGGAGATACGCACCTTATTAAGCAAGGAAAATATATTTAGAACTTTCTTCACAATACAACTGCCAACTTGAGAAAACTTTTATTATATTTTCAATAGACCAATGCAAAGTGGTACCTAATTGTCAAGTGGGGGAAAAATATACATAGTTTGAAGTTGCTTTGACAAAACCATAAAATGGATCAGCTATCGGTATTAGTTATTTACTAAGCATATACAAAGTAGCATTTTTTTTTTTGCCATTGCAAAATAGTGTGGCAAAAAAAATAAATCATTAACCTTTTTCAAGTAAACCCAGCACTCAGCAGTTATTTGCACCAAACAAAGGTCGGCCTTTCTGGTACTGCACTGGACTGGTTTAAATCCTACCTGAAGGACTGGGACTCTTATGTGTTGTTAGGGAACTTTAAATTAGAGACCAAAAAAAATCGCATGTAGGATTCCATCCATTCTGGGGCCCCTCATATTAAACATCAACATCCTCCGCCTTTGCTCAGATTATAGCAAACAACAATATCAATTACCATAATTTTGCAGACAACACAGCTTTAAATCCCAATATGACCAGGTGAACCCATCATAATATTCTCCAACTGAATAAAAACAAAACTGAGGTAATAATCTTTAGACCAACAAAGGAGAGATCCAAAGTTTGCTCACGGCTTCAGCTACTACAATTAAAAACCACTGATTATTGCCGGAATCTTGGTGTCATGACAGACTCAGACCTGACCCTTTTTCAATTCTGCTTTTATTTTTCTTATATTTTGTCTGATTCATGTTAAGCACTTTCAATTATCAATGTGCTGAATTGTGCGATACAAATAAACTTGTCTTGCCCACTTTTAATGGTTAAATCGTTTTAACACTGTTGCTGGCATTTGGACATAATCACCTTTGAGTCAGCACCTGGGCTCAGCAACAGAATGAAAAGGCTATATGTCCATACTTTCCCAAATTCAGAACTCCTTTGTTTCCTGTTGTTCATTGCTGGACAATCTGGTTAAGTCAGGTGTGGTCATTCTCGTTATGGTTACTGAGGTCACACACACCTGGACTAATCAGTTTTTCCAGCAATGAAAAACAGTAGGCGCTGGCTAAAGTTCAGCAAGTATTGGAGTTGGGCATATAGCCCATTGCAATCCTACTCTGAGTAAATACTCTGAGTACTTCTACAATTATTTTCCCTAGTCAGAGCTTTCGTTTTTAAAACACATGATATCTATTGGGTAATTAAACTTGAGATCAAATCAACTCTGAGTTTCGCTTAGGAATAAGAACATAATAAAATTTCACAAATGGAAATAGATAATGTTATTCTCCTTGGCAATGGCAGGACGAGAGTCTGTAAGAGCAAAATGTGTGTCCACAGTCTAGGGCAGGCATCCCCAAACTCGGTCCTCAAGGCCCCCTGTCCTGCAGGTTTTAGAGGATTCCTTGCTCCAGCACAGCTGATTTTAATTGAAAGCTGATTAACAGGCTTTTGGTCTACTGCAATCATTATAACCAGCTGTGCTGAAGCAGAGAAACCTCTAAAACCTGCAGGACAGGGGGCCTTGAGGACCGAGTTTGGGGATGCCTGGTCTAGGGCAAAGGGAATAAGAGGAAAAAGATGTGGGGGGGGTCCTTGGAGGGGTGTATCCATTTTTTAATTGTCATTCCTTTTTCCTTGGGGTGTTTTCAACACTTTGAGCTTTAAAACTTACATAGTTTAATACCATATCTTCCAAACATTTACGTCGCACATTTTAGATTTAGATTTATAAAATAAGATATGTATATAGATTCAAGATTTAGATTTCGTATAAATATGAAATCTAAATAAATGTATTTCTAAATCAGCTTTAGAAATTAATTTAAGTTTAATTTTTAGACAAAGGATGTAGACAGAAATAAGAAAAAAAATTCTATTTAGATAAAAATTTAACAATTATTTGTAGTCTTTGCTTCTAAATGTTAGAGAAAATCCCTGTATTTTAAGAAAGTCTGGTAAATAACAATCAAGACGTAAATATTCTTTTTTCAATATTTTACATTCTATGCACCATTTTTTTGTATTCGCATTGAATATGTATTTAAGTGCAACACAACAGTCAAAAATGTAATGTGTAGCAGGACATCTTTACATTGCCTATATTTCATACAGGAAAAATTTCCCACACAAATCCTAATTAGTGCTTGCTGAGAATATTCGAATCTGATGTATTTATTAAATAAAATTTTAAGTGGAGATATTTATTTTGGAAAAGATAAAACATCTAATGGTGCTCCAATCACCCTCTTTAATCAAAGCAACATCTTCAGGGTAGTTGTTCTTCAACTTCAACAGGTTCTTTCAGAACAGGACATGTCATCTTTACACTTCCTTGTGCAGATCTGTGCTTAGAATCAAGTTCTAAGTGTTACTCTAAACAACTACCCTAGTAAGCAGAATTACTTCAATGAGTAACTAGTTTTCATTATTTTTCTCAGGGTAGAGACTTCCTAGATTTTTTAAACAAAAAAGTCATGGTATGCAGGAATTTATTAGATTGCCTCTAATCTGGTTTTGTGAAATTGGGTCCTGGTAATTGTATTGGATATAGATTAATCTTTTTTTTTTTGATTTTGCCAATCTAATCAACGGTGAAATAGCAATGCTGAACTAAATGTTGAATTAATATAAATTTATGCAGTGTAAAAAGTTACTCTGTGGTCTTTTTATGCTATTATAAACTAAACTTTAGATTGAGAAGCGTCACATAAAAAAACACGTTTCCATGCATTTTATGCCGCTTTTTATTTTAGGAAGTAAAGCCGCTTCTCATTATACTATCTCGGTTTTAATTTATTGGCGTGCTCGAGTCTCCAGAGGAATTACCAATGAATGAAACTGAGTTTTTTCATATATTTTTTTTTTTATTTGACGGGTGTGCCACCTGCTGGTGCGTCACATCTCCTTCTGGCCAATCCTGACGCAGTGACTCTCCCGTGCGCCCTTGGAGATCCCTATGTGCGCCTCTCCTCTCATCTACTAAGCCACGTCTCGGTTACCGCGGAAGGTAGAGAATCCGGTCAGGAAGATACGGTCAGAGCTCCGTGCGTGACTGGAACAGACAGGACTGGAATGCCAGTGAAGCTGTGGAGCCAAAACTGGGACTGAGGAGTTTGAGTGGATTGTCATTTTCTCTTCTTCTGCTTCATGTGACCGCTGACTTTAAAGACTGATATGAGGTAAGTCCTGATACAGAATCGGAAATATAATTATTAAATAGGCAACAAAGTCAAAAGTAATCCTTTTTGCCATCTTGTCCAGAACCTCAAAAAACTACGCAAATGTGCCATATTTTACTCTACGCATTTGAAACTTGTTAAGAAATATTTTCTTCTTAGAATGATTGCGTATCTCTAAAGCAAACAAGCAGTTTATTAAACCAAACTAATGCGTTATTGTTTGCATATGTTTGTCAAATGCGTAAGTTTGGCAAACAAGTGCAGCTGCTGTTTCCCCCAGTGCATCCATTTCTGACGACCCCTCAGCTCTCTGTTGCGTCTCCCAAAACCTGATATCACGCAATATTCATTTGCAAAGTTAATTAAAAAGACAGTATTTGTAAAAAGAAAATCTTTAGTACATTGAATATAAAAGTGAGAGTTAGATTTATATTTAAAAAGTCAAAAAGTTTTTTTTTTTTTTTTTTTTTTTTTACAGCTTCTGTACAGAAAATTAATTTTGTCCCTACATGGCAAGTGGAAGGATTTAATGTATTAGTCCTAATGTGTATTAATGAATCCCTAGATGGAAATGTGAAGGAATGTATCACCGGGGGTACTTTGACATTGTGCTGCATAACGAGCGAGAGCAAAACGAATGGCATCTTTGCCATGGTACAAATATTTTCCTTCTGGCCAGCAGTTATTCATCACAACAGAAGCCAGAGTGCGAGTTTGACATTTCCAATAGTTGTGTATAAATCACAAAGCATGCACCATGACTGTAAACCTCTTTGGTTCTGCGTTTGAATCTGTTGCATATATAAACGCATAACATTAATATGCACTTCCATCAAGAAGTCAGCAAATCCTGCCCGTAAGCTGTGAAATGAGGTTTGAGCCATGGTAGAGGTAAGGTAATGGCTGTTAAAGTAAAAACTGGAAAAGGGTGACAGGAGATGAGCCTCCAAAAGGAGACAGATAAAGAAAAATACACCATTGAGCTTTCAAGGAGTGATTTATTGTTTAAGCTATGTACACACACACACACACACACACACACACACACACACACACACACACACACACACACACATACATATACATATATATATATATATATATATATATATGAATTTTGTTATGCTTAAATTTGAGCTCAGCCATTGTATTGATCCTAGTGATGACCATCACAAAGGGGATATTGGAGGCGGATAGAATGAGAGCACAGACCTTTGTGATGGCTGTCTGGACGGGTCAGTACAGAATAAGAATGTTGTTTGCTTTTTCTCTCTAATGTATGCGCTATGCATGGACGCTGCTTAGAGGATTGCACTGATGCCATTGGCTTTTTAAAATTGTATATTTTGCATTTGGTCTTTTTTATAAAATAAAAAAAATGGATTGGAATTGATTTGTAGCATTTTACAAATTTTTTCCCCCATGGTTATTATTTTTGATAATTCAAGCTTGTTGTTTGTTGCTGCTAGTAAATAATTTGTACTAAATTGTTTCAGTGTTTCAGTAAGATAACTTCCATTATGCCTTCCAAAATGCAATTCAGTGTTAAGGCGAAGCGTATTAAAAGCAGTCTTTGAGTGTTTTTCAGTACCAACGGAACAGAAAACAAAAGAATACAAAGTTTAAATTGATGTTGTTGAAACAGAATAACATTTTTTATCCTTTTTTTTATTGTGTTGCAACAACATATTTTCAGCCCCAAACTAACTCTTTATGAAGCAGAATGGAAATAATCTGTAAATAAACACTTTCTCGAAAAATGGCTTCTTTCCCAGAACTAGAGTAACAAAGTGTTTAAAAAAAAAGTAAAACTAAATTACAAACCAAGGGTAAAATTTGCTTTAAGATAATTTTAGGCTTGTATGACAAAAGAAATGAGAAGGTTTCTAAACGTGGTTTTAAAAGCTGAGAGATGATCAGGGGCTCTGCAATTTAATACTCTGTAGGAAACTTGGATGGTTAATAATTCATTCTATATTCCACTGGGAAACAGTGTAAACAGTATTAAGAGATGCAGCTTGAGTTCGTTTAGGGGATAAAATGCAAATGAAATATAGCTTTAAATAATAAGAAACAAAAATGTACTCAAATACCCTTTGATAAAATACGGTGCACTCTACTGCGAGCATGGACAATTTGATTTCAGTAAAAACAGCTTAGGTCTGTATAGGTCTGAGGGTTTTTTAAGAGAGTAAACGAGTGAACGAGTCTGTGGAAAAGTTTAAAGCTGGGTTAGCTTTAAACTTGAAGTAGAAGAGTCTTAGGACAAGCTCAGAGAAACACACTATGTAGGTTTTTTCTTTCTTTCTTTTGTCTCATAGTTCTTTCTTACTATGCTTCACAAGCAGTCGGGGATTCCTTATAGGTCCCTCCTAATTCAAAAGTTTTTTTTTTTATATTCGTCAAACATAAAAGAAAAAAAGTTCTGCTCCAGTGACGTGTCGAGAACAAAATGCAACAACCTCAATAGCAGAGCAGCAAGAACAGAGAAAAGTCATCTTTGCAGTGAAAACAGATTTATTTGTATTTTCCTTTAGGTTGTAAAACAATGTGCCAAGATTAGATAACCCTGCAGAGGGCTTTGCAGTCAGTCTTTTGGGACAAGAAAGAGTGTGCCACAACTAAAACACTACAGAGACAGGGCTGTCCACCTACACTCACAGTCTGGGCAAGAAGAGTACTAACAGAAGAAGCTTAGAGGTTGTTAGTTACTCTGGAGAAGAGGGATATATCTACATATCAATCCAGTGAATCTCTTGACAGGACAACAATGAATGAGTCTAAAAATATGTCTTTTATAAAGGAGTGTAAAGAAAATTTGCAATTGTAGAAGGAAAACCCCTTAAAAAAACAACTAACTTCTCAAAGCTGGCCACAAGGTTTATAACAGTTACAACAAACATGTAAGAAGGTGCTCTGGTGAGATGAGGCAGAAATTCGATCATTGGATTGCATATAAATTGCTACATGTGGTAGAAAATGGCAAAGTCAAAACGAACACGAAACGCTGATATTTTTCAAAACGTTTGCCGTAAAGACGGAGACGTAAAATAAATGTGAGCGTCCACACGAATGCATGAAAACGCTGCAAAATGTATGCCAGGCCTGTAAGTGGCGCTGTGGTGCCAAAGCAAAAATAAGCGACGAAATGTTGGGCATGCGCACTAATATTTATACATGGTTGCCCTGCGGGTCCATTTTCGTGGTTAAGTCAAATTCAGGTGCTGAACTATGTCGTCGATATTGCTCTGTTCTTCCTGGAGATATTCCAGAAGAAGAAGATTCAGTTGTAAGCCCGACAGCAGGGTGAGTAGCATTAGCAGCAACGGCGCCATTGTTGTTGTGATGTGTCGCGCATGCGTGTTTAGAGGCGACGCTATGACGCATGCGTGTAAAAAAAAAATATGCGGTTAGAGCGTAAAGATGGAAACGCGAAAACGGCGTTTCGAAATCTTCCCACTCTGAAGGCTGAATAAAAAAAAGATCGTTTACAGACCCCCGAAACGCCGGCTTCGTGTGGATGAGAGGCTGGTTTGGTGAAAAATTTGTGCGTTTAGGCCAGGGTTCGTCTTCGTGTGGACGGGGCCTAACAACCATTTAAAATGGCCCCTTCCCAGTCTAACGCCAGCCAAATGGCAGCCCACTTCCCTACGACTCCCAGGAAAGTCCCCTACACCTTCCAGTCTCTGCTCTTCCCCTTGGCGTGCATTTTTTTTTCTTACTCTGACTCACTGTTTTACTGAATTGCAGAGTCTGACCAGGAGATGATGCTTCTCCTTAGATTCTAATGTCCACAAATCATGACAGAAAGAATATTTTAGTACAAAGATTGATGTTTAAAAAGGAATTGTAGGGGACCAGGCAAGGGCCCATCAAGGAAAGTGGGGGGGTTTTGAATGGCTGCTACTGTATATCAGCCATCGTAATGGGGTATACACTACTTCCACAGCAACATCATTCTGTGGGGGATATCTTTTAAGAAACTGACACTGAATCCATAGAAAACCTTATGTAGACTCCAAATATTAAATGCATAAAAGAGGATTCTGTGGTGGAAGATATGTCTGGTTGTTTGTGTATTTTTGAATTTTGCACATCCATCAGTGCCTCATCCTTTGCAAATGTTCTCTACGCTGGAAACGCCTCTGTAAGTAATTTTATATTTAACCTAGAGAGGAAGCAAAGTGCTGGGATGCACATAGTCTGCAGGAAATCCCTACACGAACAAGAGGTTTCTGCCGGTGTTATCACATCAAGTGATATGTACAATTTCTTAGTGCGTTCATAATGTTTTTTGCTACTTTTTGCCGCTTTTTTATGAAAACGTTTTAAAAACAAAAAAGAAAATCTATGTGATGTTGAAATGCTTCGCTGGTGTTCCGCTTTGTCTATTTACATTAAACAAAGCGGCTTGAAAATAAGCTTAGTTCTCCACCATTCAACAGCCAAGTTCATTTTAATGGACACCATGAGCACCAAAGCACAATTAATAAAGATATAGCAGCATGTTAAATTAGAGTTCTTAGAATAAAACCTCGACTTTCTGCCTTTGAAGCAGTCCTGTGGCCGTATTATAAATCCAGTCTTTTTAGATTGTCCAGATCGTTTATTTTCAAATTGTATGTAAGGGTCTACGGATTAAACATTCCATGATGACAGAAAACTACATAAAGTCAATTTTTTTCCATCAGAAATGTTCGATCTTGATAGCTAATGCTAAACCTCTTGCTAATTACCCTTGCTTCAAAAAAAGGCTTTCCGGTTAGGTTTCTCATTGATGCTCAAGTTTCCACAAAAGAATGAACAAACGTCGGAGTACTTCTTCATGCTTTTGCGTAATGGTGGACCGCTTGCCAAACAGCGTATAAGTTACGCTTGAAGCCTACATAAAAACATCATGGCGGCACTTACGCAAAATGTTTGATTGACAAACAAGTAGCCAATCCACTTTCGACTGTAGGCAAAGTGGATTGGATAATGTTTTTCTAGGCCCCACCAAGGCCAGAGTTTATGGTTTTTAATTTTTTTTTTGGGGGGGGGGGGAATCCAAGATCCAAGAATATCATCCATCAATTAAGTGATTTTAGATAAATCTAGACACCTAATTTCTGAGAAAAATCCTCTTTAATACCATTATTTGGAGCCAAGGTTCCCCTCAGAGCACGATAATGGCACTGAATGTACAGCCACATGCGTCATGATTTTTTCAGTGGCCTAGTCAAAGTTAAGAAGTTAAGACTGTAACTGTGGTAAGACTTGGAAATTAAAGATTACAGCTGCTCACCATTAAATCTGACCTATCTTCAACTATTTAACAAAGAGGAATGGACAAAAATGAGTTTCCAGATGTGCAAAACAGAAAGAAACATACTGATTTGTAAAACACATGAGTACTTTATGTTACAATTTTAAGATGCCATTAAAAAACATAAAAATATTAAAATATCCAGAGGTGTGATTACTGTAACAAAGCACTGTAGCAGTATGGTCATCAGGCTGCATGCACCCTGGCACCAGCAGGCTGCTTCAAGAGCATGCAGTGGGAGACAGTGATGAGTATTTTACAGGAGTCAGCTGGCCAAACAGACAGGCTAACTCCCCCATTGGGTTTCATTAGAGCTCGTCTTGATGTTAAAGCCCGTTTAATCCACTTTCACAGCGAAGCAGAACACAACAAAGCCAAGCGCAGTGTCTATCTTTAGAAAGCACATGGGCTGAAACTTTTCCATCTTCAGCTCAATTATTAAAACAACTGCATAAAAAAATCCCTGCAGCTGGCATTTAAATGTCTTGTTGGGGAGACATTTTTTGCAATTTTTTTGCTGCTGGCTATATCCACCAGAGCTGAAGGAATATGCTGTGTTTTTTTGTGTCTTTCATTTTGGATAGAAGGATGTCAATCACTGTCCACTCAATTAAGTTTCCTTTAAACAGCTGTGTTTATGCAGCTTCCCTCTTCATGCTGTTGTTCCTGCGCTAAGCAGGGGTGCTGCCAGAGGTGCGATTACAGTAAAGCCTTATGAGGTGAGTGCTTTGCCTCCATGTCTTTGTCTTCACTTTCTGCGGCTGCTACTGTTGTTGTCCCACATTCATGGCGCCTTCTTTGCCTCAGGGACACAGAGCCGGGAAGACAGAAGCAGAGTTGAGCTTGACATTTTAGATGTCTTAGACAGAAAGGCTGCATATTCAGCGCAGATGTTGATCTGGATATGATATATTGCAGAGAGGTTTGAGCATAATTTTCCCAGGACTAAAAGCAATTGAAATATTGACTTTGATATTTCTCTTGTTGGTTGGGAGTTAATTTTTTATTACTGGCAAACATTGTGCCTTCAGGATGCTGTTCAGTCTTTTATAGCCAATGTTACTCGCTCTCTTAAATAATGTTTATCTCTCCCTGACCTTTACAAATTGTTCAGCCTCTTATTCAAAGCAATAATGTATCCATTTTGTGTCTGTTGATAACACAGGAGTCTTGTATTTACTTTTGAATATTGTGCATGTTGAGTAAACAACAAATCACACACCATTTCAGAGAATTCAAGTTGGTTACAGCTGTTACAAAGTTGTGCACTAAGCAGGAAATAAAGATGTAGCCAACAAAGCTTTGTTTGCAGTACATCTCATAGCACGTCTTTAAAATTTGTCCACCATAACCATATATGTTGTGGCAACAAAATCCATATCCACATTTCTGAAGCACAGACTATTTGCATTTAGATTGATTATGTACACCAAGCCATGCTGCACGCCACTGCAATCCTTCTGCGTAGTTTATGTCCTCCCTCCTACCCCCCCTTCCCCTTTTTAGGCACCTCCAGGGTTTTCAGTCACGGCTTGTGTTTATTCCTTCTCTTTCCTCCGAGTCTGTGGTTAGTCCTTTGGCTTTCACTTACCCCTCTTTGCTATGTGCCACTGGTTTTCTCACACTGTCTCACTCTCTACTGCTCCCTTGACACAAGCGAGTGCATTTATTCTCAATGTACATATGACTGACAATGATGTGCCTGCTCTCTGTCTGTTCTCAGAAAATAAATCGATAACAGGTTACTGGTCATTGTTTTCAGGGAAGATCCACTGAGAGGGGTTTCAAGTAGAAAGAGAGCTGCTCACATAGAGATAAAAAGTTGGCAGATGTGAACTGACATACTGTGGACATTTTTGTTTATTGAACTTATAGATGGGGAACTTCTTAAGGGAGAACTTTTGAAGATGACAGAAACAGCCTGACTCATAATATTTATCGGAATCCTTTCAATAATGAATCAATTTCAATAATGTTTACCAACATTAAAGGAGAAGTCCGGTCAGCAAAGAATAATCAGTGGATCATTATTTGTACCTAGACCTAATACGTTCAAGAGGATTTAATGAATATAGAATTAATTAGTAAAAAAAGAAAACAAATAATTTTCGTCGCAATCAATGAGTCCGGGGCTGACAATTTTTGCTCATATATAGTAACACCTCATTCCTGACATCTTCCGGCAGTGACGTCACGGTGCGGTAAGCCTAGTTCCATTCTCCCCGCTTTAAAAGCATAATCAATGGGAACTACTGGACACATCTGCAAACAACAACAACTATTTAAGATTTCAAGAGGATTTCGCAATTGAAATTCGCAAGAGCTATAATTAAACCGACAATGCCTACGTGCATGGCAGCTGGATGTTAAAATACATGAAAAAGTTAAAAATAATTGTTGTTACACCTTTCCGATTAATGACCCTCCACAGATGTGTTAGTGCGGTCCTGGTCGTTGGATTGACAACTTGAAGAGGGAGGATTTGCCATCGAACTTCTTGCCGGAGGAAAAAAAAAACACGAAACATGTAGCCAACATTTCGAAGAAGAATGTTTTCAAAATGACTTGGATAATAGGCTGTTGTGACAAACCCCAGATACAGCATTATGACTTGATCAACAGCCGATACCTCACCATGATGTCAAAAACCGGTAGGTGGCAGTAGTGTTCCAAACATGGATGTCTCCGGTGAAGCAAAGTCAAATGAAATTACTGTTAACTAAAAAAACTTATAATTTATGGAACAGTTTGTAATAATTTCATACTTAAAGCACTTTCAGAAGTTTGAATTCTGAATATGACCGTACTTTTCCTTTAACAGCCATGGGTGTAATTATACAACCAATTTAGATGAGACAATACACAATATATAATTCATGAGACAGAAGTTAAACATGATTTTAATATTTTTATGTATATGGAAAATAAAATAGAACAAAGAACATCTGAAACTGTTTTAAAGAATCTTAACAGTTTATACTATTTTTGGTGTATTTATGCAACTTATTATTTTAAAAACTTTTTTGTTTGGTTATAGACAATAGCTAGGGGCACATTCTTTAGAGCATGACTAAAGCCTCTTTCCCATTGAAAATAGCAAATTAACTTTGGTTTTTTCAAACATGGGTCGACCGCTTACAATCGGTATTTGGCTCCCTTCCCATTGGCAAAAAAAGCTGGGTTTAACCCCTTGCTTGCAAGCTGCGCAGCCTCTGACCCCCCATGCCTGGTGTCTGGTGACACCATCAAGTTGGGTTAGCTTTGATGATGCCACCAGTGCGACAGAAATCGGGAAAGTAAACAATGTAGCACATGTAAGGAAGCCAGGGTTTGTAACTGTGCTTTATTGTTTTGCTGTTTTGTCCCTCCGAATCCCTCTCACCAGGGCTGCGCCATGTGTATCGACTGTAAACGGAGTTGCTTGGGCTTGTTAAAATCAGAAGTGACTAGCGCAGTGTGTTGACATTCACCAGTTGCGTTCAATGGTATCACGTAATTTAGCAGGTCCACTTGTGTCTGGTGTTCCGACATGAGCTGAGGCGATTTTAACACAGGTCGCTTGCCGAGTTGTTTGACCCGGGTAGAAACGCGGTATTTAGCTACTCCAACTGCCACTAAAAGCTGATTGTTCCTGGGCTTAAATGGGTTTTTCTGCCTTTGGGAAAGGGATAAACGGAAAGTCTAAAGACCATTGTAAATAAATTGTAATGATCTATGTAAAATGATATGCAGGGAATAAAGATGCTGTCATATAAAAGAAAAAAAGGTGTTTCATTTTATTTGGATTTGTCAGAAAATGGTTTTAACAAAAGTTGTCCTTTTTTATGCTCTTTATTTAAAGTATAAAGTTGCCCTGGGTAATGCCATTAAACCATCCATGAATGCTCTATGTGGCTTTTATTAACTTTTAGATGGCCTAGCTGATTCCTATTTTGTTTTTTGAAAAATAACTCGGCATATGTCATGTAAAAATGTTTGTTTCAGGATTAGATAAAAAAATTAATTCTGATGTCTCTTTATTGTGACACTTTAAATTAAGCCAATTTATTTCCACAGCAAAAACTAAATTACATTTATTACTATAACGTTTTTGCCATATCCTAGTACCACTGATATTTACTGATCATACAACAACTTGAGCTGTACCGACATTTTCTCCTTTTTTTTCTTCATGCTATCATTGGAGAATGGTAAAGAAACCTTAGAAAGCCGTCTGACTCATGACATTGTTTAGACTTTTTTGTCCTCCTACAGTATTATGAAAGGTCACTGCTAATCAATAGAGTGCTCCTAAGTGGTCATTATTATCCAGAGTGGTGTACTAATTCCCAAAGGGTCATTAATAAATTAGTTGGATCTCTAAAATACAGAGACCATACAATATTTTGAATGCTTCTGACCACATTTAAAGCATTAAAAAATAAATACATAAATAAACAGAAAACATTGTCCTTTCTGACGAAAAACATGTTGACTCAGATATTTATTGACACAGTTGGAAAATGTATGCATTGTCAGCATGAAATTATTGCAGATGAACCCAACTGACACCAAAACCTGTATACGGCAGCATGAGGCATTACAGCATATCCTGACTAAGTGATATTTTAAATTGTTGCAGAGGCAGGAGTATTCCAGAGATGTTAATGTTAGATGCACATATGCATGATAAATTTGAAAGTAAAAATGATTTGAAATCATCGTCATTTCATCTGTCATCTTTGTTTCACAGTCCTTTTTATGCTTATCACATGGTGACGGGGGGGGGGGGGATTTAGAGAACTTTAATAACTGTAATAAAAAATGTTTCCTTCAATCTCTTAAAAGTTAATGCAAATCTTATCTTGCATTACTACTGTTTGTCCTGTTTAAGATTTGATCTACAGGTGCTGGTCATAAAATTAGAATATCATGAAAAAGTAGATTGATTTCAGTAATTCCATTTAAAAAGTGAAACTTGTATATTATATTCATACATTACATACAAACTCATATATTTCAGATGTTTATTTTGTTTAATTTTGATGATTACAAATGACAACAAATGAAAATCTCAAATTCATCATATCAGAAAATTAGAATATTGTGAAAAGGTTCAAAATTGATGGCCCCTGGTGCCACACTCTAATCAGCTAATTAACTCAAACCACCTGCAAAAGCCTTTAAATGGTCTTTCAGTCTAGTTCTATAGGCTACACAATCATGGGGAAGACTGCTGACTTGACAGTTGTCCAAAAGACGACCATCGACACCTTGCACAAGGAGGGCAAGACACAAAAGGTCATCGCTAAAGAGGCTGGCTGTTCACAGAGCTCAGTGTCCAAGCACATTAATAGAGAGGCGAAGGGAAGGAAAAGATGTGGTCGAAAAAAGTGTACAAGCAAGAGAGATAACCGCACCCTGGAGAGGATTGTGAAACAAAACCCATTCAAAAATGTGGGGGAGATTCACAAAGAGTGGACTGCAGCTGGAGTGAGTGCTTCAAGAACCACCACACACAGACGTATGAAAGACATGGGTTTCTGCTGTCGCATTCCTTGTGTCAAGCCACTCTTGAACCACAGACAGCGTCAGAAGCGTCTTGCCTGGGCTAAAGAGAAACAGGACTGGACTGCTGGTGAGTGGTCCAAAGTCATGTTCTCTGATGAAAGTAAATTTTGCATTTCCTTTGGAAATCAAGGTCCCAGAGTCTGGAGGAAAAGAAGAGAGGCACTTCATCCACGTTGCTTGAAGTCCAGTGTAAAGTTTCCACAGTCAGTGATGGTTTGGGGTGCCATGTCATCTGCTGGTGTTGGTCCATTGTGTTTTCTGAGGTCCAGGGTCAACGCAGCCACATACCAGGAAGTTTTAGAGCACTTCATGCTTCCTGCAGCTGACCAACTTTTTGGAGATGCAGATTCATTTTCCAACAGGACTTGGCACCTGCACACAGTGCCAAAGCTACCAGTACCTGGTTGAAGGACCATGGTATCCCTGTTCTTAATTGGCCAGCAAACTCTCCTGACCTTAACCCCATAGAAAATCTATGGGGTATTGTGAAGAAGAAGATGCAATACACCAGACCCAACAATTCAGAAGAGCTAAAAGCCACTATTAGAGCAACCTGGGCTATCATAACACCTGAGCAGTGCCACAGACTGATCGACTCCATGCCACGCCGCATTGCTGCAGTAATACAGGCCAAAGGAGGCCCAACTAAATACTGAGTGCTGTACATGCTCATACTTTTCATGTTCATACTTTTCAGTTGGCCAACATTTCTATAAATCCTTTGTTTTTATTGGTCTTCAGTAATATTCTAATTTTCTGATATGATGAATTTGAGATTTTCATTTGTTGTCATTTGTAATCATCAAAATTAAACAAAATAAACATCTGAAATATATGAGTTTGTATGTAATGTATGAATATAATATACAAGTTTCACTTTTTAAATGGAATTACTGAAATCAATCTACTTTTTCATGATATTCTAATTTTATGACCAGCACCTGTATTTATTTTGATCTCCAGATATTCTTAACGAATTGGGTATTCACAGCCTAAAAGAGATTTTGAATGAAATTGAATAAATTTAGTGTTGCAATTCTGAATTAATTACACAGATTCATTTTCTGCCTTTGTTAATATATCTTAATTTTTTTTGTCTTGATATTGTTCTTGCTTACATTGAATTTTCCACTCAAATCTTTTTTTTCTTTCCAATCAAAATTAGATTCAATGGCCAATCAATTAGCCTTTAATGTATATAACAAACAATTTGGATTATCAATAAACTATCAAATTGTGGATGTGGATACTTAAACCAGTTGTGGACCTGTGTTTGATTTATTCACTGATAAATGCTAACAATTACTTCTACCGCAAGAGCAAATTGATAGAAAAAAAATAATGGGAAAAGATTTTATGATACTTGAAGATTGTTAAGAAAGACCCCTGTCTCTTTTTGAATAGCTGCACATTTACAAGAAACATCATACCTGCTCTTCTGCCATTGCGTGAAGGAATCTCCAAAATACACTCCGATGTTATTTATATCATCTGAGGCTTTCCCATGGTGAATGGAATTAACTTCTAGGACAGTTTGCGTCTTGTGCCTTCATGCCATTTTCAAAGTATACTGTGAGAGCAGCTAAGCTACTGTGAATGGCTGAAACAAAAGCTTAATGGATACAACAACACTGACAATTACCCCCAGATTCCACATACTCCGTCAGCGCTCCGCTCCGCCCCGCTGACGTACGTCGTGCGGAGCGCTTGTCTTTCATGGAAATCAATGAGAGCTGTTCCACATCCACCGCTACTCCTCCGCACGTCTCCGTCCACGTACGTCTTCTCCGTCCGTCACCGACAAATTACGGACCCGAGCTATTTTTTGCTCCGCTCCGGTCCGGCCAGGTCAAGATCCGCAATTGCAATCGCACCAAACAGGAAAAAAAACCTCGACAAATTCCGGTTCGTCAAATTAAAATATAGTAGCAACAGATCGGTGACTAGAAATTATAGCACAATTCTTATAAATATCTAAAAAAAAAATAAATAAATAAACTAACACCGTTTATTTAAATGATTGGATCCAAACTATTGGTTATTCACCAACCAGGAAGCAGATTTCTCATCTCCATTAAAATATTTATTTTATACCGAGGGACTTAAAGTTTAATCAAATCCATTCAAAAGAAACTTCTTATTACAGGAATGAAAAGAGATGCTGAGTTGTAGAGAACAAGTTCATAAAAAAAAAAGCAGTTTTGAATTATCCTTATCTCTGTTACAAAAATCTACAAAAAAAAAAATATTTATATATATATATATATATATATATATATATATATATATATATATATATATATATATATATACACTCACCAGCCACTTTATTAGGTACACCTGTCCAACTGCTCGTTAACATTTAATTTCTGAGCAGCCAATCACATGGCGGCAACTCAGTGCATTTAGGCATGTAGACATGGTCAAGACAATCTCCTGCAGTTCAAACCGAGCATCAGTATGGGGAAGAAAGGTGATTTGAGTGACTTTGAACGTGGCATGATTGTTGGTGCCAGAAGGGCTGGTCTGAGTATTTCAGAAACTGCTGATCTACTGGGATTTTCACGCACAACCATCTCTAGGGTTTACAGAGAATGGTCCGAAAAAGAAAAAACATCCAGTGAGCGGCAGTTCTGCGGGCGGAAATGCCTTGTTGATGCCAGAGGTCAGAGGAGAATGGCCAGACTGGTTCGAGCTGCTAGAAGGGCAACAGTGACTCAAATAACCACCCGTTACAACCAAGGTGGGCAGAAGAGCATCTCTGAACGCACAGTACGTCAAACTTTGAGGCAGATGGGCTACAGCAGCAGAAGACCACACCGGGTGCCACTCCTTTCAGCTAAGAACAGGAAACTGAGGCTACAATTTGCACAAGCTCATTGAAATTGGACAATAGAAGATTGGAAAAACGTTGCCTGGTCTGATGAGTCTCGATTTCTGCTGTGACATTCGGATGGTAGGGTCAGAATTTGGCGTCTACAACATGAAAGCATGGATCCATCCTGCCTTGTATCAACGGTTCAGGCTGGTGGTGGTGGTGTCATGGTGTGGGGAATATTTTCTTGGCACTCTTTGGGCCCCTTGGTACCAATTGAGCATCGTTGCAACGCCACAGCCTACCTGAGTATTGTTGCTGACCATGTCCATCCCTTTATGACCACAATGTACCCAAATTCTGATGGCTACTTTCAGCAGGATAATGCGCCATGTCATAAAGCTGGAATCATCTCAGACTGGTTTCTTGAACATGACAATGAGTTCACTGTACTCAAATGGCCTCCACAGTCACCAGATCTCAATCCAATAGAGCATCTTTGGGATGTGGTGGAACGGGAGATTCGCATCATGGATGTACAGCCAACAAATCTGCAGCAACTGTGTGATGCCATCATGTCAATATGGACCAAACTCCCTGAGGAATGCTTCCAGCACCTTGTTGAATCTATGCCACGAAGAATTGAGGCAGTTCTGAAGGCAAAAGGGGGTCCAACCCGTTACTAGCATGGGGTACCTAATAAAGTGGCCGGTTAGTGTATATTTGGGCAGAAACTGAACATATGCTGGATGATGGTGGGATTTTTTTAAAATGCCATATTAAATTAAGCGCTCACAGGGTTCATACAGGAATGAGTGACTCTAATTGAATGCTATTAGAAATGATTTTAATGCCATCAACAAGAACCATGTACACAAGTTATTAGTGTACATGAAATATGAAGGAGCTGTAAGCACAGTTCCAAGACTCCTGTATGTATGTAAACACACACACACACACATATATACGTATATATATTCTCTAGCTTTTTCTCTGCCTCGAGCTTCCTTTCCGAACATACGGCTTTATAAACAGTTCCACGCAAATTAATAGCGATATAATATATCTGACGAAATTGTTTTTAGAAGCATTTTTATTAAAGAATCATAAATGCAACAATAAACATATTTAATTAATTTTAGTGCCAATTAAGGCCTTGATTAAAAAAGGAATTATGAATTGTAATTATTTTTAATGATCCGCGGAAACCCTGGTTCATCTGGCGCATGCCCTCTACGATCTCCAAGGAACTCAGAGCGGAGGGGACGGAGCAACAGCGGCGGCTGTAGGCTTTGCTTTGTGCAGGCGGTCTGGAGCGCAGCGGAGCGCAGACGGAGTATGTGGTATTTCGGGGTTAGACTGTGCAGGAAGAGGAAAATAACATGTCACAGAGATAAGCATGAGGCACAACCAATAGAGATAAGATAATTCCCTCAGAACTTGAGAGAAATCTTCCCATATTTCTTGAAATATCAAGCTTATTTATTTATTTTTATATTGTAAGGAGACGTTTTTTTAAGAAAGGAAAAAAAAAAAATGCCATAAGATGATAGTTTGAGGGGCCAGTTCTGGATACTCTTTATGTCCTCACATGCTAAATGGATAAGGAAAGGGGATTTTTGTTTTATGCCAAATTTCCAGTTAAAGATAGGAGTTGCCAATCTGTGCTCTAAATCAGGCATCCCCAACCTCGGTGCTCGAGGCCCGCTGTCCTGCAGGTTTTAGAGGTTTCCCTGCTTTAGCACAGCTGATTATAATGATTGCAGTAGACCAAAAGCCTGTTAATCAGCTTTCAATTAAAATCAGCTGTGCTGGAGTAAGGAAACCTCTAAACCTGCAGGACAGCGGGGGGATGCCTGCTCTAAATGACAGTTACAGAGATTTTAAAGAGGCTTAATTTAGTGTTTAATATTAGGCTGTTTTTAGTATAAACAAGATCCGGCTCATACTGGATATGGGGATGGCAAACCTGCAACTCATTTAAAAAAAATCAACATTGGAAAAAATTTATCTGCTTGGTTTTGATCTGCGTTTGTTTTAGTTACCGTATGCGTGTCCACCAATGTTCCATGTGCTTGAAGTAAGAACATGGATTCTTATTCAAATCGGCTACTTCTGCTTGAAAACTTTTGCTGAGATTGTACCTGTTAATGTTTAAGTTGGTCTTCAACATAATTACTTCCAGATGAAAATGTAAGCAGTAGTTGTATCTGGATCTCTGATATGTGAATCCAGACCGAAATGTAATCAGTGGTTGTATCTGGATCGAGCCAGAGCTGTTTTTTTTTTGTGTGTGTTTCCTGATTACCTTTAGAGGACAAAGTTCAGATGAGACAGCTTTGAGGTCCTCAGTCACAGGATGTTGGTAGAAATCTTTCTGCAGATAAGAACATGCTCTTTTCACCTAGGAGTTCTTACTGTTAACTCACTGCCGCTCTAAAACTGTCATGCTGTGACAGAGAAAGACAAAGTTTATGTTATTGCAGCTAAAGCCTATGGATCTCAGCAGGTGTCAGCGATTGAAAACACAAAAAAGCAAAAAAAGAAAACTGGTAGAGCACTTAGTTTTTTCACTCTGTGCGCACTTATTAAAATGTTCTCATGGTTTTGCAATTTGTTGTCACATGCAAGGCAGTGCGAAAACAGGAAAACCTGAAGGAGTAAATCCACTGAATCTCGTCAACCCTGCTTATATAAAACCCAATTGGTGCATTTGGTGATCCTGTGATCGTTCATAGTAACATTTGCTCAAGGAAAAAAATGTCATTTCCTGGAATAAAAAAATCCGAGCACCGATGTTTTTTTCAAAGCAACAGTTTGCTCAGTAAAAAAAACCTTTAATAATCAGAGGGACTGAACCTGAGCATCATGAGCAAACTAAGAGACAAGCTGAAGGTAGAAGCCCTCTTTGGGGTTATGTGACACATATCGGGACTTGTACCTCTAACTCCCCCAAACCCAGCACTGCCCCCCGCCCAACTTGCCTCCAGACAGTGTACAGCTTGTAAGCCATCTGTTAATAAATAGTATGAAAAATCACAACCATTGCTTTGACACAAACACTTTCAATTATGTTGCAGTAGGCATTTTGGATGAATGAGACAAAGTGGAGAAAATAAATGATCATGGCTGTGATATGTACATAGCATTGCAAGGACTAAAACAAACTAAAGTACAGTTGACCAAACAGATCTTCACCTCACCTGGAAATAAAGATCAGACTCCATAGGCTTGAATTAACACATCCAAGGGGAATGACAATGCTGCCAAAATGCTTTAAACCTATTTTCAGAAAAAAAGTAATGTCATTGTCCGCCATTTGGGGGCCCTGAGCACATATAACGTGTGGGACCCTCAACCCGAAAGCAATATTAGAGTATTTTTTATTTATTTATTTTCTTTCTTTCCAGAATAACTTCTTAATGTTGATGTTTTTTTTTTTTTATATCAGCAGTACATCTAAGGGAAATTAAATACTTAATATATATTATACTTTCATACTTGAAACCATTAAACAAAATAATGGTGCATATACCTCCACACAAGATAACTGTTTTATATCTATCTTTAAGTGGGATTTAAAATGAGGAAACAAATAAAATACAACCAATAAAATGCAGCATTGTGGAGTGCAATACAGAACTAGGACTCAATCATCCAGTGAACAATCTGGGGATAATAATTAATACATCAAATCTATCTTCATAAGTTGGAAACTACTTGTTTATCTGCTGCATGTTTCTCTCTATAACAACTAGAACACTAGTATAATGGATTATTTTTCTGCTTTATTTATGCTTTCATGCCAAGTTATTGCCCCTGTTTCTCGTCCTTGGTCCATTCAAGGGCTGCCAGACATAACAGTTTATCAGTACAGATCAAGTGACTGCATTACCAGTCTCTCATAGATTAACACCTAGTCAAAGGTGTACTGTAAACACAGTTGTCCCAACTCTTTTCATGCCTGCATTCTGATCAGACACACACATTTGTTACCAATTCCAAAACTGTTGTCCTTCAACAAAGTGTCCCTCCTATTGAGAATTGATTGTTGGAAAAACAAGGATATAAAAAGATTGGTAATAACCACTAACATGGTATATTTAGACTGATTTGGAGTAATGGTGCAACTTGCAGAGGCTGGAAACACAAAGATAAAAGAGTCAAATTGTTGACATTTATCAGTTTTGTAAATATCCATTATTAAGTTTTAACTTGGATTGTGTGTGTGGATGTGGGTGTGTGTGTTCCTCTTAATTTAGAAAATCATTTTAATGTCCCCCAATAGGGAAATTGAGTTGAAATTATGGTGTGTGTGTGAATTTTGGTGTTGCAATGGTATTCACATAAACAGTTGGTTTAGTGCCCAGCTGACTTTTAGGATGAAACCTTAAAGCAAGTTTTTCTCTTTTAAGCATTTTGGAGATTGTCTTCATTAGGGATGGGCACTCCAACCTGGTATCAAAGGGGCTACGTTGGATGGTCCTCATGGACCGAAAAGCTATAGCCTCATTAGTTATTTTAATGGTAAGTTGGCATTTCACTTATTACAGAGACTCCAACAAAGAAAACATTGTACTGCCAATCTTTTTCTGCTTAAGAAACAGCAGACTAATGGGAGGGGCTAACGACCCGATTAAATTCAGAGCACAAAAAGAGCCGATTGGCAGTGTGTAAAGACGCTAATGTATAGCATGCACATATATGCTGTAAGCAATCCTTTGCCACCATATTTGGCATCTCTTTGATGTTGCCACCATGTTTACTTTTCATTGAGATTTTTTTTTGCCTCTTCGTATATATCTGTAAGATAGGTTTTTGTTCGTCACAGGAGGAATATAATAATCTCCCCTCTGCACTCGATTGTAATTGGTCTGCTGCTTAAACCCTTCCAATTTTTCATGCATGTTCACAAATTCATGATCAGTCAAAGCTAGATTGAGTTAGCGAGTTGATAGCCATCTTCGTGGTACTGCTGATCCTGCTATCCTGCTAGGTTGAGCTCAATTTGTGGTACAGGCCTCTGCTCTCAAATGTAGCTTTCGCTTACTCTCATCAACACTGTTGTAAATCTTGCGACTTATTAGTCAGTGATTCAATTTATAGAGTTTTCACACCTATTTCATTTTGTTTGAAAAGTTCAGTTTAGGAAATTGGACATGTAGTTTTCTAGATGTTTCTCCCTTCATCCAAAAGGCTTCTTCAGTTCTAACTGGTGGTGCGGAACAATGAGATTAATATACTGTAAGTGTAACAAAGAATTATAGGAAAACAAAGGGTAGCTCTCATCCCTCCTAACTGAGGCCGTGGAGGTCACCTTTCATTTTGTGACAAGAGATGATTCTAGTGGATATTTGTGTTATTTCAAACTTTGGTAACAGGTGAAAACTACCAATCATGCTGAGTTTCTTCAACGACTGCTCTGAGTCCCGCCCACATTGGTAATGGTCAGTCACTCTGCCTCTCTGCATCAACTAGGAGGGAAGACAGCTGTTCATCTGCTTTACCACATAGAGTCGCGCTGCAAGAGCAAAGCTTCCCCTGATTTCCCTCTAAATGACAAAGTTGGATGTAAATTTAATATCAACGTTACCTCTAACATTTATTTTTCTCTGACACTGACTAGATCTTTCCAGTAATTTATTCACACACAGGGCCTTTCACCTCAACCATTGTGGGTTACTCTGCTATCCTTGGGTTCAATCAGATGATATATAAAAAATAATATATACTGTATGTAGTGTTGGTTCATGTGAAAAATAAATACTTCATTTTATATTTTTTATTTTTAAGCATTCTTTGTCTTATAACTTTTATATTGCTCTGTCCTATATTAATACAAAATACTTGTTATAAACATGTATTGTATTAGCTTATGTTATCAATGTAGTGTTTTCTTGTTTTATATAGTAATTTATTTTTTCTTTTATTTAGTTAATGTGCTTTTGTATTAAATGTTTTAAAAATAACAAACCAGTCCTTATTTTATCCAATCCCTTTGTTTTATTAATTAAAAAAAAAAAAATATTCTAAATTTGACTAAAAAATATGTTTTTTGTTTTTGTTTTTTTTAATTGGAGTAATAATGTAGTTTAAGTTGTCCAAAATAGAAAATATTGGTCTTATTTAATATGTTTTTCTCTTGCCACTCCTTTTTTAAGCTACATATGTTTTGGCTGTATATTTACTAGTATACATGCAAGTATTTTTATTTTTATTTTGATGATCTGCTTGAAAATAAACATTAAAACAAAAACTATCACTAAGGGTATCGATAAAATGCTGGATAAATAAGAAGTTTCATTTAGAAGAGGTATTTAGTAGTATTGATAAATCTTTGATGACCCCCAAACCAGGACAATATTAAAAATGGTCTTATCTTCTTCAATTATTATTTTTTTATTTTCATAAATTTTACAATGAAAGCTTAGCCTCCACTCTATCAGAGTATGAATTCGACTTGCTAACATAAAAAACAAGATCAAGCTGCATTTTGTCATCATTACGATGTGAGAAAAATCAGTTAAATGCTAAATCCAGAGTGTTGAAGCATTCAAGCAGTCTAAAATGCTGCATAGAATATGAGATGTAGCAACACTCTGGTCTGTCATGACAGGTTCTTCTGAGTAGGGCAGAAGCTGCCGCTTTACGGTGCATTCGAGCACATCTTTTTCACTCGATTTTCTATCTATAAGTTAAAAGTAGTTGATCCTTGGATAAAGGTTTCCAAAAAAACGCACAAACATAGTTTTCTTAAAACTAGATTCACACATTATCGAGTATGTTCATCTAGTTAGATTAAGTTATTCAAATATACTTCTAAAGAGTAATTGTGGTTTTCACTTTGTTGCAAATTTTTTGCAATATTCATTTATGCTTTATTGAAGAGATTAAAAAAATAGTTTGCAGCCAAAATAACAAACCCATTAATACTGTCATTGTTTGTAGTTTATTATTAGACATTTAGACATTTTTATTAGATTTTATTGTTAGTACCATGAATCATAATTTTTAAACCAACAATCTTATTTTGGTGATAAAGTGCCCACTCTTATCTCAACAGCTCATAAAAAAAATCTAGCTCATTTTTAATTCTAGCTTACATCTCTGCAGATTGCTTCCTCTGATTCTATGCCTACAACTTTACTGATACTGAGACTAAAAACTTTTTACTATCAGGGATTTTGTCCAAAACGTGTAGCACTTATGCACATATTCTCCTCTGAATGTCAGGCCCTGCTGTTTGACATTATTGTATATGGCGCATGGATAAAGGATATTTGCTCGACCAATTTTAGTGTTCATGCTCTTCTGCACAGCTGCCATACGGCCAACATTTTCAATGCTGTGCAACTAGAAAAGTTTGTTACTACGTTGAAATATGGCCCATATATTTTCCAACAATCAAAACATTGCGAGCAACTCTTGAAAAGAAATGTTTGTTCTGGGATTACGCAAAGAGACATTGTAAATGTTGAAAAAAGTTTTCTACTTCCACTTGTAGTGTGTTGTTCTAACCTGGTGGTCTGTGTACTACATTGACCTCCAAGGGTTGGCCAGAATATTAGACACAGCTGGGAACAGCTGCCCAATAAAATGTTGCAAACACTATGGGCTGGATTTATCAAGATCCAATTTTGCGTGCAGTAATTTGCGCTTGCAAACTGGAATTTTGCGCGAAGGGCTGAACCATGGTTTGCGGGTGATTTAACAAGAGCGATTGCGTAACTGGTGGCAGGTGCAAAACTGTTGGAGACGCCCTATTTAAATGATGGTTTTGCGTGTTTTGTGGTTTGCGGCAAAGTAGTTTGTAGTTTGTGCAAACTAGTGCATTAAGAAATTTTAATCTTACAGTGACACCCCCACCCCCTCCAAAAAAAAAAAAAAAAAAAAAAAAAATATATATATATATATATATATATATATATATATATATATATATATATAATAAACTTTGGCAACCTTTATTCCCTAAGGTGGTATGTGGCTGAATTTCAACTTCACTGCAGTAAAAAAAACAAAAAAAAACAGGTGTTTTATATTGGCCTGTTGAAAAATGCACATACCAAATGGCTCACAATGGGACTGTGGATGAGATGACTGCGCGTGCGCATCCCCGCAGCATTGGCATGTTGCTCCGCAGGCGCAGAGGTCGGAGTTCTCCGGTAGGGCGTCAGGGCGACATGGCATTTAGAATGTCGGACAGCACTTCTGAAAAACGAGATTGGGAGATCCCAGATGCAAAAAAGTGCAATGTTGCAAGGAGTTTTGTGATATCTGGTATTGCGTGGGTCCTCCTTGTGGCTGGCTCCAAATCCATTCGGAGTTCCTCCAACAGCTCCAAATGGCAATGCTGGAAAAACGATATGTTTTGATGATCGTTTCCTCGTTCAGTCCAAAAATATTCACACGGAGTGAAAAAATGCGTTCTCTGCGTCTCCTTGCTTCATTTCCATGTCTCTTTCTTGCGACAATAACCGCTGCCATGTGTGCGCAATTACGCATACAGACCATTTGAAGCTTCTTTTGAAACGTGTTAAATATAGAGTCAGATACCATTAGCAAAATTGCTTTCAGGTTTAATAAATCAATTTGCGAGTGCTAAATTAATATATTTACATGTTCTCCTCCCACAAGACGCACTTTTGCGTGTTAACGCCCCATATTGCATATTCATTGCAGAAAAAGTACTAAATGGATAAGAGGCGCTATTTAGCACGTTTTAAAGACCAAATCCTTTTAGCACGCTGTTGATAGATCAGTTTGTAAATTTTTTAGTGTGCGCAGTGAAATAGCTCACGTTTTTATACACGCAAACCTTTGATAGATCCGGCCCTATGTTGGCAAGATGTCTGGAATAAACCAAGTTTAACAGCAAAACAAACTTGGCTATTATAAAGATATTAAATGCACTAACTCACTGGAATATTTTTATATGAAGTAGAATAATACTGCAAAGCTTAGACTCAGCTTTGACTTATTGACAGCGTTACTGTTTTTTTCTTCCAAAAAGTTCAGAAATAAAAATATACATTGCAACAAGTAGCTTTACATTGAGTCAACTCTATTCACAACATATTCAATGAACTCAAGTGTGAAACAAACTTGATGATTGCTTATAAAGTGCACAAACTGTTTGTGAAAGTCAGCCTAGCCACAGCATTTCTGATTGGGCTGATAAATTAATCCAGCGATCTCTATAGAGACTGAGTTAAATCCTCCTTTTTATTTCAGCTTTTCTCAGAACCTGATTTGTGTTGCAAAATTGGTCACTTTTTCTTACATTGGCTCTCTTCCTTCTGTAATGATATTGGAGCAATAAAAAAGACTGCTAAATTTTAGTTTACATTTCATGTGTCCTTGTTTGAAAAAGATACAATCTAAAGAACAAATTCAATTTCTCATCAAATTGCAGGAGAGAGAGCAAAGACAATTGTAAAATTCCATCATAATACCAGACAGGTTTCAAAGGATGAGCAAGAACATTTTAGAGGGATTTGAACTTGCTGATAGGAGTCCCTGCCAACTAGTTTCAGCTATGTGGAGTAATTGCCAGCTGCGTTTAATAAGATCTTAGAAGATTTGGCTCTGACTTCTCTGCAGCTATTCGGCATAGCACACAAACCACTCTGCCCTGTGGTTTACAATCCTGCACAAATATAATCTATTATGTTTATGTTTTTCATTTCGTATCTGCATTCATGTTAAAATGGTTTCTAAGTTATCAAGAACTTCTAATGTATTGTTATTAGCTTAAACTACACATCAGTTGTGCTTATGTGCCTTTTAGGGAAAGCTTATGTTCTTCTTTTTCCCTGAACAGCAAAGCAAACATATGAGCAGATGTTTCAGTCTTGCTTTGGGATTCTCACTTATCTTTAACATTACAGTCAGCATCTGATCAACTGCCTACTTTGCATATGTTGTTTTTATCGTAGCCATTCAGTGGATTCATCCATCTCGAGTTGATTGGTTCTGCCCTCATTCTCAATGGTGAGCTAAGAACTTGTAACAGCAACATTGGTTTCCCGCTAAGTGGCAAAGTTGGAGCAGGTGTTTTAAAGTAAACTGACATGAGCCACTGTGGTGCTTGATATATTTAATTTTTCTCCTTAAGCATGTGTAAGCAAGACAGCTTGTAGTGTCCTTAAAGAGGGTCTAGCCTTGCATTTGGATCACCGTATTATTCTTTGATTTATTTGACTGACATTTAGGAAGGGAACAGGGAGTTTTGAAACTTATGCATGATGGACAAGACGTAGAGCAAACCCTTTGGCTAAACTCTGTGGAGCAAAAATTCATCTAAAAGGGCTTCACCCTCAGCCTCCAGGCACATGACATTTACATGAGTCTGGAGCAACACAAGGGGGGGGGGATAATTTGACTTTTTTTTTTTGCCTTTCAGGGAATCCCTAAAGAGGTGTTTGGTTTAATATTTTGTTGTCTTATGCAGCAAGGTTGGTTACTGGTACTGGACAGGTTAAAACCAGGAGCAAAATTAGACAAAAGGGACACAGATGTGCACAGTGCGTAAATGTTTTTATTATTTTATTTCAGAGCAGTAACACACAAAAAAAAAAAAAAAAAACATCTAATCACAACAGCAAAGAGTAAGAGCTGCTGTTCTGGTTATTAGTCTAATTTAAAGCGATTCTTGTTTCCTTAATCCTTAGAAAATCATCTCGGCTTCTTCTGGTCACCTGTAGGTTTACCGTTTCCATTCTGCGTCTGACCTAGCATAGTACTTGTTCAGACAATTATACAACTTACATTATCATTAATGATGTAGAATAATTATTAAGCTGAAAGAGAATATTTTCTGATTTTTATAATTTATGAAGAAATTAATTGTATTACCAGTCGTTCCTCCAGCTTTGGCTTAAGAACAGCTTAAGAATGGCCATATTTCTGGATTGCATAGCTAATCCCTGCTACTCATTGCTGCTGTTCCTCCAGAGTTACTACAATCCTTCCGGATGCATCTCTTAGTAATGTCGGTTTCTTATTGATGTATGTTTAAGCTGACAACCAAGTCCTGGTAGGTTGGCATACTGTGTTAATGTTAAGGTCATGGACTGAACAGTGTTCCTTCAGCTGTCACTGACTAAGGATGTTTATGAAGGATATAACCATCCCCTGAATTTATTTACAACTTTTCACCGGACTTGTGTTTTTATCTCTTATATGGCTCCATCATTAAATACAATAGTTTAAATCGTATGGATATACCTTGTGTAGTTGTGTTATTTGTAGAAGAGTTTGATGGAGTCTAGATAGAGTGATGTGCCATTATAGTCATGACATTGGGAGTTGTGTGGCCCCTTATGAACCTGCTCACTGATTAATCAAGAAGCACATTTGGGTTTGTGCTTGTATAGATTATGAGGCGTAGAGAAGATTTGGTTATACCGTATTTTCTGCCAATAATTTGTTATCAGAATTTTTGCTTTTCGTAAACTTTCAGATGTTTTATAGATGATGTCTTCTTTATAATTGATTAATACATATATCATGTTTTTTCTGTAGTTGTAATAATAGAAGTTTGATAAAGAAAGGCCTTGTATACTAACTGAAGAACCATGATTGAGAAGAATGCAAAGCAGCTCAAACATTCTTTGAGTTTTATTGATTCTGTAGCAGTGGTTAGATCTCGCCGTCTGTGTTTATTTTGGTTTGCTCTTTGAGGAATGTCTGTCTGCTCGCATTTACATCTCGCTTATTCTTGCTTTGTCTTACCCTTTATGTTCATGCCCTTGCTTTGAGGTTTTTTTTAATCAGTGTTTCTGAAGTAATTTCTGGCCAGTGGTTATTGAGCATTTTAGCTGGTTAAAAAATGGAAAATAAATCAATTTATTTTAAATAACATTCTGAAAGTATTTTGACTATTTACTATTTGGAATTATTGTTGGTTCTATAAACAATACTTAATATTATTTCCTCCTTCACATCAGTGTGTGAATGGATGTGTGAACGACTGAATGCAGTGTAAAGGCCTTTGGTCAAGTCCTCTGACTTGAAAAAGCGCTATATAACAGCCGCTATGTATCAGTTTATCAGTTTTTTTCCCCCATTGTTTTGGTAAAGTCTGTAATTAAATAAATAAATAGCGGAAGCCATCTTAATTATACTTTTTAAAATTTAGTCATAGTTGAAAGGAAATCTAGTTATTGAGAACCTTCTCTTACTGGGTTACCGAAGGTTGTTTTGGTTTGCTAAGGGGTCAAAATCTACCAGATTTCATAAGTGCCTGTTCGTAAGTTCCCTGTGCTTTAATTCTGCGTCCCATTATTACTTTTTGTGTTATCAGACAGATAGCATAATAAGTGAGGATGACACTATTAATCGGATTCATTGTGATCAATCGATTATTGAAATAATCGTCATTTTATTTAGTAACTGTATAATCGTTAACTAGAGTGTAGATTCTAAAACTTACATTAAACTGACAAACTTTTTCGTCTGTCAATATGCTCGATCTAGAACTCCTCAAGTGAAAAAGTTTTAGTTTCACCTGGTTTAATTTCGTAAAAAGTCTTTTTTAAGGAACTTTTTGCTAAAATTATTGCTAGATTAATTGATTTGCAAAATAATTGTTAGTTGCAGTACTAATGATAAGACATGGTTCTGTTTCTACAAGCCATACCACTGTTATGCTGGTGCATATATACATACACACCACTGTTAGCAGCAGCCAGCCAGCAGGAGAGCATTAATGATAGGACTTTGGCTTAGTTTAATCTAGGGATGCACGATATAATCGGCCCCCTATCGGTATCGGCCTGTATCGGCCTTAAAACTGAATATCGGACATCGGCCACCCCACCAATATTTAACCCGATATTTGATCAGCTTCTGAGTTTCTAAAGTCTAAAAAAAAAAAAAATTATACTACTTCTTCTTCCTCAAAAACTTATTTTTTACAGACTTAAAAACTTCTAAAGACGAGGGAAAAAATATTGATACATTAAAATATCCCAATATCTTCATATGCTGATATATTGCCATTTAAAAACACCATATCAATCTCTTTTACTAATGAAATATTGCTATATGTCATCGTTATGCTACGAAATCCCCCGAAAATTCACGAAATGCTGCCATATTTTTATATGTTGATATATTGACGCGGTATCGATCTATTTTACTAACAAAATCTCACAAGAATTTGCAAAATATCATGAGTTTGTAACAGAACGATGAAATTTCACGAGATTTTGAAAGTAAAATAGATTGATACCGCGTTTTTAAAAATCTATTTGATATCAGCATATGAAAATATATTTGAGTATATTATTTTTCAAAGTGTCAGAAATGGATAACAAAACTGCTATTTTCAATGACTACTTATTTTTATCCAGCTTTAACATCGGTATCGGTATCGGTTATCGGCTACATGAGTTTTAAAATATCGGCATATCTGATATCGGCCAAAATCCCAATATCGTGCATCCCTAGTTTAATCCATCTATCCTCTTGCGCTTATTCCATCAGGGTCGTGGTAGGGCAGGTGCTATCTCCGGCAGTCAATGGGTGATAGGTGGGGTACACCCTGGAAAGGTTGGCAGTTTGTCAAAGTGCATCACTGAGACACACAGAGACATAGAAACCATGTAGATACAGACTCACACCAATGGACAATTTCCAGAAGCCAATTAACCAAACAATTATGCTTTTGGACTGTGGGAAGAATCTGGAGTACCTGGAGAGAACCAAACTGTCTGCTGGAGATAGACATCAGCCCTCCTGCTATCCTGCAAGGAAAAGTGGGTATAGTCAGTTTATAGATGCTGCAATATCCAAAAATGCTTTTAACCCTTTTACTTCATCCTATTGGATACAAAAGGTCAGCAGAAAACTTTGTTGAATATATCAACTTCATGACTCCATAACCAAATTATTTTATTGTAAAGAATTCAGTATAGTCATAAACTGTATCTGTTTAAATGTGGATGGTCGGTGTAAAGTTTACATTTAAAAGACAACATCCTTTTTACCATCCTTAATAATCCTCAGAAGGTTCACTTATCTACCTTATTGTGTTTTGACCTTGTTGTTGAGGTTTATTTAACTACTCTATCTCAGTCTGATTAGTCCCAGTAAAGCTCTTTAAAGTAATCTCTTTGATTCCATTTTTACCCGAGTTTATAATCGTCCGTTTAATATTTCTTATGCTCCTTTCATTACAGCAGTCAAATCCTATTTAATCTTTAGCTTGGTGAGAACCACCAGAGGAAAGGAGTAACCTTGTGACCTGCCTCTGTTTATTATTTGAACACTAAGTATCCGGATTCAATGTGATATAATAAGTTAACAACGATCAACTGTTCTTTTGAGAACAACTGTATGAGTCATTTCCCCGCTTCAGTAATTACCTCTTTTATTGTATCTCTGCTTTGGCAGCAGGTTTAAGCACAGCACTTTGCTCTCTATATATCATAATCAGGATGTGGCAGACGTTATTTATACTATTCTCAATCCACTGTTTGGACTTCTTAATTCCATGGTCACTTCCCAAACACCATCTTCTGCTGAAGTCAAGAACCTTAATCACATTATTTCCAGGGCCATGTGTTTTAATTGCCAGTGGCTCAGTGGAGATAAAGTTCAGACAATTTGGCTGTTGGATGAAATCCTTCTGCAGTGACCAGAAACATTAGCAAGGCAAGGAGACTAAGGAAAGAGCTTGCAGACAGTTGAATTTTTTTCACCTTGCATCTGCATGACTCTTTGGTTCCTAAGCCAGGGTTTAATTTTCCTTCTGCCGAATGTTGCTAAAGTAGCTGAGAGGAAATGAAACTTCTCTCAAAATGCTTAATGTTGTTAATTCCAAATACAGGGGGATCTCAATGAGTCATGAGATTATAGAAAATAGATTTATATGAGAAATTTAAATCAAAATCTATGTATAGTTAATGCAGTCATAATACTGTCCTCTGATTTAACAGGATTTAAATGGCCGTGTTTAGGTTGGAAAAGCAGAGATACGTATTTGTCAAACACTGTAGTCACGCAATTCAACTCTGGTGGTTCAAACGGTCAAACATGCCACTTCGGCTCACTTCCAGCATTCGCTCTATAAACTATCCCCATAAGGCTGTTTAAACGCCATGGCACTGTCCCGCTGTCCAATCCTTCCAAATAATTCATACTTTTTATTGTTCATACTATATATTTTATATTTCTAATAAGCATTGTTTTTTTTGTATTCATTAGATATGCAAATATCTACCACGTATTTAAAACAAGCTACATCAACCTACATGTATGTCATAAAAGTATGTAGGAGTGATACTTTTTAAAGTGAATTTCTCACATAAATTCACTTTTTAAATTTTTAGATTTTATATAACAGTTAACCTTAAACTGTTCTTTTTCCATTGGTCGCCCAATTTTTCTTTCTCTGAATCGCAGAAGCTTTGGTTTTAGTTAACCATAGTTAACAATGCTAACGAATAATTAAATGTGCGAACTTATGAATTTGTCTTTGTATTTTAAATAAAATTTTGACATTATTCTACATCAGTAAGTTAAAACTAGCATGTACTTTTTTTATTTATCAGGAAAGAGAAGATGTTTCCGATGATTTTGTTTTCAAGTTCCGCCAGTTTTGCACCCTTAAAACTTTAATTTATTGTGAGCATTATACTTTTTAAGCTTCCCCCCCATACTGGTACAACAGGTTCTTAAAATAACTTAACCAAACAAGCCGGTTACTTATGTGATATGCAGGCTGGGAGTTTTCCAAGATTGCTGCATGTTTTTTAGGAATACTTTAAAAAGTCAGGTACAAAATATATTGTGCAGTTTGTGTCCAAGGGAGCCATTTTTTTTTTTTTTTCGTCTAGAGCATAAGCCCCTGTAAAGTTGATAAGTTAACTGCTGCCAAAGCAGAACTTACTGTTTATAATACTTTCACACCATTCCAGCTGCAATAACTCAATAAAACAGTTATTCTTTCTGGTACCTGCTATGTTTTTTTTCTGTTTTTTTCACACAAAGCCATATATTATTAAACATTGCAGCTGGCAAATTTGAGAAGACTGAATAAATAATTTCACACTGTTCCTGAATGTCAGTATCTGGACCTTTTTAATTTATTTACATTTATTTGTCTAACATTGAATCAATTGTTTCCATTGACAGAAATCATTTGTACTGTATATTAACATGCTCTAGATTTATTTACCCGCTTGGTTGGTTGGTTCTTTCTTTCGTTCTTTATCTCTTTGTTTGTTTGTTTCTTTCTTTATCTTTCTTTCTTTTGTTGTTTATCGTTTTTTTCTTCCTTTCGTTTTTTATCGTTTTTTTCTTTCTTTCGTCTATCGTTTTCTTTCTTTCTTTCTTTCTTTCTTTATTTCTTTCTTTCTTTCTTTCTTTCTTTCTTTCTTTCTTTCTTTTTCAGAAGCAGAGAGACACAGATTTTCTTTTCACTTCTAATTTGTCTTTTTGGCAGGCCTTACATTGATTAGCCCCCTGCTCACGCCCTCTTAGGCCCTTGCTGTCATTAACAGAGCCTCATCGTGATTATCTGGGCTGTTTTCACATTCACCGCTCATTCATCACTCATTGGAAGTGACAGGACGTGGCTCAACCTTACACAGCACTTGTCTAAACACTGAGGTCATTCAATCTTTGTTAATGTTTCATCCATCAATAAGACATATGTTGCTTGCTGTACATGCAGACAGCTTTGAGACTGGCTGTATAAGAAATGCTGTACAATTACAGCGTGATTTAAGGGACTCAAAAAGTTGAAAAGAGCTGAAAAATGTTTTACCATGTAGTGGACATAGTAAGAAACAGTAAAAGCTGAGTGACCTGTGAATTAGGTCTCAGCAAGACCTTTTATAATAAACAATTTGACAAAAAAGCTCACACACCATTCAATAAGGATGCAATTAAATGAAAATTTAAAGAAAACTGGCTCAGAAGACACATATCATACACAGATTTAAAACAGTTAATGGGAAAAATCATCCTTAGAGGAGACCCTCAAAATGTGAAACACATCTTCTGAAGAAACATAATGATAAACACCCTTTTTAACTCTGTAAAAAGGTGGGGTTAGTGACAGATTGCAGAAAGTATTTATCTTCTGATTACCCTCTGTAATTTAACCACATACCTGATAGCTAGCCATGCAGGCACATTTAAAACTTATTTTTTTTATTACACACAATGACAGAAGCTAAAAATCATTTTTATTTATACTTCAAAACAGCACTCTTAAACAGAATACAAGTAGGTTTAAAGCCCTAACTTTATGTTTAAATATTGGGCTCATAGATTAAACATATTTCAAAAAATATAATTAGAGTGGAAGCATTTGGAGAGCACTGGGTTGACTTTGATGAGAGAAACCTTCACATTTATGATATTTGGGGTTGTTTTCACACCCTAAATATTGCTGATACCAAGCTCTTTTCATTTTAAGAGAAAAAATAAACTGATCCATCATCTTTCATTGCCTCTGTTTATTTAGTAATGAACACATCCGTTTTGTTAAGGTAAAGAATATTGGAAATTTTTAACTCAAAGAGATTTAAAGATGCTAATTATTTGTGAACTTGAATGTCTGTCCTCCTTAAAAAAGTTTACTTTAATCTGTGAAAATGTTAGGGTCAACTTAACTTGTAAGATTATGGGAATCTGTTAAACACAATAGTTCAAGAAGTTGATGCTATGCAGAGGTAAACGTTAGACAATCTTTAGGTTTTATTTCTGTATGTAAAGAGTGATGGGCTAAAGAAAAATGATTTATTTTATCTGGCATAAGCTCATCCTTAATCTTCAGATCTTCTAATTAGATATACATTCTGCAATTGTGTATTTTTAAATTAGCCCTAAAGATGAGAAATTTGTAGCATATTTAATCAACATTTTATGAAGTCATCTCTACCAACCCAAGGATTCTGACTGTTTTACAGTTTTACTTAATCTAGTACTTTCAAACATATGGCAAGATTGAAATTCAGCAACCCTCAAGCCATCCGCCCTAATGAGAGGAAAATGGAAAATTCTTTTAGCCTCATGCTTAGGGTTACATATATCTAATTTATAATGAATAATAACAAGCGTTGGAGTTTTCAGGTTTCAGACTTGTCATGGGATGAATCTATCCAGAACATTTATAAAAGGTCCAGTGGTTTTTGCAAATGAATGCTGCTTTTCCACTTTTTCCACCTGGGTTTCTGAATAGTCTTTAATAGATGAAGAAATGCCATGGTTTGGCACTGGATTTGTGTATAAATCAATTTTGCTCCATCACTGGCTCGCTGTTTGCTTACACTAGGTGTAATGAATCATTAATTCACTGCTGTCATTTTGCAGCCCACAGTTACTGAGAACGAAATTACGTCTCCATCCAGCAGAGTGGGGAACCACCACAGTTACTGTCTAAAGGAGCACAAACCTTTGTTTATTTTGTTTTCACCCATATTGCAAATTAAGAATCCGTTTATGAGCTGAATTAATAAAGGTCTAATACCGCTCTTTGATTCACATTGTTTTGATTTTTGCTTTGCAGTTTTATAATCCTATCCTCTGTTATTATTTTCTACTCTTCTGCTTCTCTGTACTCCATGTACTTCTATTCTTGGAACATTTTTTTCTTTCCATTTATTTAAATGAAATTATTTTTCAGCAAAAAAAAAGTTTATTTAAATTTTGGAGTTTAGATGAAACTTCTTCTTTTAAATTCTGAATTGTGGTATTTGAATCAAATTATCCTTTGAGATGTTGATATTGATACTGATTAGTACTTGAATCAACGAGTAGTAAAGTTATAATTTATTGGTTTAAGTCCTATAGCTTAAAGGTATATACAGCTTCTAAACTGATGGTTAAAGATGTTTATGTAATGCATTGTAAAATATTAAAAGTTATCTTGTTAGTAATATACAACTCAACTCAACCTCAACTCAAACTTTATTTATAAAGCAGATTTAAAACAACCGGGGTTGACCAAAATGCTCTACAGGTTGCAGAGCATTAAAAAAAAAAAAATTAAAGCTAAAATACATAAACACAATGCAAAAAGAAAAATTGAGTGGAGATAAAATATAATAGGATAAATGTTTCTTTAAATAAAATTTTAAAATAAAATAAAATTTAAAATAAAATTTAGCCAAATGTCAACTTAGACTTGATTAAAAGCCAGGGAGAAGAAGTGTGCTTTTAGAGAGGATTTAAAAACCTCAAAGGAGCCTGCCGATCGAATATGCCAAGGCGAGTTATTTCAGAGTCTCTGTGCCGCTGCCATAAAGGCACAATCACCTTTGGTTTTAAGTCTGGTTTTAGGCATGACCAGTAGCAACTGATTAGAGGATCTTAGGCTTCTGGCCAACTATTAAAAACAAGTGGAATACTCTGATATCTCCAGCAATTATGTTTGTTTTTCTGTCTCTAACAGTGAAATAAGAATATAACACATAGTACATGGCATGCACTAACATTTGTTTTTGTTTTTTGTTATTTTTTAAAACAAGGACTTGTTTTCTACAGACAGAGTATTGTACAGTGAAAACTTTCAGTAAAATAAGTTTCTGCTTGAGAGGCACTCCTTATAATCCTGTTAAACACCAAAGGAATGCTTCCAGCTCACTGCTGATGGTTTAAAAAAATATTGTGTTTTGAAGGCCCTCTTGCTGTCCTTTCTTAGTCTAGAGTTATAAATTCGATGTTGCTTTTATTGTTTGACATGTTTTGAAAACTCAGGGTTGGGAAGATAATAAAACATCTCATGTTCAGCTTGTGTAAATCAGATAAACCCAGTTGTTCTTTAATGGCCTAAATTATTATCTTTAAAAATGTTTACATAAAAATGTCACTTTTTATCTTGTCTAATTTACTTTTTTTCTATTTTTTATTTTGCCACAGATATTAACATACATGTTTTTATATGTTAAAAAATAAAAATCAGCTGTAGTTGCAGTCTCAATGGTAATAATGTAAACACTTTTTTGGACCTACATTGTGATTTATTTTTTTTTTTTTTCTGTCAGTGGATGGGATGAAAGATTAGTTGATAAAAATATTAAACATATGGTGGACAGTAGAGGTTTTTTTCCCAGCACTACAAACTTATAATGGATGCATAAAGATCTGTCAGCGAAATTTGACTTTTTTTTTTTTTACCAATTCTTAATGGAGATGCACTGTTTAGACTTTACAAGCATACATATTTCAACTTTTGAAAACTAATATGTCTTTTTCTTTTTAAGAAAGAAAGAGAGAAAGACTTACAATATCAGTTTTTAATATAAAGTCTTTAACAGCAAATAGAAGAATTATACCACTTATCTAAAAAAAAAAAAACATTAATGCATTGTTGGTTGCTGTGTTCCTAAACCAAATATAATTCATGTTTATGTTTTGAATGCATCCTTTGAAGAATAAATGAATTTATTTATTTATTTTTTTTTTTTTTTCACCTGCCTCACAGCTGATTACAAGGGATTGGCAGCTTAAAATCTTTGACTGGCTAAATAGTTTTGTGTCTTGAAGCCTTTGCTGTGGACGTCTTAATAAAAATTTATAGAAACATGCATGGTTATTAGTTACTGCTTTGAGTCGGTATCTGACATTTATTTTTGTGATTGTATCTGTGTGCACTCCTGAAGCTTTGGCATTAATTAAGCTTTACTCAAAGTGCTTTTGACCTCATTTGATCTCATTTATCTGATTATGTTGTTTTTTTTTCCTTCTCACTTGCACCCGTCTGTTTTTTTATAGCATACTTTTCAATAATATCAAGCAATGGCGATTCCTTGTGGTTCCTGTAACTGTTTATGATCTACTGTTTCTGAAGTATCAAAAGGTCAAATTACACAAATAACTTGACAAAAACTAAACAAATAACCTAGAATGTTGTTCCCATGGTTCTACAGCAAGGGTATTATTTTTTCTAAGGGAGTTCTTAGAAATGCCTAATTTAGGAGGGGTTAATATATAATGTTTGATAATGATCTGGACTGATTATAGTTTGCTAAAGTCTAACAATGCATGTCTTCCTTAAGACATGCAGGGAAGTGTTCGCTGATCAGAAATAAGGTGGATATATTTAAAAGAATAATATTTTCTGAGGCTACTGTTACGCTGTATGTTGCTGCTTCTTATAGGGAATAATACTTTTGAATAGCACAGAATAAAGGTTAGAAATAGCTTTTCTCTGATGGAGGACCATCTTTATGTGAAAGCTAATAAAATTTCTTTGTTAGTACTGGAACCCTGAAAATGTAGTTAGATTCTTCCGTGCATGAATAATTCTTTTTGCGCCTTTCGGGACATTGCAATAAAGCCATTTCTGCTAGCTAAATGGAAATGGAATGAGGCACCGTGTTTGGGAGTCTGCGTTCTCCGATTTCTGATGACCGATGGTAGGAGAGAGATGAAAGGCCTGATGTGAAATGCTCCACCTCTGCTTCTTTCCTCCCTTCTTCCTCTCCTCTCCTCCTTTCTACCTCCTCACCTAACTGCAGTTCATCTTTTCAGTGTCATCAAAGAATGCAGTGGGGATGGTCTCCCAGTACAGTTTAAGCACATAGCAAATAAATGCAGCCTCTTTTCCTTTTCTTTTCTCACAGTGCATTTCTCTACAGTATTTAACATTTTCTTACACCCAGGATTTTAACCAAGGAAACTAACTGAGGAACTTAAAAGTAACAAAGCAGCTTTGGCTGAGGAACACTCACTGTTCCAAAAGCACTGGCTTTTTTTTATGCATAGCTACTGTACTTGAGACTGCATTGTTGTAATTATGGTGAAACTTTATCCGGCAGATGGACAAAATAAAGAAAAATATATATATTTTTTAACTTCAATTAGGGATTCACATTATTTATCAAGTAAGTTTATTATTAACAAAGATCCTGATAACAAATATAGGCCAGACATTTATTTTATTTTATGCCAGTTATTTTTTTACACACCACAATGTGATATAAACATGTTGGGAAACTTTAGAAAAGGATGCAGTTAGATTTATATAGCAATGTTGGCAAGTTGTCTAAGTCCAGAGGCAAACCCAGACCATCACTCTTCCATCATCGTGTTTGACTTTAACATGATCCTTTTATATATATATATATATATATATATATATATATATATATATATATATATATATATATATATATATATATTTATTTATTTATTTATTTATTTATTACTGGACTGGTTAACAACAAGCTAGGTTTGCTTTCAGTCCAAGGATTATTTAACTAAACATCCTGAGGATCATTGCATTGTTTTTTGTCTATTGTTAAATGATGCTTTGAGTTGTTTCTGATCAGCTGTAGATTTTTAACTTGTAACCAATTCAGTAGGGCGTTGTGCCCCAGTTCTAGCTTATTATTAAGTCAGAAACACCAATGAGGCATGCATGCTAGTGCTTTGGAATTTGTTTTTAGATCTTTTGTAATTACCGGATGAGCTGTCAGTGTGCCTCTGGAACAATTTAGTGGAAATTTCATCATCTTTCAGATTTTCACCGTTTATAAATACCGCATCTCTCTAACAAAACTAAATGATTTCACAGTTTAATCAACCTTTGAATTAAATCTCTCAGCCAATCAATAAATTAGTTGATTAATTAACCATCCAATGAACTAATCAAAAAGTCAGGCAGTCCATCCATCCATCCATCCATCCATCCATCCATCCATCCATCCATCCATCCATCCATCCATCCATCCATCCATCCATCCATCCATCCATCCATTTTTCCTTCCCACATTTACTCTTCACCTTCTATGGTTGAAACCCCTGATCCTTTGGAAATGTCTGACATTGAAAGTGGGATTACACACAAACTCACGTACAATGGTGAGAAAAGGCTTCCTCTTCAAAAATCTGTGCTAATTGTTTGCATTACTAGGTATCTGTACTCTCTCATTGACTAATCAATGTATGCCCTTGCCCACCTTTTGTTCAGACCTCAGCACCTCCCACCTCTTTTTGTGCAGTCGGTTCACATTCAGACGGTCTCTAATTGAGTTTTGGACAGCTGGCCGAGTCTCAAACGCTCTAAGAGATAAAAGAAATTTTGCATTATAACATCAAAGTGTTACCCTCCCCTTTGCACACATCCTCACACCATTCCTCTTCAACACTCAGCAAAACATGATGAGATCAAGTGAGCATGTGAGGTCAGTAAAGCTCTGAAGGGTTAATGATGTCAGGACTATGCTTTGATTCCTTTTTTTTTTTTTTTTTTTTTTTTCATCAAGACTTCTAACTCCCCATTTTCTGCGATTTATGACTTCTCCTATTACCCAAGCAATTTGCACAACAATCTGTTTATTTAAAAATAATTTAAATTAATATTTTACAGGGATAGGAATTGGCTTGGAAGAGAAAAGACGATATCTCATGCTGCTTTTTTAATCAAGATCATTAACAATAAAAATCCTACACGCACCACTTTTAGGCTGGTAAAGCTTGTTGTGCTGTTTGCAACAAATGTTACCTAAATTGATAAGAACAGTTAAATAAGCTACATTCAATTATTTAGCTGGAGCTTTTTGAGAAAGTTCATTTCAGCCACAACCCAGCTTTTAATTGAATCAGCTAAATTAATGTGGGGCTTGATATACCTGAGAATTTTTTTTTTTTGTTTAAATGTTGATGAGAAATCTTCATCTCAAAAGGCAAATTGGATATGGTCATCAGGGTATGCAAGCCTGTTGAGGCTCAGTTTTGAGTCCCTTTTCCATTGCCATTCAAAGGCCTGAGGCTTTTCAAAGCCCAGGTTGTTTTATCATACGCATTTAGTCAGGTAATTTAACATTCCTGGGGGTTTGGTTCCACGAAGGACAGAGTTTTTACTATCTTTCCCCAGGCTTGTTGAGGGGTACCGCTGTAGTCATTTGTTTCATCAGGGCAGGCAGTAACAGAGGAAGATGAGTGTACTCTACAAATCATATCTTTATACCTTAAGTTTGTCACCAAATAAGTTTTAATAGCTTTTTTTGCCCAATATCATACCTCAAAACTCTGTATGTGTAGCTAGTTTATCAATGAATAGCCTACTTGTAAATATGTGTTGTCAGGCTGGATTCGCTGCTGACTCAGCTGTGATGTACAGTGGGCTCTCGGGCTAACTCCAACCGCAAAATCAGCCATTTGGTTTAACATACAAAGACTCAAGTTTTAATTTGTTTTCAAGCAAGAAACTGCACGCTAAATCCTCATCTGTGTATTCATCTCAACAACAACTTTATGATCTTACTTTTAAATATGCTTTAATAGGGTGACAGAGTCCTGCCGACTGGCCATTCTGGCTGCTAGGCTAGTTTAGTGATGCTTGTGATGTGGATATCTGAGATTTAACTGTTCGTTATTTTGACAGAAGGAAACTAACTGAGTTAATCAGGTTTTACTAGTTATTATCTATTAATCATGCAGTTGTAAAGCAACAATTCTGGACAGATACAGGTTGAGAAAAATAATTAGATCGTAAATAATCGTTTGAACTTTTTATTCTGAGAAATTTTACTTAGCTGGTCTGCCTATGCATTTATTAAACATTTATTTATCTATGTATTTATTTTTAATTATGACAGATTTTGTCCTCCATACTGGTCAGCACTAAAAGTAAAGGGTGGCTTTTCGTATTGCGGACACCTGCTGGGCAGAAGGTTTAATGCAGCTTTTGTCAGTCTGAATGTTCCAAGGATTTTAGAGTAATGAGAAAAACATGCAAAGGAATTCCCTGGGATTTTTATAACCTGGGTAATACAAATACTGGGGCCTTAAATCAGGCAGACCATTAATAATTACTTTCTGTAAGGACCTCATTTATTTCTGACCAACCGTGAAGAAGTTTCCCTCAGTTAGAGCATTGAAGATGGGTTGGGGCTGGGTCTTCCAAAATAACAATGACCCGAAGCTCAAAGCAAAGATAACCAAGGGCTGGCTCTGTAAAACGCATATCAAGGTTCTGGCCTTGACTAGCCAGTGTCCAGATCTGAACCAAATGGAGAATCTTTGGAGGGAGCTCAAACTCTGTGTTTCTCAGCGACAGCCCAGAAACCTGACTGATCTGATCAGCTTAAAAGTTGGTTTTAACTGGTACTGATCCTTAGCCCGTCATAGGGCTAACAGAGAGAAGCAAAAGTAGAATAGCAAAGCCCCTGCTTTACTCTAAGAACAGTGTAGAATCAACACTCATGTTTTTGGTCTATGTTTTGGCCAATGCAATGGATTCTTTTTGAATATGGATATGGACAATTCCAAGTGGAAACTGAAATATTAGCTTGAAGCGCACTCTAAGGGTTATCTGACTTTGAAAGCCAATAGAAGTATATAACATTTTAAAAAGAGAGGTTGAATAAAGAAATAAACTATTTTTTTATGTAGTTAATTTAGTTCCTTTACTGTTGAAAGCAAAGATCACGGTTTATAAATGTAAATTTAAGAATCAAGAATTTAAAATCCTTAAAAAACATCTGAAGCAAAAAAAAGTTGAGAGTAACTTTGCTGTTTTTCTTAGTTTATTTAGAAAAAACAAAAAAAAAATTAAACTTTATATTTTCTCTTTTACAGATTTAATATTTTCAAATCAAAATGTTTTACATGTTTCACTTTTTTGCATTTTCTCCACTTCTAGCCCAATACAAGCACTCGCTCTTGACTAATAAAAATGTGGCAAATGTTCACTCGGACAATGAAATGTGCGTTTGCTCCTCACTCAAAAGGAATTGCAAGTGACAACAGCAATTATGTGAGATCTGTAGCCTTAAACACTATTTTATAAGAAAGGAATTTGTAACGCTCAATTTGAAAAGAGATTTTAAAAAAATTTATAGAAGAAAGAAATTTCGTTTTATTTCCATTTATAAAGTGTCCTTTTTTAATTAAAATAAACAGTGGTTTTTGCTTCCAACTATGATTGAACAAAATATACACTATATTTCTGTACATTCACAACCTCTATAGGTTAACATAAAAATGAAATGTTTAAATTAATAAAGTGAAGATATAGGTGTTATCAGATCAAATCAGTCTTTTTGTTCCCTTTGCTGACATTACAAGTTCAAAGTAGAAGGACATGCAAACTCTAGTGGTCAGAGGAACAACTAAACCTGAAGTTTAGAAATGCTTTTTATGAACACAGGAAATTGGGGCATGCTAATACTGTATGTTTTAATACTGTCATATATTTTTCACCTGTCTTTATTTCCAATCGAAATATTTAAATTTGACCCATGAAACGTAAGTTTGTTCCAATATTTTGCTTAGATCTTACCAAATTATCCATAAAAATATATTTTTTTATTTCAGATATCCTTTTTAATTTCATACATCTTTTAAGATGAAACATTATATTGCTCTCATCCTAGTCATATAGTGAATTAATATCAGGATTAATGAATACCATGTTATGTTGGCTAACAAGGTGTTACTTAACATGGAGGATATATATTTTCAAGATACAGAGATTTAGGGGTTAAAGCCCTTACAAATCTTTATGCTTAATTGTTTTTCTTACACTGATATAAAACTAAACACTCCTTTCTCAAAGTATATTCTGACCAAAACATATTAAAGAATAAAACGAGTAAAACAAAAAGTGTGTTTATAGTCGGGTTAATATGGAATTTCTTAAAACCGAATTTATCCTAATTAACTATGATAAAAAGAACTTTTAGTTTTTTTACTCTCCTTAAAAGTGTGAATTTGTAGGAATTTTTGTTGTGACTTGATCCTTATGTTCGATGTTTACATATTTAACTGCTAATATACTTGTCAAGTAATGTGGACTGGATCTTTTTTAATGTTTTAATAATGCAAAAAGCAGAGCTTTTATCTGGATATGAAACTTGGTAAAAGTGTGCTTCTCAGTTTTTGTAAGGCTGAGAGTAGATTGCTTTTGGCAAAGTTTTATAACTCCATAATTGACAGCGTATTGGATTATATTTACCCTTTAAGACCTATATGACAGGCAGAATATCTAACATGTGGAAGCAGCAATCAAAAATATTGTTAAAAGATTTGGTTGATTTTTTTTTTCTTTTAATCTTTGCATTAAAATAATTCCCACACACAAGTACACACAAGTTGTGAGGATTCTTAATTTGAATTAGAGGAGTTCCTTTATCTTCTATTAAGCTGTTAGAAATTATGCCCCATAGTTCATCCAATCTGTCCTTGATTTCATGCTGTCTGCTCTCTGTCTCTGTCTCGTTTTAATCTCCACCCTTGCTTCCCTTAAAGCCTCATGGGCTTTATCATCACTGCTCCACTTCCATCTGTTTCTCAATCAATTTGGTCTCATTTCCTGCCAATTGGTCCACCTCCATGGGTTAAGGCTCATTTAATAGGAAGCATTGCATGTTGTGATCATCAGCTGTAGTTATGGTGATCAGTTAGCTAGCGTAAGTGATGCTACTCTGGCTGTTGGTGATTGAGATTTCTGGATGTAGATCTTTAGAAATTTTCATTTGCATAATAGAACATTGACTGTGTTTAGCAGATGGCTCATTAAATTAATTCATTTTAACAAATGAAAAGTTAAATTAAGAAAACAGAGTGACAACAGTTCAGTACTGTGTTGAATGTTTCAGTCACTTTTTTTGATCACGTAAACTCCTAAAAAAGTTACAGTTGCGGTCAAGTCGTTATACAGCTCTTTTCACAGATCCACTCCTTTCAGCACTTGTTTCATATATTGTGACATTTATCCGGTGCAATTTCAATGGAAAAACAAACAAATCTAAAGAGAAGCAAACCAAAAATTGATTATAGCAATCTGGATTTATGTACTTGAATGTGGACTGTCCCCATTGATTGCCCCACCTTGGACAATATATGCGTGTTTTGTTTTTCTCTGAAGCTTTCTAAATTGATCAGGTATTAAGGATAATTTATTGCAGTCGGTTTGGGTCACCATGATACCAACATGTATTTCGATATTGTTCAATACATTATAATTAATGACTTTATTTTAAAACAAAATATCTTTGAACAATAGTCAAAGAGTATATAATACAAAAATAAGCTTTTCGTTCTCAATTTGTGCTCAGACTGGAAACTGCGCAGTCAGGACGGTGGCACAAAAATTACGCTATACTTGTCCTCAACCTTAAATACCGGTCCTTGCCAAATGCAACATATCACAGCTTTATATGGTAACCTTAACCATTAACCTTTCTGTGGCTGGTACATACAACCCTACTTGAGGTGATCATAGTTGTAATTCTGGGCTTAGATTTTGCTTTTCTGTTTTTAATCTTTTGTTGGTTCTGATATGTGGCTGGACAAAATCAAATTTATATTGAACATTATTTTGAATCTAATCTTCATTCTACATGGCATTTAGCAGCCTTCCTTATTAGTATACACTCAAGAACACTGAAGGTTAAAATCTGACAATTCTGCTTAAACAATGTGTTACGTAAAGGTCTCTATTTATGCAACCAGGTTGTGGTGTATTTCTTATCGGTATGTTTTCTCTCTGTGATTTATATGTTTTAAACCAAATTCCATTTGGTACTTTAAATGTGTAAAAAGTGCAAAATGATTTAAAAAGTCTCATTAGGTAAAATATCAGTAACCCAGTATTTTAATAGGGGTGTGTGCATTTTGACAGCCATTCTAAAACAGGCAAACTGCAAATATTCTAAGATGGCTCCTTATTATTTTAATGTCAAAGTCTTAAGCACCATAACATTGTAGAATCATCTCACATTTGTTCAAAACATCCCCAAAGCAAGGCGGCTTCTTGTTCTCTTTAAGGAGTCGCATTTCTCATGCTGTTGGAGCTTATGTCCTTATTCATGCCATATCTACATTTAAAGCAGTGCAACAAGACAGAGGGTTTAAAGAACAATCCTCTGCATCCCCACTGGAGTGACAGGGATATACACTTTTTCCTCTCATGAATTTTAACATGAGCTGTAGCTTAAAAAGCGACATGTTGGACAGTAGGAGCCATCTGCACACATTAACCTCTCCCAATGTCTATAAAATGGAGGAAAAGCAGTTAAATATCTTTTGGACTCTTAACAATCTGTGTTTCCTTGTTAAGGTTCTATAATTTAAGTTAAGCTGTTCTGGGTGCTGAACGCAAGCAGTGCAGTCCACTGGTCGTTATACATAAACTAAATAGCAGACTAAGATTTTCGCTGGGCTTCCTCTGCACTAGCATGTAAAAAAAAAAAAAATTCTGAGAAAAAAAGTCACTATCACCTAGATGCAAACCAAAATCCCAAATCATTTTAATCAAGAAAAGTATATAAATTTGGTGTAATTGCAGTATGTTAGTCACAAAGCAGAGCTGTGGTGTCTGCATGCTGTTAGTGGAGTAGTCAGTCTTATCAGCGGGAGCAGATGGAGAGCATCCAAGTGAGAGGATCAGTCTGACTCCATGTATGTCATAAGTAAGAGGATGACCTTGGCTGAGTCTCAGCCAAAGTTCAGCAGTAAGAAACACTCAGTTTCTGTCCGTTTCCTCCTGTCTTTCAGTTTGTATTAGTGTTTTTAATTTACTTAACACACACACAAACTTTTGCTACTACATGTTCCTACAAGACAGAGTTATAGAGAAAAAAATATACTCCTTCACTTCATCAAACTGAGGCCCAAAGATACCTTCAAAGCCCAAACATATTATTATTTCCAGAGTCAGTTGTAGTGTTTATTTTTGCATTTTAGTTTTTTTTTTTTTCATTTGCCATTCCAAAGTAAATAGTACAGTAAAGTATTTTTTTTTCCATTTACAATCATAAATGGAACTTCCATTAACAAAAACACATTCATCAAAATTACTTATTAGAATAATCTGTTCTTCATAGAAAGTCTAATAAACTGTCAGCAAGAGGGAATATCAATGGCTTTTCCATCTGCTAAATTCTAAGAACTTTTCTAGTAGATTTATATTATATTATACTTAGGCTGGATGAGATAAGCTCTATGCGGAGAAAGTAGAGAAATATAGTGATTTCACGGCCTTTGCTCTGGTTGTTTTTGATATGCACAGTTCAGCCGGCTGTGTTTTGATAGTTGCTGCCGTAGTTTATATCACATTTTTTATGGGAATAATTTAAAGTAATTTTCAGTCTTATCTGCTGATTTGGAAAAAAAAAAAGAACAGAAGACACAGACATTCATACTGAATAATAGAGCCTATAGTGTATGATGAAAAGGACACATCTAATACCAAGTTAGTTAGTTAAATTCAACATTATGTAGGGAAACACTTTGGTACGTCACCAAATTAAATCCCCCCAAAAAGTCAGAAGTTAGAAGTGTTAGAAATCCAAATTATTCCATCTAATACATTTCCTAAACTTTATGGATATTTGTCGAAGACAAGCTTTGTGTTATTTTTTGTGTGGTTGCTTTCCAAATCAATTCTTTAGATTTTCATGGGAAATCTTCACCAATACGTTTGTAATTGAAACAGCTTTTGGCCCAACATTTAGTTCTGTTTTTTTTTTTTTTTTTTTTTTTGTACTTGCATAATGTTTGCGGATGAGTACAACTTATTTTAATACTTAAAACTACTGCTGTTATCTCTCCAGGTTCATTAAAAAAAAAAAAATCAAAAAAAAAAAAACTTTCCAAGTTTACAGAGATTTCCTTCATACAGCTGCAGTCACACAGTACATATGGAAAATAAGTGTTTCATTCAAATTGGCATTAATTATTATCAAGCAGAGCTGAAATTAGGCTGTGCATACATGTATGCACAGCCTAATTGACCAGGAAATGAAAAGGTTAAATAGATATGTATTTATTTAATCAAAAAAGTTATTATTGTATTCTGCGTCCTGTGTATTCTAGTCTGCTTCCTTTGGTCCTTAAAGTCGCATGGAAAAGGCTGTTCCAACCGTTGCATTTCCGAATTCTCCCGAGTGGTGCCCGACTTTACACGAGTGAATATAGTGAATGTGATTGGCAGGCTGGCCATCCCTGTGAACACTGAGACCTAACTCAGTGGTAAAGTAAATTATTATTATTTCTTATTTCAACCATTGCTTATCTTAGCTGCGACATATGGATCAAGATCTTATGACCGAAAAAAAATTGATTGACCGATGACTGTTAATTTTTGATTGGCCGAATTTAGATGTACAAGCTGACTCATAACTAAATAACCTACATAAAATAATGAAAAAAAAAAAAAAAAAAAAAAAAAATTGAAGAAAGGATTGTATTTTAAATTGAAATTTTCTAAATTTTTGGACAAGATAGTCTGATAAAGAGTACATTTATATACATGTTTAAGCCAGAATGATTTGACATTTAAATATGACTTCCCTATAACTTTAAAAGTCTTTTCCCCTTGTTTAATCTTTTTTAAGTCACATTTCAGCCCACTTTGTGTTAATGAGTATTTCTATCAGTCTCCCTGCTTTCATGCTGCTTAACAAAATCTCCTGATGGATACCATTTGTCCTCTGAAATTTAAATTTCTACATGTTGGGCAGAAATTTCTACTGGAACACCCCCCGAAAGACCCCAGATATCATATAAAAAAGAATGTGTATGAAAAAATCTTTCTGTAGCTTACTTAGTTGTTGTTTCTTAATGACTTTAACACTGTATTGCCTCTTGCCTTGTAAAAGATGAGATGATATATTAAACAAATGCCAACAAGTATAATACAGGAACAGAGGGCCAGGATTTTGTTTATAGGAATTTCCTCGCAATCTAAATTTAAAGTAATGTAGAAAATCTAATATTTAATGTGTACTGTATATAAATATTGATTACTTGGACTGTATTTTTGGCATTTAGATTTTAATTATGGAACAAACAGTATAATCATAGAAAATATGATCTCTAGCAACCTACAGTTGGACCATGAGCCCTGTGTCAGTGGATGAACTGGAGGTCTTGGCATAGTATCTGATCCAAGAAAGATGTCAGTATTTGACACAAAGAATACTGGATCAGATTTGTTGATACATACAGTAGTACATCCAGTAGACCTTCTTTTGACGTAAGATTGAACCAAAATTGAGTCCCATTGCTATATTCATTGAAAAATTATTTTGGATGTTTGTATTTATGTGAATGTCTGTAATTAAAAACAAGATCCCTTTTTCTTCCCATTTTTAATTTGTATACAGTGCCAACCTTTTTCTTTCTTCTGCAAAGGTATTGTGGAAATATAATATATAAAGAAACTCTGTGCTTTCTCAAGCTTTTTCTTACATGTAAAAGAAACTGTCTTTAATCATATTACTTCTAATAGCTTTTAAAGTTGAGATCTTTAGAGTTTTCTTCCTTAGAATAATTCATTGTGAGATGGGATCTAAAACTTACATAACATTTTGACATCTTATCTCTTTCCTTTACACAAGAGTCCTTCATACGCTCTATATGACAAGTCTCTGCTGTCTCTCTCTGGGTAATTACCGTTTCATAAAATTGTGGGAACGTCTTCATCACTTTTTGAATACATTGTGTCATTTCAGGCTCAGATCAAGTCTTGCTACAGATTTAAAGTAGAATCTTGAAAACGGTAATTGTCTTGCTGAGTCCTCCTCATGGCTCACTCGAGAAGGCCCCAGCAGACCCAGCTTAACTTTAAAGCTGATAGGTCAAACAAGGTTGTTAGCATTAAGATGAAGCACTCCATGCTGTTAGGATGCCTTAAAAATAGGATACAGTTAAGGATGTCTTTAAATTCTACATGCTTTTCTTTTTGTCTGTATGCAGCTAGTGTAAATGTCATTGATAAAAAACAGATGCAAAAAGAATTATATTTGCTAATAAATGTCATGTTGGTATCCTTTAGAGGACATATTTCCTACCGGATCTTAAGGAAAAAGTTTTTGCTTGCAACGCAATATCTACAACATTCATTTTCTTAATGTAGTAAAGGTATATGAGTTATTTCTGCATTCGTATCAAGCCCTAACCTCCATCATCTTCCACTTTATGGCCTTTTTTAATTTAAACCGGCTTCCAGTATTTATTAAGAGTACTTTCAGTCTGGGAACAGCTCCATTACCTCTGATTATTTTTAATGGCAAGCTCATTCTTTTGTAGTGCATTCATATTTGTCTCTCAAGACTTGAAGACTGTTTTAATGAGCTCTCAAGAGGTCTCCTTCCTTAGCCCTTGGCTACATCCAGCTATGTGCAGCAGGCAACTCTAGTAGACCCCGACTATATAAGGCATGAACACTTCCCTAGACATGAAGACATGCCATTCTTCCCTTTGACAGATATTATCCAGTGGGGAATTGTAGTCACATACCTCCAGTGGATCCTTGATTAAAATGCATTGGATAAACAAAGAATAAAGGTTTCTGTATTAGTGCATTCTAAAGGTATATTTCAAAGAGCAAAAAAGCTGATTAAAAAAAAACTAAAACAATTAATATTTTGTTCCCTAATGTTTTTATTTTTGCACGGCTTTTTGAGAAAAATGGATGGTGAGAAAGAGCAGCCAATTTGGCTCAAAGGGAGGGTTTAAAGTGTCACAGCACTTTTCTTTTGTTGATGTTTGACTTCATTTTCGAATGCAGCAATGCTATGGATATTCCTCTTCCTAATTTGGACACATCCTTTTTACCGCTGTTTTCATCTTCTCTCTTCCTTACTCCCTGTCTTCTTCCAAGACGCCATGATCCGGCCGAAGGAGGATAATCGTGAACCCCCAGTTGACAGCTTAGACACCAAAAAGCACTCTGCTGAAAGGTGACCTCCAGACTCTTCACCTCCCGACAGCGTTTGGTGAGTTACCCATGAAACACAAATGACGCAGTCTCTTCCCGTGTCAACTGTCTGCATCTTCAGGGCATTCTCCTAATGTTCATGTTCACAACATTTTAAATCAAACTGTCAAAAGCAAAGTATGTTTTTTATTACTACATGTTTGTTTCGAAAGAAAACCAATTGGGGTTATTATTTTTTTTAACCATTTATTGAGTCATTACTGCTTAGTGTTTTATAAACATCCCCTACGGACAGAAATGCAGTGTTAATTAAAACTGGGTTGATGTTATTTTTTAAAGTAAAGGATGTTTTGATATAACATTCAAAGTGAGAACAGAAGTGGTTTCCTCACGAGGTGAAAGCATAAAGTAAAATGCTTTCAAATATCAATTACGCTATTTATGCAATTAGATCTATTTGGTCTAATCTCTTTAATCTAGCTCTAATTAAATTTCTAAATAAACTCTCTTGATATTAACATATCCAAATTCTAAATTCTGTTTTCATTAGAGATTTAGGGAATTCCTACTTCAAAGCTCTGTTTACCCTTTTAGTGAAACAAAGTAAAGCAATAAAACTTGTTGAAACTGAAATAAACCTTACCTCATAATGAATTCTTCCTGGTCACTAATTTTTTATTTCCTTTGTCAACATAGCTTTAATCTAATTTTCCATAATGAAGTTTAGATTATTGTTGCTTTGTTGTAAATCATAGTAAGTTTATCCTCATATTTTATTGCTTTAATCTGCTCTTAATCAAAACATGTTATGATCTCTCTGAATCAGACAGGCATGTTACTGGAAGAACACTGTACCATACATTTTAACCATCAGTTATTTACCTAAACAAAAAACCCATCTATTGAGATTACAAGGCTGTAAAAAGTTTTTATCCACCTACCTTTTGCTTGTTTTTGGACAGCAGTTTGTTTTTGCTTAATAACTCAACATCAGATACCATTTTGCCCAGTCTTCTTAATTTTGTTATAATGCACTAATTCTGAAATGCTTTGGCCGTTGTATGTAAAATGTAAAGGCATGAAATTACCATGCAAAAGGTATTTTTTTTTGGCTTATTAGCCGACAGAAAAATTTACTTTTCCTTTTACAGTATTTAAATGCTGACATGGGTCATTGGTAGCTGTGAAATTTAACCATTAAATGCAATCTCACAATGCATAGAATAGCTTAGATGTGGTATTTGGTAGTATGTTTTAATATAAGTTTCATTATACAAAATCTGAATGTCAGACAGTTTGAATAATAGCTTGTTTTCACATGTTTTCAGAAACCAGTTGGTAGATAGTTGATGTAATATGGAAAACTACATATATTTCCATATACAGCAAGACCGGGTCTTATTTTCTTGAATTTGGAGCTTTCATATGTGGTAGTAAATCGGATACATATCAGATAGTTTTCAAAATATTTGCAGTCATTGCAGTAATGGTACCTTTAGGCACACTTTTATATCACTGCCTTGGACCCCACTACACTACCCATCCACATCGACTCTCTTTAACAGCAGCCACTGGCTGCCGCTGTTAAAAGCTGTTAATGGTTGTGTGATATTTGTTATTTGCTTCATTTTATTATAACAAGTCATGATACCGTTGGCTTCCATTATTCAAAGATTCGATGGAACAGAAATCCCAGCATCCAGTAGAGCTCTATTGAACACTCCAAACACCAGTCAAACCGTTAATACTCTCACAAACAGAGCACTGCAATGTGCCTCTTTAGTCTCCTGTATCTTCTAAAGAGAAGTATGTTTAGTTAGTTGTATGAACGACCAAGTCAAAAAGATTTTAAGAAACAAGAATCAGTATTTAGCTTAAAGACCTGCTGTGTGAACATAGCCAAACATCGTAGTCAGAATCAGGTCCAATACCAATCAGCACATTTATCTTTTGTTTTTAAGGGGTTTATCTGGTGGTTTACATATAGCAATTGTCTATAAATTCATGATTAATTGCATCAGACTCCTGTTTTTTTTCTTGTTATGGTACCTACAAATTAAGGGAGTAGCAATGCATGTGCTTAACTGGATCTGAAGCCATAGTCTGCATGTATTCATAGATTGGATCAATGAACACTTACATGTGTTTGCTGATACCAATACTTAGAAAAACTCTAATATCATACAAAAATATCGGCCAACAGATGTATTGGCCTATCACTATGATAAACATTCATGTGGCTGCATCAAAATTAGCAGTTTGCTATGGTTCGTTTACCATAGTTTCCTACACAACATGTGAAAAGTTGCAGAAGCAGCTAAACTTAGTAACTGCTTGCAGCTGAGTCCCTGATCGTTGGGATCGCCACTTTTGGGGAAATGGAGATGGGAGTGGTTATAGCAGGTCAGGTTTAAGTTAGCACAGTTTCACGAGTGATGTAAATTAACGAGGATCTAAAAGAACCCACGTAAAAAAAAAAAAAAAAAAAAAAAAAAAAAAAAGAAAAAAAACTGACCACTTTCACTTTCCAGATTTTCTGGCAGGTCTTTACTGAAGACCAAAACCAGCACATACATTTTAACATGAAAAATCTGATTTCTGGGTGAATTTGCAACTCTCTGATATCATTTTTGCGCTAGTGTGCAAAAATCTTTGTGTTTGGACCTGATCAGCCGAACATTAATTATTAATCAGCAGTCAAAAGACGGTCCACTGGAGACGGTACACTCTGTCTTTTTCCACTACCTGGTTTAGCTACAAGGCTTGGCTAACTGCATGCAGCGAGGTTAACGCTTTATTCTGCTGCCTTGACTACTTGCTTCCTTTTTTAAGCGTCAGAATCTGACCCAGCATGGATAAAGACAGGTAGGGTTGATTTAAAGCACATTTAGAAAAGGCGAAGAGGAATGAACAATCTGGGATTCACATGGAAAATGATATGATATATAGTGTGCTTTTTCTAGGTGTTTGTTATTTTGCATAGTTGCTTTTGAATACATACATTCTCAGAAAATAAATAGTTTTTATATATTAAAATAAATATAAAGCTGAATAATAGCTTCTCAATTATTAAACTTATTTTTTTATTTAGAGTTGTGAAACCATATTGGACCATGCAAAACAAAGATTTGCTTTCACAAATCCTTAGAATGGCCAGATATGTGTACAAGAAATAAACGTGTACATTAAATTATGTTTGCTTTGTATAAAGTGTTGTTATAATGCTTTTCGTTGTTGGCATTCATATAAATATACTGGTGTATAAATATACACCAGTTTATAAATATACTTATATACTTATCACCAGTGTGATAAATATATAAATATTCACCAGTATATAAATAAACTGGTGTGTGGTATATGTTGATTTTTGGTATACATCAGTCCGCCCCCGGAGAAAACTCCACCAGCCGCTATTGGTCTTTACAGTCAGAGAATAACCAGTATGAAGTGACTTTTTCTCCATGCAGTATGTTTAGGGATTTTTATGTTGCCACTCTTTCCTTCCAAAGCCAAGAAGCATGCATGTCAGATACGGTTGTGATTGTAAACTGATCTCACTGCAGTTGAATAAATATGTTTTGTTCATGTATGCATGAATCTATGAAAAATGTCAGAAAATCATTTTTGGTTTAGTTTCCTCAGAGATAAACAGAGTTTATTTTGTGTTGAGGCAGTTCTGGGGGGATTTAAAGCAGTCTGTGAATAAACACCCAAGAAAGCGTAAGCATATTCAAGGCTTACCACTAAAAATAATATTATTAGAAACTATATTATGTCAGCAACAATCACTAAGATAATTCTGCAAGCCTTCCTTTACTATATTGTCATAGATGTGCACTGAGAATACAACTAAGGAATTACAGGAAGAGAAGTATCTATGGTATTATTAAAGCAAATGGCTTGATTTGAAAAGAGAACACTTGAAATGTTAAATGCAAAGTTTTAATTATTACATGAGGGTAGTGGGCAGTTCCTTAGCAACTGAATTATTACATTGGCTGAAAACATATTCAGAGAAGGCAGTTTTTCGGACACGAGGCTTAAAATTATACTTGTGAACTTGCAGATATCCATTCCATTTTGTGTAACATTGTCAAGAGCAACACCCCTATTATTACTATTTTCCACTTTTTGTGCTGTTAGCTTACTTTTTTATGATCTAACATTTTCTCTATCCAACTGTTACATCTATCAGCATCTCTCAGAGAGATGTGTTGAAACCTAAAAATGCATTCATCTTGTAATAGAGTCTGTCAATAAAAAGTGCAATTTTTTTACACTGGGTTATGGGGATTTTTAAAAAACTTTTTTTACTGGGTTTAAATCTTTTTGTACACAGCAGCACGGTATTTATTTTTTTCAATTTGTATGACTGAACAACATCTGGGCTTCTCTGCCGCATAATATTTATTGCAGAAAGAATCTAACGATACCAATGATACATAAGTGTAAAAAATAAAACAATCTAAATTTTATAATTTTATTATGGGATAAGTCAGAACATTTCTATGATGCATTAACGACTTAAGGTAATAATTGAAAAGCAGAAGGTGTTGAGTAATAAAACTGATGTATTAAAACACATACTGAAAAGCTAGCCAAAGGAGAAAAACCTCTATTTTTGAAGGGAAGGGGTACACAGTTAATGCTGCCACTTTGGAGACAACAGTGGGTTTACGGTCTGTCACCCAACATTTCCCTGAGTGAGGGTTTTCCAGCACGAGTGGATGAAAGCACTCGTGCATCAGACAGACTTTCCTCCGTGAACATGGAATTTAGTTTTATGGTAGCAGAATGCCCAGACGTAGTTATACAAGAGATAATAACAAATACAGTTGTGTGTGAGAGTGACAGGATGCATTAACTATTTCTATGCTTGTCCAATGCTGCTGTATATCATTGAATGAAGCATTAGATTTTACTAAGGATTTGCTGTATGTGGTGAAGGAATATATAGAGTGCAATAGTCTTTATATTTGTGCATATATATATATATATATATATATACATTTTTATCACTTAAAATGTTTTTTACTTTGTTTCAAGATCCGTAAAATTCACTCATTTATTTTTTGTTTACCCTCTAGAGATACATCTTAGTAAGTGAATAGAACTTTTGCAATTTTTAATACCTTGATGGTGACTATAGCATATGTATCTTGTGTCATACATGCTTTTTGGTATTTAGATTTATTTTGTATGAAAATAGTTTTGTTTGCTGAAATTTTATTGTTGTGTCTGTTTGGTCTTTATAAAGTTGATCTAGGTGTCTGTAACTGTTGCAAACAAGTCATTGGTTCTATTGTTGTCCCTTCAAACAGAGAAAATAGACTTACTCCAGTGTAACTCTTGAACTGGTCATATTGCTTAAGTTTCCCCACTATAGTCGTCTCCAGGGTGATTGAATTCTCTAATTTAGATTTGTTAATTGTAAATCATTTTATTCAATATATAAAATGTTTTAGTTTTTCTAAGCCACATTTTATTTAACAGTAAATTGTGCTGCGTTTAAGTGAGTTTTTTTTTTAAAGAATCTCTAATTTAAATGAAGAAAGCCTTTAAGCTAAATTATGTTAAAAATTCAGTTAAACTACGATATATTTTCAAGTGCATAAAAAGTTTTTGCATTAACTTTTATAAAGTAGCTTGCTAAGTCTATCATCATTACTTTGCATTTTAAGTTGGAAATACGTCAAAATGGGACTGATAAAGGGATTGTGAGAATAAAAGGTGTATTATAGTCAGGATCTAGTCTGCAGGGACTTCATTAGCTGGTCAGGGCTCCTTATTATAATACTTCAGACATTATAAAAAGCTGTTTGGTATTCAGCTGCATTTCTGGGGACTTAAACTCACAATTAATGACTAATCCTAGTCCTTTGATCAACACAGATATAAACACCAGCATTTAAAATGAGGCTGCTTTAGTTGAGTCTTTTTAATTAATCTAATGCAATAAAAAAAGTAATATACTGAAGTATTTTTAAAACAGTGGATTTTGTTATCTATCCCTCCCACTAAAGAAACTCTTAAACAAATTACTGTCTCTGTATGAATTCCTTGGAAAGCATGGTGGGTTTTTTTAGACGGTTATCAATCATAATAAATGGCCTAAAATATGATTTAGCTCATTTAAAATGTTCTCTGTTCATCTTGACATTTCGTAGCATAGGAGCACAGCAGCACATTGGCACACATCCTCAGCTCTGCTAGTGTTAATGGTCATTTTCCTGTATTTCTCACATTTTCATAAAGACTCCTAAATGCACTGGGATCTGCTAGTGCACAAATATTTGTTAAGGTCACTTTGCAGAGGTTTAAACATAATTTTCTCCCTTGTGAAGTATGCCATTATTTTTAAATCTTGCATCAACACTCTTTTTGAGCTTTTCTTTGTAATGGATATCTTGATCAAAAAAGCTGATTCGTGGAAGAACACACAGATCTCACAGCACAGCAGGAGAGAACTTTCTGTTTTTCATTTTACTGAATCGTCTTGTGAAACAAAGTGCTGTGTAGCGCTCTTAAATAATCACTGAAAACAACCTATTATACTCCCTGTAGTGTTGTGCTGCATATTTTTCTTTTGGAAAACATACATGTTTTCTTGAGTTTTTAATAGATGTAGTAGTGTGCTTTGTTGTGGGAATCGAGCTTAGTGTAAAATTGCTTTTGTAGAAGCAGTGAGTTTATTTAAGGAATTTTGTTTTTAAATGGTATCCGATTAAGAACAATATCACGAAAAAAGGAATTTTTGTTTTCTGCACTTAATCTAGATATTATGAACACCTCAATCTACTTTTTTTTAAACTTCAACTGCTAATTTTTCAACACTTTAGTCAGAAGGCACTAACAGCCAACAAAGTTGGAAAACCTTTGAAATAAAATTGAAAAAAAAAAAGGTTTGGGGAAGACAAAATTTAGAAACATTGCATCATCCAGTAAATAAAACTTAAACCTCAACTAAGATCCCCATTATCTGTTGCAAGAGGTATTAAAAGTATCACATTTTATACTCATTGAAGTCTCAGTTATCAAAAAAGAATAAGAAAATGTTAGATAATGTCATAACCTATCACCAATATTATCTATTCTAATTTTATATTTTAACTTTATAAATGTATTTGTGCTATGCGTGCTGGGAACTCTGCCGGGCTTCAAAACCACACAATACAGCTGCAGAGATGGAGTTGCCCTACAAAGAAGTAAAGCCTATGCACATGGATTGAAGAAGTCACGGGTATCAAAGAAAGCAGAAGTATCACAGCTGGAATAGTGCAGAACCATAGGCGTGACATTGTGTCTGATGACTTTTTATGCTGGAGTCAGGCAGAGCTCACAGCTACTGCCATTTATCCGTCTCACTTTCACTATGAACAGCCACTGTAAAGAGAAAGTACATCCTCTTTTAATTGTAGAGTATTAATGTTCAAATTATTTGGTCCTTCTGCTATTAAAAACAAAAAAAAAACAACAACAAAAAAAACACTTGAAACCATATACTGAATTGTAAAAAATAAAAAAAGGAATTTTTTTCTTGAAAATACAGTTTGCTACAAAGGTAACCAAAGCCACAAATTCACTAGAGTTTTAAAAAGTTACACTTTTTTTGTCATTAAAGTATGCTGGTAACCTTGGTAATAATTAGTTATCTGTTTCATCAAAGCAGTGTTTTTGGTGTAAAAATAGTTTATTTATTAAAATGTTTCACAGAACTTAAGGATCTGATCTTTAATAAGAATCAAATAAGAATGGCTTCATTGCATAGGCCCCAAAAAATTGCACATGTAGTAAATGGGTGTGCAAACATTTTTCCCTTGGCTGTAGTGGAAGGATAAAGTTGTAATCCATGAGGTTGGATGCCATTACCACAATGATTATTAAACAAATAATGACGAATGATAACAATAATAAATATTATTCATAATTATATTGAACTGCTACAAACAAGAGTAAACAAAAAAGATCTCAAAATAAAATTTAAATACAAAATATTAATTCAAGAAAGTTGTGTTGTCTGCTGCTCTCAACAGATAAGGACCTGCAGTCAGATTTACAGCTAGAATAGGCTCGCAATGGGGGAATTTATTTCTGGCAACTTATAACACTCACTTGACCCAATACATTGGTAGATACTGTAGGCCATCATAATTTAATGAAATATCACTGTGCTTCATGTGAACCTTGAAAAGAAACAATAAGAGAGAAACAAAATCCCTTTTACCGCAAGTAGCAGTTAGTGCACTTTCAGGTAACCCCAACACCAACCCCAACTACTTTGCACATGTTTTAATACACACATGGCTAAGATTGGGTGATGGGACCTGGTATGTTGCAAATAACACATCAAATTTTGGTTTTCAACCATGCAAACCTAACCTGCTCATCCTCTGAATACTTTATCTGAAAGCAGCTTTTACTCATATTTGTGCCTCTATCTATCACTCTGTTTGCTCCCCAGAGATATGTCCTCTTTGTGATGAATATTCCTAGTGCTGGAGAACTGCTGCATGGCCAGCAGTAAAATGTTATATGTTAGAAGTAGCTAATGGTTGGTATACCATACAGTTGCTTTTTCAATTTTGCTATATCATTGTTGATGCTAATGGTTTCATTTTAACTGACTTTATACCAGCTGTTTTGGGGTCTTCATCTACAAACAGCTAAATTAGTTCCTTGTAATTTTACTTAAGAAAAGCCCTTCGCTTTTTGAAAAGTACTGACTCATTCTTTTTTTTTTTGTTGTCAAAGGTTAGTTTTTTTGATGCCATGATGCCTTAATCAATGGGCTAGTTATTATAAACTGCTCTTTTCATTTATATATATATATATATATATATATATATATATATATATATATATATATATATATATATATATATATATATATATATATATACATATCTTTTCCTGATTAAAAATTGGATTTCTGGTCATATTCTTTCATTTCACTATAATGCTCAATCTACAGTATAGGGATATCCTTGTAATTCATGCATTTTATTACATTTTTAAGGCTACTGCCTTTATCAAGAAATGAGTCACACAAACTTGCCTTGTGTCCTACAAAAAAAGGCAGAATTAGGAGAGAAGATCTGGAAGGAATTTGGATATAAGAACCAGCATGTTAAAATAAAATAAAAACAATTGGTACATATTTGCATCTAAAGAGTTATGATTTGCTATGAATAAATAAGATATGTATGGCATTAAGGAAAATATGCAATATGCTCATATAAAGAAATCACTTATAATTAGAAAAGTAAATGCTAGGGGTTAGTTGAATATTTTTCTGTCATCCATAGCAGTGTATGTAAGATTTTCCATCTTATAACTTTATCCTCTGAAATATTTTATATTACATTTAATAACAATGCTCGTCAGTTATAGCACAGAGATAGAGAGCTTTAAGCAGCTGTTTGAATTTCAGAACTAGTCTCAAAATGCAAAAAAGCAAAATTTGATTAGACAGCAATCATAAAACCTGGAATTGGAGTCTGGCCAGTGGCAGTAATTGTACCAATGCCTTCTATCTGACCACAACGTAGGCAGACATTTTTTCCTATCAATTCTAGGTTAGATAAATCCCTCTGCAAGAGGTAGGTATGATATTTTTATATCCTTCACCCATAGATTTGTGCAATTTTGTTATTACAGTATGATCTTTATAGTCATTAAGAGAGTCACAAGATCACATGTTTTTATAACACACACTCCAACCTCTTAAGTGGACAACCCAAAAGTTTACCTTTACTGTAAGTTCAAATCAAGACAAACTGAATTTTTTTTTCTTATATGTTTACTAAATTCCCATTAAAAGTCTCCATGGTAACATCCGAAAGACAACACATTTGGAAAAGCTTTATTTTTGTTAATGCAAAATTCCCATCCTCTTTTGTACTTGCTCTTCCCAACCCATAAACTTTCCTACTTTTATTATCCCTTCTAATTTAGTTGATGAAAAAGAACTTACCTTTAGCAGGCACTGCCTAGATGAAACTTTCTACCCTTCCTCCTATGAAAAAATAAATAAATAAAACAATATGTGACTTATATTTGTGCTGTACTGGCATATTATTATTATTCATGTTTTTTTTGTGTGTGTGTTACAGAATCACTTAGTTGGAATAAAACCCAGGCCTGACATCCTGTAGATCTTCACTTTTGTCTTGGCGCTATACAAATCTAAATGGACACTTTAAATTCACCGACTGCCTGAACTGGATTTAGCTGCATCTTAAAAGTTGTTACAGGTTATAAATTTTAATGATTCAACATCATGAAATTTTTCTTGGCTTTGCAAGTTGGAAACTGAAAGGGGCAAAGTATGCAACAATTACAATCTGTATAACAACTGCCCTTATTATAGTGATGATTTATACACGCAGCATACTTTATTTTCACAGTAAACCTGTAATTTTAGTGTTTCAACTATATTATTCATTATTTCTTCATTTTAATCTAGACTGCTGCATTTTATTAGCTGTAGATGACTCAGTCACACTAGAAGGTGTTATTTTAGCACTAAAAGTTCTCAAATGCAATAAGGCGGTACAAGTTGTCACCATACAGTGCCAGATAGAGGAAAAGTTTATTCAGTGATTGTAGTGCTTACTTTTAGTTTGAAGCAGTGTACTTATAGCCTTGTGTGGGTTGACTGTGACATTTCTGTTAATGCACAATGTATAACAGACATATTTTTGATAATTGCATTGATTTTTAATGCCAGGAAATGCTGTGGTTTGAACTTTCATATTTAAACAATTGTACAATCATTTAAAGTAAAAAGAAAAGGATACAACAAAAATATGTTTAAGCAAAAAAGTCTAAAACCCAAAATAGCTCCCTATCTGAATAGAAAGGATTGGGTAGCTTGAAGGTTTGGCTCTTTGGTGCAGCATGACTGGTTTGGTGGAGAGAGCAGTGGGGTAGCTGGATTTATTGATTGAGTGAGTGAATACCACCAGAGCTGGAGGATTGACGGGTTTTGTTGGAGCCGCATGACAAACTGAAAAAGTATAGTGTGGAGCTGTGAGAAGAAGCCAGGATCTAAGTTTGGATCTGTCTCTGGATCTCCAGAAAGGATAAGACTAAGTAAAAAGATAAAAAGAATCAGTATACATACATAATCTGCGTATATCTGCACAAGATTATGCTGGCATCAGAAGTATCAAAAAAAGGTGCTGTCATTTTTTTTTTTTGCCATACTGCAGTAACTTCAGTGTTCAGGTTATAATATCTGAACAAATGCGATCTTAGAGGGAGGTCTGGATCTATCAATTAGGATTTATCATATATTTGGTCATCAGCTAGCATATTAACAAATATATATGATGAAGTAATTTTAAATCCCAACATTGCAAAACAAGAAGTTGGACTTTTTAGTCACGGAGAGATTCTCCTTAACCTGAAATTCCCTGAATATAAGCTAAGCACATCTGCCCTCTGTGCCACATGGTCGCTGCAACATTAAATTGAGGTGATGCAGTTGTAGAGTCATGAAACCAGAACTGTAATCTGCAGAACCGGATCAAGGTTCAGACTTCAGTTCAGCATCTAGAATTAGTATAAATGTAAGTCTCTAGATGAACAAATCTAAAATAGACATTTCCCTAAAGACCTGCAAATTAAGTTGCAATGAAAGACAGCTCTATAAAGTCTTGATGCATGGTAGATAAAGGCTAATGTTAGACTTTTTCTGAATTTGACTTGAGTACCTTTCCTTTCAGGTCACATTATGTTCTACTTTATGTTGTTTTATTATATATGATCTAAATGGAATGCATCAATTGTTTTAAAATCATAGCAAGTTTTTTGTTTTCATTGCAATTAGATTTGGGTAAGGAATAGTTTTTGTATGACTTTATTCAAACCATCAGGAAGACAGATTTGGTTTGATAGTCAGGCTAAATAAACAACAAGCTTACTGTTTGGTGGCCAACATCAAACATCTTCAAATATAGGGATAATTTATAAAGAAGCTTACTGGTGATGCTGTAGGAGCAGCAAATAATGATTAAGTAATCAAGGCTTACCATGGTATCAACCAATTGCTTTTAGGCCTAGTTAGTGCAATACGATCTGCTTCATATGTTGAGAGAAAGGCAGATATAGTCAAAAACAAAAGATGTAACTAGTCACAGTAAAGCAACAGGATATACATTACCTTCAGAGAATGAACCCTCCAGATCTGATAGGTGATGAGTGAAATTTCCCATCTGGTTATAAAAATGATGCTGAAAATATTTCAAGTATCTCTGTTCCCTTGGGAGGAGTCAGATAAGGTCAACAAAGTATCACATTCATGATGGCTTTTGCATGAAGCTTAAAAGTTTTCCTCTTTTTCTGCACATTCCAAGAGTCAGCATTATGTTAAATAGAAGATGATTTTCTAAAGAAATGTCATAATTGTATATACCCCAAATTTCAAGTAAGAGACAACAGCCTGCTTTTGCAGTTGTGCCAAACTCTGTAGGACTGTGTAACATCAGCATAAACCTCCTAAAAAACTGTTCATAGAACCTAAATAAAACAGAAGCTTAAAATTGAATGATCATACCTCTTTCTTATTTTGTCTTTTGAACTTCTGTCCAAGTGGTTTAATTATTTGGTTTACACAATGTTATAGGAATTTACCCTTTTTAAAGTCTGTGATAGGAATCAAGCCATGCGTCATAGCGGTGCAGTTAAGAAACGCCAAACTGTATCTTCTGAAATTTGTAACTGGGATATGCATCATTATGATGATATATTATAATAGTTTTCACATTTGCTAAACCCTTGAAAGGCAATAAAGCATCAAAACTGCTAACTCTGTCCGACAGGCAAACTCTCAGGTGTTTTACTCAATAAGCAAGCCAAACCAAACAAAGGGAAGGAACATCATTGCTTTGGCATTTAAGTCCAAGACTCAAAGTCAGTTAAGTAATTTAAAAATAATGCTTTTTGGCTCACCTGTACTTGAAGTCCTTATTCGGGTCACTTATACGGAACATTTTGCCATGCTTTGTTTGTTCAAGAATATGATTGTTATTGAGCTCGGAGTCTGAATTAGAATATGGACAATATTTCTCTTATCTTAAAACACAGTTGGCCCATCGTTTATTTTTCTGTCACAGCACGTTTCTTATTCTCTTCTTGGATGCTCATTTTCTTTGCTATCTAGAAACCGCTCTGCTCCTGCCTTTTTAACCATTCTGCTCCCTTCATTTCTCCTTCAACAGGCCATTCATTGTGTTCAGGGTGTCATTGAGCGGCCATCCTGGTGTGATGCATTGTGCAAAGTATCACACCAACGAAGCACAGTGCATTGCCAGATTAAGCTCCTGTTTGCTAAGGTTGCTTATAAAAGATGGGGGCATCTTTCCTCCGGGTGGGGGTGTTTTTTCTTGTGTCTTTTATAAGGTCTGAAATAACAGTATAAAATGTTTTTCCTCTACAGCTCTGGATAAGAGATTGCTTTTAAAGGTTTCAGATGTATCAGTCCTCGATAAACAGAAAGTTAATTATGTTTTCTTCAACCTTTTTAACATGACTACATGTTTCTAATAACAGTTTGTTTCTAATTTTCACTTGGAACCAAACTTTTCTGTTTTAGGAGTCAAGCTGTCTGAAGATCTAAATTGATGATTCTGGCTTTAATTAGTATAGCCTGTTTTAGTGATATCAGTAATTCTTTACAGGCTATGCTAATCTGTGCCAGAATCAGCAATGCAATTGGGATGGATACATTTCTCCATGGGGTGAACTATGACAGTTTTCTGGCACCGCTTTCACCTTAACGCACCAAACCTAACACATTTTATTATTTAACGCTTTGTCAACACTTACAGCTGACACATCAAGATGGATGGTTGCTGGTACTGACCTTTTGTCCTGATGTGTTACTGTTATTGAAACAATAATTTGTAATAATGGGAGTGAGAAAAGACCAGGTGGCCTTGTTCTTATGTGATACAATCAAGTGCCCTTTACAGAGATTGTGTGACAAGGACTTTATTAATGTAAATGTCAAAGATGATGTCAGTATCTCCATCTCATCCTTGGGTAAAAAAAAACACTGGATCATCAGTTTGAAAAACTACACATAACACTTGTTCCATAACAGTATTGTGCTTTTATGAGAGTTTTTTTTTTTTTTTTTTCAATTAACCCGATATGGAAAAGGCTGTGACCTGAAAGACACTTAATTTACAGTTTGTCAATCGTAAAACAAAAGGTTACAGCTGTACGACCCAATTTAACTGTGATGCAAAATGTATAATGCCAACTGTGAGAAAAACGGCTCGCCAGCTCTCGTCTCACGTCAGAGGAGGAGTAAGCAGATGACTTGCAAAAATTAAATGGTAAGAACCAGCGGACGACAAAATTCCAGTTAAAAAGCGTGTAGCAATTTATTTACTGGCGATGGTGAAGACAAAAAAAAAAACAAAACAAACAAAATACTTTCAAATAAAGAAAACAAAACCGGCCATTGCAGGCAATACAAAAAACTGACAGCCTCTCAGCAAGCTGACATTAAATAAAGTTTTTTAAAGCAGACCTTCCAAAGGAGTTTCTCCAACCAGCCCTCCAAGCAGTCCCTCAAGCAGCCCTCTAAGCAGCCCTCTAAGCAGCCCTCCCAAGACATTGTGAGTATGCCCCTTAAATAGACCCACCAATAATTAACCAATTGGGACAGCCCAACTGAACAGGAAGGCAAATCCCAAATAAACCACAGTTAACATTATAGAAAAATAAATACAGACAATATCATCATTCATACAAAAACATACATATTTATGAAATAATTTAACCATACAAACATTACCATTTCACCTACTTATTATCATGCAAACAATTATCAGACACACTGAAATCCCACTTAACACCCCTGCCCCCTAATAGTCTTTTCCAATGCCCTGGGACAATGAATAAGAGACTGGCTCCGATGCGGTACGTGTTTCCACACGGACCAGTATTCTGACGGACTAAGGGAAGAGAAAGTGTAACTTGACTGGGAAGTTTTATTGCCGACTACGGAATGTATACTGATGCTGACGCAGTGGATACTTTCAGAGTTCGCTATGTTGGTGAGTAAGTAAAATGTTAAATGAAAGGTGACGTTGTAATTGCAGAACTAGTGTAAATTACCGGGTGAAATGTTTGGATCGGCCGCCGCCATGATGGCCGGTCTGTGGTGCATGCTGGGAAATGTAGTGAAGGATGCGACGCTGTATGTGATAGACGGCGGTTATACTTTAATAACAGAGGGGGAAAACGGCTCCGTTTTCACATTTCCTCCCCCTTCTGAAGTCTTGACACAGGGGTGGCGAGACAGGAAATCCGCTACAGGGTTCAGCTTCCCCGCCCTGTACTGAATTTTAAACCGAAATGGCTGTAAAGACAAAAACCATCTTGTAATGCGAGCATTGGAGTCTTTCATTTTCCCCAACCATTGGAGTGCCCTATGGTCAGTCTCAAGCAGAAAGTCTCTTCCTAACAGGTAATATCTGAAAGACTCAAGAGCCCATTTCACAGCTAGGCACTCTAGCTCCACCACAGAATACCTGGTCTCCCGAGGAAATAGTTTGCGGCTGATATAAGCCACAGGCTTCTGCTGTTCATCCTCCCCCTGGAGAAGGACCGCCCCCAGCCCAACTCCAGAGGCATCAGTCTGCACAACAAAAGGTTTCTCAAAGTCTGGACTCTGCAGCACCGGCTCACAGAGTAATGCTGCCTTCAAGTCTTGGAAAGCCTGTTCATGCACCTCCTCCCACTTCACCCTTACTGACCCCGACTTCCGGGTCAGGTCAGAGAGAGGTGCAGCCCGGGTAGCAAAGTTCGGGACAAATCTCCGGTACCACCCAGCCAGCCCCAAGAAAGACCGTATCTCCTTTTTGGTCTGGGGTTGTGGGCAGTCTCGGATAGCCTCCAACTTGTCCTTTTGAGGTTTGATTACCCCACTGCCGATGATGTGTCCCAGATACCGGACCTCCGTCTGGGCTAGGGCACATTTCTTTGGCTGGATCGTCAGTCCAGCTGCGTGAATGCGCTTCAGAATCTCGGCCAGGTGTTGAATATGGTCTTGCCAGGTGGCACTGTAAATCACCACATCGTCCAAATAGGCTGCAGCATAGGCTCCAGTGCCCTCCAAGACTTGGTCCATCAGCCGTTGGAAAGTGGCTGGTGCTCCCTGTAGGCCAAAAGGCATAACAGTAAATTGATAAAGACCTTGAGGGGTACGGAAGGCCGTGTATGGTCTGGCTCCCTCCGCCAACGGTACCTGCCAGTACCCCTTACAGAGATCAAGGGTTGTGATGAACTGCGCCCTCCCAAGGCGCTCGATAAGGTCCTCCAGCCTCGGCATTGGGTATGCATCGAAGTAAGACTGAGCATTAACTTGCCTGAAGTCAATGCAAAAACGGATGCTCCCATCCTTCTTCGGCACGAGCACAATGGGACTACTCCAACCACTGCTGGAACGCTCGATGACCCCAAGCTGCTTCATGTCCTCCAGCTCCTGCTGGAGGGCCGGCAACAAGCGCTCAGGGATACGATACATCCGCTGCCTCACCGGAGTGGAGTCTTTCAGCGGGATGTCATGGTCCACCAATGAAGTGTGACCCGGCTGCTCGGAAAACAGACCTGCAGGTATGACAGCCTGCACTTCCTTGGCCTGCTGAGCAGTCAGGTGTGAAAGGTCTGGTTCAGTGGGGGAAACAGCAGCTGGAAAGAACTGCTCTGGTGGATCCTCATCCTCCTGCACTGCTTGTACCATCAGCTGTTGGCTGACAGGTGGCTCCCGTCCGTGCCACTCTTTGAGAAGGTTGACATGGTAGGCCTGTCGAGTCTTCCGCCTCCCCGGCATCTCCAACTCGTAAGTCACTGGGCCCAGTTGACGTGTAATCCTGTACGGCCCTTGCCAACGGGCAAGGAGCTTGTTCTCCGTTGTCGGCAACAGCAACAGGACCTGCTGCCCCGGTGAAAAAGTTCTCTGGCGTGCAGACTTGTCATACCACCGTGCTTGGGTCTCCTGCGCCTGCTGCATATTCTCCTCCACCAAGGAGGCCATCTCCTCCAGCTTGTCCCGCATCCTAAGGACATAGGAGAGGACGCCGTCTGCTGCTTCCGGTTGAGGTGCCACCCAGGCATCTCGCAATAAATCCAGAGGGCCCCGGACATGGCGCCCGTACAACAGTTCAAAGGGCGAGAACCCCGTGGAGGCCTGGGGAACCTCCCTGTAGGCAAAAAGCAGGTACGGCAACCACTGGTCCCAGTCTTTGCCATTCAGAGCAACAAACTTTTTGAGCATGCTCTTCAGTGTGCGGTTGTATCTCTCAACCAACCCATCAGTCTGGGGGTGGTAGGGAGTAGTCCGTATCCCCTTTATCCCCAGTAAGCTATAGACCTGTTTAAGTGTCTTTGATAGAAATGCAGTGCCCTGATCTGTAATTATCTCCTGAGGTATGCCTACCCTAGAGATCAGCTGGAGTAAGGCACGGGCAACAGCAACGGCTGTGATTTTGCGCAAGGGGAAGGCTTCTGGGTAGCGGGTAGCATAATCACACACAACAAGGATGAACCGGTGACCTGACCTTGTTCTCTCCAGGGGACCAACGATATCCATCCCTATTCTATGGAATGGGACACCAATAATGGGGAGAGACTTAAGTGGGGAAGGCCTAACTTTATGGCTGCTGGTCAGTTGACAGATGGGACATGACTTGCAATACTTCAGGATATCAGTATATAACCCTGGCCAGTAGAATCGCCGTGCTATCCTCTCAAAGGTCTTGACATTACCCAAATGTCCTGCTAAGGGAACATCATGACCTAGGGCCAGCACTTTCCCCCTCAGACACTGTGGCACTACCACCTGCTCTATACTGCCCCCCTCAAGTTGATGAAAAAGCAAACCATGCCTGATAAAATAATCCTCCCCATACAAAGCAGTGGCTATCCCATTCTTTTCCCCTTCAGTTTCTGTTGCTTTACTGAAAAGCTCCTTTAATGACTCATCTTCCCTCTGCAGATCCCTAATGTTACTTGGGGGCTCCCACATGTCTGCTTTATCAACTTCTGGAACTGGCAACTGCTCTGCCATTTTCTGAACTGATCCCAATAGCTTTTCCCTTCTTCTCTGTCTGCGGCCTTTGTGTAACTTCTCATGCTCAGGGAAGTCTATGTCAGTGTGGCTAAAAGGCATAGTTTCTATCAGTGCTCGGGCAGTAACCTCTTCTAGAAACTCTTTCTGCTGAGCCTTGGCCTGAGAGCGGGTTACAACCAGGCTAACTGGCTTGGAAGACTGAATAAGCTCAGGCAGAATTAACACATCCTGCCCCAACACTACAGGATAGCTCAGTCCTTTAACCACTCCCACATCCAATGAAAAGATCTGACCTTTGACCTCCAGACAAATGTCTGCTACCGGGTAAACATGCTCATCTCCATTCACACAGCAAACCCTGAGCTGCCCTTTCCCCAACTCAACTGGCTGCTTTACCAGATGGGGCTGGACTAAGGTGTGAATGCTACCTGAGTCTAAGAGAGCAACTGTAGTTTTGCCATTTACTTTGACCGGTGTAGTCTGTAATCTGGCAACAACTCCAGTTCCAGGCCCTGACAGGCTACACAGGTTTTTAGCTTTCCTAACGGGGCAATCCCGAATCATGTGACCAGGTTGGCTGCAGTAATGACAGATAACAAAAGTCCTGTTCTGTGTAGCTGTGGGTGCTGGGGCCTGTCTAGGCTGTGAGGTGGCTGGGGCCTGTCCAGGCTGTGAGGTAGAAGGAAAAGGGTAGGCCTGTTTATCCGGTATCCTACCCTGTACGGACCCCCTAGGACCAACTCCACCACCGAATCCCCCAGACTTACCTCCAATAGCTGGTCGGCTGAAGGTCTGAACCCGGAAAATCTTTGGCCCCTGACGAGCAGCAAGGAAGGCTTCCACCAGCTCTGCAGCTTGCTGGCCTGTAGCTGGGCGGTGCTCCTTCACCCAGACACGCACCTCTGGAGCTAGGGTACGCAGGTACTGTTCCAGGACCAGAATTTCTCCTACTTCCTCCACCGACTTCCCGGATGGCTTAATCCACTTCCTGTAGAGGTCCATCAGGCGGTTGTACAGCTCCCGTGGAGTCTCCCCTGTCCTGACCTCTGGATCACGGAAACGCTGCCTGTAGACTTCTTCATTTATCTCGAACTTGGTGAGAATAGCGTCTTTCACTTTATCATAGTCCGTGGCATCAAAACTGTCCATTGCCACATAAGCTGCCCTGGCTCGGCCGGTAAGATATGGCACCAGGTACACAGCCCAGTTGGCTCTCGGCCACCTATAGGCGACAGCAAGTCGTTCAAAAGTTGTAAGGTACTGTTCAATATCGTCCCCCTCTTCCAGCTTTGGCACTGCCGCTCTGGTCCAGGCCACTGGGGACGGCGCTGCTGGGTCGATTGCTGGATACAGTGAGGCTGCTGGAACTGGCACAGGAAATGGTGCGGCCGACGCCACCACCGGATTCAGCAGAACTTCAGGTGGCACCGTTGGATGCTGTGACGCTGGTGGTGTGGCTGCCGGACTCCGCTGGGCTTCTGGAGATGGCACTGGTGGCCTGACTGGCAGTGCTGGTACAGCGGCTTCAAACACAGGTCGCTGACGCCCCGGTCGCCCAGAGTCCAACTCATCCCACACATTGTTCAACTGGACCTGAACGCTACGCCACCTCTGTTCATGCTTGTAGGACTCATGCTCTTGGGTCTTGATAGCAGTCTGTAGCAGGTTGTACAGTGAACGCAGGTCAAGCTCCCCGGACACTTCAGCTGCTCCTCCTGTGGCTCCACCCTCAGCATCATCAGCTGAGCGCTGGACTCTCTCTTCTTCCACCAAGTCCTCCTCATCACAAGGAAGCTCCATTGAGTCAGCTTTGGTCCGCCTGACCACTGACATCGCAGACCTTGACTGCAGCCTTCCTCCTCCTCTCCTTTTCGTAGACTTCTTCGGCGCCACGATCCCACTTCTGACACCACATGTGAGAAAAACGGCTCGCCAGCTCTCGTCTCACGTCAGAGGAGGAGTAAGCAGATGACTTGCAAAAATTAAATGGTAAGAACCAGCGGACGACAAAATTCCAGTTAAAAAGCGTGTAGCAATTTATTTACTGGCGATGGTGAAGACAAAAAAAAAACAAAACAAACAAAATACTTTCAAATAAAGAAAACAAAACCGGCCATTGCAGGCAATACAAAAAACTGACAGCCTCTCAGCAAGCTGACATTAAATAAAGTTTTTTAAAGCAGACCTTCCAAAGGAGTTTCTCCAACCAGCCCTCCAAGCAGTCCCTCAAGCAGCCCTCTAAGCAGCCCTCTAAGCAGCCCTCCCAAGACATTGTGAGTATGCCCCTTAAATAGACCCACCAATAATTAACCAATTGGGACAGCCCAACTGAACAGGAAGGCAAATCCCAAATAAACCACAGTTAACATTATAGAAAAATAAATACAGACAATATCATCATTCATACAAAAACATACATATTTATGAAATAATTTAACCATACAAACATTACCATTTCACCTACTTATTATCATGCAAACAATTATCAGACACACTGAAATCCCACTTAACACCCCTGCCCCCTAATAGTCTTTTCCAATGCCCTGGGACAATGAATAAGAGACTGGCTCCGATGCGGTACGTGTTTCCACACGGACCAGTATTCTGACGGACTAAGGGAAGAGAAAGTGTAACTTGACTGGGAAGTTTTATTGCCGACTACGGAATGTATACTGATGCTGACGCAGTGGATACTTTCAGAGTTCGCTATGTTGGTGAGTAAGTAAAATGTTAAATGAAAGGTGACGTTGTAATTGCAGAACTAGTGTAAATTACCGGGTGAAATGTTTGGATCGGCCGCCGCCATGATGGCCGGTCTGTGGTGCATGCTGGGAAATGTAGTGAAGGATGCGACGCTGTATGTGATAGACGGCGGTTATACTTTAATAACAGAGGGGGAAAACGGCTCCGTTTTCACACCAACACTTGGTGTTAAACATCAAACAGTTATAACAAATACTTTTTTGTGTAAATACAAGACTTATTAATTGGTTTATGTTTTCCTAATGTGCTTCTTTATCTTTGTATACCAGAGCAGATAGTTCTTCAGAGCAACTCAGGCTCTTGAGAGCTATTGTTCTGCAACTTTAAATGCATGCCTGTTCCAACACACTTGAATCAAGTAAAGGTTTGTTATCAGGTCTCTGCAGAAGTTGCTGACATGCTGGGGATGTGCAGTAATTCAGGCATTTGATGCTGGTTTGGTGAAGCACAGAGGCTTTTAAAAGTTGAAGAAAACGGGCTCCCTGGGGGAGGGGATGGAATCCATGCTCTAGGGTTTCACATGTTTAATAAAATGGGGACATAATAAGTGATAATAAAGGATTTTAAAAGATATATTAAAAATTCAAAAATACATGCATTATTTTTTTTATATTGTTTGGTAATTTTGCCCATTGTCAGCTAGAGATAGGACCAGCCGGGATAAGTATGTCAGATATTTGGTAATTTTCTTTTTGCTGTGACACATGTCCACAATTTTGAAAAATGTGTAACATAATCATCCTGATAACTACAAGATTTAAACAATCATATTTGTTTAATTTTATGCTCAAACCCACGTTCCTACTTGCTCCCGAGTGGGAACACCTATTAAATGAGTACGAGAGCATGCACAAGACCATTTCTCCACTCTGTTTAAAAGTTCCTGTTCTCATAGCTCATACAAGCTTACTGTGCCCAAACGTCCGCCCTAACCCCTAAATCCCTCAATCACTATATAGAGCTGGGACTATATAGTGGACTTTATAGCAAACTTAGTTAACTTACAGTTCGGACAGATGATCACTACTTTTTGCCCTGTTGATCACGTAACTCCTCCTCCACTGCACGGTGTCTTTGCCATCTTTGTTATTTGTCGCCACTGTCGGGTAGCAACAGCCTATGGCAACAGCGGGCCACTGTGACAGTAAATCCCATAATGCGAGGAGAGGAGAAGCATCCTCGCAAAGCATTCCGGGATATATATGTCACTTCTGAGGCCTTTCTTTTTTTCTCATAAACTTCTTACCCACTTTTTATCTTAGGACCCTCTGCCATTTTCAAAGAACTGTGGTGAGAAAGGTGAGCTTCAATGACTGTCTGAAACTTTAGTTCACAACACATATATGCCTGAAAATGCAGATGTGCAGAAAAAGATAGCTAACAGGACAAGGACATAGGCCGGTCTTACGTAAACATATCACCAGAATGATTGACAATTAGGAGGACCACTTATTTAGATGACCCACCCGGAAATACAGTAAAAGATCGTCTTCTGTACCTTTAAAGCCCTCTTTATGTTAATGCTTTTACAAATGTATGTATGTAAATTTGTGTACAATAGTTACTACTACAATAGTAGTCACACATTAGGTAATTTACTGTGCTGTATATATTAACTTTGGTTATAAAAACATAAGAACTAAACATTAGATGCACCAAAATAAGGAACAATATAGCCTATCTGTTCCTAGTGTATACAAGAAGATAAGTCTTATAATATAAGTATGGGAAATATTTGAATGTCAAAATAAAGACGAGCTGTTTTAACCATTGTAAAATCAAAAGGAATGGTTTTAGCCAGGCTTCCACATTTATTACGAGTTTTACTTTACGATCTGTACATGCTACATGGAGCCTCACAGGGCTTGGCCATGGAGTGCAGCGGAATGAAGACAAAGGATTGTAAATTAGTAGGGTGGAGAAGTTTGCAGCAGTGCAGCGGGAGCAGAGCCAGATGAAGTGCAAATCTAGGGTTATTGTCTGGCCCTACTTACCACAGAAACACCCTGAAACAGACTAATT